>NC_138049.1:66559313-67286726 GCF_964194185.1 Rhinolophus hipposideros
CTTTTAGTATAGCATGCATGGAATGAGAGCTTCAGAATTTCTCAGGAGCAGGTGTTAGATATATAAATATACATACAGAACTGTACATAGGGCCTCTCTGTGTTTGTTTCCCATTCTCTGTTACTCTGCTTTTTGAAGCCACAGACTGTACTGCTTATTCAAGAACAAGTTACCTGGAGTGACTTTTAGCATAATCAATGTACATTATTTTGTACTATTATGAAATCCATTTAAAATGCCCTGTAAGATAGATGAATTGTTTATTCTGAAGTAGATGACTTTTCAGCTGTAAGAGCTCTGTCTATTTGATTATTTTAGATATATAATTAACTGCCTGGTACACAATCTTCTGATTTAAAACTCTATGAAAAATACATTTTGTACAGTGTGCTTTTGACAGAATTACTTATTGGCTCCTAAGGGTCATCATCCGCTCTTAAACAGGATATTTTGCAAGGTTTGAGAAATTACATATACCAGATAACGAAACTGATATTTCCTCATCTGTTTCATTCTGAAGAACTGAAATACGACTTTATAATCTGTAATGCTATACTACATGCTTGGTGATTGATAAGACTCACTCCAATGATTGAACACTGCACAGAAACTTCCAAATAAAATTTGGTCAACAAGCTCAAGCTGGGCTGCTAGTGCCAAAAGCTCAGCATCTATTTGCTTACTATACATGCAACACCTAGGATACAGTCTGGCACGGTATGGGATACCAAGAAAGATAGTTGGGAACTGAGGGCTGAATGAGCAGCATCTGAACAACAAGAGAAAGAGGTAGAACAGAGCAGGGTAGGAAGCTGCAGAAGCACTCAAGGAGCCGCAGGAACTCTGGTCTGATAAAGCCAGTAAGCACCATTGTTCACAGCCCCTCCTCTTTTACAGGGTGGGAGGTGGGAGCTCTATTTAGGTGCTCTGGACTACCTGCAAAATCACCTCAGTGCTTTTCCAGCAACATTGCCTGGAGGTTTTTGCACTGAACAAAGGCAGCAAGCAGGGTATGACCACACCCACCCCATGCCCTGCCTGAGAGCTGTTCTGGCCCTGCATGCCAGTGACCCAAGAGTCATAAGGGCCTGTGTCGTGCCGGGGACCCTGCTCACTGCGCCATTTGTCGTGCAGGGCGTCCAGCGGGGTCTCTGGTCCTGCTCCCCACATAAGAACGCAGGACACGGTGAGGCCAAAAAGGAACACCACGGAGCCATAAGTAGGGGAGTCATATCACTATATTCTCACCGGCGGCATCCGCCTCTCTGTAATCTGCTCTTGCTAGCCCCCAATCTTTTTTCTCTGCTAGCGTAGCCACAGCAGTTATATTAGTGGCCAATGGCTTACGGGTTACAGCTGATGGCCAACTAGCCACAGCTGATGGCCATCTGATCACAGTTGATGGCCATTTACTACCCAAGCCAGCACCTTTCAATGTGAGGCCGAGAGCCTGGAAACTGCTTTTTGGGGCTTTGTCCCCACAGCCTGCCAGGGTCCAAGGGGCTTCCCAAAACTATTCAGCACATAAAGCCTATACAGAGGTCTCTTCTTCACAAGACCACTTTCAGTACAACAAATAGAAGAGAGACAGCATGGAGAAGACTGGAGAAACGCAGGAGCTCTCCAGGGACTTTGGGAATTTTCTGGGGTTGGAGGGGCCAGTGAGCACCATTGTTTGTGTCCCCTTCCACCTCCATAGAGTGGGCAAAATGCTCTATGCAGATGCTCTGACCTACCTGCAAGGTTCCTGTAGTGCGTTCCTGGATATACCGTCTGAGCCCATTTTGGCCCAAACAAAGGGAGCAAGCAGGAGCAATAGGGTATTACTTCATGCAACTGGCCTCTCCACCTGGAGCTGCCTGGGCTTGATAGGCCATTGCCTCAGATGCCTTAGGCACCCGCTGGGCTCCTATCTGCCTGCCCAAACCACTGACACACACAACATACACAGGCTGTTTCTACATAAGGCCACTTTTCTGAGACTGGGAGAGATAGCTATTTTGTCTAATTCATATAAAAAATATAGGAACTCCAATAAAATGAAGACAGGATCATATCTCTTCAATGAAGGAACCAGAAAAATTCCCAGATAAAATAACCCCAAGAAAATGGAGATAAGTAATTTGCCTGATAAAGAATGGAAAGAAAGGGTCATAAGGATGTTCACTAAACTTGAGAGTGGAATAGAGGAACATAGGAAGAACTTCAGCAAAGAGTTAGAAAGCATAATAAAGAACCAAATAGACATTTTGATACGGAGAATCCCAGATGGCAGAGTAGATACATGCTGTGCTTGCCTCATCCCATGAACACATCAAAATTACAGCTAAATTATAGAATGATCAAACTGGAGAACCATCTGAAGTCTAGCTGAACAGAAGTTTTATAACTAAGGATATAAAAAAGAGGCCACACAAAGACTGGTAGAAAGAGTGAAACCTTCATGTAGTGGACGAAAATTGAAAGGGATATCTCTGCCACAGACGTTCCTCATGGAGGAGAAAGGGACCTCAGCCCCACTCTGGGCTCTCCAGCCCAGAGAACTGGTGTTGGGAAGAGGAGGTTCCACAACATCTGACTGTGAAAAACAATGGGATTCTGACCATCTAGTTGTGACGGAAGTCACATAGGAAACCCAGATGCCCTCTTAAAGGGCCCTCACCCTGGGCACCAGTGGAGGAATGGTAACTCAGGGGGCTTTGGAGACATGTGAGGGACAGACAGGTGAGTGGCTTTGAGGTGTGGGCTGGAGGATAGGTGCCATTTTCCCTGTGTGGAATCCTCTTCCTGTGCAGCCAGCAGGCGTGTGCAATCTTTCAGTGTTGCTCTCTGCCCCACTCCCATGACCAAATCTGAATTTGATTGGTCTGGTGAACTCTGCATGCTCCACCCTGGTGACTCATGAGACCCCACCACACCCAACTCTACTGCACAAGGCTTTATCAGCAGCTGAAACTTATGGTAGCTGGCAACCTGCAGCGGGGCTTGGTGTGTCCTGACTTTATGTGGAGCCACCCTAAACCCAATACTGGCAGTAGCTTTCTCGGTTTACAGTGTGGCATCTCCCACACACCTTCAGGTGCAGCAGAGGCAGTGACCAATGGTGGATCTCCAACAGGTCACAGGCAGTGGCTGACCTGTGTGTGCACTGGAACCCCTCCCAAGATGACCCAAAACCAACATACTTGGAGGTTGACTTCAGACCATACCAGAGCACCACCCAATTAACCCTACAAGTGGCACACTCAAGGGCCTGTCTAAACAGGTACCAGTGCACACTGGGGGGAATCCTACTCTATGTAGTAAGCCCCTGCACAGCAGCTCATAGCTGTAGACATGGCCAAACCCCACAGAAGTCAGCCTGAGGGTCAATCCTACCCACTGATGTGCCAATAGCAATCAAGGCTCAAATATAACAGGATGACACACACAACCCACATAGGGACTCTTCTGGAACACCCAGCGTAGGTGACCAGCGAGACTGTGCTACTTGGCCCCACAGGGCACATACTACATAAGGCTACCCAGCAAGACTGGGAGATGTAGCTGATGTACCTAATACATAGAAACAAACACAGAGAGGCAGCATAAATGAGGAAACAAAGAAACATATCCCAAATGAAAGAATAGAAGACTCCAGAAAAAGAACTAAATGAAATGGAGGTAAACAACCTACCACAGACAGAGTTCAAAACAGTGGTTATAAGGATGATCAAGGAACTTAGTGAGAACTTCAAGAAAGAGATAGCAGGCATGAAAAAGGACATAGAAACAATAAAAAAAGAACAGTCAGAAGTGAAGAATACAATAACTGAAATAAAGAATGCACTAGAAGGAATCACCAGCAGACTAGATGAAGCAGAGAATTGAATCACGATTTGAAGACAAGGTAGCAGAAAACACCCAATTGGAACAGCAAAAGGAAAAACGAATTTTAAAAATGATAGTTTAAGCAGCCTCTGAGACAACAACAAGAATAACAACATTTTCATCATAGGGATACCAGAAGGAGAAGAGAGAAAGCAAGGGATTGAGAATCTATTTGAATAACTAATGATTGAAAACTTTCCTAATCTGGTGAAGGAAATAGACACACAAGCCCAGGAAGTAGACAGTCATAAACAAGATGAACCCAAAGAGGTCCACACCAACACATTATAATTAAAATGGCAAAGATTAAAGACAAAGAGAGAATCCTAAAAGCAGCAAGAGAAAGGCAACTAGTAACTTATAAGAGAGCTCTCATAAGATTGTCAGCTGATTTCTCAACAGAAGCTTTGCAGGCCAGAAAGCATTAGTAGGAAATATTCAAAGTGATGAAAAGCAAGGACCTACAACCAAGACTGCTGTACCCAGCAGGATTGTCATTTAAAATTGAAGGACAGATAAAGAGCTTCCCAGACAAGAAAAAGCTAAAGGAATTCATCATCACCAAACCAATATTGCAAGGAATGTTAAAGGGACTTCTTTAAGATGGGGGAAAAAATATTAAAAAATAGGAATAATAAAATGGCAATAACTACACATCTATCAAAATTACTTTCAATGTAAATGGATTAAATACTCCAATAGAAAAAATAGGGTCACTGAATAGATAAGAAAACAAAATCCTTACATATACTGCCTTCAAGCAACTCATTTCAGACTGAAAGACACACATAGACTGAAAGTAAAGGAATGGATAAAGTTATTTCAAAAAAATAAAAATGGAAAAGAAAAAAAAATCTGGGGTATCTGAAGAAACCCAAAACGCTGCTTTGAGGGCACAGGTGCCTCCATATGTTCATTGCAGTATTATTTACAATAGCGAAGATGTGGAGGCAGCCTGGGTGTCCATCAATGGATGAATGGATAAAGAGGAGGTGATACATATATTCAATAGACTATTGCTTGGCCCTGGAGGGTAATGGGTTCTTGCCACCTGTGGCGGCATGGATGGACCTGGATGGTATTGTGCTGAGTGAAGTATGTCAGACAGAGAAAGACAGATGCAATGTGATTTCACTTATATGTGGAAGCTAAAGAACAAAATAAACAAACAAACAAAACAGAAACATACTCATAGATACAGGGAACATTTTGATGGTTCCCAGATGGAAGGGGGGTTGAGGAGGTGGATGAAAAATGGGAAGGGATTAAGAAGTACAAATTGGTTGTTACAAAGTAGTCAGGGATATGGGGTATAGCACAGGTCTATAGTTAATAATATTGTATGTGTCAGATTGTATGTGTCAGATTGTATGTATGGTGTCAGACGGGTACTAGATTTATCAGAGTAATAGATAGGAGGGATGGGGGACATGGAGAAAAAGGTGAAGGGATTAAGAAGTATAAATTGATAGTTACAAAATAGTCATGGGGATGTAAAGTAAAGCATAGGAAATATAGTTAATAATATGGTAATAGCTACATATAGTGCCAGGTGAGTACTAGACTAGTCAGGGAGATCACTTCTTAAATTATACAAATGTCTAACCAGTATGCTGTACACCTGAAATTAATATAAAATAATATTGAATATTAACTGTAATTGAAACATTTAAAAACGGGAGAAAAAGTGAAGGGGAATAAGAGGTTCAAATTTCCAAATATCAGACAAGTCATGGGGATTTAATTAAAAGCATGGGGAATGTAATCAATAATGTTTTGATAGCATAGTATGTTGTCAGATAGTTGCTGGGCTTATGGTGATCACTTCTTTAGGTATCTAAACGTTGAACAACTATAGCATACACCTGAAACTAATAAAATGTTGTATGTTAGCTATATTTTTTAATAAAAGTCTTTAAAATAAATAAATAACACACTAAAAAAATGACACAAAAACAAAAACCAAACAGACATGAAGAATATAATAACTGAAATGAAAAACACATTAGAAGGATTCAATAGCAGATTAGCTAGCACAGAAGAATGCACCAAGGTTTCCATCTCAGATTCCACCTTAAATTGAAAGCAAACCATATGATTTGCTCTTGACTTTAACTGGTTTGTGAAGGATCCAGTCTCCTAATATGGTAAATAAGACTGTATTATAATAGAACCTTCAGTTCTGACATAATTATTTGTTCTATATTGACCTGTACAAACATGGCTTATAACTAACCTCAGAAATTAAAAGGTCACTACGAGCTCAACAATATTACTTTATGATCATCAAAGTGATGTTTAAAATCATTTATAATTATTTGTAAAAAAATACTCTCATTTTAAACAACATGGGAAAATTAGGATATCATTTGATCACAACCATTTTTTAATTATTAGAAAAATATACTAGAAAGACACCAAAATAACAAGTGATTATCTCTCGGTGGCAGGATTATTCACATTTTTATTTATGCTTTTCCATATCTTCCAAATTTTTTACAATGAACAGTTACTATATGTGTGATTTCAAAACTTTTATGTTTAAAATATTACCAAATCACTATTTATTTTTCACTTATTTCAGCTCCAGGTAATTGTTCAAATTGCCTCTGCAACTTAATCATGATCTATATTTCCACAATGGCTAAGATCATAATTTTATTTGCAGGAGTGTGTGTCAATGCTATTCTGAGAATAGAAAGGAAAGCCTTCACCAGAACATGTCACCACAAAAAGAAAAATGAATATACACTTAGAAATGTCAATCCATTTCTATATTCCTTTTTAAAAGAAAGGAATACAACTATCTCATCTGTGTTCTACATTTCCCCATGCTAACCTGAATTTATGGTGGACGTTAACTATAACTTAGTGTGTAGTGCTTGGGAAGGATCATTAAGAATTGCTTTTATTAATTTTCTTTTTAGAAAAGAAGCTACCATTTGAAATTACTAAAAGTTCCAATTCCTAAAGTGGAAATATCAATTAGGCTTTGTAATAAATTCCCTTTGTTTTGGGAAATTCACCAGGATAGAACTTTTTGTTACATGAACATACCTACCATTGTTCCTGAAAAGAACTGTGAAGTCACCATAAAACTGAATGTAATCGCTGCAGGACACATCCTTGTTATGTCAGGTAATACAAATAGCTGCATTTTCAGGCAGACTGTGACTTTGCAGAGTTAGAGAAATGTTTTCCCAAAATATGGATTTACACTGAATGTCAGTGCCCTACACATATCAAGATTGAATTATCCAAAACTTGGGAAACACATTTTCAACTATTGTGATTGTATTATCTGAGCCTTGACTGTCAGCCCATGCTCTGAGTCTTCTGCTAAAGGAATAGGAGTTTCCAATGTCAGTCTAGCTGGGACAAGAATGGATGGATCTTGGCAATGGGGAAGGAGGGAATCTTCTCTGAGATATGGAGCTAAAGAAGTGGGGGCCTGAAGTGAAGAAACGTGGAGATTTCTCCTTGGCTGAAGTAGTAAACTGGCCTCCAGACCCACAGGAATCTGTAGAGGGATCTGAGCTACATACAACCCTGACAGTGGGTTCAAACATCCAGGGTAAATTACTTTGGCATCAGATATTATTTCCCAAACATTCAGTAAAGTCTTACTAAGCAACATTGTCCCTCACCTCAAAGGGATTTAGAAGGATTAAGAGGGGAAAAAAATGTGTCGATAGTTGGAGCAACTCTGTCCAGCATGCACAGGGTCAAGTCTTATCAGGAATGGCCACAGGTAACTTGGGGAGCTGTGGAGTTCAAAGTGGCCACCAGGATGAGTTAGAGATGTGTAAGCATTCTTTAGTGATTCCCAGGAATGTGTGAGAAGAGGAATCTAGGAAAGAGATTGTAGATTGAAATAGTCAGGGCAAGTAGGCGTCACCAATAATTACAGCTTTTGAATAGTAAAAATAAATGTGACCCTCAGCTAGAGAAGAGAGGTGTGTTGCCTATGCGTATATAACCTAGTCTTTATAATATTTTAAAACAGAGTTTGAGATTTTTAGTCAGTCAGATGACCCATTTTGAGTTCTCAGTTTTACTTGATAAAATGTGTTTAGCAAACGCTTCACCAAGAAAAAAAAATTGTGTTCCGTATTGTGCTTTCATTTCTACCTAATTCCTTTTCTCTGTGGCTTCACGAAGAAATTGTCATTCCATTCTTGTAAGTTTCTTACTGTTAAAAAAATTTTTATACGTTCTTGTCCAAGCTAACGGTCTCTGCTATGTATAAGGAAAGAATTGTGCCCTCTGCTATGAAGAACATATCAAATTCCTTCAAATAATAAAATAGAGTAAGTCAACCTTATGTTCCTGATGGGCTGTAGGAGTTCATAAATTATCAAAATCCTATTAATAGTCTCAGCAAGTACACTTCTGAGGAAAGTAGCCTAAATCACTTATTTCCTGCATACACATTATGACTCCCACCACATGGTTTCAGTGAAAACAACCCTGGTCACCACCTCCAGGAGAGTCCAAGGTGGAGCAAAGGCAAATCGTGGCAGGTGACTAAGAACCACAGAGGCAGAGGAAGCTTCCAGACACCCTCTTTGTAATGTTTGGCAAGATTGACTTCTCCTAGTTCTTGAAGAGCAGAGACAAGGCTCCATTATTGTCCAGTGACACCAGGATCCAGGCCACTTTTTTTGTATCGCCTGTCAGGTGGAGGCCATTTATCTATCTTATCCTCAAACTAGGTGGTAGCCTGGAGAATTCTAATATGTTATTATTATTTGTTGTTGTTGGTGGGGGGGGGAAGAATACAGGGAAGTTACTTTCTCTCTCAGAGCTTTGTGGATGAGACAGGGGCAGACATGGGTCTATAAACACCCCCTGTTCTGCTCTTGCCTTCTTGCCCTGGGGACAATGGCTTCCATTATAAGGCACTCTCTCACTTAGCCCCCTTAAGGACTAAGCCTGAGCTCTGAGTGTAGTTCGCCCATGGGGGTCCCAGGGCACAGAGGTGTGTGCTGTGTGAGGGACACAGAGGTGGTGGTTGGTTGGGGCGGGGAGGGCAGCAGATTACTGGATCTCTGAGCCTTTTGAGGGCTTTCTAAGGTCCATCAGGCACACACTGCAGGAAGCTAGAATGCCTCTCTGGGAACACAAGGGTGGCTGCCCCAGAAACACATCCACGGACACTGTACCTCCTTCTAGTGTCAGTGAGAAACTCACTCACCTCACAGTCAGGGACTGTAATTTCTTCCACTCTGTGAAGTTTGGAATTCCACTTTTTCAGATGTAACGACCCTTCCTGTGTGGAGAGAGTCTTGTGTTTGTGAGTCACACCAATATTGTGTTTTCATTTCTCTTTTGTGTTCCATTAATCACTTTACATTCATTTTGCTTTCCCTCTGTCCCTCACCCCCATTTCCCGGTAAGTTTTTCTCTTCCTTGATACTTTCCTTCCTGAATTATCCCTTTCATTTTGTCAAGATGCACTTTATTGCTCCTAATAAATTGAAGGATATCAGCCTGAATTTAGAGCATATATAACCCCAAGCCAAGAGACAGACCTGCCCATACCTAGTGGATCACTGCACATTTGCTTCAGTCCCTCCCTGCTTCCTGAATTCCCAAATTTGGGGATGGGATCGAGGAATCTTCTTTGAAGCAAAACCACTACGTGAATGTTATGAACACCAGGATTTGGAAAGCCTTCCATCAACTCTGACTACGTCCTGGGCAAGGACTCTGTCCTTTCTATCTTTGTCACCCAATGCCCAGAAGAGTGTTTGATCAAAAGTAGGTGTTCAGTAACTGCGTATTGAATGAAGAACTAAACTAATGAAGGAATGACCAAATTAAATAAATAATGAAGTATCAGTCCTAGGCAAAACAGTAAAAAACAAAATGTAGTCAGCCTATCACATTTACCACATTTTGCCTGACCTCCGAATGGCTCTAACATCTTCCATTATACTTGACCTTGGTGATCCTAATAAGATCCTGAGTCCTTATCCCTTAAATGAAATATTTTGATGCTATAATTTGCTCTTTAAACATTTTTACCAGAACTTAGTTGCTCATTATTTGCTTCATCTAGGATCAGAGTCTCTGTGCTTTTTATGATGACAGCTCCCTAATATAATAAATACATATACCTGGTAATTGTATAAAGGTAAATAAGTTTCCTCAAGAACATTCTCTCTGTGTTTAGGTCTGGTGAATTTATCTGAATAGGGTCTTCAAACAACAATAAGATACAATGTCTTTGTCCTAATAAAACTGCAGACTTCCTGGGAAGTAAGTGAAGCAAAAGAGCATTGGGAAAATTCATTGGCTAAAATAAAGTACTTTATTTATAGGACTTGTTATAGATCAGAAATCTGATCATCTTTTGTTGGTTTTTTAAAGAAGATACTACTATGGTCATTCTCAACATTTTTCATATGTTTAAAATTAAACTTTTATCATATATTATGGTTTATAGATTAAATTTTAAGCTAGAAAGAAGAATGAATCTTTTACTTTTGAAAAAAATGACTATTAAATCTTATTAATTACAAAGTAAAAATTTTTATCTTTGTTTTTGCCACCAAAGAATTTTTAATCTGGTTTACATGTTTTAAATTCTGTATATATATGATATATTGTTATATATACCTGATTGTTGCATGACTTTTTCCTTCAGAACAAAAAACATAGTTTTAAAAAATATAAACCCACCTAAATAAATATAAACTAAAATTTACCCTTGACAAAGATAACTATGACATAAGAATAAGTGAGCCAGACAAACAACATTAAAGATTCAAAAGGTAGGCCAAGATCTGAGATAATAAGGAAATTGGAAATCAACTAACATGTTGGGACAGACGTTTGGGATCACCAAGGGAACCCAGTGGAATGAATAATCAAAAGAGCTTATGGAATTTATTTCTTGAGTATTAGAGAGAGAGAGAGAGAGAGAGAGAGAGAGAGAGAGAGAGAGAGAGGGAGAGAGAGAGAGAGAGAGAGAGAGAGAGAGAGAGAGAGAGAGAGGGAGAGAGAGGGAGAGAGAGGGAGAGAGAGAGAAAACTCCCTAGTGATAATAGAATGACTTAACTGGGTTGTTGCCAGAGGTGGGAGGATATACTAGATAAACATTCGACTATCTTGGGCCCAACAATCCTTTATTCTTACACAATCTTCCTATTCATGTGGTCCTGGTATTTCAAACTAGACCATTAATTTATTTTTTTCTGTAACATGAAAATAAGCACTTTTTAATTTTGTGTCCAAGCTTTGGTGATATGCAAGTAAATTTCAGTCAATAATTTATTTTACTTGGAATAGGACCACAGGAAGGTTTGGAGCCTGTGAACATAGTTTGAGGGCCTTTGGGTGTGACCCTATGACAGTGATAGTTGACACGAATTAATTCCCACCACACACTCTTGTTTTCCTATTATAAACACAAAAGGACTTAAATGTACTGGAGATACATTAAACAAAATAATCTATACATAAATTTTTATTTTGTTCAGGCTCGCATTGCAATAAATCCTAAGAAAAAGGCAACAATCCAATGATAAAAAGACTAGCAAAAAAGCCTGTGATTCACATATAAGAAACATACATATCAGAGAAGAACATTTCAAGACCGAATATGTTCAATATCAATAAAAGATAGAAGAACTCTTTTCTCTTATTAAGGAAAAAGAAAGAAAGTAAATCAGAGAGCAGAAATACATACCTGGCTGTTTCCATTGAAAGCATGGTGTGCTCACTAGCTTGGCTGTAAGAAAGACTTGCAGCGCTGAGGGGGTGCCATCCTGGAGAGGAACTACAATCCTTGCAGCCCAATGTTCTGCTGCTGCAGAGTCGACAAGGGGTTGCTGTGAATGGACAATATATTGCAAAAATGCATGAATGTAGGAGAATGTGTAGGATGCTATGGGAATATGGAGGATGGGCATCCAACTCAGCTTGTGAAGGGACAGAGGCAGGGACCGAGGGTCTCAAATATCCTACTTCAGTACATCCTGCTGAGGATCTGGACTTAATCCTGAGGTTAGTGAGAATTCCCTGGAGAATTTTAAACACAAGAAGACTGTGATCAGAGATCTTTTTTAGAAAAATCACTTTGGCAACAATGCAGAAGATCAGATAGAAAGGAATGACAAAGTGGAAACTATCATTGAGAAGTTATCCAGGAGAGAAATGGTGATCACCTAAGACAGAGACAGGGGGAAAGTGAAACCTGTGAAGAAAGGAATGTATTCAGGAGGCATTAGGAAAGTAGTAGATTACCTGTGGGAAACAAGGGAAAGGAAAGAGATAGAGTGGAGTCAGCTACTTTGCTATGGATAACTGGTTTCCTTTGGGTCAGTTGTCTTGTGAAGACACCAGTTTGGGAGGCAATATGCTGAATTATGGTTTTCATCTCAGTCCTGCTACTTGAAAATTTCTGTGTTCAAGTGAGCCTCAAAACCTATTTCTGTGTCAGGACAGATTAGATTATTCTGTGGGAAAAAAATCACTCAGAGTTTCAGTGACTTAAATAAAGGTGAATTACTTATTCATGCCCTATATCCTTAATGGGTCAGCTGGGGCCTCCACGTCATGCCCACTCAGGGAATGACTAACACATGAGCTGCTACTGGAAGCACTGCCACGTGCTGTGGCAAACAAAGAGAAACATGGCGAGTTGTATGCTGACTCTTAAAGCTTCTTTCCGGAAGTGACAAACGCTATATCCACTCAGTTCATGAGCCAAAGAAGGTCACATTGCCACACCCAAATTCAAGAGGGCCAAGAGGGGCATTAGGGGATAGAATGTTTGGAGAAGAACACTGATTGCTACACTTCCTAGTTTATAATCATTATCTAAGGAGACTCATTGCCAGCTATCTATAGATCCATGAGAGAATATACCCCAAAAAGTTGCCTGAAGATCTTAATAGCCCTTCCACTTCGACCATTTAACTTAATACTAGATTAAGTTCATTCAAGAAAATAATATTTTTCATTATTATTTTCCTACCATAATCTGGTACATTCACTTTCCCTAGCCCAACAATAGGAATGTCACCCCGTTTCAAGCACGCTTTATTCATTCAACAAATACTAAACATTTACCATGTGTCAGGTTCTGGGGATACACTAATGAATAGGGCAGACATCAGACAACATGGCTATCACCAATTTGCTAAGGTCTATAAGGAAAAATACAAATTAAACAAATGACTACAGAAACAATTATTTACTTATGATTGCAATAAAGACTGTGAAGGTAAATACGGTGTGTAATGAGAATCTAAGAACGGGATAGTTTAGGAGGTGGGGATGGTCAGCTAGTTGGGAAGTTGGTCAGGTAAATGTCCAGGGAATGATTACAGGCAGAGAGAAATGCTTGTGGGAAGGCCCCAAAGTGGGA
This sequence comes from Rhinolophus hipposideros, assembly GCF_964194185.1. NCBI lineage: Eukaryota > Metazoa > Chordata > Mammalia > Chiroptera > Rhinolophidae > Rhinolophus > Rhinolophus hipposideros. Next base: position 66,572,563 of record NC_138049.1, read on the forward strand.
AAGCCATTGGTTTACCCATGATTTCCCATTCATTCATTTATTAAACTCTATGAGCATGTACTCAATAAAACCAGCGTGGTTGAAGCAGAATAAGAGAAAGAGGCAGAGGGCTGGAGGTTGAGCCAGGGGTGAGATTAGAGGTTGTTGCAGAACAGATTAAGGACATTGCACATTATGCTAAAGCAATAGGAAGTCACTGAACTTTTAGGCAGGAAAATGATATCATCCATATAGAGAAATTTAGACATGTGAGGGCTGTTCAAAAGGACATTTACAAGGGTAATTATCAATGTGTTTTAAACAACAGTGGCTCATTTGCCTTCAAGTCTTTACTCAAATGTCCCTCCTCCATGAAACCACCCCCACTTTTGACCCTCCTACCTAAGATTACATTGCCACTCCTCTCATATCAGCCTTTAGATCCCACATACTCTTTTTCTATAGCATGTGCCATTTGCTAACATTTGAGACAATTTACTTATTGTATATCTTCTCTACCCAGGATGTACGCTCCACTGAGGCAAGGATTTTTTTTTTCTTTCTAGAAAGTGCTTAGCACATAGGTTTCGAACAAAAATTGTTGAATTTTTGGCATATCATATTATTTAAAGCTATATTGTAAGATAGTATACCGATCGGTGTTCATGATTCAACATACTTAGTTTAAAATAACTAGTTACTAATTATGTGGTCTCTAGGCAAAGCATTTGCTGTGATTTAATTCTTAAATGTGAAAATTGCTGCTGCAGCAGAAATTTATCATCTACTTATTCAGGTTTATGGGAAATATTTTTCGTTGATAAAATGCAACATACAAATATATTTAGCTGCTAGGAAGACACTGAGCAAATTTTAGGAAGAAAAGATTATGAACTTGGTCATGAATCATGAGTCACAGTGATAGCTTTGCTATTTTACAATGTTGCTACATACTCCTATCAAATCGTATTGCCATGCTAACAAAATTATAGTATTTTCAAAACACAGCAGTGATTAACCCTTTGAACCTGCTTTTGAACAATGGTAGCCTTACTTGAAGGTATTTTAAGGACTAACATGCAGTTGGCAAGTTGCAGGTTGTGACAATGTCTAGAATTCCGTGGAGAAAAGTCAGTTGACTTGTACAATGTGCCAGGCAATCTTCTTTTAATTTCTCTGTGTACCTGGCCTCATAATCAAAAGGACCTTAACAGTTTCCTGGTTTCACAAATTTATTTCACAAATTAAATTTTTCAGAAGAATTCACTCTCATTGTCACTGTCGTTGCTATCCATGATTTCCTATTAATTCATTTATTAAACTCTGTGAGCATGCACTGCTATGTTTTAGGTACTATGTTAGATATTGATCCACTCATTCATTAGCTCACTCATCAAACATTTGTTTACCTGTATTGAAGAGAGGCACAAATTTTAAGAGATAAAATGGGATAATTACATAGATAGGAAATTAACTTATCTATAAAAATAGAGAAGGCTTAGGTAGATAGAGGAAGATATATTTGGTTTTTATAAAAAGAAAACTTATTCAATTAGTGCTAGTTTTAAATATTATTTTAGCTGGAAGGCTGAAATCAAGAAGATGAGACTATAATTGAAAATCTTTATATTAAACATACCAGGGGTGACAAAAATATGTATACACATGACTTGTAGTCATCTTTTGTTATCAGTATATATTGAGTATTACAATTTCAATGGTTTTTTCCTTTGTTAAAATGTGTATACACTTTTTTTGGCACCCTCTGCATATAGATATATTACACCAAATATATAAACACCACAATTATGTTATTTTGATTAAATGCTTAGCACTACAAGTAAATGTGTTTTAATATTATTAATCTATTTTCTAAATCACTTGAAGACATCTTACACATGAAACTATAATATAATACAACTAAAACAGGGCATAGTTCTTGCTGAGCTTGGTCTCTTGCATCTGCACCCATTCTTACAAATTGGGCTACTATATTCATATTTGCAGTTTTATTGTTACTCCAAGCCTGAACCAAACCAGGTAGAATTTAAAAATGACTTTCAGCTCTGGTTCTACATTTTCTCTCTTACTAGCACTCTAACCAATGTTGTGGTCTTGCCCCTGACTGTGGCCTGCTGACTATTAAGTATTAAGTATTAAGCTCCAGAGGTGTGTGTCTAACCTTTCAGATGACAGTGACACTTAAACCTATCATAAATGTCCCGTCCTGCCTTTGAGATGGTGACTATGGAGAAAAAAATGGCAACAGAGACTCTCCAGTAATGAGTTCCTTGACTGTGTCCTATCATTAAAATGATTTCTCTTACACACAGCTGTAGGAAATGAAGCTGTTGAGATAAGGATATGGAAATGCTTCTATGATACCCAACTGAAACCCAGACAACTGCAACTACAGAAAGTACAAAACATGTTTTAAGGACTTATCAATGCCTACTACGTGGCAAGGCTGTGGGCCACTAGAAGATTATAGCCCCTGAAAGACAATGTACTTAAGCAGATGTAATCACCATGAAGGGTTTATAAGCAGGAGACTATGTATCTGAGGCAGATCTCAAACAGAGGCAGCCACACAAACTATTACTATAGTTGGAAATCAATCAACAATATTTATATACACAGTTCAGAAAGGGCTATGGCTCCATAATAGGGACCATGTGGTAATGGCAATCAATAACATCTGCAAGTGCAAAGGACAGCAACCAGCAATAAACCATGCAGCTGACAAATAAGGTCCCTGACTTATAAGGTCACCAGGCTAAGAGCTAAAGCCCAAAACAAAATTTCAAAGATGCAAAGAACAGTGTGTGTTATCTCAGAACTAATGGACATCTTCAAAATTTTGTGGACTATTAATGAAAAATACTTTCATATCCCTAGGAAACAATGTTATATAAATGCTGTTTATTGATTTTCTTACTTGATTCATAATTTATTCCTTTTTCCCATGAAATGGAAGCTTTAAGGTTTTCTTGTAGTTTCAATGTTTGTTCTTTCTTATCCGCACAATCCTGAGAAAACTTGACAGGGGCTGAAGAATAAAGTCAGTAACAATGGAAACAAATTGGCTCTCTCTCCACATCTAGATATAAGAGACGCACCATCGACCCTGAAGTGTCAAACCAAGTTCACATCTCTAGAAGCATCTTATATAGAGAGACATAACAAGACTCCAAGTCCACTAGTGATGATGCCAGAGAATTTCTTGCATTTTGTTTTTATGAATACATCTAAAATCATGCATAGTGACAACAGAATTAACCCTGTTTTAGGTTGAGTAAGACACAATTTTAAGGTCAAGACATCCATTGATCGAGTCAGTAATAGTAATAAATTTGGGGAAGTACATCAACTCATTCTTTACTTTCTCCATGGGAAATCATTGGCACCCTACCATTATGATTTACTCATTTTCCTACTTAAAAGTGAAAATATGATCCTCCATTGAAAAGCTTTGGTCTCCAAACTAACATTTTTTTAAAAAGGAAATTATACATTTTGTTTCATTATGCTTTTACTTGGGGGTTATTTTGGGAACTTTCTGACATGAGGCTAACATAAGTATTTGAATAAACTACAAATGTCGAGTCTTCTAATTTTCTAAACATCCCACAACAATGCTCTGTGTTATGTAATGACTTGTGAATGTTTGAAGCATTAGCTCTTGGACAAAGGAAAGTATTCAAGACAAGTGGAAAAGAAATTCAATATTGTTAAAAGTATGTATTATGCTCTAGAAAGAGTAAGGCCTTCCTTGTTCCAGACAAAATTAGTTTAAATAGTACCACAGCATTTCATTCTCATTTGGTTATACTGAACATCAAAAAACCATAAACTTTCTATTTATTTTTAATGTTCTCCTTATTGGAGAAACAGAAGTGGTTGACTGACATAATTATAGTTGGTAATTATATAATTATAATTATAGTTGATCTATATAATTATTTTTGCATGAGAACTTTTTTAACTGGCCAGTAACATGTGTATGTTCCAGTTACACAATTTGAGGGAGTGTGAGAATATCAGCTCTCCTCCCAGTACACTGCTGTGTTCCTGGAGCTGTACAAAGAAAAGTGCATAGCCTTCTACAGCACTCAAGCAATGGCTTATCAAGTAGAGCCCAAGGCATTCGCCGTAAGCAGCTGACAGTGTAAACTGAGCTGTAGACAAATACAAACAACTGAAAGTAGAGGAGAAAGCAAAATAATAAGAGGAAAACTTAAAGAGATACACACGGGGCAGTGAAGTACACTAGCTCAGCCCTCACATGCTTTTAAGATAGAAGTTTATTTGGGAAACTTCCTTCTGCAGACATTCCTGATTATTCCTCTCCCTTCTCAAAGAAAAACCTTTACACTCCCAAGAATTCCCTTGAAATCATCTCTTTAGATCGGAAAAAAAGAAAGAACAAAGTGCTGTTTATAACAGCATTACTGTGCAATAACTATTTCTGAATAAAGAGCTAATTAATATTATGAAATGAAATCTAGTATAATATTATCATACCTTTATCAGAAGCAACAAGTGCAGTGGAAAGAAAACTGGACTGGAAGTTCGACAACTGGAATTTAGGATTGGTTATACCATTATCTCACTGTGTGATAGAGGGAAAGTCACTTAACTCCTAGTCTTAAATTTCTTCATCGGTATAAAGAAGGGGCTAAAATAGAGGATTTGGGAAAGATCTGCAGATCATCTACAACTCGATGTGAGGTCTTGAAGGATGAGTAGGAGTTGATGGGTATATGACAGAGAAGAGTCAAACCAAAGGATATACATTGTGATTTGAATGTATGCTCAAGTAATTTTTGATCAGTTGCCAGTTTTGGGGGGATAGTTTTCAATGAACCTTAAGTAAATTACCCAACCTCATACTTCTGAACATATAGGTTTCTCTCTATAGCTTCTTCACAAGGGTTTACTTTTGTGTGTCACTGTGATATTTGGTCCCACAATGAAGGTCCCAGTAATAGTCTTCTCCCCTTGCATCTGCGCTGTCTCTATAACTTGCTTTTGACCAACAGACTACAACAGAATTGATGCTACATGACCTTGCAGGTCATAAGTACCTCGCAGCTTCCACCTGTGTTTCTCAGAACACTCCACCTTGGGATGTTCCTGCTTGGAAGCCAGCCACATGAAGAAATGTGACTACCTGGACCAGTCTGCCACGAGGAACCCAAGCCACATAAAGATGCCCTGTATTTGTGTTCTGGTTAAAACCTCAGTTGAGCTCTCAGTGAAAAGCCAGAATCAACTGCCAGACATGTGAGTGAGTAAGTCATATTGCGCAGTCCAGTAGAGACTTCCGGTGACTGCAGCCCTGTTGTCATCTGATCGCAACCACATGAAAGACTTCAAAGGAGTACTATGCAGCAGAGCCCTGTTAATTCACAGAACTGTGAGAAAGAATTCAAAAATTGTTTTTTTAAGCCAGTTTGCTATGCAATAGGTAACCAGAATAGTCACATTAGATTTAAAACAGGGAGGCAAAATGAAAATACCATATTTAAATTGTTTTAAGTATTATTATACATGTAAAATGTACATGTTCCTTCCAATATGTCAGTTGTCATGCAATTTATTTCTAACTTGAATATCAGGCAGAACAAAACTGAATAAATATGTTTGTCCTGTCTTGGAATATACTGCCTCTTCATTTATTTTCATTCTTAAGTAACTTGAATGGTTTCATGGATAAAATGTTATATTTCCCCAAAGTGATCTACTTGTTTGTATCTCAATCTTACTGATACTGTGTGCAACCTACTATTTTCTTGCTACATTAGAATGCTCATCAGTTTTATGATCTCTTTCATGCTGTCTTATAAAAGAGAAGCGATCTTTTCATCTCCATACAAGTGCATTCAGGATATCAAAATTTGCTTGTTGTTGTTGCCAGTGGCTTTTGAGTTTGGTAGACTAGTCACATTTGTGTGTGGTGGGGGTTGGGGGGATATATTCCAATATAGCTTTTTCTGCACCTCACATATTTTTTCTACTTTGACAGAAAAGCACCCCTGGAATGAAATCACCCTACAGTTTTACCACACGAAGAAGACTGGACTTTTTAGAGAAAAAATATGAATTTCCAACCTCCACCTCAGTTGTTACCTGAGGCAATCAGATGGCTCTTAGCTTTATTTTTTCTTTTACTTTTGCTGTATCTTACAAATAAGCTGAAACCAAGAGCTTGAAGACATTTGCCCTCACATGTTGATATAAATTGTCAGTCAACATGTAATTATTGTTGGGTTTTTTTTCTCTAGTAAATCTGATACTCAGAAGAAAACATGTTTGTTAAACCAGAAACAGAAAATAATCTGTACAGTGACATATATGTATATTAGCTTAGAAAAAAAGTTCATGTTTTTCTAAAATGCATGTTTTGAATGTCTATTGCATGTGATTTCTTTCCTGACCACTGAAAGAGATCAAAAGATCTTTCAATTTGTAAAAATAGTGAAAGTCAATGCTTATTCTTGCTTAAGATTTATTGAATATTATTTATTGTGTGCCTGAGTCTTCAAAGGGAATACATCGATAAGGAATCATTTTTCTTTCTATGAATATACTTCTTTATTTTAAACAGTTTTCTTTCTTTCAATTTAGTATACAACATTCATGATTATATTTCTAAGTTTTCCTGGATATGAGAACCTGGTGCTTCTTAATCTTTGCCACTGGAACCATGCTACTATTTTCAAAATGATCAATAACATTTCAAAAGTTGGTACTACCCTGGACATAATTTACTAATTTGTATATGATACTTCTAGAGTTGGGAGATTTTCAAATATTTTTCTGCTAACACCCATGGTGGAAGGATGTCCATGTGTGGGATACTTTCCCATGAATAATACCAGAGATAAGAGTAGTATACCAAAGATAGACTATGGCTTCCCATACTTCTCAGTGCTATCTGTACATAATTTACTATATGTAATTTCACACTATTATAGGGTTGACTGTGAATCCGCTCCAATTTATTTTTGAAAAGTGAATTACTCATAGGTGGTATTATTTTAACCATTATTGAAAATATGTTACTTGCTCAAAACCTTTTAACTAATAGCAACATATGTGACACAACATTACTATCGGACAATTGGAGAACCACTATTCTACACTATTTCCTTATTTCACGTAAATTGTCTAATTTATTGGCATACTGTTGTTCGTAACATTCTCTTATCCTTTTAATGTCCATATGATCTACTTACTCTTTAATTCCTAACACTGAAAATTTGTGTCATCTCTTTTTTTCCTTGCTCAGTTTGGCTTGGGAGCTTATTAGTTTTATGGATCTTTTTTAAAAAGCAAGCTTCCAGTTTCATTGATTTGCCTATTATTTGTCTATTTTCTCTCTCACTAATTTTTACTCTTTATTATTTCCTTCTTTCTGCATGCTGTGTTTAATTTGTTCTTTTTCTAGTTTCTTGAGGTTGAAACTTAAATAGTGGTTTTCAGGTCTTTCTTCATTTCTAATATAAGTATTTTAATGCTAAAAATTTCCCTCCACTCACTGCTTTACCTGCATCCCACAAATTTTGATATGTTGCATTTTCATTATCATTCAGTTCAAAGTAATTTCTAACTTTCCTACAAGTTAGACCCATATTTAGAATGTGCTGTGTAATTAGCAAATATTCAGCAATTTCCAGATATGTTGTTGATTTTTAGTTAGATTTCACGGTAGTAAAAGAACACAGTTTGCATGATTGTCATCCTTTTAAATTTATGAGACTAATTTTATGGCCCAGAATGTGGTCTATCCTGGTCAATGTTCCATGTTCACTCAAAAAGAATGTATTCCACTGTTGTCAATTAGGTCAAATTGGTTGGTATCGTTATTTCAAGTCATCTATGCCCTTATAGGTTTCTCTGTCTGTCTGTCCTATCAATTACTAGGAAAAGAGTATTGAAACCCTTAAGTATAATTGTGCATTTGCCTGTTTCCCCTTTTAATGCTATTAGTTTTTGCTTCAGCCTATTGTGAAGCTCTGTCGCTAGGGATATAAATATGTAGAATTATTACATACATTGTTGAATTTTTATCATTATGAAATGTGCCTCCCTACTAATATTCATTATTGTGAAGTCTACATTGTCTGATATTAATATTGCCACACTAGGTCTTTTTATCAGATCTCTTGAGGTATAATTTACATGTAACGAAGTTCACCAATTTTAAGTGTACAAATTGATGTTTTGAGAAACATATGCAATTGTGTAACCATCATCACAATCATGATACAGAATATTTCTATCACTCCAAAAAGCTACTTTCAGCCCCTTTGCAGTCGATCTGCTCCCCGACCCCTGGCATCTGATATGCTTTCTGTCTCTATAGTTTTGCCTTTTTCAGAATGTTAGTTAAATGGAATCACAACAATAAGTAGCATTTTGGGTTATGCGTCTATGATTTAGCATCATGCGTTTGATATTCAGCCATGTTAGTCTGGTCCTTATTGCTTATTAGCATTCCATTGTGTAGACATACCACTTTTTGTTTATCCATCTACCAGTAGAATAACATTTGGGTTTCTTCCAGTTTGGGGCCATTATACAAAGCTACTACAAGATGTGAGTGCAAGTGTTTTAACGGAGATGTGTTTTTATTTCTCTTGGATAAATACCTAGGTTGATATTTCTAGATCATATGGTAAGACTGATATTTGAGACCTGACAATGGTGGTTTGGGGCAGTCTTTCTTAAGTCATCACGCTTCCAATCAATGTTTGAGTCTGTCCCAACAGTATTGAAATCATACTGAACATTGCACCTGGCAAAAGAAAGGAGAACACAACAAAACCTTGATATCTATAGACAGACATTTTACTGCCTAGAGGCCAAATAGAGGCTACCTGCGGCCAGGATAAAAATGTCAAGAAAATTCACAACCGAAGTTCTGATCCTGATTCTACATTGAGAACTCAAAAGATTTTTTAAGGTTAAGGCAAAAAAAAAAAAAATCTTTGAAAATGTCAACACATGAAACTATTAACCAAGTCCAAATCCATTTAGAAATTCATGTATGCAATTGGAATATACTTGAGACATTCAAACACTTAAGACATTCAAATATAATTGGCAGAAATTACTTCTTAAAGGTACAAAGCGTTTTCCGTACACACCCAAATGATTACTGTAATATAATCGGGGACTCGATTCATGGCTTTGTTAATTATTCGTCCTTGCGGCAGACCTTAGTAGCCGTTAAGACTCAAGTGGCTAGAATGACCTGCCCATCCTGGATCCCAATTGTAACTAAGACAAGTAGAGGAGCTTCAAGAAGTTGAGGACGCACAGGTCATGGGTGCGGTTGGCCAGCAGAAATCTAACATTTTAAATCCCCCTGCCCATCTGGGCCAAGACTGCGTTTGACAGGAGGGCGTGTGTGAGACAGAAAGTCGGGGAGAAGGGGCTGGACTCAGTCGGGCAGAGCGCGACCACGCCCTAGCCTTGGCCTTCACGGGGCAGAACTCCGGAAGCCCACGGGCTGGGCTGCACCGACGCCCCCGCGGATCCCAGCGCATCCCGCAGGCGGCGGACAGGTGTGTGCGGCGCGCGCGCACGCAGTGCGTGTCGGGTGCGGGTCCAGCGGGCGGGTGGAGGGGCTGCTGGGCGCCTGGCGGAGGGTGGTTGGCTGGGTGGATGACGGCCTCCCTGCCACCTTCTCTTCTGGCGCTTGCCGGGGATGCTCGCGTGCGGCCCCCCCCTTGCCTGTAAGCTCCCGGCCCGAGAGGACGGCGTGTGTGAGTAGCTGGGGGGGGGGGGGGCAGCCAGGCGCTCCGTGGAGAGCTCGCCCGGGTTTGTCTGCCGTCGTCACCTGACTCTTTGGAGCAGCCACAGCTGAGGTGGGGGCGGGGATGGGGACGCAGCGCGGAGTGTTAGAGAGACGCGGCAGCTCTGGCGGAGGAGGCGGCGGCGGGCGGGCACTGGCTCCTGGGGCCACGGGCTGCGGGCGCAGGGACCGCGGAGCTGAGGGCGGGGGCCGGGCCAGGGCTGGAGGCATCGCGCCCCGGGGTACCGGGTCCGCGCGCGGCCGCACACACCCACCCGGCGCGGCTTTCCTCGGCAGCCCAGGCTCCGCTCAACCTGCGGCGGGCGGGGTGAGTACCCGCGGCCCCGGCTCGGCCCCCTCCCTCGTGGAGGGCCGCGCGGGGATCCGGAGAGGATAATCCTAGGGCGCGGAGAAGGGCAGCGGCGGGGTGACAGCGCCGCGGCGCGTTCCGGGGCGCGCGGGGGGCTGGGCTGGGCTGTCAGCCCGCCTCTGCCCGGCTGCCGGGAAGGGCGAGGCGCTCGGGGTCTCTGGCGCCTCCGCAGAGCGGAGAGGCGCCTGCGGCGGGGATTTGGGAGCCGGGGGAGGGAGCCCGGGCGTAGGGCGGCGGCGATGGCGGGGAGGAAAGGGGAGGCGAGGGCATAATATGGCGCAACGTTAGGATAATCTGTACTGTGACCGAGGGAGGACGAACCCATTGCTGCAGCAGCGCGAGGAGGAGGAGGAGGAGGGAAGCGGCCAAGGCTTGAGTATCCGCTTCATTCTCCCAAGCCTGCGGGCTGCAAGGAGGCAGCGCTGCGGCGGGGAGGTGAGAGGTGGGCACCCGGAGGGCGCGGCGCCCAGGGAATAACCCAGACGCGCGCCACTCCGCCACCCGGGGATCAGGTTGCAGGCAAAGTGCTGATTGACAGGGGGGCGCCGAAACGGTGAGGCGGGGCTGGGACGGGGACGGTGTCACGAGGTTGGGACCCGAGCCCGCGCTGGGGTTCCGTGAGGGACCTACCCTTGCTCAAGACCCCCACATCGCGTCGCAGGAGCGAGGCTTCACGCGTTGCTGGCTCTAGAAGTGGTACCGGGGCGGGCACCGCGAAGAGAGCCGCCGTGTGGCTGGAGGAAGAAAGGCCTGGGTACTCCGAGGGTAGGGTCTGCGGGTTAAAGCGGGACCATCTCCCCCTTTTTTCCCCCCGCAGAAAAGGAGACAGTAGAAGCAGACTGAGAAAATGTCGGGCCAAACGCTCACGGATCGGATCGCCGCGGCTCAGTACAGCGTGACAGGCTCCGCTGTAGCCAGAGCAGTCTGCAAAGCCACCACTCATGAAGTGATGGGCCCCAAGAAAAAGCACCTGGACTGTAAGCATCTCTTTATATAAGTGGGACATGCGCACGGCAGAGGCGCCTTGGATGCCTGCGGTGCAGCCTGGGCTCACTGTCCTTAATGCTGCGGCCTTCCGAACTCCCAGCGCTGTTGCCCCTGGGCTCAAAATCTCCAACTGTGATCTCCTTGGATCAGCCCTGAAACCTTGTCTCTGAGCCATTTTTTTTTCCTATTGACCTCCAAGGTCTTGATGGAGAAACATATATAAATACTATAAGATACCTAGAAATTGTACGTTCTGGATTAGGCATTTTTCGCTGTTTTTTCCCCTTTATCCATGCCCACCTCTTCCAGGTTAGAGGAAATCAGGGGTTGCACGATCTTAACAGCAAAAGATGGATTCATGGAAGGTCAAACTTGTCACCCTAGTTATTTCCTAAATATGTTTTGGATAGTTTTTGAATAGTGTCCTCTTTTTCAGTGTGCTGCTGAGATTTGGTCTGTGAGTGTGGGAGGGTGAGTGTCTGTTGTATGTAACCACACTAAACAAATAAATTCAAGCTATTGAATGAGGAAATTGCACTTCATAGATAATGGCGATTTCATTTGACACTTCCTGGCACACTTCTTTGTCCCATTCTCAGAAACTACTGGGCGGAATGACTTTGCTGTGGTCACAAAATGGATGTACTTTCCCAGCATTTGAGATGGTGCAATTTTAGATTAAAACATTTGATTCATAATATTTTCCCCCATGTTGGTTATTTGATGGAAAAAGTAACTTGGAATCTTTATATGTCTGAAATGTTTATTTGATTAACAGTAAATCTTTTGTTATTGAAGGGCAAATAGGGACCCGTAGAAAAAGGCTTTCACCTGCTTTAGCCAGTGAGGCTCCTTATTAAATAAGGTTACATCAGAGTGTATTCTGGAGTTGCTGTTCAGACTTTTTGACCTGCTTAGGATCTGTCCTGTTCCGATGTTTGTTGGTAAAGGTCAGTGTTGGTATGAGAAACACAGGTATAGCCATTTGTCATCTGGCTTCCTTTGCCCATTTCCTGGTTTTCCTTTGCTTCAGGCATTCCCCAGTGTCTGCCTTGTTGCTGCTGAAAAAAATGGCACCAGTGTTAGAATTGACTCTAGTGCTATTAACTGTATAAGCAAAACTTGAAACTTACAACTGGACATTGAAAGGGTTATCCAGCCATGTGAACCTGTTGTCTCATTAAATTAAATAGTTTTGCTTCTATTAGCTTGTCTGAGGAAAAAACACCATTATTCCTTTCCTGGGGTAATTTTTTGCATTTGTTGATTATGGCATCATGTGTTACATATACAATACAGAATGAGAGAGGCTACCGGGGCTAGGGCACCTAACAGAAGTGGAAATTACAAATTCATGACCAGCTTGTCTTGCTGCAGCATGCTGAATCATTTAGCCATCTTTCCATCAGTTTCCCCAACTCTGGTAGGATGACTCATGTCTTAAAGGTATGTGTCAGTCTAGTAAATCCTCATAATAAGAAAGCTGTAGGTTATGGATTGGCTAAATGCTATGAATGTGATAAATCGATATATCAATGCATTTCACAGAATATTTGCATTTTGAGCATCTCATGAAAACATTATTCAGGTAAAGAGGGACTTTTCCATATTTATATATGTAGTCACCTTAATCTTTTAGATCTGGAAAAGTCTCTTTAAAATTTTCAAGGTGGGAGGTTTTCCAGTGTCTGCAGCATATGTTAGTGAGTGGGGTGATGTTAAAGATGTGGGACATAAGGGTAAGATTCCGTATTTAAAGCAGCTGAAGTAGGAACTGGTATTGAATTATTAATTTGAATAATCATATGAGCTAAACGTTTATTGAGCAGTTACTGTATGCCATGCACTGGGCCTTACATTATTAATTTATCACTACTTAACAGATTCATGGAGGGTAATTAACTCTCAAAGCTTTTAACCACTGCACCAACTGCCATCTGTAGTTTATTTAGGAACATTCTCTGTTGAGAGACAGAGAAAAAGGAACCATATTACCCTGAATGGTCTGATCTTCACAACACCCATCCTGTTTGTATGGCTTTGTGTGAAATTGAGCATCACAGTAAACACACTCCTTGCAGTCTCTATGATATGCATTAAAAAAATTTTTAATTCTGTCACTTAAAATAATGATCAAATGCCAAGTACTGAGAAGTGTTAGTTTTTCTTTTCAGCATTTTACTTTTCCACTAAGTCATAAAATAAATTATATGCAGTTACAACCATCATTAGGGTAGAATTTTGGAAGATAAATATCACATTACTGATGTGTCCTATTTTAAGAAAAGATGATATGGGAAATTTGAGTATATAAATAATGTTTATATGCATTGTAAGAGGGCATCTTTTTGAGAGGGCTCAAAATTCCTTGTGCAGTTCTTATTAAATAACAGTAAGCTGCCTTAGTAATTTATTCAGAGGATTTCAGTAATTTATCAGTTATAAAAGTGAGTCAAACCTGGTATTAAAAAATGCAAACATGTAACTAATTTTCCTTATAGACACTGAAGCATTCTTAAAGTTAGTGTTTTAATTTTGAAATTATTGAATACTAGTTGGGAGGAAAAGAGCACAAAATGTAGAGTGGGGGGTTTGAAACCAAAAACAAAAAAAATTATAATTAGTTTGATTTGTGTATAACTTTCTAGTTTGGAGTTTGGATTCAAAGATTATATAAGAATAGAGTTTATGGTTCTGTGATTTGTTTTCTCTTAGATATCAGATTAATTGAACAGGCTCAAAATCTTTATGAAAAGTGTATTTAATGTTATTTAAAGTACTGGTTTAAAAGATAATTTTTTTTCTCTTTAGGCTAATAGGCCAAGAAAATTATTAATTATAGTGATTATAAAATGATGCTTAATGGTACATGATTTATACATTTGAAGAAATTATTTGTTAACATCTGGAGCCGAATAACATATGATGAGAAGGTGGAGAAAAATTAGACATATATTCTCAGATTTTTTTTCCAATAACAGTATGTTTCTTAGAGAAAAAATATATTCAGTGAAGCTTCACTATAATCAGCATTGATATAGTAAATGTAAAGGTTAAGGTTAACCTAATCTAAATAAGCATTATATATTTTAAGGTACTTTTGGATTATGTAAAACTTTTATTCCGTACTCTACCCTACTATAATAATGTTGCCCTGTGCCCATGAAAGTTAAACACCTAATCAATGTTAGTTTGACAGTTTTTCTGGGTTCCTCTGCACATCTTCACTTCCTTTCCCTTGTAACTTTGTATACTTATTTGATAGTACATAAAACATCCAAGACCCAGCAAGTATTTGCCTCTTGTTTACAACTGTTGTGCATTTCAGTTGCTTTTCTTCTTTTATAGTTTTATAGTTGATGGCATAAAGGATAGCTCAAGTCAAATAATAAAGTAACAAGATCCAGTAGGCCACCCAGTACCTATCCAAATGCTGTGTCAAGGTTAAAGAACAACAGCAAGAAAAAAATAATAAAGTTGGGCAAAAGTGTAACACCTGCAGAAGGAAAATTTGGAAAGTTTTGCAGCCCTGACACAAAGATTCATTTTGAATAATAGTTCTTATGAACAATAGGCTATAAAGTACCTTATTTAAGATTATCAAAATTCAAACTTAGACATTACTACTGACATCAAACCAAACCTTATTGAAAAGCCAAATTATCAGTTATATGTATATAACTGATATATGTATATATAACTGATATATATATATATATATATATACATATATGTATTCTAAACCTCTTGAGGGTTTTCAATAATGAGCTTATCCCACATAATAAGCAGGTGATTCAAGTTCTGAATCTTATGTTTGAGAGATATTTTCATTTTATAAATGATTCTTTTCCTCTCACGTTAAAAAAAAATAAGATTGTATTTATTATAAGAATATCTGATAAAGGTAGGGTGACATATGGTCTGTGTTTAGACTCAAGGGAAATATGGCACATTACCACAAAATTCCTGCTGCTTTAATTGTATTCATAAAGTATCTGCTAATAAGTAAAAAAAAATTATGAGTAAATATAAAATGAAAACTTAAACCTAAAAGTTCATTTCCTTTAAATAAACTTGCTTGGTATATACATAGGGTGCCAAATATAAATGTATGCACATTTTAAGAAAGGAAAAAACTGTATTAAAGTTGTAATACTAAGTACATACCAATAACAAAGGATAAATAATACAAGTCCCGTTTGACTTCTGCAATTACAGGAGGTGCTCAAAGTGGTTCCCATCAGCGTCCAGACACTTCTGATTACAGGGAACTACTGCTTGGGCAATGTGGACCAAAGTGTCCACTTGCATTGCTGCACATGCCTTTTCAATTTGCTCACACAGTACCATGCGTCTCAAATTTACGAATGCGTGCAATTGTTAGGTGTGTTGGAGGTTCTGTTGCATACTCACACCTCCATTGTCATTGTCCTTAGGTAACATTCTCGAATTTCAAATACCACTTCAAAATGGTCTTGTGCTCCTCAAACGACAACTGTTTCTGCCATTTTCTTTAACTGTCCTGCCTGTCGCATGGTGACACTTAGCATTCGTTTGATTAACGCCGTCTTTTGAGCAAACGTCATACTACACATTGCTGCCGTAATTCAACTCGAAAAGTAATACATAGCTCTTAACATGTGTATACGTTTTTTTGACACCCCTGGTATAAAATATATTTTGATTTATAGAAATGCTATTTGCGCACAAATTCAGTTAAAACCATATTTATATTTGTGGTAATTTAGAGAGCTTTCTACAATGCTAAGATCCAAAAAGTAAGCAAAGTTTATTAAATATATTAATTGGAACAATGTATAAAAGTTTACTGAACACTAAAGCAACTTTCAATACGAGACATACACTAGCTTACTGTAAATATATTTTACTTTGGTTCCAGTTATTATCATTTAACTATTTATTATTGTCTAAATATACTTTTCATTTTTCTATATCAAGGCATACTGTGTTCCTTCTTGATTTCATCAGAAGACCTCGTCTAAATGTGAAGATGGTTTAGAACAATCCATATTATTTGTTAGGCAATCAAGAAGAGATGAGGAAAATACACTTCTGAAAAGCTTTCAAGCTTATTATTATTATTATATCATAAATCTATAAGCTTATTATTATATCATAAATCTATATCATAAATCATAAATTTATGATATTATTATATCATGAATCTATATATAAATCTATATTATATCATAAATCTATCACCAATCTGCGTGGTCCTGTAATGTTTACAGTCTATGCTCAGCATCCCAAGAAGGGAGAGAAAGGATCATGTGAGATTCAGGGGTTGGCAGGAGCCAGGGAAGCAGAAGAGTGGCAAAGAGTCTTAGGCAATAGTAGGGAGCTTGCTTCTGAAATGACTTTAAGTAATTAAGGAGGCTTTTTACTAGCCAGTGGAACAATAAGGATTTCTTACTGGATCTTTTTACATCTTCATTTTCAAAGAAATCTTTTCTTATGGTATAATGTTAAATATGTTGGGGTCATTTTAGATGTTTTCCCCCCTTTGGCAATCAATGTGGTGAGCAGATGTTTTCTTAAAACCATTATGAACTTGGTAACTCAAATTAATTTTTTGAAAGTTGCTCTAGTGATTTAAAAAATTGTATATATATATAAATAAGTAAAATTATGTATGTAGTAGGTAAATTCAGATCTTAACTACAAAATTAGCTTGTAGCATTTTATATTAAAATCTAGATTTTTGGTACATTGCCATATTAGTTTTAATGTTTAATAGATGTCCACTGAAGTCTTATTTGTAATTTAATCTGGATACTTAATTGCCATGGATCTCTCAGCTTTTCACAAATAAATATCCTTTAAATATCTTATTTCCTCTCTTCAAATTTATTGATGCTAGGCTAGAGTGTTCTTTGGAGCTTATCTTGGTTTCAATAACTTGGTAAGGAGGGTCAGAAGTGACATACTGTATACTGCTATTCCCTCGGGACCAGGGATGCTTTCCTCACTGCGTCGTATTTTAGGTGACTCAACTCCTGAGCCAGCAGCTACTGAGAGAACCTTCAATTATAATCATAGTGCAGTTAAATAATTTGAAAAGCCACGTTTCTGCCATTAAAAATATTGTAAATACCTTCCTCTTTTCAGAGGAATATATTGTTTACTTGTGAAGTGAAATGTTGGCTGTTTTTTCTTAGGTGTTAGTGTTATGTGCTCTGTTTTTTGTTTCTCATAAAAGGGAGAATAGTTGAATGACATACCCAATATCAATTGCATGATGACCTATAAGTAAAAAATGATGGAGTATTTCTTAGGGCACAAACCAAAGAGAATTGTACCCTAAAGCCCACAGCTTTCTGTAGCTGTCTTCCTGCTCTCCCAAGTGTGTGAGGGAGGACCCCCTACCGCCAGCCCACATGTCCTCAAGGTTTCTCTCTTATGCACCTTTAAGAAGCGTCTAATATCTTTTTTTAAATTAACGTTTATTGGGATGGCAATTGTTAGTAAAAGCTACATAGGTTTCAGGTGTACAATTCTGTAATACATCATCTATATGTCACATTGTGTGTTCACCATCCAGAGTCAGTTCTCCTTCCATTACCATATATTTGATCCTTTATACTCTCATCTAGGATCTAATATCTTCTAAAGGATTTTATGATGTACTGTTTCTGGCTACTCAAGAGAGAGAAGCTGGATCTTTGCCTGCTTCATGTGGTTTTGCTTTTGGGCCTCATCATTTGATTATTTTCCTACAGTTAGCAATTTTATTTTAAATTATAATTCTCCTTTTTTCTTTATCAATTATTCCCTCTGTCATCTGTATGTTAACCTCCCCTTCTATCTCTCATAAACATTTTCAGTTATCTCTGTTTAAAACAAAACCACCTACACACAAGTCTGTTTGGACTCTATGACCCTTTTCCAGCAGTCAGCCTGTCATCCCTTGCTTTTCTTTCACAACCAAACTTCTTGAAACAGTAGCTCACCATTCCAAAGAACACAAACACAACTCTACCCCTCTTTGGATATGGCGTCTTTGATTGCCTTCATTCAAACATTAGAATTGCTGTTAGGTACTAGGCATTGCCCACCCATATGCCCAAGCCACTAACCTGGGAGGTATCCCTCATCCCTCTAGTCCAGAGGGTTATTAATTATTAAAAACTCTCTGAAATCTCCTTCTTTAGCTGTCTTCTGCCTTCATTTAGATAAGTAATAAATCTCATCTGTAAAATGAAGATTAATAATAGCAGCAACCTCACTTTTGGTGAGAAACAAGTGAGATAGTGCGTGTAAAAGACCTAGCCCAGATCTTGACACATAAATGGAGAAAAAAACATCAGTTATCATTACCACTACTGTTAACCATAACTAGCACAATTGCTGTTTTTGCTACTGTTGCTACTACTACCGTGTTTTCCCGAAAATAAGACCTAGTCAGACCATTAGCTCTAATGCATCTTTTGGAGCAAAAATTAATATAAGACCCAGTCTTAATTTAACACAATATAAGACTGGGTCTTATGTAATATATAATACAATAATATATGATATAACACTCAGTCTTATTTTAATGTAAGACTGGGTATAATATAACACAACACAACACAATACCGGGTCTTACATTTTTGCTCCAAAAGACACGTTAGAGCTGGTGGTCCCATTAGGTCTTATTTTCAGGGAAACATGGTAGTATCATTACTGCTCCTACTACCACCATAACTATTGTTATATAATCATTAGTGATTTGCCCTTACCACTTCTCCATGCTTGTTTTTTGCCCCCTCCTTTCAGTTACTTCAGTTTTTGCTTTAATTCCAACTGTCCCCTTCAGTAGTTTGGAAGCTATATATATATATATTATTTCTGTTCTTTAATGATTATCCTTAAAATTTGAACATGCATATTTGAAATCTAAAGTAAATCAGCATCTCTTTTTTTCTCCCAAAGAAAAGAAACTTTTAACTCCAATCACTCACTTCTTACTTACGTGCTATTATTGTCCAGTGTTTTAATTTTACCATGGTTTTAAACCCTAAAGCTAGACATTATTCAATATATGCAGTTTTTATTTAGTTGTATCCACCTTGACTTCTTTGCTCACCATTCCTTCATTATGTCTAAGATTTTCTTTTTTCCTTTTTCTTTTTAATTTATTTTTTAAATTATAGTTGACATACAATATTATATTTCAGGTGTACAACATAGTGATTAAACACTTATATAACTTAGGAAGTGATCACTTCGATAACTCTAGTACCCATCTACCACCATACATAGTTGTTATAATATTATTGACTATATTCCCTATGCTGTACTTTATATCCCTGTGACTATTTTTATAACTGGAAATTTGTACTTAATCCCTTTCACCTCCCATCTGGTGACCAATTTGTTCTCCATATCTATTGTTCTTTTTTTCATTTGTTTTGTTTTTTAGATTCTCCATGTAAGTGAAATCGTATGGTATTTGCCTTTCTCTATCTGACTTATTTCACTGAATGTAATACCTCCTAAATCCATCCATGTTGTCACAAATGGCAAGATTTCATTCTTTTTTATGATTAATATTCCATTATATATATGTACCACATATTCTTTACCCATTTGTCTATTGATGGATACTTAGATTGCTTCCATATATTGAGTATTGTAAATAATGCGGCAGTGAACATAAGGGTGCGTATATCTTTTCAAGTTAGTGATTTGGATTTCTTTGGATAAATACACAGAAGTGGAATTGGTGGGTCATATGGTAGTTCTATTTTTAATTTTTTGAGGAATCTCCATTTTGATTTTCATAGTGGCTACATAATTTGCAATCCCACCAGCAGGGCACAAAGGATCCCTTTTCTTCACATCCTCATCAGCATTTGTTTGTTGATTTATTGATAATAGCCATTCTGACAAGCATGAGGTGATATCTCATTGTGGTTTTAATGTGCATTTCCCTAATGATTAGTGACATTGAACATCTTTTCATATGTCTGTTGATGATTTGTATGTTACCTATTCAGGTCATCTGCCCATTTTTTAATTGGATTTTGTGTGTGTGTGTATGTGTGTTAAGTTGTATGTATGACTTCCTTATATAATTTGGATAGTAACACCTTATTAAATGTATCATTGGTGAATATCTTCTCCCATTTAGTAGGTTGTCTTTTTGTTTTGTTGATGGTTTCCTTCACTGTACAAAAATTTTTTATTTTGTGGTTGTCCCATTTGTTTATTTTTTCTTTTGTCTTCTTTGTCTGAGGAGACATCTAAAAAATACTGCTAAGAGCAAGGTCAAAAAGTTTACTACCTATGTTTTCTTCTAGGAATTTTATGGTTTCAGCTCTTACATTTAAGTCTTTAATGCATTTCAAGTTTATTTTTGTATATAGTTAGTTTGTCCTTATATGCAATTCTAGATTGACAGTTATTTTTTTTCTTTGAAGATAATATTTCACTCTTTTGGCTCCCATTGTTGCTCTTAAGATGTCAACTATTAGTCTTCCTAATGTCTTTAGGTACCTATTTTTGTTTTTGTGACGGCTTTTAAAATCTTGTTTGTCTTGTCCTTCTGTAGTATGTGTAGGTTTAGATATAACCTTGTTTTTATTATCCTATTTGGAACTTGGGTTACGTGAATCTGAAAATTCAGGTCTCATAAATTCTGAAAAATTCTCAATGTTTCAGTTACCATTAATTTTTACCTACACCCATTCTCTTTCATCTCTCCTTCAAATATGATTATACATATGGTAGGCCTTCTCATTATATCTCTTTATATCTCTAAATATACCTTTCATAGTTTCTATTATTTTCTTTACTGTTCAGCATGCTTTGTTTTTCAGATATCTTTCATTCAGTTCATTAATTCTCTTTAGCCCTTTCTTGTCTGCTTTTACTCATCCTTAGTTTTTAATTTTATTCATTTACATTTTTTCATTTTTGAAGCTTTTCAACTTTGTTCTCTTTTTTATTTTTTTATTTTTGATCACTTACATTTCTTGCTCTCATTTTTGAATTCCTCATTTATTTCTTTACCATTTTGAACACAATTCATTGTATACTCTGTATCTCATAGATAGATCCATTACATGAAGTTTTGTTTCTGCTGTTGTTTTTGCCTCTCAGTCATGATTTGTGTCCTCGTGTGTTTTGTAATTTTGGACTCTGAGATCATATTGACTAGGATTTCAACTGTGGGAATTCTGGGAAGCCTAGGATCACCTAAAGAGGATTTGTGTTTGCTTCTGCTAGGTCCTACAAGTGCTGCTATTTTGGGAGCGTCTTAAGTTAATGTCTGCTATTGGAGTTTCTCATGTAGCGGAGGTCTAGGTCCATGATTTGAAAATCCAAAAAACTCAAAAGACCTTTATTTTTGTAAATTATTTTATGGCAAAATTTGACCTGATATAACCATTATACTACCTAACATGAAGTTTCATGTGTTGACCTATAGAAACGTTGTCATATTATTGTGTGCTGTCCAGATTATACTGGGGTGTTGCTTAATATATGGTGTATATCCCATATTACTTTTGTAAAATCTGAAAATTCTTAAATTTTGAAACATGTATGACTCTGAGGGTCTTGGCTAGAGGAATATGATTCTTTAGTCAAAATGTGAATCACAAACTTGGGCAAGGAGAAAGCTATGGTTACAAATGCCCCAGAGATACTTTTCCCTTTTATCTACTCAGAATCTAGACTGAGTGGGACAAGATTTTCTCTTGTCTTCCTTTGCTGGGAGATGTTCTTTTTTTCTTCCCCCTCTCTCCTAAGTTTGCTAAGGAAGTAACTCTTTGAAGATCCCAGCTTTATGTGGAGGTCTCAGTTCCAAATAGGCACCTTGCTTAGTCCCAAAGACCTTGTTTCCTGTTCCTCACAGGGCTGTTAAAAATCTAAGCTTCTGTCCATGCAGATTAATACATGGCCTCAGGGAGCCTTCTCCTCAGTATCAGTTTACCATGGGTTTTCTGCATCTTCTTTCTTTGTTGGACCTGGGGATTACTTTTATTTTCTCGTGAGTTCACCCAAATGGGTGGAAGAATGCCTATAATATTAATCTAGGTTATGAGGTATTTATTTTCTTGATAGTCTACCTGTGTACTAGAAATGGAACCAGCCTGTTTTCCTATCCTCTGTGCTTGCCTCTCCCCCACTAACCTTCTTCCCCCCAACACACACAACACAGTTCATTCCCGAGCAGCTTTGAAATTTATTAGATTCATTATGCATTATTTTGGAACCTTTGAAATGCTGTTTCTGTGTTGTAATATATTTTTTAAATCTCATATCTAAACCCTAGCTTTAGCCATTCTTTCTCAGTTCTTAGAAGGGTTGCTGTGCATACGTACCTATATACCTGTCAGATCACTCAGAGAGCTATGGTGGGATTCTATTCAATGGTTTTCTTTTTTGTCTGGTCTGCAGTTGCATTGAGGCTGCTTATCCCTAACTACCTTATCCCTAAAACCATATCATGGGAGCAGGTTTTGGTAAACATTTTGTTGAATGATTTTTTATTTTATTACACATTTTACATTTACCAAATTTTAGGCCCTTTTTTAAAATAAAATTTGTATTTAAAAATTTTACTTGCTAACCTTCCAGAAGAGCAAGGAATTAAACTTGATCCACTTTCTCTCAAAGTTATGAAAGCAATAGAAGTATGTAATATTGAAGGAAAACAAACAAATAAAAGAAACATAAAATTGCCAATGTAGATATTAATGTGCATTTCCTGAAGGTCTCTCAACACTTACATTCATATGATATGATAAAAATTTAGTTTGGGGAAATTTATATTCTTGATACGAAGAGAGTTTTAGTTGTGGATTTAAAAGCTTGTGTATATTTCTCTTGGTGCATATCACCAATGATTAGATAGTAGGTATTAGGTAGTAATATAGAGAAAATTCTTTGTTACTATTTTGTGTATGTATGTATGTATGCACCCACTTGCTTTAGTTTGTTCTGAATTGGATAGAGTTTGGTAGCATTGCTTTTCCATATTCATTCTATAATTCGTAAGTATGTACATTATAAATAGTAAGGGTAGTTATGGGAGAAAAGCATTATTTCAGAAGTAGCTACATACTGTCAAGTTTCACTGAAATGATATTATGTACTGTATATAGTGATATTATTCCCTAACTTGATAATATTACCATTAACAACTTGAGGGTTTTAGAAAAGCAGTAAGGAAAGGGGACAAGCTTAAGCTAAAGCTTTGGATTGTTTTGCTTTTGTAAAGAGAGCAATAAATGTTATCATATTTAATTTGGCCTTTAATGACCTGTTTGGAGAAAATATAAATTACTTCCAGTATTGAGGCTTTCAGTAGCTTATTTAACACAATCCCATTATTTATTCATTTAGCAAATATTTGGGTATTTACTAAATACCAGGAATTGTTCCAAGAGGCAGGGATACCATGGTGAACAAGATACACACAATTCTTAGCATCAGACAGCTTGCAACTTAGTAGGGGATACAGAAAAATAAAAGAAATAATTACAAGTCATGCAAAAAGAATTAGATTTTTAACAGGGGAGGCAAAGACTACAGTAGAGGTCCATTGCAGAGGAAGTGATGTGTGAGCCCGACTTGAAGAATGAGTGGGATTTAACCTCACTAAGGTGTGGATAAGGGCTGCTGCGTTATCTGTTATCTAGGAAGAAGCTCAGAAAGAGCAAGGCATATTTTAGGAATTTAAAGAACTTAAGTGTTGCTGGAAAACTGAGTTTAAGAGGCCCGAGAATTTTAAGAGATGAGAGCTGAGTTGTAAACGGGCGAGATCTGGGAAGTCTTCTAGGCTGGAGAGACACTTACAAGTTGTCCAACCTGTTCATGTTTACAGATGAGGAAGCTGAGCCCCAGAGAGGCAATATCCTGCATTATATATGTCTTAATACTGAGTAACTCTTATCTGCCTAGAGCAGGTGTCCCGTGGGTCATTGCTGTGTTCATCTACTTCTGATTGCTGTATCTATGCCAGAAAATATCCTCTGTGTGGGATATTTCATTTTCTACCCAGGAAATGAAAAATTATTTAAACATATATGTGTATATGTGTGTATGTATACATATACGAAGTCTGACAAGTTTGAGAACTTATCCTAGAAAAAGTGCTACATACCTCATAGCTGATTATCAGTATGGTCATTTTCGAAGTACTCCCGTTGGGAATCTGCACCGACACCAGTCCACACTTCAAAGCAATTTTGGAACTTTTTCAGGAACGGCCTTCAGAATTATATTGTATTACCCTTGATGTCCTGAGTGTCATCAAATGTCATCTTTCTTTCAATATTTCCTTTTTTTTGGGGTAAAGAAAGAAGTCATTGGGGGCCAGATCAGGTGGGTAGGGAGGGTGTTCCAATACAGTTACTTGTTTACTGGCTAAAAACTCCCTCACAGACAGTGCTGTGTGAGCTGGTGCATTGTCGTGATGCAACAGCCATGAATTGTTGGTGAAAAGTTCAGGTCATCTAACTTATTCACACAGCATTTTCAGCACTTCCAAATGGTAGACTTGGTGAACTGTTTGTGGAGTTGGTACAAATTCATAATGAATAATCCCTCTGCTATCAAAAAAGGTTAGCAACATTGTTGCTACAAGTTCACGAACTTAACTGTCAGACCTTACACACACAGAGAGACACACACACACAAACATTTTAACAGTCTGAATTCAGAGTCACCATAAATGCATCACCCAAGGCACTCGTGACACAATGCACAGCATCAGTCAGTTCCTGATGGTCCAGGACTCCTCCTCCGAGCCTGACCTCTTTGTATCTTTTCCCACTTCTTACCTATTGCTTGGTTCTTGGTAAGAAGTTCTTGGTGGTGTTGCCACCAGAGAATGCTACCTATGCCATTAGTGACAATGAAGACAAAAAAGATTACAGACTTAGGTAATTTAGTTGAAAGTCTTCTAAAAACTGCATGTTAAACTTTAAAGGCTATTTAGTTTGGTTTATGATTGTGGTGACATAATTTATAACTTTCCTAAGTATCATCACTGAAATCAGAGATTTTTATATATTAGGCTTAACTTAAAAATCTGAAACACTAAAACAAAATAAACCTCTCATCATCATATATATTGAGTGTATCTAAGTATTTTAATGCCATACTTCACTGGGTTTGTTTGTTAGTCTGTTAACACTAAAGAACAAAAGCTAAAGTTAAAAATTTAGGTTAAGAAAATATCCAAGTGAAGAATTTTACCTTTCTCCTATTTTTTCCGAAGCCAGTTGTTTTCATGTCACCATCCTCTGTAATTGTTTTCCTCAAGATAAATATTAAAAATACGTCATAAAAGATTCTATTGATTCTTCCTGAAATGAAATTTCAAAACTTCCTGTAATTTCCCTATCAACTTAATTAGCGTCACATTGTACATCTTACAAATCCTCTATCATCTAGCTAAATAATTCAGTTAGACCACGGCTTGATGAAATGTTGTTCTTTTTGTCTCCCTAACGCAACAGGATTGCAGTCTATTCAGGTTTTTCTGGTCTCTTCATTAAGTATTGTAACGTTGTACATTTTGGTTCTGGCTACCCTTGAAAGAGCATAACTATGGCCGTGGAAGTTCAATGGAAGGCTGATTTGAGGCTGGGCTAAAGAGAAGGCTGCACTGTTAAATACCTGCATCTCCTCATTGCTTTGTGGTTTTCTATTCTGTTTTTCCCACCCGAATTCTCTTATCATTGTTCCAAAGGAGTCATTTAATTTTTAGTTATATTTTACTGCATTTTGTGAAGAACCGTGTGCAATACAGCAACATTACTCTGTCGAGGGTCTGTTCTATCCATGTATCTCAGTGGAATGGAGATGTGACTCGGATCCTTCTTGTGGGTTATACTAATCATTTCATTCAGCCGGCTGTGACCTCAGAAGTGTTCCTGAGAATGCTCCCTATGCCATTGGTTGAATTCAGTATTACTTTTTCAAATGGAAAAAGAAGAGTGTAAACTGGGCCCTCAATTGGTGAGAGTGTAAATTGGTACAAATATTTGGGAGGGTGGATTTGTAATATCGATCAAAACTCTTGAAAATCCTTTGATCCAGCAATTTAACTGCTATAAATTTATCTTAGATAAATAAATGTAAAAATAGAGAAAAATATTCATTCAAGGGTACTTGTTGCAGCAATATATACAGTGTATGGGAATGCAAAATTAAATACACATAAATAGTTGATTTAAAAATGGTGGTGTATCCAAACAATAAGATACTGGGAAACCTTGAAAAATGAGATTTTTAAAGCATATTTTACGCAGAAAGACAATTGATATGATCTGGTTTTCATTTTTTTTGAAAGTGTGTATGCCCATAATATGTATTTTGGTAGAATATATGCCAGTATTTTGTCTGCAGGTTGAAGATTTTTTACTTTCTACTTTATATCCATATTAATCATGACTTTTTATTATGGGTTACAGGAACATAGGTCAAACTAGTTCGGGCAAAAAGAGGATCATTTTTGCCCTTGTAACCGAAAGACAGGGATGAAGCTGGGTCTTTCTGGTGCTCGCTCAGTATTCTGTCCCTACACCTCCTCTTTCTCTTACCTCCAGTTCACACAATAGTGATGGAGCACCTCCTTAATTCTCACAAATGAACTTTCTCAATGTGTCTGGAAACATGATGGACTAAGGCTCACATCACCACAACCTCATCGAGAGAAAGGAACTCTCTTTCTACAACTAGAGTTATACGAAATTATAGGGAAGAATTCTGATTTGCTTTGGTTAGGTCATGGTTTACATATCTGAATATGTGGCATAAGACTATGATTGTCAGTCTCAACCAGAACTGCCTAGTTGGGAATCCCAAGAGATAATGGCCTGGTACAAATTTTATTTATTGCTCATATAACAGTCTTCTGTGGAAGGCTTGTTCTATCTAGGGATTTTATGCCCTAGGGTTTCAAAGTTCTCCACTGGATTCTATGTATCTGTCTGACAGAGGGAGGCAGAAAGGGGAA
This sequence comes from Rhinolophus hipposideros, assembly GCF_964194185.1. Classification (NCBI taxonomy): domain Eukaryota; kingdom Metazoa; phylum Chordata; class Mammalia; order Chiroptera; family Rhinolophidae; genus Rhinolophus; species Rhinolophus hipposideros. The sequence continues at coordinate 66,599,683 of NC_138049.1, forward strand.
TACGCAGGTCCTCAGGTAATGTCACTTCTTTCAACTCTGTTTCATTATTGATGAGATGCAGTAGGAGGAATTCAGCTCTTGCTTATATCTATGGTAACATTGGTTTCATTATGTGTCATTTCACTTAAAGTTGCAGAACCTATTTATGATATTAAGTGAGGACCGACTGTATTGTAGGGGAGGATTTAGATCAAGGACTAGAAATCATTTCCCCTGTATTCCATTGGCAAGAATTCAGTTGGCTCTCCAATAATGTAGGCAAAGGTGGGAAATGAAGTCTGGCTGTGAGTTCAGAAGGAGAAAGAAACGGGAAGTGAGCACACAGCATTAACTTCACCGTGTCCATAGAAAAAGAAATTGGATTGTGATTTGTCACCTGTATCTTAAAAACACTTATTTTGTGCCGCTGAGTTTGCCCCAGAGATTTCACTGCCACCATCATGTGATCATTAGCATCTAGTAATGAGATAGCTGCTGTGAATTTTTTTCCAGTGAAGCCAGATGATTCTGGAAATGGATAACTAATGGCTGGTCAGTAGACTCACGGTATATTCCTCCATCCTTGGCAGACATTGCAAATTGATCCTGACATTCTTCAAAACTTTCATTTGGTCTCAAAGTGCATCCATATACAGTGCTTTGAATTTCTACTGTCAGTCATAGATGAAACTTAAGATGAAATAGGTTTGCCATAACTTGTTTTAGACAATTGATCCGTACTGGGTACTAATGCAAACTGCTCCCTGGATTTACCTAGACACCAAGAATTGGCCTTCAACTTGGATAGTGCCAAGTGCAGAATTCATTTTGGTTTGTTTGATAGTAAAAGGCTGACTTTATATTTTGCATTTAATGGAGATGTTTATAGCTATTGTGAGACATGGAAAAGATGTTTTGAATTTCTCATTTAGATTTTCATCTGAACTTTCTCCAGCCATCAAATTTGATACTAATCAGTGCTTTACACAAAGCACATTTGAATTTTAGTACCAGGAAATTTTCTTTGAGTTGCTACTCAGGTACCTACATGGATATGGTTTCTTTTTCAACGTAAGGTGATTCTTGATTCCCTTGTTTGATGTATAATGCATTAGCAATCTGTCTTTTCCTGTAAGATTTAAGTGAATTAAAATAAAGGGGTTCTGTAAGAGTGAAAGCGAGGCTTACATATTGTGCTTGGCACATGTATGTGATCAATTGCTGTTATCCTCACAAACCCCTGGAAGGGAAATACTCTTATCCTTACTTTCCAGGGGAGGAAAACAAGGCCTAAGGAGTTTAGGGACCACCCAAGGTCCCGCAGCTAATGAGGGAAGAGTTAGGATTTCACCAAGGATACTAATTGCAAGACATTTTTTCCTGTGCAGCATGTTTTTTGCTTGTTGTCTGTGTCTCCAAGTGTCACAAGTAGCAATAATCCAAAACAAAACCCGTTAAAACATTATTTTAGGGAATAAAAAATAGGGTGAGACCTCAAGGCAGTTTATTAGTTAATTAGCTAGGTAGACAAATCCCCTTCAAAGGACCTCCTCTGTCTAATTGGGGGGGGTGAAGTGGAGAGGGTGGGTGCAAATTACTGAAACAATCTCTCCCCTCATCAGTTATGTCTTTTGATGATTTGCTATTGAGGCCTTTATTTTAACATACTTTTTAATTAAGGACTTTGGGTGGTGATGGAAAGTACAGCAGAAGGAGTACTGATTTGTGATCAGAGGACCTAGTATAATTCCAGGCTCTATTGCTCTCTGGCTGTGCTCTTGGACTAATTAACTTAGTCTCTTTTCTAAGGCAACGTGAGGATATGGTAAACTTTAAATGAATATATTTGTTAAAAAACAGAAATAATAACCAAATTTCAACTCTAAATTGCTCTATAAATTATTGTTATTGGAGGAAAAAGCATTTTGGGCCCCAACAGTTATCTTTCTAGGTATCTTTCAGGTACTGCATGCAGCAATAATATGCAAAACGAGCCCAGCCTCTGCTGCTCTGTGCTTATCTTTGTCATCTGCTTAAGAGATGATAGTTTATTTCTAGAAGATATGAAAACATATGGGGGCAATTAAACCCTCACTATGTGGGGTCATGATCTTGTTTTTGTTCTGTTCGCAAATGTTAGCACGAATTATTAAAATATAATTTGTGTTTGATTAAAATTATCTCCTAGTTATGGAGACTTAGTAAATAGGTTTAGACTTAACATTTTTTTAGATATTAAACTTTTGAAATACAGAGTCTTTCAGTAAAAGAGAGTTACTGCTTCTTTAAAAAAATCATGGTAGTTATCCACTGAAATGTTTAAGACATGTAGGAAGTGATAAAACTAAAATATGTGGAGTGTATATTGTTGGGCCTACAATTCTTCATGGTTACGGTTTTGTACTATTCTCAGGTTATAGTTGAAGACATGACTGAAAATGAAGAGCCATTAAATATATATTGTTTTGCGTTAAACAGTAGTGAATTGTCCTTGAAGAAAGGCTTTTTAAATATTTAGTAAAAACTTTGAACTGATTACAAAACTGATTTAAAAGTGAGATCAGTTTCATAGTGAATCTCAATTTATATTATATGCACTAATAGTGAAATATATTTGAAGGACTTGGACAGTTTTTAGTACTAATAGAAGGTGACCCAAACAGTAGAACCATATAACAAAATTCAGTCAATAAATAATGTTAAGGATGTTGAGGTTCATTGTTTGGATTGAAGGCTTTTTGAAAAATTGTTAGCTGGATAATTGAATCATTTTAAATTTTGCATGTAAGAATTTAGTCCTTATAGCTAATAGTAAGTTATGTAGTTACGGTTAAGAATTCGTAACATTTAATATACTAATTGACCAGGTATAATATAACTTCAGAGAGGTTATAATTCACAGAGCTTATCACAATCTTAGTTAGGTCATAATTATGCGCTCTTTTATTTTTAAACTATTTGTGTGTATTTTGCTATGTATTTCTTAATATTGCTAAACTTGGTCAGCTTCTGGTAAAAGTGTGAAAAGGATGAACATTTGCCTTGTCTTGGGAGTACCAATTTTGAATTAATTTACTAATTGACCAGGTATAATATAATTGAAATTAATTGTCTGTAATTGAAATTAATTGTCTGTAATAGATCATTAGAGTTGAAATACATAATAGAATATTAGCAATTTCTGCATCATAGTATGACTCATATATATACATTGGTTATCTTATGTAAAACTGTTATATTATAGTTTAAATAATTTTCTTTATATGATGTGAAAGTTCTTAGAAATATTAGTGTCTTTCCTATACTAATTTAATAATTATTTTTGGACTGTAGTTAATAGGGGGCCCAAACTAATATTACCCATTTCATTTTTATTGTAGTGTATAGCAGAAGAGAGAAAATTGAAGAGTTTTAGGGCATGAGGTAGAAAAGCAGAAATTGCCAAAGTTATAAGACTAAACCTGTCTCTGTCAAGCTAAATATTCGCTCTTCCTGTTTCCAAACTTACTCCTATGAAATATACACAGGGTTTTGACTGTCAGCCTTCTCTTTCCTTGGAGGTATAGATATAACCAACGAAACAAAACAATAGGTTCAGTGTACCTATTGCTTTAGCAGAGAATTAAGTATTTTATTATTAGTGTGTGACTGAGTTGAATTGTGTTTCCTTAGACCTACAAATCTTTCAATGAATGCTTCCTAAGCAATTTTGAGATCTCAAAAATTTGTTCTGTCTCTTTGTGAGTTATATAGCAAAAGGAGGATAATAAGGTCACAGGTTTCCTAAAGATCTGTGTTAAAGGAGAGGTGCTTCAGTACTATGTTATATTTGTCTTGAATCACAATATTATTCATTCCTCAAGAAGAGATTTGATCCAGAATAGTAGTGTTAGGAAGTACTCCCTGGAAAAAAATTAAAATATTTAAATTAAGTTATTGTTGTCCATAACCATTAGGAAAATCCCAGTACATGATGCTCCCTTTTATTCTTATGTTCAAGAAAACTTACTTGAGAGTATTAATATAAAATACAAAAAATACGTTTTTTATTTTTTACATTAATTATAATGCAAAGAAAAATTTAACTGTTTAGAGATAAGGTTGAGTAGAAGGAAATTGTTAAAATTAATAAAAACTTTTAGTATATAAAAGAAAATAAGGTAATGAGAAATGGAAAGGAAGTAAATGGGAAAAAAAAGTGAAAAAAATTACAGTAAGCTACTTAAGACAGCATTTTATAACCTGAATTCGGAGGAGAGTTAAATGTCGAAATAGAATGTGTAAGATAGAAAGGTGAGGCAACTGACATGATGAAGAAATGGGAGGTTTGGAAACAAGTATTTGACATGGATTAAAAAGAAACTAAAGTATGATATATCTAGAATCTTTTTGAGGAGTAATATCAAAGATTATTTATTAAATTGTTTTTTAAATTTGAGACCTCATTCTTTGTTACCTTCTCTAATGACCTTTGTACTTATATTACAGAGTGAAGGGAGCAGCATCATGCTGAAATTGAGTTAATTTTTACCAGGTTTTTAAAAATATCCCAAAAGTACTTTAACACTTGTTTTGTGTTTATTTTTTCTAGTAATCTACCATTTTTTTACCATTCTCAATATGAGCAAAATGTTCATTTATTATCGCTTGTTTTGTTATATTCAACAAATGTTTATTGAGGACCATAGAATATTTTGCTAGGTATTGGCTTTCTTGGTCTTATAGTTATGTAGTTTGGTATGAGTGCTATGTAGTTTCATTGGCAGGAATTGGGCAACACGAAGCCTGTGTCAGCCTTTTTCAACCGGGGTTCCTCATCTGAACCACAGAATGCAAAATATAAGTGACTATTTTCTCAATCCTTTCAATGATGGCATATAACTAATATCATTCTAGATGCATGAAAGGTAAGTTAATTTGTTACATATAATGGCTGCTTTAGGGTAGTGGGGAACCCAGGTTGAGAAGGACTGGATTATATGAAACTGTTCATTTCCATCAGTAGAAATATGAAGACCCATCATTTTTCTTTATCTCAGAGATTTAAATAAATGGGAGAAGAGAGCCGAAGAGAAACATAGGAAATAGACATCTCTCTCTCTTTTTGGACCACAGGGTCTTCGGAAAGCTATGAGGCTGTGTATTGTTCCACAGGGCCTGGATAGGTGGAAAACTTCATCAGAAACAATGACTGCTGTTGGGAAAAATGAAAATCCAAATCAGTAGGACCTGAGGACCTTAAGAGAAAAAGGGGCAGCAGGAGTAGAATAGTTCAGTAGGATTTAATGGGGACCTCTCATTGCTACAGAAGTGATTAGGTTGAATTCTGTGAAAGTTGATGTTGTTAAATCATTTTTTGACTTCCAAGATGGTAATTTTGATAGCTCAACCAATTGTGTTTCTGATTCTAAATACACTTGTAAACTCTTAAATTGTAACCCCTTTGAAAGCCGGAACTGCTATCCTTGATCACGTGTGAGAGTCCCTTTTCTGTGAATCCTATTTGGTCACAACAGCATATGCTATACATACTTGTATATATTCAGTTCTTGCAGACTGTTATTGATACAACAGTTATTTGCCTACAGCGGAAACTAGAGAAAATCTGGGACAGCTTTCCTGGGCCCTACTCTGGCCGGACTTCAGGTCTTGAGATCTCCTAACAATTACTCTAGACAAGCAATTCTTAACAGGGCAGTTTTGCCCCAAAGTGAAAATTCGACAACGTCTGGAGATGTCTTTGACTGTCTTGACCAGGGGCGGGAGCGTGCTACCGGCATCTTGTGCGTAGAGGCCAGGGGTGCTGCTGAACGTCCTGCAATGCACAGGACTGCCCTCCACAGCCAAGGGTCATCTGGCTCAAAATGTCAGTGCTGCCAACGTTGAGAAACTTGAGACTAAATACCAGGGAACTTCAGAAAACACACATAAAGTTGCAGGTCATACTTCTCAGTGGTGAGCATGAAAAGTTTGTGAGGAGATAGGCAGAACTGGGAAGAATAGTTTGGAGAGCATATAATGGAGCAAAACTGATGACCAAAATATCCCGCACTTGTGGAGCTGCTTATCTGCAGGGCACCCTCAAAGCACTTGACATGGATAGTTTTCAAGAAGAGTTGGATCACCCAAGAGGGAGTTTTTGGTGGGATGTAACAGTGCCAAGTTTTTTATACACTTGAATGAAGGGAAATGAAAATTAGAAGATCGGCAATTATGGAGTCGGATAAGAGGGAAGTAGCCACAACAGAAATTTTGAAAATTGAAAACCTTACTTGAATTATATAGTTGATGTATCTTCTACTATGGTTATTTAAATGAGTGTAAAGTCCTAGAGAGGTACTGGTACAGGTAAGAATGGAAAAAGAAATTGTGATATGATAAACTCTTTAGTCCTAAATTTTTAGATTTTATTGATACACATGAGAGAAGTTTAGCTTTTTCTTTGACATAAATTAGCTGTGTGACCCAGAAGATATGATAAACCTATTTGACTTAAATTGCTTTTAACTCTGAGAACTATGAATGGAGGTTAAGGGGTGTCCTCGTAAAGAACTGTTCAAAATGAATAATAATGAAGCATTGTATGTGTTATGAAACAGATGGTTGCATTTTGATTTAGCTCATCTGTATGAATAAAAATATAAGTGGACATGGGTAGTGTGTAACTTTTTGTTGCCAATTATGAACACGGAAGGTTTTAAATCTTAAAAACCACTTTTGTCTAGAACAGCGTTCTGATAAATATTTAAGTTCTCCAAGTATCTGGCCAAGGCCTGTATTAATCATAATGTACCTGAACTATCGTGAAGTATAGGATTGAATTACTAAAGAAACTAATTGTTACGATGTTGTTAGGGTGGAAATGACTGAGTTCCATTCTGAGACATCAGAAAGATCTTTCCCTGCTGGCCCCCAAAACTATAGTGGAAATAGGAACTTGATTCTTTTTCTATCTGTCGGATAGAAGAGGTAGTGTGGGGTAGCCTGCTGGGGCTTCTCAGGTGTGCAGGACTTGGCAAAATGGAAGGGGCAGGGGGGAGCCTGGGGTCTCAGGGGCTGACCTACTGATTGATTTCGTTACTGCTACAACCTGTTATATCTAAATTTCTGACCACTCTTCATTTCCCACCCCTGCATTCATTCATCAGTAAATGTAGTCTTAGAATGTTCTCTAAAGCAAATGTAAAATCTTTTCAGTTTTTTGTTTTATTTTCTTCCTAGAAATTAAGGCTATGAAGGAGAGGCTTTTATATTCTTTTCATTTCACTTAAAAATTCTTGTTCTCGCTTTCACTGCAGTAAAGATAAAGTGATCATATACTTAACGTGTGTGTATACATATACATACACATATGCATATACATATATACATATATATATGCATATAATATGTGTATATATGTGTGTGTGTGTGTGTGTGTGTGTGTGTATATGTTGTAGTGCTGGGTATTTCAGAAAGAAAGTAAATTGGGGTCTTTTTTGGACATTTTCTTCTAGGAAGTTCTGTGGAAGGTTCTGAAGAATAAAAGCAAGACTTGGGAAGGCCAAGGATGGGAATCATGCTAGAAGGTGTTGCCGAGGATTCTTACCTAGGAGAGGAGCAGGAGTAGACGGTAGATTACGAGGCTACCCTGTACTAGCCTTGCAGTAAAAACCAGATCAGCATTGGGGAGATGCCCTAGTGACTGGGCTGTAGGTACAACAGAGGAGAGGAGTCCTGCATGTCTGCAGCAGGAGTTACCATGTAGGGATACTGTTTATTTTTAGAAAACATGTTTCACATATGTGGGTAGGGAGCTTGATTGGAACAGAAAGCAGATGCCTCGCTGCTCTGCTTAAGTCCTGACTATGACACATTGCTTTTCGTTATGGCTTGAGAACACTTGAAAAGGAGCCGTTGAACATAAAGAGTTAACTGAAGATGAAATGGCTGCTCTTTTCTGAGGGCAGAATAGCGAGGAATGGGCTATGGTTAGAGCCTGAAGAACTTGGGTTAGATATTAAAAAGACACGCAGGGTTAATCAGTGTTGGGATATGGTAAACTTACTAACGTGGCAAATTCTTTTCTAGAGACTCCTAAAATACTGTTTTTTGAGAATATTAATGTAAACGCCTTAAGCTTATTTTCAGTCCAAGGCTCTGTTAAAAAACAAACAGCAAAAAACAAAACAAAACAAAACAAACAAGCATAAGGCTACCATGGAAATAGGACATGAGTTAATTTATCTGACACACTTGAAGAACTAGACATAGGTAGTTGATCACCCTGTGGCAGTAGCAGGAAATCAGAAACCCAAGCTGCACATATCTTCTAAAATCTCCCTGGCAACGAAGTCAGCAAAGGCCGTCCTTCCAGCAATTACTGCCAGCTAGAGACCTGGCTTGAGATTGTTTGTGGATTGCCCAGAACACCACGATCTTCTGTTTCAGTGGTCAGTTACAAATGTCATCTTCTACCTCTATAATACTGTATGCTTTTAAATTTCTGTTCGTATCAATTGTCCTCTGGTTGTTAAAGCACAGAGTTCTTTTGAGAACCCCATGATAATTTTTAAGGAAACAATTGGAAGAGGGTAGAATATGAAAGCAACACAGTATGGCCAGTGGACGTATGTGATGATTTCTATCTCATGGATGAAGACACTGTGCTAAAGAAATCTATTGATTGGCCTAAAGGTGACGGTGTTAATGCCAGAACTAGCTCTGGACAGATCCTAAAAGACAAAAAGTAAACTTCCAGTTTTTGTCCTAATGATTTTTTACCATCCTAGAGGGAACTGAGGATGCAATATTTGACACGTGGATTGCTCACTCACCCCTTACCCCAATCCCAAGCAGTAGTGGGACACGGCCCTGGGTTCAGAGTCATGCAGGTTGGCATTTGGGCAATTATGTTGGCTCCTTGAAGCTCTCTGAGTTGTGACGCTGCATTCGGGAGGCATCGTGGGCAGTCTCTGTTCTATTCCAATCGGTCAGAAGAATCACGTAAATTCATAATACTCTTTTTGAAAAGTGGCTGATGCCTGTGTCTCAGACTGGCCCACGTTTGGGGAATTTTGGAATATAGTTTACTATGATGCTTAAATGTTGACATGACTCTGAGGACATCCTTTTCTGTATTCCAGACAATAGTCATACCTTTGCATACAGCTCAGACATTACACAGGGCCTGGGGCTCCGTGGGGTTGGGAGTGAAGTCAGAGAAGAGAGTGACAAAGTAGGTGAAAGTGGTGAAAAGAGAAATAAGCACTTTTATGCAAGCACATACCTCACCTCCATCCACTGCTTGAATGTCTTTCCCAGAGGGAAAACGACACAGTTCATCCAATTGTGCAGATGCTACAAGCTTATCATTCTTGTCTTCTCTGTAGCTCATGCCTCCCATCAAATCTACCAGCTAAGCCTCTCGGCTCTACCTTTGAAATATCCAGAATCCTACCTTTTGTTTTCCTGCTTCTGTCCCCATTGCACACTGATACAAACTCATTATCACTTCTCACCCGAACTATTAAAATAATCTCCTTTGTCTCCCGAACTCTACTCTCCCCGTCCAGTTTGTGCTCCATGTAGCCACCATAGTAATTCTTCAAAATATAAGTTGGGTCATGTTACTCCCTTGATCAAAACCTTCAAACAACTTTTCACTGCATTTTAATGAAATACCAAGGCCCACCTTTAACCTATAATGCATTGAGTTACCTGGTCCCAGTCAATTCTCTTTTTGCCACTTTCTCCCTCACTTGCTGCTCTCCAGGAACACTGGCTTTCTTGCTGTTTCTTGAACCCGCTGTTTCTTGAACCCATCAGGCATGTTCTCACCTCAGGACTTTTGCATTTGCTGTTTGCTCTTCATGGAACGTTCCTTCATAAGATGACTGAATGGCTGGCTCCCTTACTGCATGTGGGCCTCTTTAAATGTCATTTCCGTGGGGAGGCCTTTTCTGATCACTCTGTCTGAAAAAGTACTCACTAAAACTCTCCATCCCCTTATTTTGTTTCTTACTGCATTACTTATCCCTGCCTCACATTGTATAGCTGGTTGTTTGTGTCCTCCATTAGAAAGTCAGATCTATGAAGGCAACTATGTCTCTTGTGTTCACTACTGTATTTCTAACAGGTAGAACAGGGCTGGCACATGGTAAGCATTCGGTAAGTATTTGTTAATGAATGAATTGATTGAATTAATTAACAAAGTATGCTAAGTCTTTTTTGATATAGGTAGCCAAAGGATGGATCTAATTATAATTGTGTGTGTTTGTACCTATCCCTTTTAGTGTATACTATACCATGTAGTGTAATATATCTCTGTATACAGAGCGTGTCAAAAACATGTATACACATTTTAAGAAAGGAAAAAACTGTATTAAAATTGTAATACTCAATATATACCGATAACAAGATATTCATGTGTATACAGGTCATGTGTATACATTCTTTTGGCAACCCTGGTATGTTTATATTGCAAACAAAGTATCTAGCACAGAGTCTGATATGCTGTAAGGGACGGATATAGTGTATCAGGCTCAGTGCTAGTACTTTGATATCCTTCCCTTATAATGTATCAGTCTCTGTGCTAGATAGTTTGCTTGTGTTACCCACTTTAATAAAACAGCTGTCACATAAGTGCTATTATCCCCATCATGGTAATGCAGAAATGTAGATGAAAGGGGGCAACTTTGCTCAAGATCAAACAGTCATTAAGTAACAGGTTATAGTTGAACTGCATCTGGTCTGGCTCCAAAGCCTTAACTGAATGACTTAACTGTGCTGTCCATTTTCTGCATCTCCTAATTTTAAATCTGCCATGATCCTGTAGGGGAACAAAGAGTATAAAAAAGGAACATTTGTAGTATATATTTCTACAAAGGACTACAAAAAAAGAAATACAAAATATACATATTTTCCTTTGAGATGAATGAAATTACCTAAATAGTTTAGAAACTAGATTACATTAATGTTCACATGTAATAATATAAAAATACAAGTCACCATGTAGTTGACCCCCTTTTACCCTCTTTTACCTCCCTTCGTCTTCTGGTAACCATTAAACTGTTGTCTGTGTCGATGAGTTTTTGCTTGTTTGTCTTGTTCATTTTGTTGCTTTCAATTTTATATCTCACATTTGAGTGAAATCATATGGTTCTCGACTTTTTCTTTCTGACTTATTTTGATTAGTATAATAATCTCAAGAGTCTTCCATGTTGTCACAAACGGCAATATTTCATCTTTTCTTATAACCTAGTAATATTCCATTGTACATATGTACCACATCTTCTTTGTCCATTCACCTGTCAAAGGACATTTTGGTTGTTTCTATGTCTTTGCCAGCATGAATAATGCTGCAGTGAACATAGGGATACATGTATCTTTAAAATAAACATTTTCAGATTTTTGGGTAGATATCCACAAGAGGGATTGCTGAGTCATATGGTAATTCTGTTCTTAATTTTTTTGAGGAAACTCCATACTGTTTTCCATAGTGGCTGTACAAGTTTACATTCCCAGCAGTCGGGTATGAGGGTTTCCCTTTTCTCCACAGCCTCTCCAACAACTTGTTATTACTTGTTTTGTTGATAATAACCATTCTGAAAGGTGTGAGGTAATACTGGGTTTTTGATTTGCATTTCCCTAATACCTAGTGAAATTGAGCATCACTTTGTATAATAGTATAATTTGAAGACTGGGAGTGTGATACCTACAGCATTGTTCTTTTTTCTCAGTATTGCCTTGGCTATTCAGGGTCTTTTGTGATTCCAAACAATCTGGTGATTTTTTGCTCTATTTTTTTATGAAAATGCCTTTGGGATTTTGATGGAGATTGCATTAAATCTGTACATTGCTTTGGGTAATATGGACATTTTAATTACGTTCATTCTTCCAGTCCATGAACATAGAATGTTTCTGTTTTTTGTCTTCAATTTCTCTTAATAATGTCTTGTAGTTTTCATTGTATAGGTCCATTGCATCCTTTAAGTTTATTCCTAGGTATTTTATTCTTTTTGTTGCAATTGTAAAAGGAATTATTTTTTCTATTTCATTTTCTAAAAATTCACTATTAGTATATAGGAACACAATGGATTTTTGTACATTGATTTTGTATCCTGAAACTTTACTATATCTGTTTATTGTTTCTAATAGATTTTTTGGTGGAGTCTTTAGGGTTTTCTATATAAAGAATCATGTCATCTATAAAAAGTGACAGTTTGACTTCTTCATTCCCAATTTGGATGCTTTTTATTTCTCTCTCTTGCCTGATTGCGCTGGCTAGGACTACCAATACTATGTTGAACAAAATTGAGAGGGGGCTTTCAGTTTTTCACCATTAAGTATGATATTAGCTGAGGGTTTGTCATACATCGCCTTTATTATGTTGAGGTACTTCTATACCCATTTTATTAAGTGTTTTAATCATAAATTGATGTTGTGTCTTGTCACATGCTTTTTCTGCATCTATTGATATGATATGATTTTTATTATTTATTTTGTTTATGTGGTGTATCACATGATTTGCATATTTTGAAACATCCTTGCACCCCTGGAATGAGCCCTATTTGGTCATGATGTGTAATTTTCTTAATGTGTTATTATATTTTATTTGCTAGTATTTTGTTTAGCATTTTTGCACCTGTATTCATCAAAGATATTGGTCTCTGGTTTTCTTCTTTTGTTTTATCCTTGCCAAGTTTTGGTATCAGGACAACGTTGGTTTTGTAAAATGAGTTAGGAAGTAGTGTCTCTTCTTCAATTTTTTAGAAAAGTTTGTGGACAGGTACTAAATCATCTTTGAAACTTTGGTAGAATTCGCTAGTGAAGCATCTGGTCCTGGACTTTTGTTTTTTGGGGAGGTTTGGATGATTATTTCAATTTCCTTGATGTTGATAGGTCTGTTTAGATTTTCCAGTTCTTCGTGATTTAGTCTAGGAAAGTTGTATATTTCTAAGAACTTGTCCATTTTTTCTAGTTTATTGAATTTGGTGGCATATTTTCTTTCATAGTATTCTTGTATGATCCTTTGTATTTCTGTGGTATCTGTCATAATTTCTCCTCTTTCATTTCTGATTTTCTTTGTCTTTTTTCCTTAGTGAGTCTATCTAGGGATTTGTCAATTTTATTAATCTTTTCAAAGAACCAGTTCTTCGTTGCATTAACTTTTCCTCTCTTTTTTTGTTCTTTATTTCATTTAATTCTCTAATTTTTATTTCCTTCCTTCTGCTATCTTTGGGCTTCATTTGTTCTTTTTCTAGTTCTTTAAGATTTAATGTTAGGTTGTTTATTTTGGACTTTTCTTGGTGTTTTGTTTTGTTTTGTTTTGTTTTGAGATAGGCCTGTAATATAAACTAGAGAGAGAATTTTATTTTCTTTTTAAATATTTTCTAAATGGAATAGAGGATGCCTTTCTAAATTTAGTCTTCTGATAAAAGTATACCTAAGAATGAAATAAAAGTAACACTTCTGGTCTAATTTGGTGATTCAGTTGTGTCTAGTAAGAGTTATGGAAAGAAATAGGTCTCTAATCCCAACTATTAGATTTAGTATGAAAGCATTTTAGATTGAGGCAGACTAACGTTAAGCTAGTCATAGCCATGTCATTTACTAAGTGTTTTTTATATGTCATGGCCTATGTTAGATACCAGGGACCCAAAGACACAGATATGACTCCATTTTTACATATTGGACCATGAGCTACATACAGTGGGGCAGAGACATAGGTAAACTAACAATTATAATTATGTGTAATAAGGACTATGATAGAAGTACATATGATAAGGATTAACACAAATGTCAGTGTCCGTTCTGTAAGGTAGTTATTACTCTCATTTCTAGGTAAAAAAGCAGAGCCACAAAGTGGTCAAATTAACTTGTCCATAAGTAACAGAGTCAGGTTGTGGTCTAGGTCTGTGGCTACAAATCCAGTGTCCTTTGCCCCACTCTGCATGGAAGAAAAAATCAAAGCCTGTCTTTCATTTGAGAGTGATAGCAGAAAAGACTTCTTGAAGATTATAGTATTTAAGATTGTTCCTGAGAGATGAGATCTCAAAAGGGTGAGGGTAGAGACATTCTAGGCAATTAGAACAGCATGAATAATGTTGACGCAACATTCCCAATTTTTCCAGTTTTCCATTCCAATTTTTCCAGGTGTAAATAATGCGTCAATAATGTCGACGCAGTTTGTAGCCAAGAAAATATTAGGAAGGTAGCTGAGCCTTTTAGTGAAAGACCTTATACTTAGGGCGTTGAGGTATTTATATTTAATTAAATGGGCAGTAGGAGGCCCCAGGGGTTTTTTGAGTGGCTGCTATGATCAGTTATTTTCCCATAAATATATCTAGTTGAGCTGGAGGTGATTCAGAGAACAGGTTATAGAGCAGTCCAAGCAAGAGGTAATGAGGGCCCTGTCATGGGCTACCTTTTCATTTGGTTCAAGTGGTTGAGAGTCTGATGTAATAGTGCAAAAAGTAGGTGATTGCAAGTTTGAGAGCTATTCAGGTTTGTTGCTATTTTCTTTTTTAATGCACAATTATTTACAACTCTTAAAGTTGTTTTCCCACTTACATCTACTTCTTTAATTCTCTTATTTTGATGATGATTTCTTACCTCAGAGAGATTTTCTAACATATTTTCATTGTTTAAAACTATCAAAAAAAGATTTTGTGGCAAAATGGAGTAGTGGGGTTTATATTTACCTGCCTACCCAAAATAACTGAGAAACTGGACAGAGTTTATCAAGTAACTCTTTTCACTGTGCTGGATGTTAGGCAGTAAAGGACAGTGATCTGTGAGAAATGGAAAACAAGCAAGGTGATATCTAGGATTCTCCCAGCTTACTGCCATGAGAGAATTTTCAGACTATAGCAAAGTGTGGAGGACCTCATTTGGATCCTACTGATCTCCTGCATTGTGGAGGAGGTAGATCTTTGAGAGATGGAGAAAAATGAAAAGCATTTATTCAGACCAATCAGAAAAAGGAAAGAAGACATAAATTATCAATAGCAGGTAATTATGAGAGAGGTGACACTACTACTGATTCTAAAGATGTGTAAAGGACAATAGGGAATACTAGTAACAACTTAATGCCAATAAATTCAACAACTTGTATAAAAAGGACAAATTTGTTGAAAGGCACAAACTACCGTGTTTCCCTGAAAATAAGACCTAGCCGGACAATCAGCTGTAATGCATCTTTTGGAGCAAAAATTAATATGAAACCAGGTCTTATTTTACTAAAACATAAGACCAGGTATCGTATCGTATCATATCACATATCATATCATATATCATACTGGATCTTACATTAATTTTTGCTTCAAAAGATGCATTAGGGCTGATTGTCCAGCTAGGTCTTATTTTCCAGGAAACACAGTACCAAGGCTCATTCAAAAATGAATTAATAACCTGACTAACCCTGCATCTATTAAATAAATTGAATTTATGGTTGACAGCCATCTGACACACAAAACTCCAGGCCCAGATGACTTCATGGGTGAGTTCTACCAAACATTTAAAAAAGAAGTGATCTCAGTTCTATACAAATTCTTCCAGAAAATTGAAGATGAGAGAATGCTTCTCAACTTATTCTATGATACCAGCATTACTCTGATCTCCAAACCAAAGACATTATGAGAAAAGAAAAATTATAGACCAGTATCCCTCATGAACATAGATGTAAAAATTCATACACATTTTTAGCAAATCAAATTCAACAACAGGTAAAAACACCATAACTAAGGGGATTTATCTCAAGAATGCAAAGTTGCTTAAACATTTGAAAATTAATCAGTGCAATTCACAAAACTGAAACACTGAAAATGAAAAACTATGTGATTTTCTCAATAGATACAGAAAATGTATTTGACAAAATTCATTATCCATTCATGGTTTAAAAACACCTCTCAGCATATTAGGAATAGAAGAGAACTTCATTAACCGCACATAAAATAATAGAACATCTATGAAAAACTTATAGCTAACATCACACTGACTACTGAAAGACTGAGTGCTTTCTCCATAAGATCAGAAAAAGATGGAGGTGTCCTTTCTTACCACTTCTATTCACATTACACTGGAGACCCTAGCCACAAAAGAAAAAAATATCAAAATCACAAAAAACTGATTTTATCACAAATAACATGGTCGTCTATGAAGAAAATATGATGGAGTCTACCAAAGAGAACGGATAAATGAGTTTAGCAAAGTTGCAGGATTCAAAATCAATATATAAAAATAAGTTTTATTTCTCACTATTGGCAGTGAACAATTACAAATTGAAATGAAAAATACCATTTACCATATCATCAAAAATGAGAAATACTTTGGGAATGTATTTGACAAAATATGCATAAGACCTGTATACCTATACACTGAAAACTACAAAAGACTGTTAAAGCAAATCTAAATAAATGATGAGACCGACCATGTACACAGATTGGAAGACTCAATATTGTTAAGATGCTAATTCACCCAAAATTGATCTATAGATTCAACAGAATCCCAATCAAAATCCCAGCAGACATTTTTTGTTAAAGTTTGTAAGCTCAGTTTAAAACTCGTATAGAAACACAAAGGATCTAAAAGAGCCAAACCAGCTTTGAAAAGGAACAAAGTTGAAGGGCTAACACTATCTGATTTCTAGAGCTATTATAAATTTGCAATAATCAAGATAATGTGGTACTGGTGTAAAGATATACAAATAGATCAATAAAACAGGGTAGAGTCCTGAAATAGACCCAAAGATTTGTGGTCAATTGATTTTTGACAAAAGATTCAAAGGAAATTCAGTGGGGGAAAGAAAAGTATTTTCAACAAATGGTGCTGGAACAGTTTAATATCCAAATGCAAACAAACAAATCAATCAATAAATAAATCATTAGTCACACCTCATACCACTTATAAAAACTAACAATGTATTATAGACCTAACTATACAACCCTAAAACTATAAAGACTTCTAGAAAAGACATAGGAGAAAATGTTTATGACCTTGACTTAAGCAAAGATTAATTCTTAGATATGACAACAAAAGCATGATCCATAAAAGAAAAGCTTGATAAATAGGACTTCATAATTAAGAACTTCTGTTTTTTGAAAGCTACTGTTTGAGAGAATGAAATGAGAAGCCACAGATTTAGAGAAAGTATTTGCAAATCATATGTTAGAAGCCTTGATCTAGAATAACTTAATAATAAGAAACAATCCAATAAAAATGGGCAAAGGATATATAGCAATGGCAAATAAACTAATAAAAAGCATATGAAATAAATGCGCAACATCATTAGTCTTTAGGGAAATGCAAAGAAAAACCACCAGAGATACCATGTCACACCTATTAGAATGGGAAAAAACAAAACAAAACAAAAACAACTGTAATGTGCATGCACTGCTGGTGAGAAGATAACATGACGTGACCATTTTGGAAGTAGTTTGGCAACTAAATATTTGCTTTCAAATAACTTAAACATTTCACTCCTAGGCAATTACCCAAGGGAAATGAAAGCACATGTTCATAGAAATACTTGTGCACTAATGTTCATAGCAGCTTTACTTGTAATAACCAAAAACTGGAGTCTCCCAAATGTCCATTAATAGGTGAATGGAAAAAAAAGCTTTGGTATGTCCATATAACAAATACACGTCATCAATAAAAAGGAATGAACTAGTGATACATGCAACAACCAGATGAATCTCAAAATAATTATGCTGAGAAAAAGAAGCCAGACTTCTCCCCTACCCACCCCCACTCCCAAAAGCATGATTCTCTTTATAGAAAATTTAGAAAATGCAAACTAATGTATATTGGCTGACAGCAAATTGGTGATTACTAAGGGACAATGGGAGGAGAATGGGGAGGAGTAAGGAAAAAAGAATTATAAAAGGGATTGAGGAAATCTTTGGAGGCGATGGGTATGTTCATGATCTAGATTTTGCTGATAGTTTTATGGGTGCATATGTTTGTCAAAATGTAGCAAATAGTGTACTTTAAATACGTGCAGGTTTTAGTATGTCAATTATACTTCAATAAAACTTGTTAAAACTACCAAAAAGATATCTATATCCCCAAGTTTAACTAAAACTTTGAAGTCTAAGGATTTCAAATATGACAGATATTTAGCATTTAGATTCTCACAATTTTTAGTATTTTTTGTATATTTATGTTTATGCTTTGTTTAATTTTTTTGAAATTCTTTAAATGGAAACGCTTCAATTAGTGAGGGAGTAAAGCAGTAGAAACTCATAAACTACTGGTAAAAATATACAAGAATTTACTAGTAAATTGGTGCAATCACTATGTAAAAACATTTCGTAAAGTTAAATATGTGCATACCCTACAAAACTAGCAATTGTCTTTTTAGGTATATACCAACAATAGCAGCTCTCAAACTGGTCCGAGGACTTTTTTGTACTCTTAAATTATTGAGGAATTCAAAGAGCTTTTGTTTACATGAGTTATACCTCAAGATATTTACTCTATTAGAAATCAAAACTGAGAAAGTTTAAAAATATTTTTCATGTTAAAATAACTAATAAATCTATTGACATTTTAAAACAAATAATACTTTTAAGGAAAGTAATTATTTTCCAAAACAAAAAATACAGTGAGAAGAGTGATATGATTTTATTTCTTTACATATCTCTTTAATATCTTGTTTAATAGAAGACGGATGGATGCTTATATCTGTTTCTGTATCCAATCTGTTGGATTATTTATATTGCTTTAGTTAATGTATATAAGGAAAATATGACCTCACACAGATATACAGTTGAAAAACTTAGTAGCCTTTTCAGAAAATTGGGGATATTCTTCTTTGATAGGACACCATAACTTTCTAAGTGGTAGTTTCTTAAATTTAAATTGCAATGTTGAATCTGAAACTATGTCAGTGAACTTTTTACTCTGCCATTAAAATCCAACTTTTATACTCTGTTATATTAAAATCCGTTCTCATTGGTCTGTCTGTACTTTGAATGAATTGAATGCGTTATTTTAAGTGTAACAGCTACACTAATCATTTGGAAAATACTAGTTCACTGAGTTATTCACAGCTTCCAAAATTTTGACACTTTTCATTATATAATATCAACAAATGATACTCATTAATGTCATCAGTGACCTTATGAGAAAAGTGTTAAAGAACTGGAAAATTATCAGGATTACGGTTGCAGACACAAGTTTTCTAAAATTCTAGCTTTTACTTGAAAGATTACATTTTATCATTGGCAACAAGTGCTGTCATTCTTTTTTCTTTTTGAAGTGACAACTCACTTTCTTTATTTTCAAGAAAATAAGTCTGAATCACCATTTGTTTGAAGTCTGTCAATCAGTCTTTAAAGTACAGTAGTCTATGACAAAAGTGGCTAGTTCAGCTCACAGTTCAATCACATGATTGCTTATCCTGGAGACAGCCATTGATTTTTGTTATACATCAGAAGTGCTTTGTGCATACTTTCTACTTAGTGACAGAACAGGGTGGGCAGATATTTTCTATGAAGGGTCAGACAGTAAATACTTTAGGCTTTGGTAGCACTTTCCTAGTTGTACATTCTGTTCTTGGGAATCAGCTTGTTAAGATTTTCTGTAATGTTTGACCCTGGGGACTCCCAATTGCTTCTTGAAATTTTTGAAGCTCTCTTCTTAGTTGGCTTCCACAATTTCACTTTCCTGGGCTTCTCTTTACCATTCTGACTGTTCTTTCACTTATGTTTCTTCCATTCGTCTCTTAAATGTTGGTCTTTCTTTTCTTTGATTCTTACTTCTTTTCTTATGTATAACATACAATTTTCATGATCTTTGCGTGATCTGTGGGTACTTCTTCTACTTTGAGCTCCAGTTTCGTTGCCGATCACTCCCAAATTTGTATCTAGGCCAAATGTTTCTCCTGAGCTTTAGAATATGCTTCCAGTCTCCTATCAGACACCTCGAATTAGCTCTCCAACAGCAACCTCAAATGTATCATGTCCAAAATAGTTTATCTCCTTTGAAAACAACTTTCCTCCTATTTCAGTAAAAAACATTTATAGGACCCCCAAACCAGAAACCATGATTTGTTCAGGATTCCTTTTCCCTTCACCTCTTAATATCTATTTACTCACCTGTAAATCCTGTCAATTGTACCTCCTAAATACCTTTCTGCTCCATTCATTATCTCTTCCACCTCCACTGCTATTTCATTAGTTTAGGTTCTTCTCATCTCTTTGTCTCAACTGAGCTTTCTAACTTAACCATTTTTCTGTCTTGTAATATCTCTAGGCAAAGATGATTATTCCTTATCCTGTGCTTCTGTTTACTTTGCAGATAGTATGTATCAGTTGCTGAATAATGTGGTTGACTGTAAAAATGAAATTTTATTGATACCTTTCCAGGGTAGCCCCTTAGTCTGTAGAGTCCAAACTCTTTAATGTCACGAGTGAGATCCCTCACTGGCCATTCCCTAGCTCTTAAGTTCCTGCCCACACCCAGCCCCCAGACCACCACAGTTCTCCAAGGACATAACACCTCTTATGGGAGTGTTTTTGCATATTTACTAAAAATGTACTTCTCACTCCTCTCTCGTGTCATAGTTGACTTTAGGGTCTTCCCATGGAGTCCTTCCTAATAACCCACTGTGTTCTCATAATGCAGTATACTCTATGAATAACATATTTACAAACATTTATTTTGGTTGCCTACTTTTTTCAGACCATTTGCTATCCAATAATAGCCCTGAGAGGTAGTAATTACTACCCCCATTTAAAAGAGACATTAAGGAATTTGCCCAGAGTCACACTTCTAGGCAGGTGCTGAGTTCTGGATGGGCTCTTTCTGCTCTATTATTGCCTCTCTTTACTCATCTCTTATAGGAATTTCTCTGTTATCTGAATGTTATCTGTTATCTGTTATCTGTTGTCTCCTCTGACCAGCACTACATTTCTATATCTCCAGAGCTCAGTTCAATAAATAAACAAATAGAGGATTTTATAACTAACACAGGATTTCAAGTATAAAATGGTCCCATGATATAGTCTCAGAAAACAATGTTATAATGTAGTGCTTTTTCTTTTTCAAGTAACTTCATATTTTGGGCTAAAATGTGGGTTTTGTACATTTTTTCAACAAATTTTTATTGCGCATAGTGCTCTGAGAAGTGCTGCCCAGGAACAGACATTGATATGACTGTTTGCATCCTCAAGGGGCTTTGATATCATAGGAACTTATGACACATACACATCTAATCTGAACATCCAGCAAGAACAAAATGCCGCAGGTTTTAAAGCAGAGGGAGGTCACTTGGGGCTGTATTTAAAAGGGACTGGGAAAGATTTCTTGAAGGATGGATAGCATTCCAATAAAGGAAAATATTGAGGGAGGGGTGTTAAGGGGATAGGAATGATGACTGGAATTTTTAAAAAATATATAAAGTAAGAAATAGGCCTGGTTTGGTCCATTTATAATTCACAACAATTATTGATACCCTTTAGTCTAGAAGTTAAGAGCTATTTCAGTGATGGAATATCAGCTTTTTAAACCTTGTTATAAAATAGAGAAATGCATAAAACAAATGCACAGTTTAATGATTACTGAGTATGGATTTTGAGTAAGGAAAAACATGGGTTTGTCTCTGTATTTGTTGTGTGGGATTTCTTAGGAACTGGGTATCATGCGCAGTTCTCTGCATGGCAGGTATTGCCTGCAAAAGAAATCATAGGGTATTGTTTTCTCTGACATCCTCGCTGCCTCAGTGTGGCTTAGCTTCTCTTCTTAGCACATGATCTTTGGTTATCTCAGCTAACTTTTTGACAGCACCACCATGTTTTCTGAGTGCTAGGCAGCCCCTCTTGGCCACTATATAAAATAATTTTTCCTGAGATACACCTGGAATCATACTGATTATATGTAGATGTGGATGGTGAGTGTATTTTAAAAGTTTACTCTCTTAGCAATTCAAGTCAAATTATAGTAATTTAGTGCATGCATGATGTTCTGTAAAAGATTAGATGGTTGCAGTAGAATTCTTTCCTGTTTTACTTGCCATTTGCTCTCATTCTGCCACTTACAAAGACAAGTGTATTTATTAGCATATGTCAAGATTGTATTTATTAGCATCTATCAAGATTAAAATCCAAGTGAAGTATGCTTTTAGCTATAGTATTTCAAAAAAAATACATTCATGTTATTGACTTCAAATGGTGCATAGAGTAAGTGTCCACATATTTGAAGCAATTGTGCTTGGAGGGAAAACAAAGAAGATTAATATGAGGCTTAGCTTTCCTGGAGTTTGTAATTTTCAAAAATGGCATTGGTATCAGAAAAGAGATAAATGACATCAGAAAAGGGTACAGAAGAGGATTCAATAGAAAAGATAAGTTCAAGAGAAAACAAATACATTGGGTAACAAATATATTTATGTATCCACAAAAATATGTGTGAAAATATTACAGTTTAATTCTTTTACATTTTATGAGCTATTGTCAAAGCAATTTCAGATTCATATTTTAGTAAATAGGTTTAAAAATTTTTAATTTGAAATGAATTTTTGTATGTAACAATTAATACCATTAATTGATATCTTCTATTTTCATAGATTTGATCCAGGCTACCAATGAGACCAATGTTAATATTCCTCAGATGGCCGACACGCTCTTTGAGCGGGCAACAAACAGTAGCTGGGTGGTTGTATTTAAAGCTTTAGTCACAACACATCATCTCATGGTGCACGGAAATGAGGTAAACTAAGTAAACTTCTCTTTCCTTGATGGAGGAGGGAGGCTTTTACGGAAGAGTATGGTGATGACTTAAGGCACTTTGCATTTCCACCAATTGGGAGAAAAAGGGAAAATCTATGGTTGAAAATCATCTAGAGTACAATTTTAATCTTCTATTTAGCTATTTTCAAAAAATGAAAATTAAGTTAGGCATTTTCTTGGATTGAACTATTGAATATTACTGGTGCCTAAAATGTATGTACCATGTAAATATATTAGTGGGCAAAAATGTTAGGAGAAAGGAACAATAAGATTGTTTTTCCCATGAGAAATATTCCTTGTACCTTTAACTGAAAATTGCTGTTATAAAAATGTTTAATTTTGGAAAATATTAATAAAATAAAAATTACCCATTTTATATGGGATGCTTACTGAGTCCTATTAAATTGCAGTGTTTCTGTTATATACAGAAATGAAAGATCATATAATTTAATTCTAATTCAGTGAGTTTTATTTAGTCTTTTATTCCTCCCTCAGAGAAAGCAGACTAGGAAGCTTCATAACTGAAAGAAAAGAGATCATAGTGAGAATGTGTAAAAAATAAAAAAATTCCCTTTAGAATCAGAAATTATTTAAAGGTATGATTTGAGAATATTGTTGTTTAATTCTAGTATTTTTGTTTTTCAGAGATTTATTCAGTATTTGGCCTCTAGAAATACACTATTCAATCTCAGCAATTTTTTGGACAAAAGTGGATCCCATGGTGAGAATACTTATGTTTTATTATTTTGTTGCTAATGTTTTTGATGCAGATTATTTTTATTTTTGAAGTGAGGTTATTAATCCAAAATCATTGTAATTGATAGTTCCCCTGGGTGCTTATGAAAAAGTGTAAAAGCATATAGTTTAGTGGTTTTAAAATATTTTGTTGTTAGATAACTTCACATATAAATTATATGTTGATTTTACGTGTGTCTTTTTCAGTGTTTACCTTAAAAAGTAGATATGTTAGACCCACAGTTGTTTGTTTATGAAGGTGCAGGAAGCAATGAAATGAAAGATACTTTGTGAATTGAAAAAAAAAAGATTCCAGTCTTAAAGAAATGTTCATTATAACTTAATAAAATTCGAATTGCAATCATTTGTTCATTCGTCATATTTACAGGTTGCTATTATGTGTGAGACAAGCACACACCAAGGAAGTGGATAGTTTTCAGAGAGCTACACTTGTTAAGTCTGAAACAGGCGGTTATTTGAAACAGTGAACAAAAATGCAAGGAGAAATCAGAGCAGTCTGTACAAGGAAGGTAGCATAACTTATCTGAATATTCCTGGAATGTCTCATGCCAAAAGTATTTTTTCCTGTAGTAGGATTTTAAATGAGGCCTATCTGATAACACTTATTGACCTCATTCTAGAATTATTTACATTTAGGGAGTTAAAAAAATTGATACTAAGCAAAGCACAATTGAAGGTATTTTATTAATTAGTTTAATTTCTTCTGCTCCATCCCCCAGGTTATGATATGTCTACCTTTATAAGGCGCTATAGTAGATATTTGAATGAAAAGGCTTTCTCTTACAGACAGATGGCATTTGATTTTGCCAGAGTGAAAAAAGGGTATGTTTTGTTCTTTCTTATATGAACTTATTTGAGCAGAATAAGTTTTTGAAGCAGCCTTTATTTTAACTAAGCTTAAATGCCAACTAATTTTGTTTATGAAGGACAAGTTTACAATCACCCGAAAAAAGAAACTTGATTAATAATATTATAAAAGTTAGCTTTGAGGTTGCAATATGCATACCTTATTTATATTTTCATGCAGGAAATCTGTCTTTCTGATCAGAGCTGACATGGCATAACTTTATTTGTTTAAATGAATGCACAATTCTTAAAAACACATATACCTTTAAATTTTAAATGGGGAGAATTTAAATATAGTTCATTTAGAAGTACAGTAGGTATAGATCACAAAAGTTATTTCAATGTATTTTGGTTGAGGTGAAACTGAACTGTGTATACAGTAGAGATCTGTTTTTGAGAGGTCATACCATCCTAGAATTTCACACGTGTGCATGCATGCCCATACACACACTATAATTGTACTAATCATTAATACTAACCATTAATTAAGCCTCATTGAAAATTTGCATTTTAATTAATAATTAACATGTATTTCCCTCTAAAAAGATGTTTGAATTTAATCACAAGTGTTCAGCCAAAAGTTTGTGCAAATCTTGTATCTGTTCCTAACTTGAAATAATGACAAGGTGTTGTAGGTGTACGAGGCTTAATATTTTAGTCTCAAGAATCCACACAGAAAGCTAAATTCTATTTTCCTAATAGCTCACCTAACCTTAACTTTGAGCTTGTTTTTTATCATGGTAGTAAACAATATAAACTTGCTTATTTAAAATAAATTGATTTCGTGTGGATGACCATTTTATAAAATTACAGAATTGTACACCTGAAACCTATGTAACTTTACTTACACTTGTCACCCCAATAAACTTTAATTTTTTAAAAATAAGATTTTTACTTCTTCCCCTTCTTATTAGAGATTATTCCAGTTCATACACCATCCGCTGACTTTTAACATAGCCCTGGGCAACCATTGTTGATGTTCCCACCTGCATTGTGGCCTCTCTACCACAGGTCCACAGCCTTCTTAGAAACTTCTGCACCTGTTCATGGGCACGTAAGGACAGTTTGGGGTGCTTTCCCTACCGCTGAAGTGGGAAAGACCCTGAAAGTTGTCATTATCAGCCTGTTCACTTCACTTCGGTGTTTTCCTCAGCTACTTCAGTGCTGCGAATCCTTGACCATCACTGGATACAGGGACTCCCTAAGAGACCTGTGGGTGATACGGGGTTCAGTGCCCTCTCTGACACACCCTCCACCACTAACCTCCAGTTGTGATCTCTACAGCTAGTGAAGCTCTTAGCTCCTTATGGCCAAACTACGCACATCCACATGCATGTTTCTTCACTGATGCTTCATAGTGTAACGTCTGTACTCCCAGTCCTACAGGTTTGGAAGACTTCTAAGACATGTTTTCACTCCCTTTCTCAGAAACACACTGACATTTAGGAAACTTGCATTTTTAATAGTATTATCTCTGTTATAGATTTAGAAAAATCCTTTCAGAAATTCAGCTGACCTCTTTTATCCAGACCACACTGCTTTCTTCCCAAAGGCAGTGCAGATGTGAAAGAAAGCATTGCCTGTGTGGTTGAAGAAAGAGAACAGATAAGAGGAAGTAGAATAGAGAGGGAAGTCGAATATAACCTCTTCGGGTCTCAAAATAATCCCACAAAATTAACGAGGAAATAGGGGAAAAACAGCTTAGAACAATGCATGTGGTCTTGAATTTTCCATATACGAGGAAGTTTTATCTTTCTCTTTTTAAAAAAATTGTAGGGCTGATGGCGTAATGAGGACAATGGCTCCTGAGAAGCTACTGAAGAGTATGCCAATACTACAGGGGCAGATTGATGCACTGCTTGAATTTGATGTATGTATCTCACTGGCAAGCGTTTCTCACACAATCAATATTGTCTTTTATTTGAAGGTGGGCTCTAGATAAAGCTGGGAATATCCTCAGGAAGCAGATTTTGATCTCCCTCATTGAAACGAATTAAATAAACACTTAGTTTAGGCTGTTAGCACAGTAGAGATGATTTGGGCTGCCCAGATTGTCTGAGCAGTTTACCGGGTATTTACTTAAATCATGGAAAAACATCAGCGATGTGTTCTTGGAACCCCATGTTTGGAGCAGGATGGTAGTGGCCTATTGTGTTCGAGAGGATGTAGCTGCAAATGTACGTTCAGGAAGCTAAGCAACGCCACCTGCTGTTAGAAGCCATTTTATAGAGACTGCTTAAATGATATTGTCCACCAAAGAGAATTATTTTTGTTCTTTCTTGGTCCTTCTTCTTGGCAATACCAACATGACTGGTCTCTTAAAACTATACCTGTATCTTGGTTGTGGTAGTAAATACACTAACCTCACATGTGATAAGACTGCATAAAACTGAACACACACACACATACACACACACATACATACACACACACACAATGAACACAAGTAAAATAGAGGGAATCTGAATAAGACTGGTAGATTGTATCAATATCAATATCCTGGCTGTGATATTGTACTATAGTTTTACAAGATATTACCATTGGGAGAAAATGGGTAGATGGTACATGAGAATCTCTATATTTTTTACAACTGCATATGGATTTACAGTTATTTCATGATAACAAGTTTAAATAAACATCTGATTCATTAAAATAAAATATTCTGACATGTAGTAAGATTCTTAACTCACATTGTTAGCTTTCCTCTATTTTGGTGGTTGTTTAAAGCAATTTTCCTCAAATATTAATAACTTAAAGTCTGTTACAGTTGCATGGTTTAATCTATAATTGAGCCTTAGTCACAACACCCAGCTCCTATGACATTTCAGTAAAAGCAGCAAATCATCTTGTTTTTTGACAGATGATACAGTAAGGACTTCACTAGGTATTTATGGAATTACTTCTCTCAACTTTGTTTTTCTTTTTGCGCATTTATTCTTGTTTGCCTTTCTTGCCCTTAGTAATGGTACTACTATCTTAAAGGAGAAAAGTCATAAAGGGAAAAAGAACAGAGCTTGAGAAGTTGTGGACAAGGATTGGGGGATTCTTCTTCTTTGTGTTGGTGATTAGAGTATTTGGCGGATGGGTTAATGCTGTGAGTCTCAAGAATTGTTTCAGGGGCAGCTGGTAACCTATTCCCCATGCTATGCTTCCTCACTGAGTCACTGCAGGCCCCTGGAGCCCGAACCCTTCCTCAGAGAATATTCCGTAGGGGAATTAGAAGAATGTAATGTGACATAGTAAAAGCAAAAAACGAGTGGATGTTCAAAAGCTGGATTTGAGTAATCTATAGCTCACTGATCAAATAGAATGTATGTGTCTTATAATTAATAGGACTCACTTCATTGTATTAAATTGAAGCAAAAAAAAATGAAATCTATCTTTTGATATTGGTAGGGTTACTAAAAGAATTATACAACATTTATAGAATATGAATGAATTTCTTAGTAATCATTTAAGATATTTTAATGTGCTCTGAGAAAAACTGTCATTTGATGATATAATTTAACATATTAAATTTTCATTTCCTTCTAGGTGCATCCAAATGAGCTAACAAATGGTGTCATAAATGCTGCATTTATGCTTCTTTTCAAAGATCTTATCAAACTTTTTGCTTGCTACAATGATGGAGTTATTAACTTACTTGGTAGGTAGAACTACTGAATGGTATCTTTGAATAAAGACATAAGAATGCAAAGATTTGGATACTGCAGGCGAAATACATAAAAATCTAAATGTATAATTCATTCAGGTCCCATTTATCTGTGGATTCTGACATCAGTCAAGATTAAGTGCGGGAAACGGAAAGCACTCTAGACGTTTTAAGGAGGAAGGGATTTCATACAGGGATTTTCGTGCTTATGAAATTCTAGAATGCCTGAAGGAGTAGGTTCTAGGTTTGTGTCTTGGAATAAGTCCCATAACAATAAATAACTGCTCATCTCTGCTAACAGCTACCACTGATACCACATCCTGGGGATGTGCAGGAAACGAGAAGCCACGTCATTAATAGTGAGAGGGGCCACTTTCGCTCCTAGATTCTCAGACCCATGTACTCTAGCTGTGGTGAACAGTGTACCATATACTGATCAACAGTTCAGAGTACATACTAGAATCCCTGACTTCTTAAAGTATATTTATAGAGCAGGTTTGAAATGAATTCTTCTGCAAACCATTTCATCATTATGTAAGGCCAGCTACTTCTGGACTGATGGGATTCGTGCTAAGACTGATGAATTCTGTGGGGTGAGTCTGTTGTCTCACTTCTTGTGCAGTAAAAATAGAGGCAGTGTTGTGTGAGATACCATGATGGTGAGTAATTCCCCAGATGGTGGTTCTGGCAGAGCAACATGAGCAGAGATGGTAAATCCATATCCAGGATAAACTGTCTGTTACAGTATAGAGATTGCTTCTCTCCTCCCTAGGAATTAATCCTTATCCTGTTACCTGGTGGATGACTCCATACTCCCTGGAGTATAATGCTATGGTGGAAGTGCAGCATTGATCTTGAATTTGGACAGACTAAGACTTAGCAATGATAGCGCATATATCAGCCCGTGTTGTTGAACCTATTCATAGCCTCCATTTCTGATATAATGGACACGTCGTTCATCAACCTATAGATCCCTCCTAGCCTCCAATTACTGAGAGCCTTTCTGTGCTGTATATGCCCTTTGGTCTGCATTTGCAAGGGATGAAAATAGTCTCATGCTCTTGATTCAGTTTGAAAGGTCTATCCACTACCTTTTCTCAAGACTGTCTTCCACCAATCTTCCAATGTTATGTTTTCCAAGTCCGTGGTTATCCAGGCCAGCAGTTAGTTACTGCACATATTTTCCTGTAGTTCCATACATCTCACCATCTTCCCTTCAACATAAAGTGGAAAATCAGATAGATATATTGCTTGAAGCTTGGCTTATAATACAAGATTTCTTTCTACTGTCAAGGCCACTCCTTTGTGGGGATGTAATGATTCAGCAAACCTCTTCAGCTGGTGCCAGCATGAGAAACCATCTCCAAACCAAGTTTGAGGTCTATTTTTCTTCAGTTAGCTGGTGATAGGGAACTCCCCAGAGGTCATAGGTGTGATTTGAGGGAGAAATGTCAGTACAGAAGCGTAGGTACCCTGAGAATAAGAGCCATCTGTTCCTACAACCTACATGGGTATTCAGGATGTGCTTGAGGCTGATCTCTGATGTACAGCTTCAATGTCATGATGGAGCACTCGTGCACTTGTCCAACTTTATGGTTTGGTATAATACTTGAGATCTTACAATTACTTGATATTCTGTGGTCAGAATCTTACGTCTCTAGAAGCAAGCCAAGAGCAAATATTCCAAAGGGTGTCAGTTACTGTCTGAAGCAGCCGTGGCTCTGCTCCAAGGCACTGGAGCTTCTTCTACTTTCTTATCCTATTCTAGTGTGCCAGAGGCATTCTGCAGCATTCGGGTCTGCTGCCAGCAACTTGAGTGCCTTCAGATCTGCTGGAACAAAGGCCCGTGTGGCCCCAGTTTGGAGCAGTTGCAGAGCCTTCCCTTCATCTGGACCCTATTTATGTTTGACACCATAGCAGATACTCTATTTAGAGCAATACGTGCTTGTGTACAAGTTACCACCAAAACCACAAAAGCTTAGCAAACTTTTGCTTGCGTTTTAGTTATAGGGAGGACAAGGTGTAGTAATTTGTCTTGCACACAAAGGGGACTTTTGGACCTCCAGAAACTTCACTGAGGTATCAGGTCCCTGAACTTTCATAAATTCTATCTCTTACCCTTTGATTTGCATGTGTCTTATCAAGGCTCCTAGCATACCTGAAATTCTTGCCCACTAGATACAAGCAGCCTAATGTCATCAAAGTGATATCCCCTGGGATTATGACAGCTAGAGAAGTTGATATCCTTGAAATAAGACAGTGAGAGTATACTGGCATCCCTGCAAGATGAAAGCTAACTACTTTTGATGGGGTCTGTTTATTGGGATAGAGATAAAAGAATTTGCTAGTTTGATAGCTGCCTGTCGGGAACTGTGCTGATTTTACATTGCTAAGGCGGACATTATCTGGACCTCTGCAAGTAGGGGGTGATCACTGATTAAGTTTACAGTAACCTACTGTTAATCTCTACAGTCTATTCATCTTTTGTACAAACCAGATATTCAGGTTAACTGGAGATATGATGGAATGCTCGCCCTGTATCTTTGCAGAGATTAGGAAACCAATGGGAGGATTTTGCTAGTTTCAAAGTATATCTATTCCAACTATACATAAAATTGGGGAAATAACCACAGATATTTTCATGCACCCACTGGACAGAGTTTTCCTTTATCCCCTAATCCTCATGAAACCTCTGCTGAGATTGATAGAACGTAAGTGACATTTTGGGTCCCCACTGAGTAGCATCAGCTTCGTGAGTCCCTGAAAAGTATGTCCCTTTCCCCTGTGCATAGTCACTCTGATAATGGTTCCTTTACAGGAGATGAAAAAGAGCCTTGGCTATGCTTCTAGGATCTTCCTCAAGAATACTTGGAGGGCTTATTGAAATTCAGGTTGCTAGACCCTAACCCAGAGTTTCTAATTCAGTAGGTCTGGGGAAGGGCCTGAGAATTTGTATTTCTAATAAGGTCCTGAGCAGGGCTACTGCTGCTGGTCTGGGGACTTCAGTTTGTAAACCAGTGTGTTAGAGCCACTTCTAGGTGCTCAGGCTAGCATTTTGAATCCCCACTTTTTGGTATGTTCACCCAAATTGATAGATGATGAATTACACTCTAAAATCTAATATAATAATCCTTGATTTCTGCTCAGAAGAGGGAAAAAATACAAGACGCCCAGTTAAATTTGTATTCAGATCAACATAAATGACTTTCTTTGTATTAATACATGCAATATTGGGGACATGCGCATACTAAAAATTATTTGTTATTTACAATTTAAATTTAACGTAGTGTCTTGCATTTTGTCTGACAATCCTATTGCGAACATAAATTTACAAAATCTTGCACTTCTTTTAGTATGTATATTTTTTCCTCCTGGGTCAGATTTTGTGCTGGTCTCCCTCAAGCATGCTGGAATTGCTGGATTCTAATTTCATTCTAGGTACTGAGGCACTTCGCAGGCGGAAGGGGTAAGAAGTAGAGAGATAGGGCATGAGGAGAATTTTGATTCCCTCATGAGAGGTGGGTTATTTACAGGCTCTCCAAGGTAGGCAGGACCAGCTTCTTGAAATTGAGAGGGAGAAGATTTTTCCAGCATGTATAGCTCATTTGGGTTAAAATCTACCCAAGGGTTTTTTTTCCAGTTTTCTTTCATAATTAATATCTTAACTTTCACAAAGGAGACCATGGTGAGGCTGGAAATTTCACTTACCCACATATGTTATAATTTGGCAGCTCATGAGATTAGACGCTCTATCTGACTTTCAGCTGTGACAGCCCTGTGTCTGCAAGAGTTAAGGTTATTTTAGGGAAGCTTAAAGTACCCCAGTCTGAATGGAGCCTTGAGTCAATAATTTAAAATCTTGTGTTCTCATTTTCCTTTTAAGCTTTCCAGTAAAGAGCAGCCATCCACACACGGTTCTGCTTGCCTTGTTCCCATCATGGTGGTGTGTCCCAGCAGTTACTTGGTTTGATAAGCTTCATTCCGGGTGTTCATTTCAGAAAATGATAGATGATCATTTAAGTAATTATTTTGCTCCTGTGCAGCACAGACTATGAGACTCCAATTTTCCAATAGCTGCAGGTGCTCATCACTGCCTCAAAATCCAATCGGATTACATCTCTAATCCCAGATTCCCATTTTTGAGGGTCTGATTTCTACAATCACTTCTTGTACTTAGTACTATTGTCTGTTCAAGAAACAGAAACCAATCTACATATTCTAAATAAAAGGGATTTAATAAAGGGAGTTGTGTACTTATGTAATTATTGGAAGCCTACAGGAACTGGTTCTAAACTCAGCCTCCTGAGATGACTACTGAAATAGTAAATTCTTACACACTAGGGATGCGACTACTGAGGCCACCTCTTTAATATATGCTAAAAACAAGAAGCTGCCGCTACCACCTCTGCTGCTTTGCAACCCTAGGAAACTGGAGAATGGATCCCAGAAGCTATAATCCAGGTGGTAGGGAGCCAGATTAAGTGGCTATGACCATAATCATTACTCCTCAAAACCCAGGAAGCTGGTGGGTAGATTGTAGAATGCTGCCAAAAGATAATCTCACATTTCCAGGATCATAAAAGTTGTGTTAAGAAGCAGCTAAAAAGGTACAGGAAAGACAAGCTTCTGCCTCAGTTTCACCTTCCAGATCTTCCACAGGTCTGTCTGACTTGCAGAACTAAATTTTCGTCCAGAACCCTGCCTTCCATGAGTCTAGGGGAAAAAATAGAATGGAGGTTTTTGAGCCAATCACCCACATTGCATACAGTGCTCTTGGAGGTTTTACCTTCAGTGGGGAAAGATTGTTGTCCATAATATGCAGTTCAAAACCAGTTACCTTTATTTCAGGTGGGAGAGTTTATCGGTAATCCAAATAAAACAGATTTTCCCATTTTCATTTCCTGACTGATCTTACTCTTCCGTATCTCTCCTAAATGTGAGCTTTTGCTAAAGTTAATTTCTAGTCATCTACCGTTCCCTTTCTGTAGTATGTTCTTCACTGGAAAACCTATTATCTCCATTATTATGAGTCCCAAATCTATTATTTCAGTCCTTGCCTTTATTCTGATCTTTAGTTTTGCATGAAAGTATGTTTTACCAGAATAAGTCCTTATTTTCAAAAGTTTAAACTAAAAAAGATTTGTTCCTTTATCATGTCACAATTCTATCTGTATCATTAAAAACCAGGATAGAGTGGAAGAAGAAAGTATCCTTAGATTTGGCCATTTTTTAAAAGACTCACTTCCTTCTCAAATCTTTACATGTAGAACACAGCATGTGTTTATTTTCTTGATCTTTTTGCTTCCCTTGAGTACCCTACAGGGGTGGTCCGTGCCAAACGTAAAATTACGAAAAGACTGTCAACAGGAGTAGCTACCCTCAATAATTAGTTCTTTGTGTAATTATATATTATTAAACCTTTCTTGAAAAAATTAAAAATACTTTTGAGCTAGTAAAATTACATGCTGAATGAAATCAAGGACTTTAAAGTATGGGAGAATACAAAAATAGCATGTGTTTAACCATGTGCCGATATTAAATAATGAAGATACTGAGTCATCGGTTGTGACCCACGTTGCCTTTATTCTGTTGTAGACGTTGGCCTACTATATCTCCATCTGCAGTGTCAATAATTATTGACTGAGTGACTTAATGAATGACTGGCTGGCAAAAACACTGATAAACTGCTGGTTTTCTTCAAAACTGTGAAGAAAAATACACTCTCGTGCTGCAATTGTAATGGAGCTTAGTGTAATATACCTTAGTGACTGTGAAGTCTAATCTAATCTTGGGAGTGCAGAAAAGAACAACAGCAAATGGATCCTCTGCTTTTCTGTCTAGAAAGCTACAGGTTGAGCAAGAGGATAGAATTATAGATTGGAAGGTCATGAAGAGTTTAGTAAACCAAATGTTTTTCACAAAACTTCACTATTTCATAACTAAAAGACACTTTATAATGTTTGAAAGAATTAATTTATGGTCAGTAAAGGAAGTATCAATTTATACAGAGTGTAGATAACTTAGAGAATTCTTTAATTCAGGGAACTTTATAGATGATTGCTTTATGATGTGTAAATTATTGGTTTATAGTGAGCTAGTAAAAAAATAAGAATGCTGTTGAATGCAGTCATAACTTTTGAGATTGTTATAAAGAATTTGATACTGTTTTCCAAAACAGAATACTGCTATATATGGGTCATGAATTGAATCTGTTGTGACAATTCTTATGTTCTTCTGCTTTAACTGTGTTTTCATTATTTAAATTGTTTCATGTGACATACCTTACAGCATAACACCTTTTTTAAACTACTTAGGTCCCCTTGTTTAGGTGCTTAGAACCTCATAGATTTTAGTGCCAAATGTTTTGATTCAAACATATTTAAGTTTTAAGTAATACTGTTAATATAAGCTTTAATAAAATCAAGTATAAAACTCTTTTCAAAATGTCCATCTCTTCTAGAAAAGTTTTTTGAAATGAAGAAAGGACAATGTAAAGATGCTCTAGAAATTTACAAACGATTTCTGACTAGAATGACAAGAGTTTCTGAATTTCTCAAAGTTGCAGAGGTAAGTAATATTAAGCTTTGTTGGGACTATGATTTTAAAATATTAGCTCATGTACCTGGAGTAACTGATAAAATTTGTAGTCTGGCAAGACATTCTGCCACAGAGTTACATTGTATTAGGGTTGGAAGTAACCTTAAAAATCATTTCATCCAACTTTTCATTCAGAGCTGTACTTTGCATTCCTACATCCCAATTAGATGATCATTCTATCTTCAAATAAAGGTTTCATGGATATGAGCTCATTTACTGCTTTGCAAGGTATCCATTCCTCCATTCTACCTAATGGTGATTTTTGATTGTAAGAAAGTGCTTACTTTTTACTGAACTCTAGAAAAGAGCCTTAGAAAAGTCTATCCACCATTCTTAGTGTATAAATGATAAATCATAAAATATCTGACCTTTCTTACTTGTCAATGATTGAAGCAATGAAGAAATAAAACATAAAATATAATAGATTTTGTAAAGTTTATAAATTGTTTCATAAGGATGTTTTTTATACGTAATCAAAATAGCTGTAACCATATAGTTGATGTTCTTGGGTTATCTGTAAGTTGGTCTTTTCTCTTATAAAATCCAATTATTGATTCATACTCATATTGGGAATTATGACATTGTTATTGTAGTTCTTTGGCAAGATGACAAATGGGTTTTTATCTTGCATGTCAACTAACTGATTGCTAGGACTGGCAGAGATACTCTGTGCAAGGGATTCTGAAGCTAAACATCAAAGCATACGATGTTTTGGACGTGGGCCATTCATGCCATGTTTTTGAGGATTTATGTGTTTGCTATTTTGAGGAGAGAGCACAGAATAAGCATATTATATATACAATTTCAAAAGCATTCTAGCCCATGTTATACTTTGAGTCTCATTTATTTGCAGGAATAATAATTGTCAAATTATTTATAATAATTGTTACATTATAAATTGACAGTATTGACAATATTTGACAATTATTATAATTGTCAAATTCAAATTCTGAGACCAAAATAATATTGTAAAATGCTACCTCTTCAGCTTTGATCCAGATGGCTTGTGATCAGAGTAAAATTATTTTTTTACGTAACATGGGAAACAAAAGGTAAAGATTAGCTTATGTAAATTACATACACATTAAAGCATGTTCATGTTTGGTCTTTAAGGAAGGATAGAATTGCTTGAAACTTTTGCTTTTGCTGTTACACAAGTTTAATTTTTTGTATTTGGTATGATTTTCCCATGGTTTAACTGTAATTATCAACATAATATAGTAAAATTTGCCTGATTTCTTTCTGTGAAAATATCAATTATGCCTAAGCACCCAGAGCGGGTTATTTCATTGTTCCACTAATTCCTGGTGTGCATGCTTCCCAATTTTCTCATTTGTTATTGTTTATATCGGATAACTAAGGAGCTGGATATGTGACGTCTGGGATATGCATTTCTCTAATCAGCTTAATGATGCTGAGCTCAAGGTCTCCATGAGAAAAGGGGTAGTTGTTTATCAGTTCCTTCTATTGTTACATGTAAAATTTTACTTTGTGTCTCTTGACATTAGCATAGGCCCAATTCAGGCCATTGTAAATGAGAGCTACAAAAGTCAAGACATCATTTTGAGAGCCTATCTTTAAATAACTGAACAATAAATATTTTACTTATATTTGAACATTATAATTAATGTTTTATGGAATGGATATTAATTTACAAAATTATTTTTAATATAATAAACATTAAATTGCAATGGATAACCATAATCATTTGTGTTTTCTTTTACATTAAAATTACTTTGTTCATAATTTAAATGCTAATTGTTTGAATACCAGTGTTAGTGGATTGGTTATGATTAATTAATACAGAAATTTTGGACAAATGTACAAAGCTTCTTTCTCTTCCAGTTAGTATTCGTATAGTGTATGTGGATGTATGGACTCATACCCAATATCTATCCTGTAGTTAGTACCATTTGCCTAAAGAGTGTGTAGAAGACTTCCAGAATGTCATTTAAAAAATTCAGCTGTCTTGGGTATTCGGCAAATGTTAGCAATAAGTTGTTCATCATATTAAAAGAAATGTAGAGTAGTAGAATAATTTCTATGGAAATACTCAAATTTCCCAGAGGAATTTGTTGAAGTGCAGAAAACTTATCGTGTTTTGTATTATTAAAGAGTCATTGTCCCTCAGTATCCACAGAGGATTGATTCCAGGGCCCCCTACAGATACCAAAATCTGCAGATGCTCAAGTCCCTTATATAAAATGTCAAAGTGTTTGCCTATAAATTACACACATCCTCTCATATACTTTAAGTCGTCCGTAGATGACTTATAATATCTAATATAGTATAAATGCTATATAAATAGTTATACTGTATTCTTTAGGGAATAAGGGCAAGAAAAAAGAGCCTATACATGCTCAATGTAGACATAACCATCATAGACCTAACTACATACC
The DNA here is from genome assembly GCF_964194185.1 of Rhinolophus hipposideros. Lineage (NCBI taxonomy): Eukaryota > Metazoa > Chordata > Mammalia > Chiroptera > Rhinolophidae > Rhinolophus > Rhinolophus hipposideros. Next base: position 66,636,627 of record NC_138049.1, read on the forward strand.
TAGTACACATCAGCAACAGCTTAACTTTTTACTACAAATATTTTTGATCTATGATTGTTTGAATCCATGAATATGGAGGACTGACTGTATTAAAGACTCCTAAAGCAGGCAACTGAAGCTTTGTAAAATGTTGGTTTTACAGGTAACAGGCATTTCTACTGAACACACTTTCCTTTTATAGAACCAAGTTATTTTCAGTTTGCTATTTCAAGGTAAATACCACGTCGTAGGAGTTATGTCTCCCAGAATATTTGCAGACGCAAAGTGAGGAGATTTATGCAATACAATCACACCTCAGCTCAATCCTCTAATTACATTGTGGTTCAGAAGTTCAGGGTGGTAAAATTAGCAATGTCAAGGAAGAATTCCTAAATTGTGTCTTTAACCGAATTATCCATTTAATAGAAACACATCATCCTTTACCAAAGTGACTCTAATATTAGGGATCCATAATATATTTATTTAAATAATGCTGAATTCTCCCTGACTATTTTGTAAATACCAATTTGTACTTCTTAATCCCTTCACCTCTTCCAACCAGCTCCCCAACAGTCCTCCCTTGGCAGCCATCAGTTTGCTCTGTGTATTTATGAGTCTGTTTCAGTTTTGTTTTATTCTTTTATTTTATTCTTTATATTCCAAATACAAATGAAATCATGTGGTATTTGTCTTTCTCATTCTGACTTATTTCACTTAGCATAATACCCTCTAGGTCCATGCATATTGTTGCAATGGTATGTATAGTGCAAGGTGGGTACCAGACTAGTCAAGGGATCACTTCTTCAATTATGTAAATGTCTAACCACTATGCTGTACACCTGAAACTAATATAAAATAATATTGAATGCCAACTTTAGCTGAAACAAATTTTTTTAATATTTATATTTGTTACAATATAATAAAGAATGCCACCTTCATTCATATTAATATTTTAATGGATCATCTAAAGAGGCATTAAATATGGAGATAAATGGAATGAAGTTGCCTTAGTTTATAATTTCCATAATTTGTATAATAGAAGTGATTATAGGGAAGCATCAGTGGCTTCCCTAAAGCCAGAGTTCAGTCATTAGCAGTTAAAGTCTGTATTTTGGGGAGGAATCTCCAGAGTAAGTTGATTTAGTAAGTTGAGGGCCAGTGCTCCCTACACCAGTGGTTCTCCACAGTGGGCAGTTCTGTTCCCTCCTCCTCCCCAAGACACATCTGGAGACATTTTTGGTTGTAACTACCAAATAGATAGCAAAACAATAATAGTAGGGGAATTTAATACCCCACTTATATCAGTGGATGAATAGAGAAGATGGGGAGGGCTACTAGCATCCAGTGGGTAGAGATCAAAGATTTTGCTAATATACTGCAGTGCCCAAAACAGCTCCCAAGAAAGAATTATTTCAAAATGTCAATAGCGTCCAGACTGAGCGAGACTGATCTAGTCATAGAAAAGGCAAAGGATGAAACGTATACTTGAAACCTATATCATTTTAGTAACCATTGTCACCCCAATAAATTTAGATGAATGAATGAGTGAATGAATGAGAAAGAGAGAGAAAAAGGAGAGGGAGGGAGGGAGGGAGGGAAGGAGGGAAAGAAGGGAGGGAGGGAGGGAGGGAGGGAGGGAGGGAGGGAGGGAGGGAGGGAGGGAGGAAGGAAGGAAGGACCAAAAAAGAACTTAACTCAGCACTTGACCCACAAGTAGATCTTCCCATCTCCAGTTTGCTTTATTTTCTCTATAGGAGCCGAACACTTACGCCCCATGTATTTGCTTCTACATTTCCATTAGCATAATCAAAGTACTTCATTTTTCAAAGAGAGAGACTTTGGTTTAACTCACTTTGTTTCTTTGTGACTAAATTTCATCATTGTATAAAATTAGATATCTAATTGAAATTATGATTTGCATTTTTTCTAATTATTTTGAATAATTTTCACACTTACAGAACACTTGATTAAAGTAGCATAGGTGAACACCTATATACTCTCCTCATTGATTCTCCTTTATTAATATAGTCTCATATTTGTGTGCTTGCATGCTCTTTCCTTCTGCTCCTAGTTAGCTTTCTTCTGTCTCCAACCTACAAAAGTTAAAAATTGCTGTATGCTTTTACCTAATAATTCCACTTCTACAAATAATCCTACAGATGTGTCCACACAGGTGCAAAATAGTGTGTACAGCATTGCTCGCAATGGCAAGAGATTGGAAGCAACTTCAACATCTGTTAATAGGTGACTTGTTAAATAAATTATAGGACAAGGTAGCTGTTAAAAAAATAAGGAAACTGTGTGTATTAATATGGATATAGCACTAATATAAATTGTTAAATGAAAAATATAAGCTCACTGTATATAATACACTATTATTGTATAATAATAGGGTAAATATTTATATATCTCACATTTCCTTGGATGCACATAAAGAAACTCTGGAAGGATACATAAGAAATAAATTAAATGGTTCTCTTTGTGAAAGAAGGAATGAAAACTATATCCTGAACAAGTTATTAAAACTGAATGTGTACTTTGCTGCTTTTGGATGGAATGTTCTATGATATCTGCTAAGTCTATCTGATATAACACGTCATTTAAGGCCAAGGTTTTTTTATCGATTTTCTATCTAGACAATCTGTCCTTTGATGTAAATGGGGTATTAAAGTCTCCTATTATTATATTGCTGTTTGTTTTTCACTTTTGTCTGTTAATATTTGCCTTATATATATTTAGGTGCTCCTGTGTTAAGTGCATAAATACTTACAAATGTTACATCCTCTTGTTAGATTGATCCCTTTATCATTATTTAACACCCTTCTTCTTATTACAGTCTGTTTTAAAGTCTATTTTGTCTAATATAAGTATAGTTACTCCAGCTTTCTTGTGATTTCCATTTGCATGGAATATCTTTTCCAACTTTTCACTTTCACTATGTGTGTATCCTTACATCTGAAGTGCGTCTTTTGTAGTGATAAATGGGTCTTGTTTTTTTATCCATTCAGCCACTCTGTCTTTTGATTGGAGAACTTACCCATTTACATTTAAAGTAATTATTAATAGGTCTGAGCTTATTGCCATTTTGTTAATTGTTTTCTAGCTGTTTCTGTAGTTCCTCTCTGCTCCTTTCTTCTTCTTTTGTTCTCTGGTGAGCTTTTTTAGTAGTATGCTTAGATACCTTTCTATTTATCTTTTGTGTATTTCCTATAGGTTTTTCCTTTGTGGTTACCATGAAGCTTACATACAACTTTTATCTGTAACAGTCGACTTTAAACTGATAACAATGTTACAGAAAATTCCATCCCAAAGCAATGGAATACACATTATTCTCAAGTGCACATGGGATATTTTTCAAGATAAATCATATATTAGGCCACGAAACAAGTCTTTATAAATTTAATAGGATTGAAATCATATTGGGCATATTTTCTGACCACAGTGGTATGAAACCAGAAATTTATTACACAAAGAAAACTAGAAAATTCACAAATATGTGGAGATTAAAGAATATGTTACTGAACAACCAGTGGGTTAAAAAAGAAATAAAAAGATAAATTAAAAAATACCTTGAGACAAACAAAAGTAGAAATGTAACATATCAAAATTTCTGGGATGCAGAAAAAGCATTTCATAGTGATAACTGCCTTTAAGAAACAAGAAAAGTCTCAAATAACCTAACTTTACACCTCAAAGAACAAGAAAAGAAAAACAAAGTCCAAAGGTAGAAGGAAGAAAATAAAGATTACCGCAGAAATAAATGAAATAGAGACTTAAAAGATAATAGAAAAGATCAATGAAACTGAGAGCTTGCGCTTTGCAAAGATAAACAAAATTAACAAACCTTCATTTAGACTCACCAACAAAAAAGAGATAGGACTCAAATAAATAAAAAGAAATGAAAGAGATATTACAACTGATACCATAGGAATACAAAGGATCATAAGAGACTATTATGAACAATTGCACACCATCAAATAGAACAATCTAGAAGAAATGGATAAATTCCTAGAAATATACAACCTACCAAGATTGAATTAGATGAAATAGAAAACCTGAACAGACTGATTACTAGCAAGGAGATTGAATTAGTAGTGAAAAATCCCCCAACTAACAAAAGTCCAGGACCAAACGTCTTTACTGGTGAATTCTTATAAACATTCACAGATGAATTAATATTAGTTTTTCTCAAACTCTTTCAAAAAATACAGGAGGGGGAAACTCTTCCAAACTCACTTTATAAGGCCAGCATTACCCTGATACCAAAATCAGATAAAGACGCCACAAAAAAAGAAAATTACACGCCATTATCTCTTATTAACATAGATGCAAAAAAAAATCCTCAACAAAATATTAGCAAACTGAATTCAACAATACATTAAAAGGATCATACACCATTATCAAGTGGGATTTATTCCATGGATGTAAGGATGGTTCAACATCTGCATATCAGACAATGTGATACAGCACATTAAGAAAATGAAGGATTAAAATATCTCAATAGGTGCAGAAAAAGTATTTGACAAAATTGAATGTCTATTTATAATTTTTTAAAAAATTCAGCGAAGCAGGTAGAGAGGACATGTACTTCAATACAGGGCATATATGACGAGACCACAGCTAATACCAGACTCAATGGTGAAAAGCTGGAAGCATTCCCTCTAAGATCAGGAAAGCACAACAATAACCACTCTCTTCACTTTAATTCAACGTAGTATTTGAAGACCTAGCAAGAGCAATTAGGCAAGAAAGAGAAATAAAGAGCATCCAAATTGGAAAGGAAGAAGTAAAACTTACCATTCGCAGATGACATGATATATATAGAAAATCCCAAAGACTCCCATCAAAATTGTTACAAGTAATAGACAAATTAGGTAAAGTTTGAGGCTACAAAATCAATACACAAAAATCTGTTGCGTTTCTTTACACTGATAATGAACTATCAGAAAAATTAAGAAAGCAATCCCATTTACAGTTGAATCAAAAATAATAAAATACCTAGAAATAAATTTAACCGAGGAGATGAAAGACCTGTATATTGACTATTAACAAAAGAAATTGAAGAACATACAAATAATTGAAAAGATATTCCATGCTCATGGATTGGAAGAATTAATATTGTTAAAATATTCATACTACCCAAAGCAATATATACGGATTCAAAATTCCAGTGGCAATTTCACAGAAATAGAAAAGACAATCCTAAAACTGATATGGAACCACAAGACTCCAAGTAGCTAAAGCGATCTTGAAAAAGAAGAACAAAGCTGGAGACATCACATTCCTTGATTTCAAAATATGTTATAAAGGTTATAGTAATTAAAACAGGATGGTATCGGCATCAAAACAGACACATAGGTCAATAGAACATAATGGGGAGCCCAGAAGTAAACCCACACATATATGGTCAATTAATTTATGACAAAAGAGCCAAGAATATACAATATGGAAAGGACAGTGTCTTCAGTAAATGGTGTTGAGAAAATTGGACAGCCACATGCAAAAGAATGAAACGACTACTATCTTACACCATACATAAAAATTAACTCAAAATGGATTAAAGATTTGAACATAAGACTTGAAACCACAAAACTCCTGAAGAAAACATAAGCAATAATCTAACATAAGTCTTGACAATAATTTTTTAAATCCAATACCAAAAGAAAAAGCAACAAAAGCAAAAATAAACAAGTGGGACTACATCAAACTAATAAGCTTCTGCACAGCGAAGGAAATCCTCAACAAAATGAAAAGGAAACCTACCAAATGGGAGAAAATAATTAAAAATCGTATGTCTGATAAGGGGCTAATATCCAAAACATATAAAGAACTCCTACAACTCAGTAGCAAAAAAACAACAATCCAATTTAAAATAGATCTGAATAGACATTTTCTCAAAGAAGACATACTAATGGTCAACAGATACATAAAAAGATGATCAACATCGTTAATCGTCAAGGAAATGCAAATAAAAACTGAAATGAAATATCACCTCATACCAGTTGGAATGGCTTTTATCAAAAAAAAAAGAAACCATAAATAACAATCATTGGTTAGGATGTGGAGAAAAAGGAGCCCTTGAGAACTGTTGGTTGGAATATAAATTGATGTGACCACTATGGAAAACAGTATGGAGGTTCCTCAAAAAGTTATATAATTTTACTAACCAATGTCACCCCAATAAATTGAATTTAAAAAAACAACAACCAAAAATGCCAGGATTGCAAGCTTTGCCAATCAAATAAATAAATTAAATATGAGATACTTTCAAAAAAATAAAAACAGGACTGCTGTATGATCCACTAATCTTAGTTCTGGGTATTTATCTGAAGAAAACACTAATGAAAAGATATATGCACCCCCATGTTCGTTACAGCGTTATTTATATTAGTGAAGATACGGAAACAGCCTAAGTGTCTGTTGATGGGTGAGTGGATAAAGAAAATGTTATGTAGATGTAATATTATTCACACAATGTAATATTATTTAGCCATAAAAAAGAATGAAACCTTGCCATTGTTGTAAGATGGATGGACCTCGAGGGCATTATCCTATGTGAAATAAGTCAGAGGAAGCAAATGCTGTATGATCTCTCTTATACTCATATGTGCAATCTAGGGGGAAGAAAAGCATCTAAGGTCATAGAGAGAGAGAACAGATTGGTGGTAGCAAGAGGTGGGTGATGGAGGTGGGAGAAATGGATGAACTGTTTTTTGAGGGGTTTTCTGTTTAAATAAATTGAATAATTTTTTTTAATTAAAAATAAATTTAAAAAAATAAGTGGACATTGCCTGTACAGGAAAGTTACTTGGCATAATTAACTATTTAAATTTAGTCAAAGCATTGTTTTGCTTTTTTTTAGTGTTTTAGCTGCTGTTAACCATGGAGGGAACCTTTAAATTTTACACTTCAGTTTTTTTAAGTTCTATATTTTGGTTCTAATATAATTCTGTATACCTGTGATATCTAACAGTATTAATAAAATGATTGTTTTATCATATTGATGGAAAACTACACAGAGCATATGCTCAAAATGAGATTAATATACCAAGTTTGAGCTGTGGTTTTAACTAATTCTGTGATGATCTTCAATTAAATTCAGAGAAATTACGTTTATTAAATTCTCACTAAGTAACGTCTTTTTCTATTCTTTTTAATGCACAGCAAGTTGGCATTGATAAAGGTGACATTCCTGACCTCACACAGGTAAGTGATTCTCTGAGTGGAAGATTCAGTGTGCATGAAATTTTTATTCCATAATTTGCCATAAAAGGTCTTATGTAGGCCATAGTCTTGTAAGCATTTAGTGTATTTTGAATTTAGGCCAACCAACTTTCTTAGCAATTATTTTCACTTATTTTTTCTAGCTATTTGAATATATTTCTGGTGGTAATATGAAGATTTTTCTGTCCTTATGACATAGTCTCTTCTTTAAAGGCAACTGAGCTTACTTATTCAGCTCATCTTTTCATTCTTGAACTTGAGTCCAAAGGAAGCCTTTAATAATGTTAAAAAAGTGTTGTATTCATGAAAATGATTATTCATAGGCATGATAATCAGAACATGTCAACTGTTCGTCCTGTTTGTGCTTCTAGATTTCAACATATTCTGAGGATGAAGGAGGGGTGTGAATTGTATGAACTCTGACATAGTTCTACTATACTGATTCTTGTCTCCCCTTTGAAGTGGGGAAATTTCCATATATAAAAGAATCTTGTTTAAAAAGTAGTAGTGGTAGATGAGTGATTTTTCCGGGGGCCATCTAGTAAGCAAAAACAGTAGTGGGCTTCCTTATCAATCCTTGTATTTGTCAAGAGGGTCCTAAGGTAAAAAATCAAGGTCATTCACATGTACAAAATTACTATATGACCTTTTTCATAATTGGCAGGAACTATTTTTATTTAATCAGCTCTTCATTCTGTTGTGGTAAATTTCTATCCCAAACATTTCTTTCAACTAGACACAGTCGAGATAGTAGGAGAGATTATAGAGCCGTTACACCAGTAATGAATATATAAGTTTTCTGTCTTTGTAAATAAAGAAATCATTGCAATAGAAGAAAAGTGTCATAATGAATGATTATCCATTTCACTTTTTAATAACATCAAAATATTTTTAACAATTTACGTTCTTTAATTCCTTAAAATGTTTCCATATTTAAAATCATGTTAACTTTAAATTTTTATTAAAAATTAGAGAAATCTAATGTAATTGGTCTCTGTATGTATATTGTTAAAATACCAATGAATTACCAAGAATTTTTCATAAACAAAATTCACAGAACAGTTCAGAATATGATGACATTCTGTTGTTTACTTAAAAGTTAGAAGAGAGCTCCTAGTAGACAGAATATTAGTATAAAATATTTTTGCTACTATGAGAAGATGATCAGATAACTATCTGAATAAGATATTGGTATCATTTTGGATACGGCTAAAAAATTAAGTGTGCACAAAGTACTGTTAAAAATCTCTTTATAAAAAAATTCTCTTCATTAGATAATAGATTTTTGAATTTTATAGCACTAATAAAAAGCAAAGAGAATCATTGTGTTTTTATTTGAAGTTTTGTAAAATAGCCCAAATAAATAATGCATGTTAACCTAAAAAGTTGGGTATTGAGGGGGAAAAAAAATGGCGGCGTGAGGTGAGCCTCTGTAACGCTCCCCTGGAATTTACAACGAATCGGACAACAATAACTCCACAAAGGACTCCTTGCACAGCAGACAGGCAAGACGAAGAGGCCGACTACTGAATTCACCTCCAGGTGGGTGAATCGCGCGAGCGGGGGAGGAGGGAGAGGAGAAGTGCGGAGACGGAGCCGCGCGGGCGCAGGACACAGACCTAGCTCAGTGCTCGGAGCCCGCTGCTCCCGGAACTACCGCCTCTGTGGGAGAGGGAAGGACTCGGACTGCTAGGGCTCCGCTTACGGCCCACAGCTGAGGGGGCAGCATACAAAACCGCTGAACCCAACGCTCACGGCAGACCTCGGAGCAAAGACTGAGGGAAGAGGGCTGAAATCGGTGGTTTAAGCCCTCACTGCCCAGCGGAGAACGGAAGCCCTAGGCACGGAGACTAGCCACCCCCTCCCTACCCTCCCAGAGCTCGCCCCGCCCCCACCTGCCCCGTGCTAGAAGCGATAAAGTAGCAGTGTCGGATCAAAGGACAGAATATTTGCTGCTCTGAGAACTGTGGACCGCAGACACAGATTCGCAGCTCAACTAGTTCCGGCAAAGGGGAGGGAGCTGTGGAAGCAGGACTGGCTGTGGTGGTGGTCGCCGCCATTGCTCTGGGCCACCTCTCACAACTCACCCCGCCCCTGGCCCCACCTATCTGGGCGGATCCCTGCAGGAGTAAACAGAACTGCTGAAACAAACGGGCTCTGAATCTGGTGCAGAAAGAGCTTTGGAACTCCAAAAGCTCTTCGCATAACTATCAACCTGTTGCAGAAGACACTCCTGTAGATGTCTAGGAAGAGAAATAGTAAATCAGTGATTGCCATGAATAACCAAGGCAACAAGATAGCTCAGAAAGAAAGTGAAAAGTCTCCAGAAAAGGAACTTAGAGATATGGACCTTTGTGATTTAAATGACAGAGAATTCAAGATCGCAATTCTGAAAAAACTGAACGAGATGCAAGAAAACACAGAAAGGCAGTTTAATGAACTCAGAAACACAATCAAAGAACACCATGAGCATTTTACAAAAGAGATTGAAATCTTGAAAAAGAACCAAATAGAATTTCTGGAGATTAAGAACTCAATAGAAGAAATTAACAATAAAATATCCAGCTTAGGTAGTAGAGTTGACCAGATGGAGGAAAGAATCAGTGACATCGAAGATAGGAACCTGGAATTTACACAGAGGGAAGAAGAAAGAGACTTGAGACTTAAAAGAAATGAAAGAACTCTACAAGAACTTTCTGACTCCATCAGAAAGAGCAATATAAGAATAATGGGCATACCAGAAGGAGAAGAAAGAGGGAAGGGAACAGAGAATATATTCAAACAAATCGTCGATGAGAACTTCCCAAATTTGTGGACAGAACTGGATCCTCGAATCCAAGAAGCAAATAGAACACCTAATTACCTCAATCCCAACAGGCCTTCACCAAGGCACATTGTATTGAAGCTGTCTAAAATCAATGATAAAGAAAGAATCCTCATGGCAGCCAGGGAAAAGAAGACGGTAACTTACAAAGGAAAGCCCATTAGATTATCATCAGATTTTTCAGCAGAAACTCTACAAGCTAGGAGGGAATGGAACCAAATATTCAAACTATTGAAAGAGAGAAATCATGAGCCAAGAATAATATATCCAGCAAAGATCTCCTTTAGATATGAAGGAGGAATAAAGACCTTTCCAGACATCCAGAAGCTGAGGGAATTTTCTAATACACGACCTGCACTACAAGAAATACTAAAGGAGGCTATTAGACCACCATCAACAGGGACAACTTGTGGCAACCGAAACATAAAAAGGGGGAGCGTAAAGGCCTGAACTGGAATATGGGAATAGAGAAAGTAAGCGTACTGAAGAAACTGGAATACTCTAAATATCAAACTTTCTTTTACATAAACTCAAGGGTAACCACTCAAAAAACATCCAAATCTGAAATATATACTGTAATAAAAGAAGAAACAGAGGGAAACATCATAGAATACTACCACACAGAAATAACAGACAACAACAAAAAGGCAAAGAAACAATGGAGACACAGCCTTACCAGAAAACTAAAGACAGAATGACAGGAAATCCTCACATATGAATAATCACCCTAAATGTAAATGGACTGAACTCACCAATAAAGAGACACAGAGTAGCAGATTGGATCAAAAAACTAAACCCAACCATATGCTGCCTACAAGAGACACATCTCAGCTACAAGGACAAGCATAGACTCAAAGTGAAAGGGTGGAAATTGACACTTCAAGCAAATGGTACCCAGAAAAAATCAGGTGTAGCCATGATGATTTCCGATGAAACAGACTTCAGGGTGAAAAAGATAACAAGAGACAAAGATGGACATTTCATAATGGTAAAGGGGACTATACAACAAGAAGACATAACAGTCATCAATATTTATGCCCCCAATCAGGGAGCACCGAAATATACCAAGCAACTACTAACAGAACTAAAGGGAGAAATTGACCAAAACACAATTATATTAGGGGACTTAAATACATCATTGACAGCTATGGATAGATCATCCAAACAGAAGATAAATAACGAAATCGCAGCCCTAAATGACACATTAGATGAATTGGACATAATTGACATATATAGAGCACTTCATCCTAAAACATCAGACTATACATTCTTTTCTAGTGTACATGGAACATTCTCAAGGATAGACCATATATTGGGACACAAAATCAGCCTCAGCAAATTTAAGAAGATTGAAATCATACCAAGCATATTCTCTGATCACAAAGCTTTGAAATTGGATATCAACTGCAAAAAGAAAGCAGGAAAAAACACAAATACATGGAGATTAAACAACATACTTTTAAAGAACGACTGGGTCAAAGAAGAAATTAGAGGAGAGCTCAAAAGATACATAGAAACAAATGACAATGAAAATACATCCTACCAAAATTTTTGGGATGCCGCGAAAGCAGTTTTAAGAGGGAAATTTATATCATTACAGGCCTATCTCAAGAAACAAGAAAAATCCCAAATAAATAACCTCATGTTACACCTTAAAAAACTAGAAAAAGAAGAACAAGCGAAACCCAAGGTCAGCAGAAGAAAGGAAATAACAAAAATCAGAGCAGAACTAAATGAAATAGAGAACAAAAAGACAATAGAAAAAATTAATGTGACAAAAAGCTGGTTCTTTGAAAAGATTAACAAAATCGACAAACCCTTGGCTAGACTCACTAAGATAAAAAGAGAGAAGACACTAATTAACAAAATCAGAAATGAAAAAGGGGAAGTTATCACGGACACCACAGAAATACAAAGGATTATCCAAGAATACTATGAAGGACTATATGCCACCAAATTTAATAACTTAGAAGAAATGGACAAGTTCTTAGAAACATATAGCCTTCCAAGGCTGAATCATGAAGAACTGGAAAATCTTAACAGGCCGATCACCAGTAAGGAAATTGAATCAGTCATCAAAAACCTTCCCAAAATCAAAAGTCCTGGACCAGATGGCTTCACCAGTGAATTCTACCAAACCTTCAAAGAGGATCTAATACCAATCCTGCTCAAACTCTTCCAAAAAATTGAAGAAGAGTCAGTACTCCCTAACTCATTTTATGAGGCCAACATTACCCTGATACCAAAACCTGGTAAGGACAACACAAAAAAAGAAAACTACAGACCTATATCTCTGATGAATACAGATGCTAAAATCCTAAACAAAATTCTAGCAAATCGAATACAACAATGCATTAAAAAGATTATTCATCACGACCAAGTGGGGTTCATCCCCGGGGCACAAGGATGGTTCAACATTCGCAAATCCATCCATGTGATACATCACATAAACAAAATAAAGGACAAAAATCATATGATTCTATCAATTGATGCAGAAAAAGCATTTGATAAGATACAACATCCATTTATGATTAAAACACTTACTAAAATTGGTATAGAAGGAAAATACCTCAACATAATAAAGGCCATATACGACAAGCCCTCAGCTAACCTCATAATTAATGGTGAAAAGCTGAAGCCCTTTGCTCTACGTTCAGGAACACGACAAGGTTGTCCCCTATCACCTCTGCTTTTCAACATAGTGTTGGAAGTCCTCGCCAGAGCTATCAGGCAAGAGAAAGAAATAAAAGGCATCCAAATTGGGAATGAAGAAGTTAAATTGTCACTTTTTGCAGATGACATGATGCTATACATAGAAAACCCTAAAGACTCCACCAAAAAGCTATTAGAAACAATCAATGAATATAGTAAAGTTGCTGGCTACAAAATCAATGTACAAAAGTCCATTGCTTTCCTATATACCAACAATGAAATCTCAGGAAAAGAGATAGAAAAAACAATTCCTTTTGCAATTGCAGCAAAAAGAATAAAATACCTAGGAATAAACTTAACCAAGGATGTGAAGGATTTATATGCTGAAAACTATAAGACATTTTTGAAAGAAATTGAAGAAGACACAAAGAAATGGAAAGACATTCCGTGCTCATGGATTGGAAGAATCAACATAGTTAAAATGGCCATATTACCCAAAGCCATATACAGATTTAATGCAATCCCCATTAAAATCCCAATGGCATTTTTTAAAGAAATAGAACAAAAAATCATCAGATTTGTTTGGAACCACAAAAGACCCCGAATAGCCAAAGCAATATTAAAAAAAAAGAACAATACTGGAGGTATTACACTCCCTGATTTTTCCTTGTACTACAGGGCTACAATAATCAAAACAGCTTGGTATTGGCGGAAAAACAGACACATAGACCAATGGAATAGAATTGAGAACCCAGAAATAAAACCATATAAATATGGACAGATAATTTTTGACAAAGAAGCTAAAAACATACGATGGAGGAAAGACAGCCTCTTCAATAAATGGTGCTGGCAGAATTGGATAGCTACATGCAAAAGAATGAAACTGGACTGCTATCTGTCACCATGTACCAAAATTAATTCAAAATGGATCAAAGACTTAAGCATAAGACCTGACACAATAAACTGCATTGAAGAAAACATAGGTACTAAACTTATGGACCTTGGGTTCAAAGAGCATTTTATGAATTTGACTCCAAAGGCAATGGAAGTAAAAACTAAAATAAACAAATGGGATTATATGAAACTGAAAAGCTTCTGCACAGCAAAAGAAACTATTGACAAAATAATGAGGCAACCAACTGAATGGGAGAAGATTTTCGCAAACAGTTCCTCTGATAAGGGGCTAATATCCAAAATATACAAGGAACTCATGAAACTCAACAACAAAAAAACAAACAACCCAATTGAAAAATGGACAGAGGACCTGAAGAGACATTTCTCCAAAGAGGATATACAAATGGCAAATAGACATATGAAAAAATGCTCAACATCGCTAATCATCAGAGAAATGCAAATGAAAACCACAATGAGATATCACCTCACCCCAGTCAGAATGGCTTTCATCAACAAAACAAATAGTAACAAGTGTTGGAGAGGCTGTGGAGAAAAAGGAACTCTCATACACTGTTGGTGGGAATGCAGACTGGTGCAGCCGCTATGGAAGGCAGTGTGGAGGTTCCTCAAGAAATTACGAATAGAATTACCATATGACCCAGCAATCGCTCTCCTGGGTATCTACCCCAAAAATATAAAAGCATTTCTCTATAGAGACACGTGTACTCCAATGTTCATTGCAGCTTTGTTTACGGTGGCCAAGACATGGAAACAACCAAAATGTCCTTCGATAGATGAATGGATAAAGAAGTTGTGGTACATATACACAATGGAATACTATTCGGCGTTAAGGAAAGATGATATAGGAACATTTGTGACAACATGGATGGATCTCGAGAGAATAATGCTAAGTGAAACAAGTCAGACAGAAAAAGCAGAGAACCCTATGATTTCACTGATATGTGGTATATAGACCAAAAAGAACAAGACAAACAAATGAGAAACAAAAACTCATAGACACAGACAATAATTTAGTGGTTACCAGAGGGTAAGGGGGTGGGGGGTGGGTGATGAGGGTAAAGGGGATCAAATATATGGTGATGGAAGGAGAACTGACTCTGGGTGGTGAACACACAATGGGATTTATAGACGATGTAATACAGAATTGTACACCTGAAATCTATGTAAATTTACTAACAATTGTCACCCCAATAAAATTAATTAAAAAAAAAAAAAAAAAAGTTGGGTATTAAAATACTTAGCTTAATGAATAGCTTTTAGAAATGCTAACTCATCTTTATTCAACTCTACAGACAGCTCACTGTAGAATAAAAGAAAAACTAGCTATATTGTTAGAGAGGCTCTCAGTTAATAAGAAAATAGGTCCTCGTTTGTCTCAGTTTGGGCAGTCTGAAGAGAGACAAGAAAATGTTTGAAAGAATACATACTACCTCTTTGTTTTTAAAATTAGAAGATTATAGTATATCATTGAAAGAAGGATTCACATACTTGGGTTTAATTTTTAATAATACTATATATAATATTATAATTTATATAATCTCCTTCAAGAAGTCCAGAGACATAATATTTTATTTAATGATATACATTGTGTGTTATCACAATTTGGGGAATAGAGATAAAATCCTTAAGGTAAAATCTTGTCCTGGGTCTAGTAAAAAGCTTTTCTGTGGTAGAGATTCATTAGAATCTGTTATCTCATATCCTCTACTTTTGTTATGACCTTAAGAGCCACATAAATTATTAACATTTATTTTAAAATTACCTCCTCATTAAAAAAAATTCTGTAGTTTATTTCCTTAGCATATATTTATGTCTCAGTAGAAGAGTATCGTGTGCCTCTGAAATTTCTTAATAAATTACCCAATTGTGGTTTCTGTTGAGATTATGAGCAATAGAACTAAACACTCCCTAATTCTCATTCAAGCCCCTTCCACAGGTCTAACGGAGAACTGTAATTGAACTGAAGATTTAGACCCACTCTGACAGTATAGACAGGTCCAAAGTGGAATGTAAGCTACTCTATGTAGGGTTAATCCTTTAGAGAGTGCTAGACCAGCATTAATCTGGAGGTGGGTCAGAAGTGCCAGGTTGTGTGGACTCAGTTTAACACTTTTGGGATTAGGTTCTGCTCTCTGCCAAGTTTCTCTGTGGCCACGATGGCACTGAATCTAGCCATGGCAATGAACAAAACACCAAACATGGGAGATGATTAAAGAAGAGATGGAGACCGGAAGGGCTACCTACTGACTGGGAGTTAAGATATATTTTAGGTTAGAAAATGCACAGTAAATACCAGTATGGACGTCTGTAGCCCTTTTTAAATTGTGCACATAATATCATCATAGCTGCATTTAAATGATTTATGACTATCAGTGAAAAAATTTTAGAAACATTCAAAAGTGCTGTTAAGGGTAAGAAGTGAATATGATATCAGAACTGAAATATTTCTCCTCAGCACTTTCAATTGTTTTCTTAGAGCTAATGATCAAAATTTTGAATGATTTTTTGGTTGCTTTTTTTTTCCATTTGGTTTTAATGATGCTTTAGAATCTAAAGTATCTGAATTGTAGATGAATGCATCCTTTTTGATTCTGGACTCAAAATTATCTATGAATTTGTTCTAAGAAAAGGACTTTAAAAATATTATTTCCTGTTTGGTGTGTGTGAGTGCGCAATCCAAATTTAAAATTATCTCCGTTTATGAAAAACATCTTAGGTTTTGATGTCAGAAATTCTGGTTGATCTGAAAACTACTGGTAAAGAAAAGTCTCCTTTTAAAGACTGTACCACTGATGAATCGGTAACCGTGATATATTGCTGTTATCTATTAGCTTTCACAGGCTGACTCTTGTTCTTTGGGCTGGTGTTTCCATCTGATTGGTCTATTGACTTTGGCATTTTTAAAAATAAGCAACTAAAGATACTGATAATTATACTTTGTTAATATTCAATTCCTTTTACAACAGCAGAGGCATTCTCAAAGCTTTTCCTTGGACATTTGAGACAGTATTTGTTTATTGCCTACTACATGCCAGCTGTGCTCAGTCCCATAGCTACAGCTGAGAAGTCGGCCGATAGCACTCCTGAACATTACTATCAAAATTTCTTTACCCTTTGAATACATTTGAAGAATTTATTTCTATTAGATTTCATAAGTCCTTATAAGTAATATAAATGATGAAGAATTTTTAAGCCTCTAAGGTAAAATGCTCCAAATTTAATTTATGTGCAATGTATTACAAAATATCTTCCCTTAAAAACAGAACTCAATTTTGTAGTCTGTGTTCTTGAT
The DNA here is from genome assembly GCF_964194185.1 of Rhinolophus hipposideros. NCBI lineage: Eukaryota > Metazoa > Chordata > Mammalia > Chiroptera > Rhinolophidae > Rhinolophus > Rhinolophus hipposideros. The sequence goes on from NC_138049.1 coordinate 66,653,513, forward strand.
CAAATTACTATTGTGACTGTTGTGACTGTATTTTAATTTTTTCCCCCTTAAATTATTAAGAAATTGCAAAAAGAATGAAATTGCAAACTATCTTCCTGGTTCTGAGTTTTTGTTGTTGTTTTTAGACAACTAAGAAACATTACAGAAAAAAATACTACCTCTTTTATTGTTATCCCATGTTGTTCTCTAGTTTATTACTTATAAATAGCATTTTTGTAACAGGTTTAGCATAGAATCACATTTTTTTTACATTGTGTTTAACATTCAGAGGACCTAAGTCTTCTAACTAGAGAAAGGATCTACAGCTTGATAATATTTTTTTCTTATTGTGATATCAGTGAAAAAAGGGAAATATGAAAAGTTTGAAGTTATAGGCCCAGGTTCCATTAATATGACAATAATAATTATGATGATAATTAATATGAAAATTTGGAGATATCAGATGTGAATTCACCTAAAAATTATGATGTCATTTTTATTTTCTTTTTAAGGTTACAGTTTACATTCTCTTTATTAAATGAGGAAATGTTTATAGTTGACTATTCTATAGAGCAAAATTTCTTTTATCTCTTAAAAATTCATTTTTTTATACTTGGAAACATACTCCTAATTGTAGTTTACTGGAATTTGTTGAGTAAATCCACTTTCACCTAAACTTTTTTAAACTTTAAAATTTTTAATTTTTATATTTTTAATTTTTATAACTTTAATTTAAAATTTTTAATTTTTATAACTTTCTAAACTTATTATATCCCCTTATAGTCCTTATTCGTTGTACACTATAGTTCATAATGTTTTAGATAATGTTCATAGAGCTGTTTCTTTATACCTTGCCTTCATCACTTTGATCATACTAATATTTTGTTCACTTAGTAATTTATATTTATAAATTTACGTTTGGTTCACTTAGTAATTTACACTTACAATAATCATATAATTACATATATAAAATCACATAATTGCTGTTACAGTTTATGGGTCTATTTGGGAAATTAAAATGAATGTTAAATAAATAACCCTTTCAAAATTAAAAATTTTAATATGAATTTTATTTTTGTCATTATAGGTACAATGTAAAATGTACAGTGATATGAATTTCCTTCAATTATGTGAGCTTTTTCAACAATTACATACTTTAAAGTCCTTCAAAATTAATTTCATATTAATACAAAGAACAATTGTCAAAATTCAACGTAACTATAAATGTAGTTACATATTTCATTCATGAAATTCTATTTTTTGAATGCCTGCGCTGCTGTTAAGGTCTAATTTAGGTTATAATTATTTGAGAAAGTTTGACTTAAATTTCTAATGCTTGAGGAATAGATGGGCTGGAATATTTATATGAACCTATTATTTCTCTTTCTAATATACAGTAAAATGCCGTCACTTTATATTGCCTAAACTATAAAAATGGTCAGTTACTTTTTTACAAAAACAGTCACTTTTTAAAATAAAACAGTTGAAATATATCAAACCTGCCAATACACAGTCTATTATAACATTACTATATTTGCTAAAGTAACTTTATTTTATATATAAATTAAATAGCTCAATGAGAAAATCTTATTGTTTATTACTAAAGTTGTATTCTTCCTTCCAACTATCACTCACCCGCCCCCCTTTTTTAAATATAGTAGCAATTTTCCGAGTATATCAGTCAAATGTGGATAAGTGAGATTTTACTGTATTTTCAAATTTCTGTAAGTTTGTATTTGGGCACTTATTTTGACTTATTTTTGACTTGGATACAAATACCTGTTCTTTTTTCACTGTGGTTTTATGGTAACGTATGGTGAACTTGATTAAATTGAGTTTACTGCATGTAAATAATATCTTAGGAAAAGTGTATCCAATGTAATCTGTACACTGAAGCCACGCTGTAACACTCTTTGTTATTCAGGGGAGTTAAGTTTATATAAGATGGGACTGTCTGAGATTCCATAGAATTTAAATATTTAAATACTAAGAGAACCTGGAATGAAATTATCTCACATGTGTGTTGGGGTCCACCCACAGACTTCCGCCATACAAAGTTACAGTGATGTTGCAGTGTATTTACCCTGAAAGCAAGCAATACAGAAATTTATTTTTACTTTCTTATTGTAGGCTCCCAGCAGTCTTATGGAGACCCTTGAACAGCATCTAAATACATTAGAAGGGAAGAAACCTGGAAACAAGTACGCATTAGTTGTGTATTCTAAGTAAGATGAAAAATGCCAGTCGTTCTTTACACAAATGAGATTTATCATGGTACAACTTATACTTACTACTACAGTTTTAGGGTATGTTTTATTGTAATTCTTCTGGGTTCCCTTAAAATCCCCCTCCTTCCCATTAACTTATAAGAGTGTGACTCTCATGTATAGGCTACATTAGTTTGTATATCTACAAACTAATGCAACAAATTAATAGGTTCTACCTGTGTTGACCGAACTTGCCCTTAGAAGGAATTCACAATACACAGAGAAAGAGTTGCTAATGTTTAAAAACTGAGGCTGTTATCATTGGGGATGAGTGAAAAAAACAATCATAATTTCAAACAGTCTTGAATACTCTGAGATGTTAACAACCCCACAAGTATAGTTTTGTTATGTTAACAAGCCCTCAATTATAATGTTTTAGACTCAAGACTCTCACCCACTTGAACCATTAAGAATGGCATGCTGCTTACATTTTACTCAGAGATCTTTTAATAGAGAGAGTAGCAAACAAGCAGCAATAAATGCAGTTTTACTGGATTGTCATAACTTTGTGTTGTGCACTTACATTTTTGAGTATTTTTTCCTCGTTGCATGCAAAAAAATAAAAGTCCAGGTTCCATTTCTTTTCTTCACTCTAGCAGGTGGCAAACTTGTGTATTCACGAGACCCAGTGCTTTCCAGTCTTTGTTCCTTGCTCAAATGATAATTCTGCTATTCTTGGATGTCTACCCTCCTTATCTCTGTAAATCTTATACATCCTGGGAGGGCCATCTCATGAAGACTTCCTTAATCATGCCCTTTGTTTGGGCAATTTTTTCCCCCCACATATGTGGTTTAAATAGATTTTTCGGATTCTAAAGGTCAGGGAGTATTTTATATTTCATTATCTCCACGTGAACACTGTGTAGCTCTGTCTATAGAGTCAGCTTGAAATGTCTTTGTGGGTCATCGTTTATTCCATGTAGACTGACAGTAGAGACAACCTAAGAAGTGGTCATTGCAGGGTTGTAGGCTGATCGTGGATTTCACCTATGATATAGCTTTCAAAATGCAACTTCTTTCTGCTTTCTTCCCTCTGGGCATTCACCCAGAATCTAGATTCAAGTCTTGATGCTACTTTTTTGTTTCTCAGTTTATTAGCTAAGTGTTATTTCTATCATCTTTTCCAAGTTAGTATAAAAATTATTGCATGTTTTAAATTTTTCAGTGAGAAGCGACAGTGTGTGTAGGAGTCTCAGGCAGTTATGGCAGAGCTATTTGGAATGATGGATGGCAGGATTTCTCAGGGGTTCTAGTAAATTTGTTCCCACGTCTGCCACATCTGCCCCAGCTTCAGTGAGGCTGTGGAGGATCAGACTTTTGTGGATAGGTTGATGTCAGCTAAAAAGACGTGAGAGTGTATTAAGTCACAATAGAAGGCGCCCGCTTCCAGTTACTGCTGGAGCCACCTTGTGGGGTATCTGGGAAGCCAAGTGAGTTGCGTAGGTTTAAAGCAGAAGGAGGCAGGAAGCCTGAGAAATGTCCCTGCTCCTGCGGCAGAAGAACCTCTTTAGTAAGGAAATACAGTGCATATCCCCAAGACTTAGAGCCTCTCCCTTGGTCAATGTGGGATGCGCATCAGTGAAAAGTCAACTTCTCTGCACTTTTTCCCTTTCAGAGTCTCCCATACCCTGCACAGATCCACACTTTTCCCTTGTTAAATCTCCCAGGGCTGCAGTCACAGGAGAAGTGGCCTTCAGGAGTGGATTTCATTAGCCCTTACTTCTAGTCTAAATTCGCCCCCTTGTGGCTGCTGCAAACTATTTTTGAAAAATTCAGCTATGTATAGTTACATTTCTAAGAGCAGTGAAACAAAAACTTCTATTTTTAGTTACCTTTGCTAAGCATAAATTTTCTCTCTCTTTTAAAATCAATTTATGCTTGTCAGATTTCTTTTCTGAGTTGGCTGAGACCACATATGAACTTGTCTTTTGCTTATTCCCTATTTTTAAAGTAAATGAACTGTAGTAGTTAACTATTTTCTTCTTTGTATGTTTGTGCTTACCTGGGAACTTAAGTGAAGGGTGAGTACTATACTGAGTGACTTTTTTGCATTTGGTTATTACTAAAAATGCAAAAAACACTCTTTTAAGAGCCCACATGTGGTATTTAGAACATTTTTAACTGATTTCTGTCAATTTTACACACCTGTGTTTTTTCACTGTACTTTTATTTGTCTCCCAAGGTGACTAGCATAAATGGTTTTACTTTATTTTGGTCTTCTTACATCAAGACTAGCAATCTCTCATAGGTATAGATATATATTTCTTTCAGATTTTAAAAATCAAAGGTTTTTTCATTTGTTTCCTAAACAAAAGATTTTTTTCATGTCACATGGCATAAGTGCCCAAAGACAATTTTATAAAGAAAGTGAGTTACTTAAGCTTGTTTTCTTTATCTTCCACTAGAAGTATAAAGTTATTCTACCCTCTAAGTCAAGTAAATGGATAAAACAAAACTTTTTCAAATGTCTACTATAAAAAAAATGCATGTTCTTTATATTCAGTGCCTTATATCCACTGATATTTATTTTTGAAATTTTATTGTATGATACACTTTTGTATATTGTCTCTTTCTGTGATTCCACAGAACAAAGGAGAGAAGTTGATTTTATTTTACATGTGGGTTTACGAAGTGTTGAGGGTATAGAAAACGCAAGCTAAGTCCATTGTAATAGAAATTATTTGGAAGACAGATTTTTCACACCTGTGTTTTGGTTTTTGTTTGTTTTCCTAGCCAGCATTTGTAACCAGAACTATGTAGGGGTTATTGTTGTGAATAAGAAATAACAAAATTTCCTCTTTTGATAGCTTACTATTAGCAACTTGGAAGTAAACCTTGGCATTTGCTTTATCTATTGTAAAAACCCACATACTTGTTTGTAGCATTTTACAGAATTTAGCGTAGAGTACTATATGGTTATTCATTCACTTCTAAAATTATATTCATGTTTTATTTAATTTCCAAACATGGTTTTGCTGTGTACTAGATTTCTCTAGCTGAAATATTTAAAATAAATTTTGATCTTTAATAAATGTCATTATCAGTATATAAAATATTGTAGCATTTTCTTTTATAAAGGAGAAATAACCAATGACTGGTAGAGTAGAGCACTAACCCAGGTATGGGTAAAAGGAAGCAATTTATGTATTGTTTAAGAGAGGAACAAATGTGCAAGGCTCATTTATATTTCCATCAGGGCAGGCTGGAATGTGAAATGAGCACAGGCTCCAAGCATCAGACTTGGACAAGAGTCTTAAATCCACCATTAAAGAATGATGAGACTTTGGCAAGTTATTTACCTCTCAGTTTAATGCAATAGTTTGATAGGCTATTCTATTCAAGATAGAATCCCTTCACAATGGTTCTCACCTTTTTAATAAAATCTGGGTAAAAGGCTGGATCTGATCCATGGGAACAGAGGCACACATCCTGATAGTTTAGTTTCCTGCAAAATAATATTTAAGACTTTTGGTTAATTTATTTTTTTATATAAAGAGTGCATGAATTATTGTCATTTAAAATTCAGATAATGCAGAGATATAGGTATTTCAGTACCTGCACAATACCAGGAGCTCTGTAAAGTGCTGGTGGGGTATGAAACATTGAGATGGGTGCCGTCACTTCAAAGAACTTAGCATCCACAGGAGAAGGCAGAAACTTGAACGGAGAATTAAGATACAATACAGTAAGTCGCATGATAGCTTGACATAGAGAGTGGCGATTTTCATGTCCGCTTAATCCATGGAGTAATTACAAGTGTCATTTAGTAAATAGTTGTTCATGTCGGAGCTTGGCAAACTGATGTGCCAATTTTGATATTTTATACTTAGATTTAAACATCATGTTCTTTAATAACAGGTAGAGCAATTTTATCATTGTTACTATATTTTTATTCTTGCTATGGATGATAGAATATTTCAGAAATTTTTACCTGTTAGTTTGGAAATATGTCAAAAAGTTCTTGGTTATCCTCACTTCTTTTTTGTAATAGTATTTCTCATTGTGTCAGTACCACTGAGAATTGGTTTTAGAAATTACTTGAGAGGTAAACAAGTTAATTTCAATTTTTTTCATTCTTAGGAAGTGACCATGTCAAATGGCTTCTAATTTTTTTTTGCTGAGTTAAAGCCACTATTTTGTTGGATTTTTATTTATATTTAACTCCCTTCCTTTGCCACATATATAAAGGAAAAAAGGTAGGAGTGGAGAAATTATTAGTCAAAAACTCACTGGGGAATTTTCAACCTTATGTTGTAGTAGGTTTTTAGGTGCCTAAGAACTTTTTGTAGATACAGAGAACACTGTGATTTCATTTGTTTCAGTAAACCCTTTGAAATGAGTAATACAGACAAATGTATATTATTTTCTTCATAGGATATGTTACTCTTAAGATAACATTTAGCCAAACTACACATGACTGAATTAAGAGTTACCCTTCTGCTTTACCTTCATTATATATCAGAAATCTCTGTGCCCTTACTTGATGTTATTTATGTTCATTTTAAGTAAAAACTAAATTGAAACAAAATGGCAGACATGTTATGAGTATTTACAAATGAAGTTGAATGTAAAAAGTACTAAGCGAGCATATAATAACTGCTAGATTTCTTTTGCTACATCAATAAAACAAAAATTCATGATATTGTATAGAATTTCAGTTACTAAATCTCTGCTAATTTTGTTCTGCTACTGCTACATGTGATATTTTCTCTGTGATAAGTAGTAAGCCATCCCTGCCATTCTGTAGGACCCTGACAGTAGGCTTCTTATTGAAACGTATTTTTTATTCATTTTATTTTATTATTAATTTTTCATCAACTCAGGTTAGTAAAATGTAAGCTGTTTAGGCAGTTATTTCTAAAGCACTTTGCTAGAAATGATGGGCACTAATCACTGCTACTCATAATCTCACTAAAAAAAGTGTTTACTTCTTCCTAATTTTCCTTCACTCCGTTAGAAACAAGCATTGAAGTCACTGTTCTTTTTCAAGCTCCCTCTAGTTCTAACTATAGGATAATAGGAATATTTTTCATAGATTTCATTACAGCCATAAAAGAACAGAAAAGGTTCAGGAGTGTGAATGTGGACACTGAGACACGTTTCAGGCACAGGGCTCATAGGGATTTTTTTACTATTATTATTCTGATGTTCCTCTTATGCAACACAAATAGGATTAAATGAATCACAATGTACTTTGACCTAATGAGTTTTCTAACTTTTGAAAATAATAAACCAGGGGCTTTTCTTTTTTAATTCTATAAAACATTTTCCCAAATCTTGGCAAAATGTTTAAAATTCCAATTTGGACAGTGTATTTTTGATGGACATAAGCAATAATGATCATCTCGAAGAATTGAATTACTAAAGACATAGAAAAGAATTTTAAATGTAAGAATTTCTAGTACTAGAAATTAAGTGGATGGAAAATATTAGGAGAGGATGTCATAATTGAGTAAAAGATAAAAAGTATTTTTTAAAAATAGTGTGTCCATTACTAAAAAATTTATATTTAAACAAGTTAATGTTTGACCAAGTAATATTATCAAATTTAAATGCTTCTGTAAATGTTCCTGAGTACATTCAGTTTTAATTTTTTTGTTGCCTTTTAGATCTGGTGCTCCCTCTCCTTTAAGTAAGGTAAGTTTGTTTTTTGTTTTGTTTTAACCATTTTAACCATTTTTGAGTGTACAGGTCAGTGGAATTAAGTGCATTCACATTGTTGTACTACATCCTATCATCCATTTTCAAAACTTTTTTTATCTTCCAAAACTGAAATTCTGTACTCTTTAAACACTATGTCTCCATTTCCCCTTTTCCCAGTCCTAAGCAGCCACCATTTTACTTTCTGTCTCTATGACTTTGAGTACTTTAGGTACCTCAAGTAAGTAGAATCATCCAGTATTTGTCCTTTGGTGATTGCCCTATTTTTCTTAGCATATCTTCAAGGTTCATCTATGTTGCAGCATATGTCAGATTTCCCTTCCTTTTTAAGGCTGAATAATATTCCATTTTATGCTTGAACATTTTGTTCACCCACTTATTTGTTAATGAATACTTGGGTCGCTTCCACCTTTTGGCTATTGTAAACAATGCTGCTGTGAACATGGGTGTACAAATATCTGTCCAAGTCCCTGGTTTCAATTGTTTTGAGTATGTACCCAGAAGGGGAATTGCTGGATCATACAGTAATTTTATTTTTAATTTTTTGATGAAAGGTAAAGTAAGTTTATATATTCTTCTTTATATTTTTGAAGTCCATTGTAATATAGCAGTTTACTTAGTCCTCTATTTGGACTTAAATTTTTTTTTAAGTAGAAGAAATTTCATACATTTCTATTACAACTGAAAACATATCAGTGTAACATTTTACTAGTTACGAAGCACTTTTTATATACCTGTATCACAGCCCTATGAGATAGGTAAGGCATATAATATGCATGTTTTAATGGCAGAGTAGCCAGTTGCAATTGGGTATCTTTCCACAAGCATGCCTTTTTACACAGTCTACTTTAATGAATTTAATAACCCTTTCACCTCCCTGTCTCTTTTTTAGCGTGTTGAAGGACAGGATGAGGGTTATCAGTGACAAGAGCATTTACTTCTGTAGGTCTGTGGTTCATATTTGTCATTGTATTTTTCAGGCAAAAAAAAAAATGTGATGTGTTCTTTCCTCTTTGACAAATTTCCATTATATAATTGCTGTCATTACAGACATGAAGGATGTCATCATGGCTGCACTGGTGGGTCCCAGACACCCTATTCTGTGCCAGTGCCTGGCTGGCTACCTAAGACTCCCTAGGAAAGCTAGAACAAACAATCAAATAAAACAAACAGTGGTGATTCTGATACAAAGCGAAATTTAAAAATCATTATGTCTGTGAAAAATTCCAATATATGACTGTTGAGAAGAGTGTGGTAAAATTACGACATCCTTTGGGATGGTCTGTTTCTGCATTTTGGCCAAATTGAATTTTACTGACTTTTTATAATAATGGGGTTATTTTGGTTCTGTTTCCCTAGCTCTCTCATCTCTTCAGAAATTGCTGTTACAAGGCAGATTTTAATGGGCCTTTGAAGACCTTCGTTTCTGTATTTATGTTTGTAGATTCATTGCTGTCATTAAGTTCTTGGTGGTATTTCATACACCTTTTTAAGCTCATTTACCTGTGTTGCTTTAAAAAAAAATTCTTTTGGAGGAATTTTTCAGTGTCCTCAGTGGATGACGTGCAAATTAATTTTAGTTAGCCCTTTCCATTCCCTTGATAATCTTTCACATTCCATTTGGAAAATTTGAAATTTGAGTGAAGAGAGGTTTGAGTTAATGTTTTCTGAGTAACAGCCGTAGTGCTTATACTTTGTCTTTCTTGAAGGGCTGAATGTTTGGCACTTGTGTATCTGTTGAATTTTGACTTCCTAATTAGTTATATTCTTAGACAAACAGGCATTGGACAGATACTAGATACGTCTAGAAATTTTTAAAAATTTCTCATCTCCTCAGTCCTTTTGCTTAAAATATTCTGTTTGAAATGTCTTTTAAGTTTGGTCTATTTGAAGTCAGATGTCCAGTTACAGCTATATCTAGGAGCCCTTGCTTGGTCTTGGTCTTCGTGTACTTTACTTGCTATCATAGCTCATTTCCACTTACAGAACTAAATATCAGTGGACTGTTTCGAGATGTTCCCATAATCTTTCTCTTGTGACTATGTGGAGAATTAAATATACAAAATAAAAGACAGTAGAATTGGCATAGTAACTCAATAAGAATTTTAATTTATAAATATGTTAAGTTGACTGTTAAGTCCTCTTCTGAAAAATAAACCAGTCCAGGACAATACATGTTAGCTTTTATTTCACTTTTTTAGTTTGATCTCTGTCATATCAGTGATGAGATAGTCATGATATCCTCAAGCTATCAGTGACTTGAATCTTTTTTGTGAATTATTCTCTGCCATCTGTGACCTATTTTGTAAGTTAGATTTCTAGATTTTTAAAGGCACCTGAGAAGACTTAACATGAAGTCTGTCTAGGATGTGAAGGAAAGTGAATGGCCTTGATTTTATAACAACTATTTCAGCTGGTAATTTAAAATTTTTTTGGCAGTTAGAGAAATCACTCCCACCGATTTTTTTGTCCACGAAATACATTTAGCTTTGATTTTAAATACATGAATAGAAGTCTTTGCAATGTTAAGCCAAATCGTTTTATCATTTTATACAAATTACATTTAACTTTTAAGATTTGAAAGATGTGTTGTCCACTATTTATTATTTATTACAATTGTTTATTTCAAATTTTCTTGAGTGTTTTCTCCCAATATGAGTTACCAGACACTTGCTGTGAATGTCATGGGTCTGCAAAGTGAAAGTCCTGTTGTTCTGTGTCTTGTGGATTCGTATTTGACTAGAGTGTGTTGTACATCTTCACTTTCAGTCTTCTCCAGCCACAACTGTTACATCTCCTAGTTCTACACCAGCTAAAACTATTGACACATCCCCACCGGTTGATTTATTTGCAACTGCATCTGCGGCTGTCCCAGTCAGGTTAGTTAACGAGTATGCAGTGAATTGTTTATTAATATTTTGATGAAATTCTTGTTTTGCTTTTCTGTACTGAACCCAAATTATTTCAGACAAATGAAAGCTAGTCCTAACAAGTGATATATTTTTATTATTTTTAGGTACACAAATAAGTTATTTTGTACCTTTTACAGTTACTTAGGCCTGTACCTCTCAAAGTGTTAGAAAGACCTAAGTTGTGGTGATCACCTTGTTGCTCACGCATTTGGAAAAGGAAGTGGAAAAATGCTGCACACACTTCAAGTTCTGAAATTTGCTGATGTGGAAAATGTTTTCTAAAGTAGTTTCTTCTTGTGGGAAATTGAAAGGGTGTCTTAAAGTGCTTTTTAAAAAAGCTTGCAGTTGGAGATGAATTAGCTGGTGCATCTGAGGGACTCAAAACTCTGGTGGTAGGAAGAGACTGCAGTGGTATCCCTAATCAGCTTTTAAAGCACCTACAGGTCAGAAGTGAGAAAGGTGGGGATGACTGAATTCTGTGAAATTTCAGGGCTCCCTAAAATGAAGCCCCAGCTTATGGGAGTTTCCTCAAATAATAATTTTAGGTCAACTCTTTGTTTGACTGTTTTGCCTTGAAAGGATTCTAATCTAATTTTAGAGTATCTGTGACTCTGATTATGAATGTCCTATATTTTGAGAATTAAATTTTGAACTGAGCAATAAATCCAACTAATGTACCCATGTTAGCTATTTGTGTTACCCTCTACTTGCTTAGTTCTGCTTTTTATATCCTCACACTTGGTAAAACCAAGTCCTTTCTGCCTCTATACTAAGTCGCTTCTTATAAAAGTTTTCACTTGGGTCTTAATAATAAATGTTTCCCTATCCTGGCACTTAACACCAGTTGTGTTTATGAAATGGACATCAAAACTAGGCAAGTTTCAGGGGTTTTGAAACTTTTTAAAGCATCATAATCCTTTCTTCAAAAGAATGTTAGTTGAAAATCTAACATGTGAAAAGGTAAAGATGGAACTACTGTTTACAAAGAGAGGTGGGGACCCCGGGACCCTGATGGCTTGGTCTCTGATCTGGTAACTTTTAGGCCAGTGCTCCTTAAACCTGAATGTACATGTGAAACACCTGGGGTCATGTTAAAATAAAGATTGTGATATAGTAGATATGGGATAAGCCTGAGATGTTGCATTTCTAACAAGGTTTCAGGATGCTACTATTTTGGGAACGATACTTGGAATAGCAAAGCTCTAGGCTCCTCCTTAGAACTTCTACAGATGAAGGGGTATTGAAAAGCATAGCGTCAAGTGAATAAGAATAAAAAATATAGAAGTATTTTTAGATGAGGCCTCCTAACAGGCAAACTTGATATATTGTAGTTTATTTAGAGAAGAGCTACATTAGTAATTATTCATTTTAGTATCTTTGGCTTATAAATAATTTTTCTTCTAAAAACAAGAAATTTTCCATACAAAAAAAGAAATACTTAGAAAATAGAGAAAAGGAAAAAAAATTACCCATAATTTTATTACCCTAATATCTTTACTATTTCGAGTGTGTTTCCTTTGTCATAGTCTTCATAATCAGCATTTCATAACATGTTTAAGAAAATTCCACCTTACTTTGAAGCATTTAGGTTCTCCCTTTTAATTTCCGCTCTATGACTTGGTGAGTGACCCATTGTTTGAAATATGTTTTAACTTTGTTATTGTCTGTAGAGCAAGAGTTGGCAAACTTTGACCCAGAGCTCAAATCTAGCCCACTGTCTAATTTTGTAAATAACATTTTATTGGAACAAAGACACATTTCTTTGTTTATGCACTATGTCTCATTCTACAATGGCAGAGTCAAGTAGTGATAGAGATCATCGTGCACAGAAACCTAAAATACTTAGCATCTAGCCCTCTACAAAAGTAGTTTGCCAGCCCTTCATAGAAGGACATATGCTATACTGCTATATTTTTCCAAAATATTATTCTCTTATTTGATTTAAAATATACAAAATCTTTGATGTTTTTTGCATGAGTCTTTAAGAATATATTTACATCATAAAACGTCAAAATCTGATTTTAAAATTATATTTTCCTTTCAGCACTTCTAAACCATCTAGTGATCTCCTGGACCTCCAACCAGACTTTTCCTCTGGAGGGGCGGCAGCAGCTGCAGCACCAGCACCACCACCCCCTTCTGGAGGAGCCACCACATGGGGAGGTGAGTGAAACCAGATAGCCATGCCATTTTTCTCTTCAGGGGTTTTTACTCAGGCTATATAATTGTTACACTTACCTTCTGAGGATCCAAAATGGTGCTAAAATCTTTGGAGAGAAAATGCTCAAAATGGCATATATTGATTGAAATATCTATTGAGAGAGAGACAGAGACAGAAGAAGTACCTATAATACAGTAATAAAGTGCCTATAAACGTTCAAGTAGTCATATAGTTGTTTTTTATATGTTAGAATAAAGGCATTCCTTTCTTGCTATTCTAAAATTTTGATTATTTTTGGTAGTTCTCTAAAGTACAGGCTTTAGAGAATTAGGTATTCCTGCAAATTTATGAAATTACTCCAAGGCAGCATTTCTAGTGTGGTTTGTTCACATATAGCCTCCTTCATGGATTCCTTTAGACCTGAATTGGTTTTATTGACATTGCAGTTGCTAAAACGTAACGCAGTTGAAATCTGGGATAGATTCTTCTTTGTGCCAGGAAAGATCCACACTAAACTGATTGAGAGGACTGCCACCTAAGTGCTGCCTTCCCATTTTATCCTTAGATCTCAGGGGAAAAATAAGGTCTTCTAAGTATTTGATTTAAAAAGTGTTTGTAATGCTAATGTAAAAATTAATTACTGCACAATTCTCAAAGGTGCACAGAGTTGGTTTTAATACCTTGCCCTACTGCATCAAACTATGAAAATAATTTTTTTAAGTTTAAAATGGACTCACTATAGAAACAATACCGATAAAGTGACATAAGCAATATGGTGGAATAGGAGGTGCTCCATCTTATCTCCCCACAGCAACAATAATTTGACAACCTTCCATGGACAAAAGTACCTTTGTAAGAGCATTGAGATCCAGGCTGCAAAACCTCAGTGAAGCCCAAGACTGAGGAGGGTTGTTTAGAGAAGGCTAGCCTACGCCTGTGGACCCTGAAATGACCTGTGATTCAGCTCTAGCCCATTTCATTCATGGTCTAGAAGCAGTCCTGCCTGCCCAGGGATTCAGTGGGATAAACCTCAGAGGTAGTCCCACCCACCTTTGTCCAACCTCAGATCCTGCAGCAGTCTTATGACTCAGCTCCAGCCCCTCCTGCCTCAGTCAGGAAGTAGTTGTACCCAACCAAGGGGCCGGTGTGAGACACACCCTCTAACTAAGTTCCAGACACACTGAGATGTGGTCCAGGGCTACTCCTGTCTGCCCAGCAGCCCAGCAGGAGCCACATCCATCCATGCTCCTGGTAACAAGCCTGCCATCTGTGTACCCAACTGCAGACACTGAAGTAGACCTTTGTCCCAACTCCAGCACTAATGACCAAGGTCCTGAAGGCAGTCTCATCCACCCAGGGATCAGACAGGATCCATACCCACCCAAGCCCCTTTTATAGACCCACCAGCCATGGACCCATAGCAGACTCAGCAACAGCCACATGGCTCAGCTCCATCCCCATTCAACAGCAGTCCTGGGGGCAATACCATCAGCCCAGAGACCTGACAGGAAAAAGTCTTTCCCTGTCAAAACCAGTTTTTAAAGACTGAAAGAGGTGTTTGCTTTTTCAAATGTATAGATACCAATGCAGGGCTACATGGATCACAAAGAATCAGGCAAACAAACATGACACCACCAAAAGAAACAAATCAAGATCTAGTAACTTACCCCAAAGAAATGGAGATCTATGAATTGCCTGACAAAGAATTCAAAATAATCATCTTAAAGGAACTCAATAATATGCAAGAGAACATAAATAGACAACTAGATGAAATCAAGAAAATAATACGTGAATAAAACGAGAAGTTTAATAAAGAAATAGAAATCGTAAAAAAGACCCAAACAGAAATCCTGGAGCTTCAGAACACAATGAATGAACTGAAAAACTCAAGAAAGTTTCAACATCACACTGGATCAGACAGAATAAAGCATCAGCATACTCAAGGACAGATCACTATAAAATATCCACTTAGAGGAACTAAAAGGAAAAAGATTGAATAAAGCATACAAGACCTATAGGATTCCATCAAATGAACAAATATGTGCATTATGGGAGTCCCAGAAGGAGAAGAAAGAGAGAAAGGGGAAGCTTATTTAAGGAAATAATGGCTAAAAACTTCCTAAGTCCTGGGAAGGAAATGGACACTCACATTCATAAAGTTCAAAAGGCCCAAGCAAGATCATCCCAAAGAAGATTACCCCAAGACACAGTGTTAACTAATTGTCAGAAATCAATGACAAAGGGAAAAGTTTGAGAAAAGGAAGAGAAAATTGACTTAAATTAGATAGATACAAGGGAATCCTGGAACGGCTATCAGCACATTTATCAGCAGAAACCCTGCTGATTCCTGCTGAGAGACCAGAAGAGAGTAGGATAATATATTCGAAGTGCTGAAAGAAAATAACTGCCAACCCAGAGTACTATACCAAGTAAATCAGACCTTCAGAAACGAAGATAGACATTCCCCAACAAACAAAAGCTGAGGGAGTTCATATCTACTGAACCTACCTTAGACAAGAAATGCTACAGGGAGTTCTTCAAATTAAAACAAAAGGATGTTAAGTAACAACAAGAAAATATATGAAAGTATAAAACTCATTGGTAAATATATAGTCAAATTCATAATATTCTAATACTGTAATAATGGTAGGTAAATCACTTTTAACTGGCATAAAAATTAGAAGACAAAAGAAATAAAAATAACTAAAACTATAATAACTTGTTAATATATAAAAAGATGTTAACGGGCAGCCGATGGCTCAGTTGGTTAGAGCACGAGCTCTGAACACAGGGTTGCTTGTTCGATTCCCACATGGGCCAGATAGCTGCGCCCTCCTCAACTAGATTGAAGACAACGAGCTGCCTTTGAGCTTCCAGAGGGGCGGACAAATGACTCGGTTAGAGTGGAAGCTCTCAACAAGAAGGTTGCCAGTTCACCTCAGGGTTTTTCTTTTGAAAATTAATTTGGGGAAGGTATTCTATAATGTTGTAAAGATTTTGTTGGGTATCCGATGGACATGCGTCCTATTTGGGAGACCACCTCAGGGATACTGTGGATAACTGATCATGGCATTGTACATCAGAAGCTAAACATTAATGAATGCCAACTATAATTTTATATATATAATGTGATGGTTCAGTGTGAGGTCGGAGGGATAGTGGATGGGGGGAGGGGGGTTCACAGTATGAGGGATATAAATGATGAACGTCTAAGTATTACCTTGTTTTGTACACCTGAAACTAATAAATAAATTAATTAATAAAAAAAAAAAAAAGAATAAAACTCAAAAAAAAAAAAATAAAATAAAAAAAAATAAAATAAAATAAAATTACAAGATAGGTAAAAAAAAAAAAAAAAAAAAAAAAAAAAAAAAAAAAAAAAAAAGAAGGTTGCCAGTTCAATTCCCACATAGGATGTGTGCCCCCTGCAACTAAAGATTGAAATAGGCAACAGGACTTGGAGCTGAGCTGCGCCCTCCACAACTAGATTGAAAGATAACGACATGGAGCTCTGATGGGACCTGGAGAAACACACTGCTCCCCAATATTCCCCAATATAAATAAATAATTAATAAAAACAAAAAGATGTTAAGTGTGATATCAAAGCATAAAATATAAGGGGGAAGAAAAGTAAAAGTGTAGAGTTTTTATATGAGATTGAAGTTAAATTGTTTTCAGCTTAAAATAGACTGTTATAAGATGTCTTATGTAAGCCCATGGTAAACAGAAAAAAACTTCTAGTAGATTCTAAAAGAGAAAGAGAAAGGAATCAAAGCATACCATTGAGGAAAATCAACAAATCGAAAAGGAAGACAGCAAGAGAGAAAGAAAAAAGGAACTACAAAACAGAAAATAATAAAAAGGCAATAGTAAGCCCTTATCTATCGATAATTAGTTTAAATGGAAATGGATTAAATTCGCCAATCAAAAGACAGAGTGGGTCATGATCCAACAATATGCTGTCTACAGGAGGCTTACATTAAGTTTAAGGATACTCAGACAAATGCTAAACACTATTTTTGCTTTTTACCTTTTTTTGTAATAGCAAAAATCCTCTTCAGATTTCCTTCAGTTAGCAAAAACAGCACTATTGTAGGTCTTTTGTAGAAGTCCAGTGGCGAAAAGTGAACTTTTGAGAAGTGGAAGATACCTGTATATGTTCTTCTCAAGTATGCATATAACATTCTCCAGGATATTAGGACACAAAACAAATCTTAACAGTTTTAAAGAAGTTTTAAATTATATCAGATATCTTTTTAGAACTCAGCGATATGAAACTAGAAATCAGTAACAGAAGGAAAATTGGAAAATTTACAAATATGTGGAGATTAAATAACATACTCATGACCAGCCAATGGATCAAAGAAGAAATAAAGAAATCAAAAAGTATCTTGAGACACGCGAAAATGGAAACACAACACACCAAAACCTATGGGGTGCCACAAAAACAGATGTAAGAGGGAAGTTAATAGTGATAAATGCCTACATTTAGGCATTTAAGGAAAAGAAAAAGAAAGATCTCAAACAACCAAACTTTACACCTGAAGGAACTAGAGGAAGAACAGACTTAGTCAAAGTAAGCAAAAGGAAGGAAATAATAAAGATTTGAGCAGAAATAAAGACTAGAAAAACAATAGAAAAGATCAAACTAGAGTTGTTTCAAAAAAATTAAAAAGATTTTTTAAAATGACAAACCTTTAGCTAGACTAACCAAGAAAAAAAAGAACAAGGACTCAAAAGTAAAATCATAAATAATGTTACAACTGATAACCATAGAAATGCAAGGATCATAAGACACTGCTATGAACAATTAGATGCCATCAAATTGCATAACCTAGAAGAAATGGATAAATTTCTAGAAACACAGAGCTGACCAACACAGAATCATGATGAAATAGAGATCTGAACAGACTCATAATGAATAAGGAGATTGAAGCAATAATCCAAAACCTCCCACCAAAGAAAAACCCCTGACCAGATAGCTTCACAGGTAAACTCTACCAAACATTCAAACAAGAATTAATGACAATCCTTGTCAAACTCTTTCAAAAAAATTGAAAAGGAGGAAACATTTCCAAACTCATGTTTTTTTTAAGGCTAGTATTACCCTACCAAAAACAGATAAGGAAACTACAGAAAAATTAATTACAGGCCACTCCCTGGTGAACATAGCTACAAAAATCCTCAACAAATATTAAACCCAATTCCACAATAAATTGGATATACACAACAATCATGTGGGATTTATCCCTAGAATGCAAAGATGGTTCAACATATGCAAATCAATAAACATAACACACCATATCATAAATATGAAGGATAAAAAGTATATCATCTCAATAAGTGCAGGAAAAAACATTTAACAAAATTCAACATTCTCTCATGATAAAACCTCCCAACAAATTCGGTATAGAAGGATTGTACCCCATAATGAAGGTCATATATGACAAGCTCACAGCTATCATACTCAATGGAAAAAAGCTGAAATGTTTTCCTCTAAGATTAGGAAAAAGACAAGGATGCCCACTCTCTCCACTTCTACTCAACATCCTACTGAAAGTCTTAGCCAGAGCAGTTAGGCAAGAAAATGCAATAAAAGTCATCCAAATTGGAAAGGAAGAAGTAAAATTGTCTCTTCAGATGACATATGTGTAGAAAGCCCTAACGACTTACATGTATGAAGGCCTAAAGACCCCACCATAAAACTAGTAGAACTAATGAATTACTTCAGTAAGGTTGAAAGATACACAACATACGAAAATCAATTGCATTTCTGTACACTAACAATAGACTATCTGAAAAAGCAATGAAGACAGCAATCATTTACAATGGCATTAACAAAGAATAAAATACTTAGGAATAAATTTAACCAGAGAAGTGAAAGATCTGTATGTTAAAACTATAAAATATTGGTGGAAGAAATAGAAGACACGAAGAAATCGAAAAATAACCTTGTTCATGTATTGGAAGAATTAACATTGTTAAAAGGTTCATACTACCCAAAGTGATCTACAAATTCAATGCAATCCCAGCATTTGTCCATAAATAGAAAAAATAATTCTGTCATTCATACAGGCCACAAAAGATCCCAAATAGCCAAAGCAATCTTGAGAAAGAACAAAGCTGGAGGCATGACACTTCCAGATTTCAAACTATAGTTCAAAACTATAGTAATCCAAATGTTATGGTACTTACGTAAAAACAGATACTTCAACCAGTGGAAGAGAATAGAGCCCAGAAATAAATCCACACCTATACAGTTAACTAACCTTTGACAAAAACACCAAGAATACACAATAGGGGAAAGATAATCTCTAATAAATGTAGTTGGGAAAACTGGATATCCACATGCAAAAAAAAAAAATGAAATTGGAACTTTATCTTAAACCATACACAAAAATTAACTCAAACAGATTAAAGACTTAAATATAAGACCTTAAACCATAAAACTAGAAGAAAACATAAGGGGAAAATTCCTAGACTTTAGTCTTAGCAGTGAATTTTTGAGGAAACCAAAAACACACGCAACAAAAGCAAAAATAAGGAAGTGGGACTACATCAGACTAAAAAGCTTTTGCGCAGCAAAGGAAACAGTCAACAAAATGAAAATGCAACCTATGGAATGGGAAAAAATTATTTGGATACCATCTACCTAATGAGGGGTTAATGTCCAAAATATATAAGAGAATTCAATAGCAAAGAAGCAAGTAACTTGATTAAAAAATGGGCAAAGGACCTGAACAGATATTTTCCAAAGAAGACATACAAATGACCACAGGTATATGAAAAAGTGCTCAATATCACTAATCATTAGGAAAATGCAAATCAAAACCACAATGAGATATCACCTCACACCTTTTAGGATGGCTGTTATCAGTAAGACAAGAGATAACAAGTGTTGGTGACAGTGTGGAGCAAAGGGAACCCAGGTATACTGTTGGTGGGCATTGGTACAGCCAGTTGGAAAACAGTATGGAGATTCCTCAAAAACTCAAAAATAGAACTGCCACTGAATTAACCAATCCCACTTCTGGATATATACATGTGGATTTGGATATGGATATGGATATAATATATTAGGATATAAATAAAAGAGATACTTACATTCTCATGTTCGCTGCATCATTTTTCACAGTAGGCAAGATATGGAAATAACCTAAATTTCCATCAATGGACAAAAGGATAAGGAAAATATATTATATCTCTATTCAACTGAATGTTATTCAACCCTAAAAAAAAGAAAGAAATCCTTCCAGTGATGAAACGTGGATGAGCATGGAAGACATTATGCTCAGTGAATAAGCCAGACACAGAAACACAAATACTGTATGATCTCACTTAGATGTGGAATCTAAAAAAGTCAAACCCATAGAAGCAGAAAGTAGAATGTTGGTTGCCAAGGGCTGGAGGTGGGGAATGGAGGATTGAGGGCAGGGTACAGGATGGGGAGATGTTGACCAAAGGGTACAAAACTGGTCGCTTGTAAGATGAATAAGTTTTGGAGATCTAATATATGGTATTGTGACTATAGGTAATAATACTCTACTGTACACTTGAAATTTACTTAGAGAATAAAATTAAGTATTCTCACCACAAAAATAAAGATAGTAACTATGTGAGATGATGACTGTGTTATTAATTAGTTTGATTGTGGTAATCATTTCACAATATATATATACACACACCGTATTTTGCCATGTATAATGCGCACTTTTTGGCCCAAATTTATGAGAGAAAAATAAGGATGCACATTAAACATGGGTAGTACTAATTCCATATCTATATAAATGTTTTTAATTCTTTTATTTATGCTTATGAGTTAAAAGTATAACTCTGGAAATCAATAATGATATCTGTATGCAAACTAATACCCTGGAATATGATAATCAGTTTTGTTGAACTCGTAAGGAACTTGCAGCCACGAAGAGCTCTTGGCCTTCTATGATGCATAAATATCATTAATTTGTTACCAGTACATAAAATTTCTTGGAACTTGTATCTGTTCTTGTGTTTTGTAAATATTTGTTACATGAAATTTCTTATAATATGTTAAAAAATGAGTGTTAAATGCCTTTATAATACAAAAAACAAGTACCTAAGTGTAAACAAATAAAATTTTGAATTAAAAATTAAAACAAAAGATATTTTTCCTTGAAAGTTTGGGCCAAAAATGTGGGAGTGCATTATACATGGGAGTGCCTTATACACGGTATATCAAACTACCACATTGTGCATCTTAAATATGTACAATTCTTGTTTGTCCATTATACCTCAGTAAAGCTAGGAGGGAGAAGAAACAACACAGGTAAAGACATTAACTTTCTGATGAGGAAACAAAATTTTAACTCTAGTTCAAAGAACATTTTGAGAAAGTGAGTATAGACATTTGAAAAGGAATATTAGAATAAGGTGGTTTGGATAGATACAAAACTGGTTAATGTCTGATAGGGCAATAAAAATCATATCTTGAAGTCATCTTTTCTCCCAGACAAAATATTTGCATCACTAACAGACAAGATCTGTAATTTTATATATCATCTCAGATTCAGAGTCCTTAATTAACAAATTTCAAATTCAAATGCAGTTACATTCCCCTAGATAATTAAATAATCCTTGGGTGGGCTTGGTAAAGAGTTTGTCAGTATGACATCCAAAGTATATACTATAATCTCTTAATTTTATTTCCAAGTTTTTTTGGTTACAAAGTAAACAAAAGATAACCAGCTCTGAAATAAAGTTGCTAACTATAAATGGGAACATTTTAAATATAGGTGCTTTTCCATTTTAAATATTTAAACCCATTCCTATGTTGAAATGTTCAGCTCCAAAGTGTACAGTTACCAATTTTTAAATAAAATTGTTCTTTCCACTTCATTTAACTTAATTAAATTTCATTTAGTAAAGGAAAATTATGCTGAAGAGACTTTATAAAGGCATTCTTCTGGTTCATATGTTTTCATTTTGAGCTTCATTTTTTTAAAATGTTTGATTTTTTTCAATTTACTAATAATTTATTTTCATCAGCACAGTGTCTTATACAATACACAGTGTATTATGTTTTCCTATTTAAGATCCTTCAAAACCATATTTTTAAATCATTCTTTCTCCAACATAAAATTCATATAAATAACTTCTATAGAACTTTTGTGTTTTAAATTTTAGTGTTAATTATAAATTTATGGGGTTATAAATACATTTTTTTCAGTTTTATATGACTGTATTAACTCTGTAATTCAACTGTTTAAATCAGTATGTATTTCACTCTTCGTGCTTTTTAGAACTTACCAAACATTTAGTGATTTATTTAGGACTTTAATGAACCGTGAAACTGCAAACTATCTCCTTTAACCTTATTCTCTAGCATGAAATTGAAGAGAAATTTTTATCTCTTTTTTAACTTTTGGCACCAAAAGAATGTCAAATAAAAAATGTTGACATAAGAAATGTCCAAACCTGTAGAGAATTTTTATGAGTTTATTTGAGCCAAACTGATGACATACCAGGAAGCAAGATCTCAGATGCTCCCGAGAATGGTAGTTTTGCAGTTTCTTTTATATGTTTGGAATTAAGAAGAGATCATAAGAAAGATTACATGAAGATGGGAGAAAGCAAGGCAGGGAAATCTCTCTGATTGGATTACAGGATGCTTCACAAGATTCTGCACTACCTTGAGGGTGGTTACTGCCTCTGAGGAGTCTGAAAAGGAGGATTACTCTGGCATTTCAAAGGTGTGCTAACCTAGATAGATGTGCAAGAACAATGGACAGGACTTGCTTAAGGCAAAGATAAACCTTTTACTAAAGAAATTATAGGCCTAGGGCTGACTCCCCACCATGACCTGCTCAATTAGAAATCTATTATCAGATCACCCTGTGAGGTTACTTTCAATCATTGATTTATTACAAAGACACATTTTCATTTACAAAAGAAAAACCTAGGTGAACTCTTTTTAAATTTCAGTATAACATTTTCATCCATACTCATCTCCAAGGACTTTTTGCTAAAACATAATCTTTGTAAGAATAAGTTATAGTAACTAATTTTATTAGAATACATTTCAGTCTTGTTAGAAATAATAGTTACTTGTTAGAAATAAGTAACTATTGATAATTGATTGAAACATCCCAATATCATGGTGGATACAGAAGAAAGCAGAATAATGTGGTTTTTGGCTGTCTGACATGGACATGTAGTTTGTGTGATACTCAAAGGCAGGATGGGAGGGGCTCATATCCAGCCTGCTTCTAGCCAAGCTGAGAGCCTGCCACGATCCTGGAGAAAAAGGTGCTTTTCTTTTTCTAATCTGCTGGCACTTCATTTATTTATTTATTTATTTATTTATTTATTTATTTATTTATTTATTTATTATAATTAGTATTGAGCACCTTGTAGGCTACCAAAAACCTTACTTAGGGCCTCATGGTCACTTTTTGATGATTAGACAGCATTAGTCTTCTGTCTCAACAAAACATCTACAACTGCAGTATTGCACAGTAGTAGAAAAGCCAGGTAGGGAGAAAACACCAACAAATACATTTTCTAAGCAAAACAGTAAAAATTATAAACCTTAAGAAATTGGAGTAAACTAGTGTAATAGTTACCTTCAGTTTGCATTTATCCTACAGATACTTGGTCGTGATTGAAGATGATGCTAAATTGTAACAAATACGTTTTGGCTCATTTGATTAAGCAGAACAATAAAATAAAATCACATTCTCAATCATGTTTGATGAGATCAGGCTGCTTCTATTATTGAAGCATATTTGATTTCTGTATAACTAGACTGTAGAATACAAACTTTAAAACTTTTTGGACCTATTTGGATGTTTTTATCTGACCCTAACCATAGTAAGATTTCATTTTCCAAAGACTGTCACCACTTCAGGTCTTTATGAAGTTCTTTTGGAAGTTGTAGGTACTGGTAAATACTGCCATTTTAGGGGATATTTTGTAAATGACATTAATTTTTCTTGTTAGTGTAAAGCAACCAAATTTTAGTAGATGCACATTTTAGTAAATTTAATTTAAATAATGCATATAATATTTGACATCATGTGCAGTAACAATGAACATGTTTAAAAGAATACTAAGTGTGTTTAAAATTCCTACCTTTGGACCCATAATGAGGAGAGCATTGCTTTCGTCATAATAAATTAATCTCTCAGCACAAACAAGTGAGTGTGTGTGTCATATTTTTTTGTATCTTAGAAGTGGGTAAACAGATAATTTCTTACTATAAATGCTTGAAGTGAAATTTTTATTTTTTGGGAAACATGGAATCACTGCTAAGATTTTATTAGAATTAATAGACCGAATAGAAATTATCAACATACATTTGAAAGCTCATCAATATTATATGATCATATGACTTTAATAGTTTCCATGTGGAATATTAGCTATAGTACAAGCAGTTTTTGCAACCCATATTACCATTTTCTTGTTAATTAAATCTAGGGGACATATTTATAGTCCGTTTTCATACACATGCAAATACGCAAACACACATGCACACAAACACTGAGAGATTTATAGAAGTTTTGAAATTCGCAGTTCAATAATGAAAATCATAATTTGACTTAAATATTACTTATTACTATTATTTGCTATCATGGGTGAGCACGTAATAAATATATTAACACATTTAATCTTCATAATAACATAAAAGTTTATCTACATCTCAGCAGAATATAGATTTCCGTGTTAATTTTGTACTTCTGTTTCCTCAATTACAATGAATATTTTCTAGTAATTTCTATAATGCAAAAACATCTATGATTATGTACTACTTACATATGAACTGCACTGCTGTAGGTTTTTTGTATAGTTTAATTCTTTACAAAAAGTGGTAGTTTTGAGAAATATTTAATAACTGTCCCCATCATCCTAAATGAAATGAAGGGACTTCCATTTATAGTAGAGAAAAATTTATATAAAACAAGGAATAAGTAAACATAAGTTATAGTTCATCTAGAAAATTAAGATTTTGGAGACTAAACCCTGTGGTTTCCAGGAGTGGAAAGTTTTTCAGTTTCAATTATCCACCAATATTCTTAATAATTGCACAATTTCCAAGGAAATTTTACTTTCATTTTCCATCATATTATTGCAGGAAGTCTCAACACCTTCCAGCTAAACAAAACACTAGTCAAAAGCAAGAACTAATATTTTAATCTTGTATACTTCTTTTTAAAAATCTTTTTATTTCGCCTAGTACACATAGTAAGTCTGTTTTTCTCTCACTTAGCAAATGTACGAAATAAGCTGCTCATTCCCTGTCATAGACAATAGCAGGTCTGCAAACTGTTAAATCACATGGTTCTTAGCTCTTTTGCTATGTCACATTGCAGCTTGAAATAGCCATTGATAAGGGCAGGGAGAGGGAGGGTCCCGCAAACACCAAGAGAAGAGAGCAGCCAAGTCTGTCTGGCTTCTGATGACTCACTTTGCTTTCTAATTAATATTTTTAGGAAGTGTGACTATGGAGTAATGCATGTATTGACCCAGGTACTATTGAAGAATTATTGGAAGGACCTTCTGTTCGTTAGGATTTGGAACCTGGCCATCTAACAGCAGAATATACCCTAGCCTCAAGTCAACATAGATCCTTTTTTGCCTCTATTTATTAAGTATACATCCTCACGTTTCAAACTGTTTTTAATGTGAAATAACCATGTGCTGTAATTTTCTAATGTTGTTATGAAATAGGTAAGATTTGGTTAGGAAGAGTCTTGATTATCTTACCATGTTTCCCCGAAAATAAGACCTAGCCAGACCATCAGCTCTAATGAGTCTTTTGGAGAAAAAAATTAATATAAGACCTGGTCTTCTGAGCTTGGTCTTATTTTCGGGAAACAGGGCAGTATATCTGTAGAGGGCTCTACATAGTATTGGGAAAGCCAAATGCACAATTAAATGAATGTGATTATTTTTTGTGCCAAATTTATGTCTCTCAGTTTTTTAAATGTCTTCTAGAACCTTTGGTTTACTGAGTTCTCATTTGTTTTTAAGACTTTGACAAAAATGTCTTTCCAATGAGTCTGGTAAATTTTTTTATGGTAAAATTTCCAGTAATATTCATGAATTCAGATTTCAGCGCTGAGGTGTATTATGTGACTGAGAGTAGAAGAATGTCATTGGACACGCTAAATGTTTAACCCGAAGTCATAGTATGGTTGCGAATAACCCCTCCTAGCTTTTTATTTAGGTTGCCAACTGTAATCTCACTGTTGAACACTAAGAAAGTATGAACTTCCCAGTGGAATGCTGACCTTAGAAGGGCTGAAGAGTTTTGATGATGTATAATATGTCACATTTGTCTTTAAAATATTTCTGTTATTACATAATGTTTTTAAATGTTAAGATTATGTATTAAAATGTTTAAATATCTGATAATGTGAAACTTCTGAAGAAGAAAACGGTTTAGGTTAGGGTTTCTTTTTTCTAACCCCTAAACTTACATTCCTTTCTTTGACTATGTTTTGTATGTATGTTCTACATCACATTATAGCTACTATAAAAGTCTCCACTTATTACGGGCTGCAGTAGTAAATCAAATAATAAAGATCAATAAAGTTTGGTTAACTACAGTGTCTTCAGAATTGACATTTATAGTATAGTGAAATCAACCAAAGCAGATGAAATGGTAAATCTGCTAAGAAATAAGTAGTTTGTGAAAATTGTGTAGAGCTGACTTAAGGTAAGTATCCTGACCTCCCTTGTTCTCAACTTTCCCATCTGTGAAATTAGAAACTTGGTCTAGAGAATCATTAAGGTCCCTTCCAGCTCAAAAGTTCCATGATGATAGTAGATAATACAGTCATCCCTCAGTATCCACAACACATTGGTTACAGGACCCCCTCGGATACCAAAATCTGCAAATATTCAAATCCCTTATACAAAATGGGGAGTATTTGCATATAACCGACGCACGTCCTCCTGTATACTTTAAAATCATCTCTAGATTACGTATAATACCCAATACAACGTAAATGCTATATGAATAGTTGTTTTTTAGGGAATAATGACAAGAAAAAAGTCTGTATGTGTTCAGTACAGATGTAACCCTGGTAGGCCTAACTACAGAGTACATATCAGCAACAACGTAACATTTCTTTTCAAATATTTTTGACCCGTGGTTGGTTGAATCCATGGATGTGGAATCTGCTGATACAGAGGGATGACTGTGCGTTTCCTTTTCTAATACAAACGCTCCAGAAAGCTAAGATTTCTTCAGTAGGTGCCTCCCTAGGATATTGGTGTGGTTGAATGTTTCAGCTTTGTCTCTTTATTTCTTCAAATGCTGACGCATAATGGACATGGATAGACCTTTTGGGAGAGGGTGAGTAAAGCTTTATTTTAAACTGTTGTTTTGAGAGACTTCCATATCTTAATAACTGTCCTCATTTTGATCATTGGGAGCCTGGTATATCTTTTGTCCTTTCCTTTTCTTCTATTTTTCTCCATCTCTGGTGCAACATAGATTCTTTGGCTACACTTTCCTCTGTTCCCTCTGAAGCTCCGATTTCAGATCCATTTGCACCAGAACCTACTCCTCCTACTACAACTGCTGAAATTGCAACTGCCTCAGCTTCTGCCTCAACTACTACAACTGTTACTGCTGTCACTGCTGAAGTGGATCTCTTTGGAGGTTAGTTAGTCACATCACTGATCTTGAATTTTCCTTCCACGATTGCTAAAATTACCTTCAAGTTAAGGTGTTCAGAAAATTGTACATGTGTATATACCAACATGTCACAGTGTTTAAGTACTTTTTAAGTGTTTATTCATGTACATATATCTTCACTTAATTTTAGTGGTTTTAGAGCAGAGGTTGCACTGCTTTAGATCCATTTAATTTTCCACTTCTTAAAAGTTAGGATTTAAATTGCTGCTAGAACTTTTGTCCCATACATGCTCCTATCCTCAGTATCCATATGAGTGGTACCAGACTCTCTATCATATTTAGGTTTGGCTTTTTGGAGGGACTGAAACTCACAGAGAGAAAAACATTTGGGGAATATGGGACGGGAAATCCTGCCCTGAGTTATTTCTTAAGATTTAGGACAAAAAATCATCTGAGAGTATTTCAGATTTTGAGGCCTCTGAAGAGAGTTCAGATATGCCCATTTTTACAACTTTAAGCTTGTACTGTTTAAGCAAAAGCTTGGATCATCTTTGGATTTGAGACTTTGAAAGCTTATTCAAATCAGCATTTAAAATAGATTGAAAACAGGTTTAGGTCAGACTTTGAAATGACTGTCTGAAAATACGCTTTCCCTGCAAATATACATTCTAACTCAGAGTTGATTTACAGCTGTGGGCTTGAGTCAGATATCCTAGACTCTGCCAGTATAGTGTTCCTGGATCTGATGAGCCATCTGAAGCCAGGTTCTTTACGTGTTCCCTTGTGAGTGGTGCAATGTGCAAACCTGGAGAAGTGCTTGTATCAAATCCACCGAGTAGTGTTCTATTCATCATAGTTTTGTGTTTCTTCTTACAATATAACATCATTCCCAGGGCATTTTGAGATTATGGTAATGAAATCGGAGGAAGCAAATGTGGAGAGGGCAGGAGAGATTTGGCAGGCTCTGGTGGAGGTAATATATGACGTACACTCCTGGGAGCATACACTTACACGCTGTCACATACCACTGTGCTACATACCGTACCCCAGGCTCAGGAGTTTGCCAGGATTGCCTAAGACAAGCATTCCACTAGACACAGCATCACAGCCACTGTTTCATGCAAGGAATTTGCTGCTGCCTTGCTGCCAGGAATTTGCAAGGCCATTCCTACTACAGGAGAAACATGTTGTTGTCTTTTTTTTAAAATAAAGGGGACTTGGTTTGCAGACTCTCAAATAATTTATCATAAAGCATTATCCACTGGAGAAAGTTAGTTTTTCAGTTATTTCTCTATAAATTTTGAGAGCAAAAAATAAAGTTTTAGCTTAAATTTATAAAATCAACTTCTTCACACCTTCTTTCCCCTTTCCTCAGTAAAGGGGGTAAGGTACCCCTCCCCCCTTTGTTGGTGTTGGGTATGGGTGGTTTGTCATAGGCTCATGTTGACAGAAGAACTTCAAGAAAAATATTGACAGGATGGAGAACAATTTTGTGCTTAAATATTTCTATACCTTTTGCTATTTAGATTTTTGTTTTTCCAGTCTATTTGTAAGGAACTTCATTGCCTCTAAGAAATCAATCAACTCCATTGCTTCCCTCATGGCTCTTTAGAATAAAGCTTAAGATATTTCTTTGAAATATTCTTTATGCCATTGTGCTGTTTGTATTTTTCATTTATTACTGCTTTGACTACATCCGTCAAGTAGAGAAGTATGTATGTTTGGAAATATTTTCATGATGGCATTCTTTCTACCCTAAAATGCAAATTTAAAGGAGTAGTGTTGCAGAAAATCATATAACTTAATGCCTAAGAATGGGGCTCTCCTTGTGATTTTACCTACATCCTTTCTAGTCATCTGGCTGGAGGTTGCGTACATCTGCAAATCTCATCGCAATTGTTTTTATTGACCTGTATAGTTCTGTAAACGGTCTCCTGGATTCTGACAGCTATAAAATCTCTATGCTTTATGTTTCAGGAGTCTGTCTATATGTGTCACTGTCTGTTTTGCAGTTTTCAGTGACATTCCCTAATTTTTTTCCTGCTCTTCTGTTGATTTATAAGGAATCATATAGAGATGGGATTTTAAGATCTTTTTTTAACTTTCTTATTTATTTAAGTGTTGTTTTTTCAGAACCCATCAGCTCCAAGTTAAGTAGTTGTTTCAGTCTAGTTGTGGAAGTTGCAGCTCACAGTGGCCCATGTGGGGATCGAACCGGCAACTTTGTTGTTAAGAGCTCCGATCTCTAACCAACTAAGCTAACCAGCCACCTCTAGAGATGGGATTTTAAATAAAAACTTAAACTAAATTCTCTTTGGACATTATGTATGACCATTTAAAAAAATTATCTCTATAATGGGCAAGTGGTAGAACTCTGGAATAATGAGGGCATCAGGTATTTTGTTTACAAACCTTTAAAACATGCTCTTTTGAGATTTTATGTAACATATACAGCAGTATTAAGTAGATTTCTTCAGAAATAAGTTTAAGGAATTTTAATTTCTGAAAAAATGGCTAACTGTTTAATTCCATGGATATGAAATGTTAAAACATTAACATTTTTATGTATTTTAATTTTATATTTTTATTACAAATTTAAAAAACAGGAAATGTCTGTTATTTTAAAATATTCATATTATACCCACATAACATTTTAGGTACTTAGTGTAACTTATTAAAATGTTTTTTTCAGAAATGTTCTATTTACTAAATGTTTTATTTTTTAAAGAACATTTAAATAAAATCTGTTTTCTGTGGTTATATGTAACAGGACTACAAGGCAATGTTACGTTTAAAAATTTTAGTAAAACTTACAGATACAAAATAAGAGACAACATCCTTAAAAACGTTTCTATTTTTTATTTATGAAAATCTTACCAACAACATCGCATTAGGTTGTAACAACACAGGGTTTCCTAAGCACTAGAATGCTAAATTGATCCTAAGTCCTTTGCACAAGCCCCAGGCTACCCTTTCAATCAACTGTGTCAATTTGTGAGCAAGCCTTCCTAAGAATGGTAGTCTGAACACAAAACCAAGTGGCAGGGAAACCAAGAAACTTACCTCACAAGCCTGACTTCCTTTGTACATGTTGATTAACAAACTGACTTTAGAAGAAAAGGAACTGGAATGGTGAATCTTGGGTTGTTGAGAACTCTTGGGCTCATAACTTTGTGGTGAGTATGTCATTTAAAGATGACTTATATGGCTGGAGAAGATGGGGAGAGTAGTTCAGGTTGGGGAAAATGACAGCTATTAGAAATATTTAGAGAGCTAGTCACATGATAAAAAGTTTGAGAGAAAATTCTTCCTAGTTTGCTAGAAGGAAAAGAAGAGTAGTCTACATCAGTGTTAGAGAGACCATTTTGCTGGGTAAGGCCTTGACTGAGTCCATAATTATAGAACAGCAGGGATATGCATTTCCAGGAAATAACACTGGTTGAAATTGGCAGAATGTAGAAATGAACTACAAATGGGTAACCAGGGAAGGAGAACTGGATTGGAAATAGGTTTAGTTTTCAAAACTGGAAGGATAACGTTGCCATTGATAATGAAAGAAGGCTAGGTATAAAAAAAGTCAAAATTTTATCATGTCCCTCAGTTCTGGGCGCTGACTGAGCTCAGCTGGATGGTTCTCGTTCAGGATCACTTCTGTGGCCACATTCAGACAGTGGCTGGGACTGCAGTCATTTGCAGTCTTGCTCATTCGTATCTCCACCTCCTGGACTGGCAATACTTAACAGCCTGGGGCTAGAGTAACTGGGCTCCTATCCTTAAAGAAGTTTCGATGGGAGTGAAAGAGTTGAGTTTATAATATTTAGTTGTAAATAACAGGAGAAGCATTAAAAGGAGATTGCAGACAGGAAAGCAAACAAAACCCACCTCTCCTGAGGCTAGAGCTATAAATATGTCTCACCTGCTTACACGTAAGTGATAAAGAGACCAGCAAGTCAGCCCATGAAGATTTGACCCCTAGCCCTGACATAACTGGTGCTTATTCCATGTTACATGGAGGAAATAGTATAGTAGAATGTGGCATAGTTCATAGCATCATGGTGTGGTGGGTAAACACACAAACCTCAGTCAGACAATTTACGGCCAAATCCACGTTCTGCCCTTTGCTGGCTGTGTGACCTTTGTCCATTCACTCAGACGCTCCAGGCTTCCACTCTCTTATCTACAAAGTGGAGATAGAACCTACATCACAAAATATGTAGGAATTAAATTTAATAATGCATATAAAATACTTACACAGTGACTGGCACATAAATACTAAATGGTAATATTACTGTTTCTGCTGTTTCCAATATTATTAGCCTCAGTTCCAGGTTTTATTAGAATAAAAAGAAAGAAAATAGAGCTGACTCACAGCAAAATATTTTGAGCCCTCCCAACCACCTCTTAGACTTTTCCTGTGTTCTGCCCCAGCTCTTGGGGTTTCATGTTGCTCTGAGTCCTCTATTATAGTGCCTTTAACATGAATCTGGGGAAGGAGGCATGCCCTATCCCCTGATGTATTGTTCATACTCCAGTATTATTATTTGGCCTCTTCCCTAACTGACCTCTCCTCAGAACATATATTCACTTAGTGTAGCTGAGAGAAGCAATCAGATCAAATAAATCTATAAGAATAATTGATTGTCCCTTCTAGGGATATTTGTGTTTTTGTGAAGGACCTTTAAAGACATTACTAAAGTGTGTTTCACATTCAGATCAATTTGGAACATACTTAGTTAAACTGAGAAACAGGTGTTTTGACTGTCGGACTTCCTACAGCCTAATATACTATGTGAATGTCCGAGAAAGGGGATATATACTGTGTAGGATTTCCCACGCATAACTGATAAGTTGTTTTAGTGACCAGATGAACATGTTCTAAGGAACTCTGGTAGAGATTATGGAAGGCAGTATTTTAGAGTGGGAAGTTGAGCAGGTAAATGGCAGGTTCTAGGTGGGTTTTGGTCCCCTCTTTCCAGGAGTTTCTTCTCCTAAGCAAGTCATACTTATGATGGCTTCATTCGTTTTGTACTTTGGAACTATAGAGTTGCTTTGAAAACTCCAGGATTTTTTTTTACCATAATTAACATGGTTTATTGGTAGAAACACAATGCGAACCATTTATACACTTCAGTCATTTGTAAATTTGGGTTGCCTGTATTTTAATGGATTTTCTACTCTAAACAGTAAGAACACATATTCTTAAAACAGGAAACTATATTTTAATCTGTTGAAATAGATCATTTTCCAAATAACTAGAGCAATACAATATTTTAAAAGAACAATAAATTTAAGTCAAAATAATGGCATTATGGTGTCACCCCCTAATTTTATTTTCTTTTTATTTCTTTAAAGCAACTCCTTGGTTGTGTCTGCAAATGCTTTTCAAGGATAATGAAGATTTAACTTTATGAATACTTAGTAAACCTTTCATATTAACTGTATAATTTTGCCTGTACTAGACGATAAAAATTTTAAACTAGAATTGTTTGTTTACATTACCATCATATATTTCATTTTATTGGCATTAAAGAAGACATCCATGTTTTCTAGAAACCACTAGTCAAAGATTTCATAGTAACATAGTGAATTAGTATTACCTGACCATCAAAGTTTAATTAATGTCTTAAATTACATAATAAAGTTATTTTTGTGTTTTAATTTTCATATCCATTAATTTCTAATGATACATAAAACATGCTTCTCAGAGCCCTTATACAATGAGAATCTTGTTACCTTTTGAGTTCTAATAGGCCTCACACTATCAGCACTGTACCACTTGCATGTAATTAACATGAAGGGGCACAAAGAATTGTTGTTTTGTGATTGCCAACAATGCATGGGCCATAAAAATGCATTTTAAGAAATTCATGTTGTATAAGGGAGCCTTTTTCACAATTTAACTTGGTTCTTTTACTATATTTTCTTCTCTTTTTATTCCTTTAATTTCTACTGTTTTAAAAACTGCACCCAAGATGCCTTTGCAGCTTCTCCTGGGGAGGCCCCTGCAGCATCCGAAGGGGCCGCCGCACCAGCTACCCCAACCCCTGTAGCAGCAGCTCTTGATGCATGTTCAGGAAATGGTGGGTTTAAAGTCATGAGCCCGTCTCTTGTTTTTCCGTCCTAATGTGAAACTCCCCTAGTAGATGTGGCCATGTGTTCTTCTGATTTTAATTTCTTCTGAGTATAAAGTATCATTCATCATAACTGAATAAATAATGCTGACACTTAAAACATTAAGACAATGACGTGCATACTTATCAAAATTGACAATTTCTCAAGATTGACAATTTTTGTCAGTGCAAGTATGCTCACTTAATGTTTTTTTTCTCTAATGCTATATTGTACTCTTTTGTAACACAGAGTTCAATTATATAGGCATGTTTTAATGAATGTTCAAAGCTACCAGATTGCCACATTAAGTAAGGAATAGAAGAACAATCTCCGATGCTAGACTGTAGGTGAATCTTATAGTACTTTGCAGTGTTTCAGTTTCTTAACTTGCGGTACCTGCTAAATTTTTTTTTCTTTACAAAAACATCCTAATCACTGACCCTCTGCTAATAGGAAAGTAGTTCAATGCAAGCAACCTAATGCCTAACTAGTGTGTAAATACCTGTGTCAGGTGTCTCTTACCCATGGTTATGACGCCTCTCTCTTGTCTCTTTCCTTATCAATGCCGTATGTGTCTCCACTTTCCTTTCCAAAGACCCCTTTGCCCCGTCTGAAGGTAGTGCAGAGGCTGCACCTGAGCTGGACCTCTTTGCAATGAAGCCACCTGAGACCAGTGTTCCTGTAGTTACCCCTACAGCTAGCACAGCCCCTCCGGTTCCCGTCACTGCTCCTTCTCCTGCTCCCGCCGTTGCAGCTGCCACTGCTGCCACTACCGCTGCTACCACCGCCGCCGCCACCACTGCCACCACCTCTGCTACCACTACCACCACCACCGCTCCTCCTGCTCTAGATATCTTTGGTGGTAATTTTTGTTGTTGTTGTTGTTGTTGTTGAACTCTTTCCATCTGGTGGATCGAATTCTGGTACTTGAGATATACTGCATCCACAACTGTTACTGCATGAACACTGTGTAATGAAATGGTTCCCTGGAAACCATTTGCCACTTATTTCGGAATTCTCTAGAGTGCTAATTCAGAACTGGAAAGTGATAACTGTTTCAGGCTGGTTTGTCCAACTGAGTAAAGGCATGTCTGTTCTTGGTCTTAGATTTATTTGAGTCTGCTCCTGAAGTCGCTGCAGTGCCTAAGGCAGATGCTGCTCCTAGCATAGACCTATTTGGTACAGGTAAAACAAAGCAACCCTTTTCTTGCATTAGTTTTCCTAGATGTTTTCATGGTTAAGCTCTTTGTACTCACCTGTGATAATGCACTTGTTAGATGTTTGACTTTGATTTCAGCTTTCTACTTACTTCTGCTTGGTTTTGATTTTTCTTTTGGAAGATGCTTTCTCCTCTCCACCACAAGGGGCCTCTCCTGTGCCTGAGAGTTCTCTCACTGCTGACCTCTTATCCGGTGAGTCCTTTTGCCAAAGTCAAGCCTTCAGAGATGTCTTGTGGGGATTATGTGTGGAGAGACCGATATGAACACATGCGGGTTTGTCTTGAGTTCCTTTATACTCAAAAATCACTTTTTAAAATCTCATTCTTTGGCCCATGACCACTGATGGGGGTTAATGTTTCTTATCTAACACAATGAAAAGACAACGCTTTTTTCACACTTAAACCCTCTGATCTCAATAAGTCAAATTTTATTTTATTCTGAAAAGTGTATATTTTAAAATCCATTTGCTTTTCCTTAACTGTTAAGATTATCTGTAGTCTTACTGTCTGTTGTTAAACATGAAATCTCAAAAAGCTATTTGGCTTTGTGGTTTCATTTTTTCCTTTGGGTGACATGCAATTTTTCCTGTTATGTGCTTCACTGCAGTGGATACATTTGCAGCACCATCTCCTGCAACCACTGCCTCTCCAGCAAAGGTGGATTCCTCAGGTGTGATAGACCTTTTTGGGGGTGCGTATCTCTCCTCCTTCAATACTTAAAGAATCTTTTTTTCCCTCAGAATAGTGTTTAGATCTTCTGTTTCATGATATATATATTTTGACCAGTCATTTCCATCTCTTAAATGTAAACCTGAGTTTTAAGATCTTTTCCACTTCTTTTCCATTATCATCTTCATCCTCATCAGTTCATCATAATTTTCAGTGCGTGGCCTACCAACACCAGATCATTGTGTTTTTAACTTTCTGTTCATCCTATCAGCTCATTGGAATTTTCTTCCACTGTTCTTCCTTGGTGACCCTGATCTGTGGGCTAAATCAATGTTTCTAAGTTCTTAAAAGTGATATAAAAATTAACTAGATAATTCAGAATTGAAAACAATAAGACACGCAAACTGAAAGTATAAGTCTAGATGTCATGCATTATTCTGTTGAGTTTATTTATGTTGAGTTTAATGTTTTAAAATCTTTCCAGAGAATCGGAAGATGTTTCACTGACTTAAATGTATTCGCCTCTTCCTTTATATGTTATTTAAAGGCAGGGACATTCGTTGAATTAACTCTTGGATTACTTCTTTGTATGATATGTTTAAAGTATTCTGTTAGCCGTAAATGTATAGGGAACAGTACAGAATTTGAAGTGCTTTCTTCATGAATATTCATAAATGTCTTTGCTATGGGCCAAAATACCATCTTTTGCAAGTTAACCCCACATTGAGTAGCTACTATACGTTGAAACATCATGTGCAGTGCTGGTAGGGTACATGAGTGCAAAGATGTCAATGTCACTGACATTCAGAGGCTCAAAAATTGTGGCAAATAAACACTGAGCCTTGATATATAGGTACAAGGGGGCTGTTGCTGCTGCTTGAATTAAGTTTGTTAAAAATAAAAGTGTGGTTTTTTTTTTAAGTTTAATAGAGTTCCAAATGGGCAAATTCTATTTTATTACCTTTGGGCAAAATTTTAACACCTTGATCCTATCTTGATAGATGACAGGATTTGGTCCAAAAGTTTTATTCTTAAAACGAAAAATTCTCTTACTCTTACAAAGGTGTTAATTCTTAAATATTCTAGAACTTTTTTTTTTGAGAGAATAAACTGGTCAGAGCATAATTCAGTTCACTCCATCATTTCACATATCCACAGGAGAAAAGCTCACCATACAAAGCTCCACATCTATGCGTTTCTCTGCAAAACACTTAAATTACTTACTGTACTTACTGTTTACACCTGTTTTACTTTTTTGCTGCATAATGGATAATGGGTAGATGCATTTGGAAGTAGTGCTTCTGAACCCCAACCTGCACCTCAGGCTGCTTCTAGTTCGTCAGCATCGGCAGACCTACTAGCTGGTAATTTATTAAATTAAAATAAAATGATATTGTGTGGAAGTTAAGTTTGGATATATTTTTTATAAGTAACAGATATTATATAAATTTTAAGATGCATGTTTTCTTTGAGACTTGAAATTGGAAAACAAAACATTATATAATAGAGGGTTGATTATTTCCCAGGATTTTGTGATATTAGTCTTAAAATCACATTTGTATACATGCCACCTGTGGGTGGCTCCTAATCTGCCATACTTTCAGGGAGCACATTTCTTTTTGTTTATTAAAGAGATAATTTGTTTGTATTAGCAGTTTTTTTATCTTGTGTTACCTACTCCCATCTTTCTTTTTTTTTTTTCTTTTTAGGGAACTTATGAGAAAAAGTACTATGGTGTTTGACAATTGTTTCTATAATATATGAACCACACTAGGAGAAACTCTTGTAGATTTCTACCATTGGGTTGAAGCTGCTGCCATATATGACAAGCTGATCAGTTTTCTATCTGAAAACCCCTGACGTGATCCCAGTTCCTTAGGACCGTGTTGTGGAATAGATGGACACAAGATGCCTGGGATTATTACTTAGTGCCAGAATGGGATAGGTAGAATAAAGGGAAACATTTCAAGGACTCAAAGACAGTAACAGTCAACTGTCAGTCTTCCCTGGGAGCAAAGCAAAGTGTGCTTAATGACAACCAGTTAGAAATTATTATTTTTATAGGCAAAGCACTTGCCAATTGCAAGACTGCAATAGTGAGTTTCAGGTTCCAGTTGTCAATTACATTCACAAGACACTGCTGGTTTACCTCATTCTGACTTAGAACAGTACATAACAGAAAGCACCTCAGCAGCATCACAGAGGCCTCAGATATTCAGATGCATCTTCCGTTGTCCCTCCACCATCACCACAATGGATGTATTTTGGTCATGAGGTTGGCAAGGGGCTGAAGGAACATTCATTTTTGGATTAATAATAAATGAAAGCCTCATTAAAGGGCCCTCATCAACCTTCAGAGTTGTAGGAAGACATTTGACATGAGGTCAGGTCTTAAAGGGATGAGGGGGTAATCACAGCCCTACTGTTGATCTTTCCTTCCATCAATAATTCAAACTGTCTATTTAACAATCTTCCCCAAGTGCGATAGCATTCTTTGTGTCTTTCCCATCCTCTCCCGGAAACATGATAGTCCTATTTGCTGAATCCATTTCATACCAGTGACTGCCAGCTGGCATTTTCCTGAATGATGATGATCCAGGGTTTCATTTTGGAAGTTGCAGATAGGATAAGAGGCACTGCACTTAACCTAAGCCACAACCGATTGCTTGGTGAAAAAAATACTAGCTTATCTGGCTTTTGTCCTGGCCCAAATAGTCTTCATAATAGCTTCAAATTGTTCAAAGAAACTTTCAAGCTCTTACTAAACCAATAAACTTAACGCAGATTTTCAAGTGTAGCCATAGATTTTAATAGGTTGCCAAAGAAATAGCATAGTTTAAATGGCTATTTAGGGGAAATGACCTTGTCAGTTTTAGAATGAGATTACTGATTATAAGCTTTTGCTTTGAAGTTATGATTAGGTTGAAATGGTATATGTAATCAAGTGTTCTGGCATTTTGCAGAATTCCAAGAAGTATATATTTTCTCTCTGGGTATTCTCTCCAAGTCATTGAGATTACTGGTAGGAAGCAGATATTATCCATATCTCAAATGAAGTCTGCCTGGAAACTTGAGAATTAAGTTTATAACAAATAAAAGAAAATATTATTTTACACAGAGAAAATCAAAGCTGTCAAACGCCTCTCATGATATGCCAGCCGAAAATATAGATGTTTGAAAGCTATAGACTGATATTGGATGACGGATGTGAAAATGGATTATTAAGGGAGATTAGGTGTGTTGAAGGATATGCCTAACTTGTGAGGTTGACACGAAGCAGGAAAACCATTTTCTTCCATAACAGACCCAATTATAGAGTGACTGTACCATAAATCTGTGCTGATGCAGGAATGTGTCACATCCTATCTTTAATTCCAAAGATAGGGAAGAGTATCAGCCAGCCTAATGAGGCCCTTTCAGTTTTGTATTCTCTGCTAACTACATGACACAAATGACTTTTTATCAGAGCCATAGAAATCCTTGAACTGATTTAAAGTATTAAAATGTTCAGTGTTGAATTAATAAATAATAATTTTCACTAAATGGGAAGGGCTACAGATGACCAAAAATTTCATCCTCCCTCGGTATGGGAAACAGACTGAAACGTGTGAGACAAAAGGTTCTCAGGCTATTCCTAGAAATACTGACTAAGATTGATCTTGGTTAATGGAATGTACCACTGAGAATAATTGAAATGACATCATCTTTAACACAATGGAGCAAATGTGGATGGAGAGAGAGTATGTGTGGGAGTTTGTTTATCTACCAATAGTTTCAAATTTTTACTCTCTTGACCCAAATGATACGATGTGTTATGTAGACTGCGAATGTCAGTTTTGCTATGTCTGTATTGATAAAACTTTATTAAGTGTGTAGGCTGTTCTCTTTTAGAGAGATATATCTGTCTCTCTAAAGACAAATCACCTGTGACAAAGGCAGTGTGTCTGCAGATGGTCGAGCACCTAAAGATAGCTGGCAATTCAGTTGTAGTGTAGGACAGTTCAAATATCCAAAAGCCTACTGATTATTACCTTACTTTCAATTCTGTGGAACACCTTTCTTAGCATAATTTAGAACCACGTATAAAGAAACATTAGAGGTTTGGTTTTTCTTATTACCGACCTTTATTCTAGGGTTCTAAAACTTTCCACTGAACAGGAGTTGTTCCTCAAATATCTTATTGATGTCTATAATTTTTCTCTTTAGCTCTTCATTTAGAGTACAGCAACAGATTTTTTTCTTTAAGATAATCAGTTGGTTATTTTATGTCACTTTTTAGCTTTTAAATTAGGTTTGTGAGGGCACTTATTTCATCAGAACTGAGTATAATGGAAAAAGTCATCTGTCCAAATCTCTGTCAAGTTTGTAAACCTGTAGGAAGGGTCCACTCTGGCGTTAGTCCTGGTTGTGGGAAAGAGGCCGTGTAGTATTGTGGTGACGAACCCAGGGTTTGGAAGACTTCCGTGTGGAATCCTGGCTCTGCATTTGT
The DNA here is from genome assembly GCF_964194185.1 of Rhinolophus hipposideros. NCBI lineage: Eukaryota > Metazoa > Chordata > Mammalia > Chiroptera > Rhinolophidae > Rhinolophus > Rhinolophus hipposideros. Next base: position 66,693,604 of record NC_138049.1, read on the forward strand.
CATAATTTGACCTTGGGCAAATTATTTACCCTCTCTGTCCTCAGTTTCCTCATCTGTGAAACTTCATGGGGTTGTTGTGAGGATTAAATGAGCTAATATTTATTTTAGGTTGAATGATATAAAATTGCTGTTTGTGTAGGACCAAAATGGTCTATTGGAAATTCATGTGGTTCATATGGTTCAACCTAAAGTAATGCTTAGAATAGTGGGTGAACTTGGTAAGCCTCCTGCTAATTTGGCTTCATCCTTCACTTTCTTAGAGAATACACTAAATTTTTTTCATTGAATAGTGTTATTTATTCACCTATGGATGTGATCTAGTTATCTTATGGAATTCAGTAGCACTAAGCAGATGAGCCATGTGTTATTGTCCGTGTTTTTCTTTGCAAGAAGTTTCTGAAGAAAAGATATAGCTATATTAAAAAGGAATATATATATGTGTATATATATATGTATATATATACACATATATATATATATTCAAACTGAGTATAAAAAAGACTTCTGCTAGTAATAAACTCTTTGATAATAGGACATGATCTAATGCCTTATTAAGAAATCACTTTCTTCACAGTTGCATATTTTTGTAGAGAAGCGATACAGATGAGCTCTGCTTCTGCTTCTGTTTGTTGATTGAGAGAAATGATTTGCTTCCAGCCTTCAAAAGTTAAATATTTAATTTGAAGTTTGGTTACTTTACAATAGTCTGATTTCTCCTCACCTTTTGTATTCAAAAGTTTCCTTAATTCAATAAACATTAATTCAATATTTTAGGCATTTTGCTCAATATTAGTGGAAGAGATGGGAAAAGAAGACACGGTTCCCGACATTAAAAGACCATCCCTGGTGTAGGAAGTTGGGAGTCAGAATGAAGAAGTCTGATGGGAGTAGAATGGAAATGTGTGCCAGGTGCTGAGGACACAGAAGCAGAGCACAGAACTCACTCGTATGCAGTGTGGATGGGGCAGGGGTAGATGTGGCTGATAGCAGTGTGTGACAATGTGAGGCAAGGAGCCCTACGAGAGCAGGCATCTGACTCACTGCGACGGTGCATAGGCAGCAGCATAGTTTGCAGGAATGGGAAGGCAGCCAGAGACAGAACACCTTGATTGCTATAAAAAGGAATCTGCATTCTGTGGATCTGAAAGTTATGGGGAGCCAGAGAAGGATTTTAGAGAAGTAACTTGGTCAACATTTTCCACTCAGAAAAATCTCTCTGGCTGCACTGCAGAGACTAGATTGGAGGAAGTCCAGACTAGAAGCCTCTTGGGTGACTATGAATCCTGAGAGCAGTGTTGGGAGAGCCTAAACGTGGCAGTAGCAGCAATGGGACTAGAACATACATGGAAGAGATTTAAAAGCATTTGGTGGCTAGTGCGTGTGTATTTTTCTGATTTGTAGTTTGTTATTATATTGATTCAATGTGGACGACTAAATATTTTCTAACTATCTGGTATTTTGATTTGAAGAAACAAAATTTAAATACAATGACAGTAAGTATCTGAATTTTAACCCTAGTGAGACCTTCTTAGCTTTATGAACTCCATTGTAGAAATAGGTTTGGTTGCCACAGGTTCTCTTGACAAGGGTGTATATTCGTGTGTGCTGTCTTATTTCTAACTAATTAAATCGCTCATGAATACATGACAAGTATCAAGATATTTGAAAAACTTTTTAAAAACTAACTTCCCAGGTGTCGTTACTGACTTTTCGTCTACATGCATTCAGTTCCTTTTTGGGCTTCTGTAACTTTTTCTGACTGTTTTTATGGCCTTTACCCATATTTAGTTGTTTCTGCTTATAGTTTTCTGGAACTATTTTTTTCCCCCAGGATTTGGGGGCTCTTTCATGGCCCCTTCTCCATCACCAGTGACTCCTGCTCCAAATAACCTGCTACAGCCCAATTTTGAGGCAGCTTTTGGAACAACACCTTCAACTTCTAGCAGCAGCTCCTTCGATCCATCAGGTGAGGCAGTGATTTTCAGATATTCTTTTCATTTGTTCTGACTATGAGATAACACCATCTAAGGTTAGTATGGTATCAGGAAATGTATGTGCAATATTGAATGATGACTTGGTTTTACAACTGTTCAATAAATCTCTCATTCAGTAATCTAATAAATCTTTCATTCAGTAACCAAGTAAATATTTTCAGTATATTTTGGTAGCTTTAAGAATAACCTGCAGTCCCTTTTTGTGTTTCTGTTTTTAATTTTTAGCAGAAATTTAACTTAACACGCACACCATCTGTTCGGCTGACCTTACATGCACATGGTTTAGAGATGGTTAAGGGAAAAACAAGTACTTTACTAAATTTTTGCACAGTATCTGAATATGTGGACATTCCCCCTGCTGTTGCTTACACTCTCTGATGCTTGCATGGCCCTCGGTTTTATGAAGTTGAGACACAAACAGTATTCTTTGCCTGCCTTTAACCTTTCATCCTGCTGTCATTTTGTTTGTATTCTCTTTCATTCTACTCTTCCCATGCTGGGTCCTTACTACAAATTTTCAATTGGTGAGTTTTTGGCAATTAAATGTGTTTCAGAAACACCCTAAATATATCCCCTGCCTGACAATTTGGTTGCTTCTATTGCCAGTGCCTAGTTGAATGCCTAGTTCAATTTAGATTTCTTGTATGTATAGTAAATATGCATAGTTTTTTGATAAAAATTAAACACAAAATTTTTACATGGATATTAGTGATAACTTATGCAAATCCTATGAGTCTGCGTTTTGAATGGTCTTTGTGTATTCTAGGAACTAAACAAGTGGTAATTTGTTACATGGTAATCAGGAACCATTAATAATGGCATGACTCCTATTACTTAAAATAGTGTTTACTTTAAATATTCCCTTAAAGTTAAAACAAAAGGTGATTGTTACAATGGGAGGAAAAAAATCAAAATTCTTCTAAAATATTGTCAACTGTTTTGCAGGTACTCATTACTAGGTACTGACCATTAGATCAGGTTTTATTCCGACATTAATTTCACATTAAACTAGGAGATTCAGCCTTCTTTTCTCATTTAAGAATTGTTTTAAAAGTAAACGTTGTAGGATTTTAGAGTAAACCATTTAAACTTTGATAAATCGCTACCATTTTGAATAAAAAGTGTTTTAGTGATAGTTTTTAATAAGAATAACCATAGCTACCATTTATTGAGTGCCTTATATAGTGCAAACATCATAAAGACATAATGTATATTATATAATTTAATCTTCACAATAAATCCATGTAGTAATGGTACTCTCCCTATTTACAGAAAAGAAAACTAAAGCTCAGATAGTAACTTTCTTAAAGTCACAGCTAATGCAGCATGTAACTGAGTTTAACCTCAATTCTGACTCCAAAGTCTGTGTTCTTTCTGTACATTACACAGAATTTTTGTTCCATCTTTGTTCATGTTCATTAGTATTTCCATACTTTATGAGTAGACATATGTAGAGATGTTCTTTTCGCTGTTATAGTCATAAGTGTGAATTACATGCCTTCTTTTATAAGATTATACATTCACTTGTTTCCATAGTTTTTTTTTTTTTCAAAAGACAATTTCCCTTCAATTTTCCGTGTGATCCTTTTATTCCTTCAATTATTCTGAACCTAGTCTATTTGATTTCCAGTGTTTGATGGTCTAGGTGATCTTCTGATGCCAACCATGGCACCAGTGGGGCAGCCTGCACCCATCTCCATGGTACCTCCCAGTCCCGCAATGGCAGCAAGCAAAGCCCTTGGGAGTGACCTTGACTCATCTCTTGCCAGCTTAGTAGGCAGTGAGTAATATAGTTTTATTTAATTGAATCATATGTTTTTTTCCGTCTTTTCATATGTAGTGTGTCTGGATTCACTGCGGGTGAGTGTATTAAGGAGTGGACAGATATTCTTAGTGCGTTACTGAGTGTAGTTCCTTGGAAGATAAGTAGTTACTACGTCATTGTCTCACAAGCACTGCCCATGCCATTTTTTATCTAAATTACCAAAGGAAGAATTAGCATATACAAGTATGAAACCAACTGCATCATGTATAATAAGTACTTAATTTTTTTTTGAAATGAGAACATAGAGTAACTTAAATGCAGTGTATTTGCCAATTGAATATCCAAGTGAGTCTCAGTTATTCATTCAACAAATATTTATTGAGTACCAGGCACTCTTTCAGGCTCTACAGATAAATTAGTGAACAAAACAGGTATACATTTCTGTTCTTACGGTGTTCAGGAAGGACAGAAACAAACCTTAAACATTTTCAAATAAATAAATTCTACAGTGTGTTAGGCCATAAGTGCCATGGGGAAAAACAGAACAGGCAAAGAGGGATGAGGAGTGCTACTGAGTGGGAGTTAGAGTAGGACTCACTGGGAAGGTAAAATCTGAGCAAAGATTTAAAGGTAAAGGAATGAACCATGTGGATATGTGAAGAACAACATTCGCGGGCAAAGGAGAGAGCCAGTGCAAAGGCATTGGGGCAGAAGATTGCCAGGCATATTCAAGGAATATCAAGGAGACTGGTGTCTGGAGCTAGGTAAGTGAAGGAGAGAGTCCTAGGAGATGAAGGCAGCTATGACAAAGGTCAGCCTTTTCTTTTAATTTTCAATTTGATTTTTTTATTAAGGTGAATGGGTTTAGCATTGCAGATACCTTTCATTTTACTCAAGGTTATATCAAAGGTTTAGCAGATCTTTGATACAGATTTTTTTTTTCCTATGCATTATCTTGTGGACATACTTTTGTTTCCTATTCATCATCCTTCAGCTGGGCATCCATGAAAATGCTTTGATGATTCCATGGAGAGGTTATTTGAATATTTCTTCCTACTCTAAAATTTCATCTCACTGATAGATAGTCTTCAGTGGTAACTGCTTTTCCCAGAGATTATAATGTACCACCCAGGTCCTTCTCCAGAAATACAGAATTTCTACCTCCAGCTTCTGAGAGTGCCACCAGCACACAGCCTTCAGATGTTGTCTTTGAGAATTCTCTCAGCTGAATAAAGCGAATCCATTAGAGGAATAGCCAAACTGTATAAAGAAGAACAAATTTCAAGAAGTCACACTTTTCAATATCAAAACTTATGAAAGCTATGGTAATCAGCACAAATGGTACTGGTATAAAGATAGACCAATTAGATTAATAAAATAGATAAAGAGCCCAGAAATATACCTGATATACATTGTCAATTTTCTGCAAGGTGCCAGGACCACTGAAAGTGGGAAAAGAGTCTTTTCAAAAAATGTGCTAGGACAGCCGGATGGCCACATGCAAAAGGATGAAGTTGGGCCTCTTCCTTATGCCATCCACAAAAATCAAAGTGTATGAAAGACCTAAATATAAGACATAAAGCTATAAAACTCTTAAAGAAAAAACTTATGTGTAAATCTTCATGACCTGAGATTATGCTGTGGCTTCTTAGATATAATACCCAAAATACAAGCAATCAAAGAAAAAATGAATTAATAAGAATTCATGAAAATTATAAACTTTTGTGTTACAAATGATACCATCAAGAAAGTGAAAAAAACAATCCACAGAATGAGAACAAATATTTCCAAATCATTTATCTCCTAAGGGACTTGTATCCATGATATATAAAGAACTCTACAATTCAGTAATAAAAAGAAATTTAAAAATTGGCAAAGGATTTGAATAAAAATTTATCCATAGAAGATACAAGTGGCCAATAAGTACCTGAAAAAATCTTGAACATCACTGGCCATTAGGGAAATGCAAATCAAAACCACAAACACAGGCTACTTCACATTCATTGGGAACTCCATAGTCAAAAAGAATAACAAGTGTTGGCTAGGATATAGAGAAATAAGATGATCTCTGGTAAGATGAAAAATGATGCAGCCACTTTGGAAAACAGTTTTATAGTTCTTCAGAAGTTAAGCAGAGAGTCACCATATGACCAGACAATTCTATTCCTAGGTGTATACCCAAGAGAATTGAAAGTGTAGGTCCACATAACTTATACACAAATATTTATAGCACCAATTGTCATAATAGCCATAAAGTGGAAACTACCTAAATGTCCATCAACTGGTGAATGGATAAACAAAATGTGGTATATCCATAACATAATAATTGTTCAACTATAAGAAGAAACAAAGTAATGATATTTGCTACAATATAGATGAACCTTGAAAATATTTTGCTAAGTGAAAAGAAGCCAAACACACACACACACACACACACACACACACACACCCACCAAAAAAAAAAAAAAAAGACACATAGCACATAATTCTATTTATATGAAATGTCCAGAACAGGGAAATTTTTAGAAACAGAAAGTAAATGAGTGGTGGTCCAGGGTTTAAGGCAGGAGGGAATGGGAGTGATTGCTAATGAATATGAGGATTCTTTTGGGGTGATAAAAATGTTTTGGAATTACAGTGTGGTAATGATTTCACAATGTTGTGAACATACTTTTTGCACTGAATTTTACTCTAAAAGTATGGATCTTTTGATATATCAAGTTTTTTTAGAAATATCACCTCACTATACACCCATTTGAAAGACTAAAATTTTAAAATGAAAGAATACTGATAATACTATATACTTACAAGGATATGGATCATCTGGAATTCTTAAACTTTGCTAGTGGAAATACAAAAAAGGTTTAGCCATTCTAGAAATCAGTTTAGCAGTTTCTTATAGTTAAACCTATATTTATATGACTCAGTAAACCCATTTCTAAGTATTTATCCTAAAGAAATAAAAAGATGTTCATGTAAAAATCTTTACATGTATCTTATAGCAGTATTATTCAGAAATTCCAGAAACAACCCAAATGTCTGTCCTTCAATGGGTGAATATATATACAAACTGTGGTAAACTCATTCAATACAATACTACTTAGAAATAAAAAGGAATGAACTGTTGATATACACAACTTGTGTATGACTCTCAAGTACATTATGCTAAATGAAAGAAGCCATGCTGTATATGCTGTAGTATTACATTTATATGATTTTTTTATTGTTAAGGCAAAGCTGTAGGGACCAGGAATATATCCATTGTTAGGGTTAGGAGTAAGGGGAAGTTTTAATTACGGAAGTCAACGAGAGAGTATTTTTGGGTAATTAAATTCCTATGTATACCGATTGTAGTGATGATTACAGGAACCCATGTATTTACCAAAATTTGTATAAATGTATCACCCTGCCAAAAAAGCCCAATGAATTTCACTATAAGTAAATATTTTAATTAAAATGTATTCCAAAACTGAAAAGAAATTTACCTACACAGGCCTTACCAATATTCCATCTTACTTTTTTATAGAAATTGACAGTCTGAATGTAAAATTCATACGGAAATGCAAGGAAGCCAAAATAATCAAAACATCTTGAATAAAAAAGAATAACGATAAGACTCGCACTTTATGATTTCAAAACTTACTACAAAGCTACAGTAAATAAGACAGATGGTACTACATAGGGATACATCAATGGAAAGTCTAGAAGTAAACCTATATATCTCTGGTCAATTAATTTTCAACAAATGTGCCGAGACAATTCAGTGGGAAAATAATCATCTTTTTAACAAATGGTCCTGGGTAAATATATCCATATGCAAAATAATTCAGTTAAACTCTTTACTTACTCCAAAGTAATTAATCAAAATGGATCATAGAACTAAGTGTGGGAATCAAAACTATAAAACTCTTAGAAGAAAATACATGAGTAAGTCTTCATGATCTTTTATTAGTAGTGTTCTTAAATATGGCACCAAAAGCACATGCAATGTTATTTAAAAAATAGGTAAATAGGACTGCATCAAAATTAAAAACTTTTGTGCTACAAATGATACCATCAAGAAAGTGAAAAACAAGGGGCGAACGGTTAGCTCAGTTGGTTAGAGCATGATGCTCTTAACAACAAGGTTGCCGGTTCGATCCCCTCATGGGCCACAGTGAGCTGTGCCCTCCACAACTAGATTGAAACAACTACTTGACTTGGAGCTGATGGGTCCTGGAAAAACACACTTAAATTTAAAAAAAAAAGTTTTTTAAAAAAAGTGAAAAACAAACAACAGAATGAAAGAAAACACGTATCTGATAAGGATTGTATCCAGACTAAAGAACTTTTACAACTCAATAATGAAAAGACAAATAACAAACAAAGAATATGTGGCCAATTTGCACATGAAAAGATGTTCAGCATCAGTCATTTGTGAAATACTTATCAAATACTTATCATGACCACAATGAGATGTTACCTCACACCCATTACAATGGCTATAATAAAAAAAGACAAATAATAACCAGTATTGATGAGGATGTAGAGAAATTGAACCCCTCTAACACTGCTGGTGAGAATGTAATATTGGGCAGCTACTGTGGAAAGCAGTTTGGCAGTTTCTCCAAATGTTAAACATAGAGTTACCGTTAAGCAGAGAGTGCACCACATGACAGCCGAGGAAGCTCTTCCCCCAGATCTCTGCTCAGCTCTGCACAAGTCTCACCTTCTTCCCTGAGCATCCTATTTAATACTGTCTGCCCCTCACTCTCATTCCACCCCCCCTGATCCCTCTACCCTGTCTTCCTTTTCATTTTTCCTGAGGCTGTCCATATCACCTTCTAGCAGGCTACATAATTTACTTTTTCGTTATTTTATCATTTTACCATCCGTCTCGACCTATTAGAATGCAAGTTATCCAGGATTAGAGTTTTTATTCTTCAGTAACGTATCCCAAGTGCTTGGAATGGTGCCTGGCATATGTAGGGGCTCAGTAAATATTTGCTGAAAAAATAAATGAACTGAGATTAAAGCAGAGTGATGAAGCCAATTGTGTCAAGGTCCCCAAGATCTTACATTCGTAGGTTCACTAGAGGGACGGAGGGGACTCAGCACATACTTGTGCTCACAGCTGAGATTTATTCCAGCAGTCTAGTAAGGATGCAGAGCTGGATCGTCAGGGGAAAAGACACCGGCAGAGTCTGGAAGAATCCATACACAGACTTCTTTATGCCTCCCCTTTTTGTGTGAGGGGAAGAGCATGCAAAAATGTCACAACATATATGATGTTTCTGCCCAAGGAAGCCCTTTAGAGACTCAGCACCCAGGATTTGTATTGGATGCTGATTGTGTGGGCGCTCTCTGCCTAGCATGTACCAAAATTTCAGTCTCGTAGAAGGAAAGCAGGTGTGCAGCATAAACCACGTTGTTTGCACTGTTTAGACACGGTAAGCCTATCATTGGGAGAAGTTTCATCTCGGTATAAACTAGACAGGTTCCCAGATGCCAGCGAGCCACACAGACCTTTCTAGGATAGCAGTCTCAAGCCTGCTCTGTTTACTCTTTTCTGAACACTAGTTGACATTAAAATGTGATCCTTAAGTATAACGTGAAGTAAAAGAAAATGTTAGATTTGTGAATGTTTCCTAACATAGTTACCCTTTGTAAAACTGAATGCAGTCATTCCTAGGCAAAATACGGACTGTTTCTAGACCTCTGATTCTTTGATCTTTTAAATGTCATATCATTTAAGCTGAGTATAGAGATTTAAGTTCTTTTTTCTTTTATCCATTTATAGATCTTGGAATTTCTGGTACCACATCCAAAAAGTAAGTGTTTTTGAAATTATCTGGTTTCCTTGTGACGATGTATTTGTATTTATTTGAGACTATCAAACATTGTACTCATTGGAATAATTACTCATTTTCAGTCTTCTAGGTAATTTCAGAGTTGGTTTGTATTTCATTCTGGATTTTTGTTTTTGTTGTTATGCTAGTTGAACCTCCAAACTCTTGATTCTGGCAATGAAAAGGAATAATCTATTTCAGTCTCCCATATTGTCACTATGTTATGTCTAGAAATAGTGAGGGATTTTGGTTTGAATATTTTAATAGCTTTAAATTGAAGATCATTGTACTGTTCCTAACTAACATTGATTTTAAAACGTCTCTCATGGAGGATCAATTTTAAGGAAGGATAATAAGAATGATAAACAGTGTATCCTTTTTTAGATGCATATTTCAACATCTGAAATTGAGATCTATTTTACAATAGATGGCATCTTACGATCACTTTAAGGCAGGTTGTAGTCGTGATACAGTTCTGTGAAACCTTCTATTGAGCCCTCTAAGATCCAGTGAGTACTATCATGGATACATTTTAAATTCAAGAAAGTATAGGTATACACTATCTATGATATACTTACTTGGAATTTTTTATAACCAGTGAGGAATTCAGTTGAATTTTGTGACCTATTTTTCTATTAGGAGTGATAGAAAATTCCTGTTCTCATTGAGGTCCAAACTCAAAATTATTTTTTGTCTAACGTTTTTAAGCTTTCTTAGGTAACAACATGGTAAGACTCCTTTGTAAGTTTTAACCTGTTCTCATTACTACCACTTGACTCAGACTGCTTCTCACCCCAAATAAAAGTTATCTAAGGTGCCGCCTACTATTTTCGTCTGATTAGTGTGTTTTTGGTTTTTGTTTGTTTTGCATGTTTGATTTTAGGGGAGATCTTCAGTGGAATGCTGGAGAGAAAAAGTTGACGGGTGGAGCCAACTGGCAGCCGAAAGTAGCCCCAGCAACCTGGTCAGCAGGCGTTCCATCAAGTGCACCTTTGGTATGTAACCACCAGAGGCTAAAAAAAGTGGGGGCAGTTTGTCAGTTACCACGGGTATAGAGCACAGCGCATTGTACTTAATTTTGTGACTGACACTACTTCTTCATCCACACTGAGGAAATATAAACAAGATGCAATATTTACCAAAATGGAAATCTTACTCACTTTATATTTAATAAAGATTATGACCTATTTTTTAATTTTAATTATTTCAAAATAGTATTTGGCTTCATGAGATATTGTATTTGTACAGTTATGGAAATAATTTTTCAAAAGCACTTAATATCATTGATAATTGTCTATATTTTATTACAATTCTTGCCCGAACTTCTTGATTGTCTTAATAAGTAATGCAAACTTTTTTTTCTTACCAGAAAGATTGGGCAGTTTTCTATTGTGTAAGTGAACTTTCATTTTAAAACCCTACTTATTCTGCTTACCATTTTAAAAATTGAAAATTACTAACACCATCTTTTCTATAGAATTTAAATAGGTATTATTTCTGTATATTAAATATCTATTAATATATTAATACCACCATTCACTCTGTGAAACAGCATGTCACTGAAAATAAAAACTAATTATTATTTTGTGAATATGCCACCACAAAAAGGATATTACCAGCGTAGGAAAACTTGTTGTTTTCCTATATTTGCCACATGTTTAGCAAAACTAGGCTAATCTGTTTCCCAAGTTCACTCTTAATTTTTCACTTTTGCTTACCACCTTCACCTATCTAAATCATACCCATCTCAAAGGCTTTCTTGATGCCATCCACCGCTTGTTGCCTAAATTAATTCCTATCACCCGTCAACCCCAGCCAAGCAACATGCATGGAAGTGAATTAATATAAATTAAAATACAAACATTTTAAATAGACTCCATTAAAAATATTGTGTTCCAGAAATTAATTTAAATATCTGAGTTTTAGAATTTAGAACACAGTATCTTTTAAATAATTTTATAAATAGTAATGTTTGTATATATAAATAAAAGTATATATATAAATAAAAGTTCAAACCAATCTGAAAAATACCTTTCAAACCAAAATTTACCACTAAGCAGAGCTAACAGTATTAAATGAATTACAATCTGTACCATAGTTTCTATAGGAAAATACATCCTGTGCTCGGACTTTGGTTCTCGAAACCGCTTCTTCCAGTAATCCCCCCCAGTCGGTGGTGTTACTAAGAGCAGGAAATTCAAGGACTAATAGTGTCTGCCTTTGGTGAGTTCAAAGTCTGAAAGAACTTAATTTTAAGAAGTGATTTCTAGCACAACAATGGGAAAACTGCCTATTGTATCTAGGTATCCCTTCCAATCTTTTTATTTAAAAACAATGCTTAAGAGGACTGTTTTTGTATTTTGCTATAAAATGAGAATTCTATTTTGATTTTTACAAAGGATACTTAGTAGAGAACTGCATTTCTCTTTTAAACTGATTATGCCAAGGATCACCATTTAATTTATTATTGTCCAAACTATGACTTATTTGAAGGTGAAATGGAGCATAAGTATTATCCTGGGACACCAAGCATATACCTGTAGCTAGTGACTCAGATTGATGCTAAAATCATAAGCAAGTAGCGCTCCAGGCATAGGGGGCTGCACCCCATTCTTAGATATAAAAACATCTGACAGCGAGCCACTGTCTTGTTGAGGGTAAAAGGAGAGTAATTTAATAAATGTAAATAAAATCTCCAAAGAAGGAAAACGCTTTTAGAAATCTATTAATGCTATACATTTACATTAAATCTCACAATTTATATTACTATTATCAAATTAAAGGAACGAATTTTCGTATTCTGTGCAAAATTAAAGAAGACATATGTGCTGTTCTGAGGAGTTTATACTTTAGTAGTTTTGCCCTTATCAGCAGGATAGTTTTTAATAGTTTTATAACAAGTTAGTTTCAGAACAGTCAGGTGATAGCAGAGTCTAAGGTGGAGTGAAGGGGAGTGGAGAAAGTGTGGTAAAAATACTGATATTGGGCATATCAGCTGTAGGTTAAAAAGAAAAAAAAAATGGTTGAGAGCCTGAGGTGAAGGTGAAAAGGAAGACAAGACAGACAATTCTCAGGTAGATCCACATGACTGGGGATCATTGTGAATGAAGCCATCAAGACAGTGGTTGCCCAGGTTTCTCTGTAGGACAGTTTGCTAAATAATGAGGCCATTAACCAAAAAGAGGAAGAAGAGAGAAATACTTTAAAAATAGTATTAAGTTGGAGACCTTCCTTGTCCATCACCTCCCCTGAGATCGAGATTTTAACCATACAGTATCAAGATTTGAAGTGTACAGTTTCAAGATTTTAATCATATAGGTTAAGAATTCATCAGATACTTTATTACAACAGTTTTGCTTCTTCAGGGCAACAGGACCACCAATTGTCTGATTGGCAGGCACCATCGCTGAGACTGAGATTAATATTCTCTCTTTTTTTTTTAATCTCAGAAGCTCCTTGTGTTTATTTACGTTGCAGAAAACTTTAAGTTGTTATTATTTAAACTACAGAAAATTAAAAACAGTAGGTTTTAGCATAAAGTAGCGACAGCAGCTCTGGAAAGAAATTAAAACAAATAATTTATTGGTAGGGCAGAGTTAGTTACGTGTAGTTCTATTTCTTTTATTTGTTTTCCTTCACATTTAGGCAACAACACAAAGGCTCTCATGCAGAACGATTGTATCCTTATTAACTCACTTATTCTTATAAGTATTCCATATAACTTCACTACCACTTGCTCCATTTACTGCAAAGCTCTTCTTCCTTAACAAAGCGCTGGCTTTACTTTTGCCTCAGAATTCACGTTGAGGGCCTTTGGCTTCCCTCCACCCAGTTCTCACATAAAACACCTTTTCCATTTTCCTATTCCTTAAAATATGTTTGAGTTTCTTTTTCTAAGAATATTCAAGAAGAAGAGGAGAGACAGCCAAGACTTGGTCTTCAGAAAGCAGCAGAGCAGAGTTTACAAATTTTCCTGGTAATCTGCAGGACTTGATCTTTGAGTAGGAGATGAAGGGGCAGAAATGGAGAGGAGGATCCTTCTGCTGCTTTGTAAAGTTTTTATTAGTAGACAAGAGTTAAAGTTGCTTTCTCCAATTTGTGTCAAATTTCCCTCAATTGCTACTTGAAGGTACAACTATAAAATTTTTCAGATCAGAAAACCCATGTCAGATTTAGAAACCTTAACAGGACTTGTATATTTGAAGTACGTCTGCTGGCAGGGCCCTCAAGAGCCTTGTTTCCAGAGCTATTTAGCTCTGTTTCCCAATGCACATGAGACCTGTTAAGTTTCCATCACACAAAATGAGAAGATGCTTGCAATTCAGAAATACGTGCATTTTACAGAAGGCCACAGAATCTGCAATTCTCTCTGAAAACAACCTTTTATGACTATAGATAAAATATCCAGGTGAGTGTTAAAGAAAACAATTTCAAAACCTTAAGATAAATAGTATTTGGAGAGTAGTTGTTAGGTTAATCTACCATTTGAGCAAAATGACTAACTTAGAAACTCTTTACAAATTATTTGTCCCATTTATATTTGACCAGGAATTTCTGCGAGCTCATTTTATTTTGATGACTAATTAAAAAACGTTTTTTTCTTTCATAGCCTTAAGTCCTAATGATACAGTCCTGGTAAATAATACAATCATTATTGTATAACTCAATTCTGATAAATGACACAATTCCAGTAAATGATACAATTCTGGGTCTGGTGAATAGCTTACCACCTAGCCTGTTGAAATAATGAGAAAAGAGTGAATCTGAACTATATGTGTGGGGGAGGAACATAACTTTCCCTCTACTGTTCTGAGTTCTTGTCTAGAACTCCTGAAATAAAAGACAGATTAATAAGAGAAAAACAGAAACTTTTCCACAATAGCTGCATTATTTTACTTTCCCACCAGCAATGCATAGGGTTTCAATTGTGGTTTTGATATGCATTTCCCTAGTTACTAATGCTGCTGGGGATCTTTTCATGTGCTTATTGGCCATTTGTGTATATTTTTTTTGGAGAAACGTCTATTCACATCCTCGCCCATGTTATAATTGGGTTGTCTTTTTATTGTTGAGCTTTAAAATATCTTTATATATTCTGGATACTACTAGATGCTTATCAGATGTATGATTTGCAAATATTTTCTCCCATTTTGTGAGTTGTATTTTTATTTTCTTGATTGTGTTCTTTGATACACAAAAGTATTTAATTTTGATAAACTCCAATTTGTCTATTTTTGTTGTTGTTTGTGCCTTTGTTGTCATACTTAAGAAACTATTGCCTAATCCAAGGTCTTAAAGATTTACACCTGTGTTGTATAGTTTTATCTCTTACATTAGGTCTTTGACTTATTTTAGGCTCACTTTTATATATGGTGTGAGATAGGGGTCCAAATTCATTGTTTTGCATATGGAAATCTACTTGTCCCAGAACCTTTTATTAAAGAGACTATTCTTTCTTCAGTCATTGGTCTTGGCATACTTGTAAAAAATCAGTTGACCGTAGATCAGGGATTATTTTCAAACTCTTTATTCTGTTCAATTGGTGTATGTATCTGTCCTATGCCAGTGCCACACTGTTTTGATTAATATAGCTTCATAGCAAGTTTTGAAATCAGGAAATGCAAGTCCTCCAAATTTGTTTTTTGTTTTCAAGATTGTTTTGGCTATTCTGGGCCCCTTGCATTCCCATATGAATTTTAGGTTCAGATTGTCAATTTCCAAAAGAAGCAGTTGAAATTTTGATAAGGATTGCACTGAGTCTATAAAGCAATTTGGGAAGTATTGCCGTCTTAACAATATTAAGTCTTCCGATCCATGAACACAGGATACCTTTCTATTTATCTAAGTCTTCTACAATTTCTTTCAATAATGTTTTATAGAGTTCAGTGTAAAAATTTTGTTCTTCTCTTGGTAAATTTATTTCCAAGTATTTTATTATTTTTAATGCTATTGTGAATGAAAATGTTTTTGAAATTGCATTTATTGATTGTTCATTGCTAGTGTACAGTGAAGATTACACTGATTTTGTGTATTGATTTTGTATCGTGTAACTTTGCTGAACTTGTTGATTAACTCTGATAGTTTTTTGTGTGTGGATTCCTTAGGGCTCTCTATCTATAAGATCTCAACTGTATATATGTACCACATCTCCTTTATCCATTCATCTATTGATGGACAGCTAGGTTACTTCCATATCTTGGCTATAACTAGTAAATCTGCAATGACATAGGGGTGCATATATCTTTTCAAATTGATATTTTTGTTTTCTTTGAATAAATATCCAGAAGTGGAATTGTTGGGTCATATGGAAACTGTAATTTTTTGAGGAACTTCCATACTGTTTTCCATAATGGCTGCACTAATTTATAATCCCACCAACAGTGTACAAGGGTTCCCTTTTCTCCACATCCTTGTCAGGATTTATTTGTTGATTTTTTTGATGGTAGCTATTATCTAAGGTATAAGGTGATATCACATTGTGGTTTTGATTTGCATTTCCCTGATTGTTAGTGATGTTGAGCATCTTTTTATGTGTCTGTTGGACATCTGTATGTCCTCTCTGGTGAAATACCTATTCAAGTCTTCTGCCTGGTTTTTAATTGGATTGTATTTTGTATATTTACCTCTTGTCAGATGTATCATTGGAGAACATTTTCTTCCATTCAGTAGGTTGTCTTTTCATTTTGTTGATGTTTCCTTCGCCATGCAAAAACTTTTTAGTTTGACGTAATACCATTTTCTTTTTCTTTTTTTCCTTTCCCCAAAAGACACATCTAGAAATATATTGCTAGGAGCAATGTCAAAAAGTTTACTAGCTATCTTTTCTTCTAGGAGCTTTATGGTTTCAGGTCTTACATTTAAGTCTTTAATCCGTTTTGAAGTTTTGTTTTTTTGTTTTTGTTTTTTTGTATATTGTGTAAGTAAATAATCCAGTTTCATTTTTTCCTGTATCTGTCCAGTTTTCCCAACACCGCTTATTAAAGAAACTGTCTTTATCACATTGTATATCCTTGCCTCCTTTGTCTTAGCTTGACCATGTAAGCCTATTCCTTCCTATTTTATCTGGATGCTATTTATTTCTTTTTCTTACCTAATTGCCCTGATTAGAACTCCCAGTACATCTTTTCCTTGTTCAGTCATTCAGCATTAAATACAATATTAGTCATGAGGGTTCTTTGTAGATGTTCTTTATCAGGTTGAGGAATTTCCCATCTATTCCTAGTTTGTTGAGCGTTTTTGTTGTTGTTGTTGTTGGTCTTGTTATGAAAGGGTGTTGGATTTTTGTCAAATGCTTATTCTGCATCTATTGAAATGATCATGTGGGTTTGTTTGTTTTTTCCTTATATCCTATTAATAGGACATATTACGTTGGTTGAGCCTATCTTGCATTCCTGGGATAAATCTCACTTGGTCATGGTGTATAATTCTTCTTATATGCTGTTGGATTCAGTATGCTAGTATTTTGTTGAGAATTTTTGCATCAATGTTCATGAAGGATATTGATCTATAGTTTCTTTTTTGTTGTGATTTCATTGTCTGGCTTAGGTATCAGGGTAATGCTGGCATCAAAGAATAATCAGAAAGTGGTCTTTTTTTAGAGAGAAGAGCTTGAGAAGGATTGATATTAATTCTTCTTTATACTTTCAGTAGAATTTAACAGTGAAGCCATTTAGTTCTGGGCTTTTCTATAATGGACATTTTTTGACTAATAGTCTCTTTGTTTGTTATATATCTATTTAGATTTTCTTTTTTTTTTTTTTTTGAGCCGGTTTTTATAGTTTGTGTCTTTCTAGGAATTTGATCATTTTGTCTGTTATCTAATGTTTTAGCATATAATTTCTCATAATATTTCCTTACAATCATTTTTATTTCTGTAAGGTTGGTAGTAATGTCCCCAGTTCCTTCCTTATTTTGTTGATTAAGTTTCTCTCTTTTTTTCCTTGGTTTACCTACTGAAATTTTGTCTACTGAAAATTTTATTGATCTTTTCAAAGAACAAGCTTCTGATTTCTTCTATTTTTCTCTTTTGTTTTTCTGTTCTCTGTTTCATTTATCTCCACTCTAATATTTATTATTTACTTCCTCTGCTTACTTTGGATTTAGTGTATTCTTCTCTTTTCTAGTTTTTTAGGTGGAAGTTTAAGTTATTGATTTGAGTTCTTTCTCCTGCATATGGGCTATACATTCTTTTTATATTTTTCTTTAAATTTTTTATTGGGGGATATTGAGAAACAGTGTTTCTCCAGGGCCCATCACTTCCAAGTTGTTGTCCTTCAATCTAGTTATGGAGAGCACAGCTCAGCTCCAAGTCTAGTTGCCGTTTTCAATCTTAGTTGCAGGGGGCGCAGCCCACCATCCCCTGTGGGAATTGAATTGGCAACCTTGTCATTAAGAGCTCGCGCTCTAACAAACTGAGCCATCTGGCCGCCCCTCCGGAAGCTCAGCAGCAGCTCCATATCTTCACTCTAGCTATGGAGGGCGCAGCTCACTGGCCCATGTGGGAATCGAACAAGCAACCCTGTTGTTCAGAGCTTGCGCTCTAACCAACTGAGCCATCTGGCCGCCCCTCGGCTATATATTCTTGTTTCTTTGTGTGCCTCATAATTTTTTTCTGAAAGCTCAGAATTTTGTATATTATAATGTGGCATCAAAATTAGATTGTACCCCTTCCCCAAAGGTTTGTTGCTACTTTTTGTAGTTTGTATTTTTTTGTTTAGTGAACATTCTGAACTGATTTTGTAGTCTGTGTTCTTTGTCAACTGTGACCACTGAAGTCTCTTGTTCCTTTAAGTGGCCAGCTAATCATTAGATAGACATTACTTAAACTCCTAGAACTAAAAATGTCTCTCAGCCTTTGCAGAAGGCTCAGAGTGTTTGCTGGGGCATGTCTTCAAACTCAGTTGGGCAGTTTGCAAGCCTTCCTTGGCAACCACTTACTGCTCGCTCAAAGCCTCACGGTCAGCCAGGGCCTTCTCAAGTCTTTCCTGAGCATGCTCATAGCCCTGGGTATGTGCATGGCCTTTTACATCCCTAGGAGCGTATTTGAGCTTTTCAATCTCTAAATCTCCAAAGCATCTCATTCTCCAGACTTTCTTTCCAAGCTTTTTGTTTAGTCCACTGTTTGCCCTAACTGTTATTCATTGCCTCAGTGAGCAACAACTAAAACATTTTCCTATAAATGTTTTCCACAAATGGCTTCAGGTAACAACCTTATCACTAGGTACATTCTCAGTTTGGCAAAATAAAGACAAGCCTTTTGAGCCACTCTTTCCAGGGAGCCACCCAGACAAGATAAAACAAACAGTTAAATATATGTTGCTCACTCTTGAACTATTTGGAGTGTATGCTGTTATTTTCAAGACTACAGCTGAGCTGAAAAACAGTAAATGGAACTAGGGTAAGTTAAATGCCTCAAAGCTCACTATTCTTGCCAAGATTCAGCTGGTTTTCTTGAATAAGTACCTTCTACGTTGCTGAAAGCTCTTAATTTCCAGAGTGCCAAAACACTTGAGTATGAGGTTTTGCCTGTTTTTCTATTATTTTTATGGGGGAGGCTTTTAGAGTTCCTTACTTCACTATTTTTGCTGACATCACTGTGTTATTTTCTTTTTAATTAGGGTTTTGCTCTAATGGTTAACTGAAATGTAAGGCATTGCAGTAGGGTTAATTTTAAACATAAAGGAAATATTAGGGGGTTTTGATGTATGACTGAAAACTATTAGACGTGTACCTGAAATGGGACATGTGTGCTGTATTATGTGCAGTCTTTTAAATACATCCTAAAACTGAGAATTAATGTTGATACTTGTATAAATCTATAACTGTCAAAAGTCAGAGAGAAACAAGTACAGCACAGAAAAGAATAATTTAAAAATGGTGTGTGGGGGGGAATTGGAAACCAAACACTGGAAATGTAAATGAAAACACATTCCTCAAATGTCTAACCCAATGCCTGTCAGGGGATATAATGACAAGAAAAGACAAGCTTAGAGAAATGTGATTCATTTATAGTGAGGGTGTAAGATGGTAGAGAGGAAACCCAATGCTGTGTGTAAATCGGCTAGCCCATGAGTCCAAATAACACCACAACAGCAAACATAGTAACCTTATTTATATAAATAGCATTACGCTAGAGTCAATTTTTTATATTTAAATCTGAAATTTACGATTTCTTTACATATCCACACATACCTAAGGGGCATGCATTCTAAAAATTATATTCTGTCATTTTAAAACCAAATTGTGTTGGTTCTTTGTTGTTTTGTGTGTGTGTTTGTTTTGTGGTTTTTATGATAGCAAGGAGCTGTACCTCCAACCAGCTCAGTTCCTCCTGTTGCCGGCGCCCCATCTGTTGGACAGCCAGGAGCGGGATTTGGAATGGTGAGTGACGACCTGTGCTAAAAATTGTAATGGACATCTAAGGCCTTTGCCAAATTCCAGAGTGACAAACACTGCTATAGAAATATAATTCTCCCCAAAATGCAGTCAAGTAAAACTTAAAAAGTTAGGTCATCTGCTTTCGACATTAGTAGTGTACCCATGATGTGATAAAGTCACATATAAAATACTTAAAATTATTTCCATCAAAATAATTTCTATAGTATGTTGTGACGTTATTTTTGGAGTAATATTTATCAAGCATATTCTTATTTCAATCATCAAAATCAACTCTTAATCACTATACTAGGACTTTTCACTTACTGCTTTTATCACTAGCAAATTTTAGGGCCATCTTCCCTAGAGAAACAAGTTTTTATCTCTTCAAAACTTATGCTTATGGAAGACAGACAGCAACAAAGCCTGGTTGGGATGAGGATGCGATGTGGCCAGCCAGCCTTCTACTGTACACTGTGCTTCTCTGCCATCCAGAAGCCACAGAGCACCCAGCGTTCAGAACTACAAATTATACTTTCTCATGGACCTGGATTCCTGAAAACTTTTCTGAAGCATATTAAAGACATAAATGTCAGGGCCTTGCCATAGTGGATTCCCCTCATGCTGTGAACCACATTTCTTTTTCAGCCTCCTGCCGGGACGGGCATGCCCATGATGCCTCAGCAGCCAGTCATGTTTGCACAGCCCATGATGAGGCCACCCTTTGGAGCTGCAGCTGTACCTGGCACACAGGTCAGCTTTTTATATGTCCACAAAATAATGGCAATAAGTTACAAGTATAAAACTGTTGTCTGGAAAACTGTTTTAAAATGTTTTCCTTACTATGAGCCTCATATCTGTTGGTTCAGAGGTAAAGGTAACATGGAAGACAGATTAGCAATAGTGTGAGGTTTGGAAGAAAATTCTAGAAATAACTAACTGTTCTAAAGGCCCTCTATTCCTCTCCTACTTAATTCAGAATGGTTCCTGAGAACAACCAGGCATTTAAAATATATCTATGCACTTATTCCAGAAAAATGAGCACTTCTGATCCATAGTTATATGTTCCTAGAGTTAGCCAAACTCAGACTGTCAAGTTTGCCCAAGACTTGTGACACTAACTGCAATGAATTTACGAAACTGCAAAGTCTAAGGGAGCAGTCTCCATAAGACTTCCCTCACTTTAGACAGTAGCCACAAGTTTGGGAGTCCCATGGGCCACCCTCACTTTAGATCATCTGCCTACAAGTTTGAGTGTTCCCAGGACCACCCACAGATTAGACAACTTCCTAGAAGACTCACAGAGCTCAGGAAAATACTAACTACAGTTACAGTTTTATTATAGCGCAAGGATGCAAATTAGATGCAGCCAGAAGAAAAGATGCGTCGGGCAAATTCTGGGAGGGTTCCAAGGATGAAGCTTTTTTGTCCTCAGAGATGTGTTACCAACCTGACATCAATGTGTGACCATACGCATGCCGTATCGCCAACCCAGGATGTTCACCTGATCCTCAGTGTGCAGTTTTTATTGAGGTTTCCTTGTATAGGGATGGTTGAATTATTACCAGTGTGGTTGAACTCAATCTCCAGCCCCACTCTCTCCTTGAAGTCAGGCTAATACCATGTGGCCTAAAGACTTAACTCTCTAATCCCAAGGTTGGTGTTTCCGTCATGGCCAGCCCTACTCTGGGATATCTTGTTAGTATGAACTTATCAGGTGCGCTTCCAAGAAGCCACTCTGAATAACAAAGCATCCCTATCATCCAGAAACTACAAGGGTTAGATGTTACCTACCAGGATCCAGGACAAAGGGCAAACCTCTTTGTAGGTAAAGTGAAATTTCTTACTACACGATGGGCTTAACTTCATTGACAATGGTGCTAAAATATATGCAGTTTATTGAACTGTTTTTGCTGCTAATAGTTACAGTCATGTTGATGATAGTCATGCGTCAGCCTTTTTTTGATTCCTCTTATAAATCGTCTGGCCAAGGTGGAGCTATGTGTAGAACCAGAGCAGTTTTCATTATTAGAAAAAGATTCGGATAGAATCAGAACACCAAGTTATAACTTCACTAGTGCTATGCTGAGCAAACCAAAACAAATAACTCAAATACATTTGAATGATGTCAGTAAATGGTTTCACTTCTATATTTTTAACTTACCAGATGGGTATTTATATTGTTTGATCCATAGGAGTCCTACTGTGAACTTTCTAACTGTATATTAATCCCCTTTTCTTCCTTGAATCATCTCTAAATCCATTCTCTAGCTATTTCCAGAATTTGCTTTCAACTTCTTTACTTCAACCTCTCAAAAGCCACAGTGACCAGGAGAGAGCATTGTAGGTATTCAAAGAGATAAATTTAGAATATGAAAAAGCCTCGCCTTTAATGCCTGCAACCAAAGCACTGTCTTCATGAGAAATTTTCTAGTCTGCTCTGAGACTAATGAACCCTGCCTAGAGTTGTTTGTGGGGAGAATGAAGAAGGTTTGGGGGTTAATAGTTGGAGTTAAAATTAGTGTAGATATATTTATATTCTAGGAAGGCTGTCATTAATTAGGAGTGTTTCCTTGGTGGTTGAATATATCCATGACTATTTACCACCTTTTTGAAAAAAAGGAAGAATGTTTCTATTTTTATGAAATTTGAAGAATGTTATTGAGATTTTAAAAATCGATTGTATTTGGTGTGCTAAAAACTTTAGAAGTAAATTAATACAATTGTATTACTTAAGGTAGTTGTCTTCTTGCATAATGCCAGTGTTACATAGCATCAATTTACTTACCTCCAAGAATGGAAATGAAAAATAGATGATACGAAAACATGGTGTTTCAATCATGTAATTGAATTTATAGTAATTTAAGAAATGGTATGCCATATTTATACAATTTTTAGATTGTATACCCTATATCAGAAAAGAAGCATAGCTGATTATACTAGATAATAAAACAAACATGACTTTGTAGCTTCAGAGAACAAAACAGCTTTTCATTACTGATGTCTGGACTATTCCGTTATTCCTCGGTTGGTATCATGATGTTCTTGTCATCTCACCTAATTATTAATTATGGACTAATCTTGGCATTTCTTATCTTCCAAACAAGTTCAATCCTTACACTTATTTTTTCCTGACCTATGATGTTTGAATCAAGTTTTAAAATGGAAATCTGACTGATAGATTCTACAGCAAGTCAGCAGTTTCTGGACATAGGAACAAATCTGAAAACCCTTACTTCTGGAGCTCTGTTTATGGAACCAATAGAAACATACATCCCTGCCCCACAATCCCAGATTATTGAGAATTCCATCGTGTTATAAGCATAGGAGATTAACTGGACTCAAAGGACATGTGTCAATTATTGCTCTATATCGATTACAGACATTTTCAAGGCCTTGTACCGTAACATTTCTGCAAAAGCCTGCTCCCAGAATTTATTTCTGTCACACAGTAAAATAATTTAGGTGTTAATTAAACAGAAACAAGATAAATTCCTTGTTGCTTTTGCTGTATGTTAGGTATGACTCTTTGCTATAGTGTTTAATAATTAGTCTTTGCTGTAAACTGGACAGGCAATATTGAAATTTAGTGGCATTCATTATTTAGGAAACTATTTGCTCGTCCAAAACTTTTTGCTCGTCCAGTCAAGTGCCCCAAACTTGACTGGTTTTCACTTAAAACACTTTATATGAAATCGTAATATAGTTAACTAATAATTTAAAGAAATTTCTTATGTGGCTTTCTGCAAACTGTTTACTTTCAATTTTTCCTTCAAACTCACTCTCACTATAAGAAAAGTCACTTAAGTTCCTTTATTAGTTCAGTGGTACTCATAACTCAAAGTCAGAATGCTTTTGTTTAGAAAAAATGTTTTGTTTACTATATATTCGTAATATCTTCATGTGACTAGTTTTTCACATCTTCTCTAACTCATATCCATATTGTTCTACCAGAGTCCTCAAATTCTACTTTGGCTACATCTGATGTCAAAGAATTTCAAGAAAGCCAAATATCATTTGCAGTGTCTTTTACAAATCCGAAATTAAACACAACTGTGACTAAGTAGAACAAAGTAGATTTTATAAACCTTTAGCCATCTAATCTTCTGCATGTTTGTTTTCTGTGGTATGTGCTCTGGCTAATGCTTATCTATCTCTCTGTTTGCTTTCTATTTCTGCTCTTTTGGGCTGGCTTTTCCACATTAGCTTTCTCCAAGTCCTACACCTGCCACTCAGAGTCCCAAGAAACCTCCAGCAAAGGACCCATTAGCGGATCTTAACATCAAGGATTTCTTGTAAACAATTTAAGGTATCTAATATAGAGCTTTACCTGTGGGATTGTAATAATGATCTATGTACTGCTTAGCTATTTCAGGTATGATATTTGTACTTCTGTGTTTTGAATATATGTTAATAATAATAATAACAACAACAGCTGGAATGTTTATACTTTTAAATCAGTATTAAAAGCTATCAATGACATTTTTAAAATCTCCATTTATAAAACTAAGAGGAAGAGAAACCTCCACATGGTCCTTACACTGGAAAGCACAGAGATTATACTGATAAAGCAAAAAGTTGTCCAAGCCACTTGGTAAATTAGAAAATTGCCACTTTATTACTTGATCATTGGAATTTATAGAAAGGTAACATTTATAATACCGTATTTATAAAACATCTAAGAATGTATTTGGATACATATCATATTTTTATTTGTTTATCTGTTTTTGGCCTCATCAAATAAAACTTCAATTATTATCCTTTGAATTTCTGATATTCAAGCAGAATTTTAAATTTTAACATTCTAGTTTTAGATTTCTAATGTAATTTATGAAATGATTAACAATGAACTTATGAAAGGAAACTGATGAAGGAAAAAGTTTACTATTAACTCCAACCCCTACCACAGTGGGTAGGTTCTCAACAAATCCTTGCTGACTGTGGATGAACAGTAATAATGCTGATTTTCATTTGTACAGTACTTTTTCTGCCTTCCCCGTCCTTAACTTCTTTAATCATCTCTGAAGATCAAATCCTGTGAGATAAACTAGCCAGGTGCTTTTGTCTCCATTTCACAGCTAAAGGAACTGATCCAAAGCATTAAGTGATTAGCGTGAGGTCACACTGAAAGAGCAGTAAGAGTGCGGAAGTGTTTGGACCACTGTCCAGTTATTTTTATTACACATCTATACCTATATATATATTTTTTTTTAACTTTCTCTAATGCCTACTAAGATATTTTGAATTCCTGATTTATGATTCTTTTTCTTATATAAGAGTAATATTTTGCCATTTTACAACCTTGATATCTCAGCCAAGTAATTTCTCCTTGTGTCTAACTTTTATATTCCACTTTGTGTTGGACTGGGCTGATCCAGGCATAAATAAGACAATGAGCACTTATTGTAGCAATTGAAATTTGAGGAGTGACCAAGGACACTGCATAGAGCAGACTTTTATATCTACCTCTTATTCAGTAAATATTGCTCTTATCATATGCCAGGAATGCTGATACGTTCCCAAAACAGAGATCCTTGAGCTAGTCCCTACCCTTAAAGAGTAACAGTCAAGAGGGACACACACACTATTTTCTGAAGAAGAGTTACCCACAGGGCTAATGCTTAAGACCCCAGGAAAGGTTTCTTGGCAGAAATGACTGCTAAAGCTTGGATTAGCCAAGGACATAAGTGGGGAGTCGTGTAAGTGAAGGTATTGAATCACCAGGAATATCTCCCTTCTCTTTTCTTCTGTCGCTTGTTCAACTGTTTGGTGACTATTAAACACCGTAACTAAAAATAAAAAAAATAATAATAATAATGGAAGTCACTCACAGTCCGTTTTTTCCACTGCCCTTTTTATGAAGGTTAGCTGTTCTTACTTGAATGCTGAGTTGAAACTAAGGTTTTTAAGTCTCCAAATTTCCAAAATTTTGCTGACACAATTTTTCTAAAACAAAACTATTCTTTAAAAGGTTTTTAAAATTGTTTTCTGACTGAAATTTTAAGTTTGTTTTAAATTGCAAACAATATATAAATGTGATTTTGATAATGTAGAAATGGTTTGCATAAAGATTTTTCATACTGACTGAAATAAAATTGCAAGGATGGTAAAAACGTTTGAGGAATATGTAATATTGTTGTTTTTGTGTTTTTTTTAATTTAGTGCTTTTTATCTTTACAGCTGCAATTTTTGTGACTGAATAGGAAAAAAAAATTGAGTTTGGAGACTTCAAATAAGACTGATGCTCAGAGTTACAAAGTGAGCCACCAGTACCAAACCCAATGCTTACTCATAACTTCTCTTCCAAAATGTGTAGCACAGCTGTGAAAGTGAACATTAGGAATGTGTACTACCTTAGCTGTTATCCCGACTCCCAAAATTGTAGTGTATCTGGGTTCTTTGTGTGTTGTATGATGTAAACAATGAATGGATGTTGCTGATGCCTTTAGTGCTTTTCTGGACCTCACCCATGGACGGATGATGAAGCTGGTGTGTGGTGAGCCATTTGGAAAGATGTGTCTGTGTTTTTGAAGGTTTCAATGTATATATAACTTTTGGACAAACCTAAACTCTCCCCATAAATTCTCTTTTCTTCTGTATCTCTGTTACAAACATAGTGTGATAACATCAAATAGTAAGGAAAACACTTAAATATACAAAACTTTTTTCAGTGTGGAGTACATTTTTCCAATCACAGGAACTTCAACTGTTGTGAGAAATGTTTATTTTTGTGGCACTATATATGTTAAGAAACTTTATTTTAAAAAATGTAAAGGTTAACGTCCATAATAAATATTTCTCCTTGAAGATACCTTATCAAGAATGAAAAAAAATAATATGGAAAGAATTCCATATTTAATCACTGCTATATTAAAATATATATTTTAATTATGTTTGACAGGTTTTGCATCTAAATTGACCTACTTATTCATTCTTGATTAAATGCACTGAAAAATAAAGGGTCCACTTCTATCATGTCCATGCAAATGCAATTAGAGATGTGCTATTCAAGTGATATTATGAAGGCACCTTAAGGTATATTTGTAATTTAAAGATTACTGCAAATATTTTAATTTTATTGTGAATTTTATGTACATCTGTTAATTTAGTATTTCTTTGTATGTTCTGTAGACTAGTTGTTCTTCCATCCCTCACTTGAGCTCAAAGTAGGTTTTGTTGTACCATTGTGATTAGAATTTAAACTAATTCAGAGAGTTGTATCCTTTACTGTACATACTGTATTCTTTAATTTTTAATTTGTTGTCATACTGTCTGTGCTGATGGCTTGGCTTAAGATTTTGATGCATAAATGAGGTCACTGTTGATCAGTGTTGCTAGTGGCTTGGCAGCTCTTTGTAAAAGCATATTGGGTTGGAAAGGTGTTTGCCTATTTTTCAAATTATTTAATAGATGTATGGTACCATTTAAAAGTGGTTGTATCTGACTTTACTGTGGGGATAACATACACTGTAATGGGGGAAAATTACCTAAAACCAATTTCAAAATGGCTTTCTTTGTATTTCAGTTTAAAAACCCAGTGCATGTACGCCCTCTGAGATGCAATAAACACCTTGAACAAAGAAAATGCAATCATTATCTTTCTCTCTGGTTATTTTTTAGGGGAAAAAGTCAGTTCCTAGTGATACACATAGCACATACAAAATATTGAAAATAAAAAAAAAATTAAGGGTGAGAAATGCTGTCCATGCAGACATAGTTTTGTTAATTCTACAATAAATTAAAAACAAGTAAAAAAAGAACTATTTTAAGCAGCTGTCATTAAACTTGGGACTCTGTGGCTGCTGCCAAATAAACTGAAATTCCATATTCCAAAAAAGAAAAGGATGAACTTTCTTTTAAAATACACTGTGAAATTCTTATAATAGTTTCATGAGAATTCTCCATGGAAGTTGAAGAATCACGTGACTGTAGGTTGTCGTTCACTCACACACTTGCATGCAGTCATCAGACACAAAATGTAGATTAGCCTATTATAGTAAAATTGGATGATGTTATGTTTAGAACTACGTTGTTACATCTCAAAAAGTAGTCCAATCTCAAATAGAAGTATTAATCAATTAGAAGCACACTCTCATTTCTAAAACTATCTTTTCCTTAGTTACCTAGTTTTGTATCTCAAGACCTGCTTTCAAGAACTAGTATCTGATTATGTAATAATGGTTTTTATTGATTACATATGATCATATATTACTTTGTGGGCATATTGTAATAAAAATGTGTTAGATTGCAAATAATTTTAAGTTTAATATTGACTATTTTAAAAGAAGCTTTTCTCTTCATTGACTGTGGTATAAATTCTTAATAGGCAAAGCTATGAGAGTATTATTTTTAAATCAGACACTGGATCCTTGAGAGTGAGAGTCTTGGTGTCCTTGTGGAGAAATTCTCTTACAGATGATATTCTGGATGAAGTCCCTTGGATACGTAAAAAATTCATCTCTCTGGATCATTTTCAGCTCAGATCCCGTTTGTCTGTGGTGTCCCTTCACATGGTGAGATGCCTTTCTAGCGTAACCTCTGCCTCAGTTCCACCCTCTGTACAAGCACACTGTTCTGTGTGTGGCCATGCTACTCATTCAGAGGAAGCAAGTACTTTGCTGGCCCACACAGGGCCTTCGATCTGAAATTGCCTCACTAACCCCACAGTACAGCTGAATCTCACTGGTCCAGCACGACTCCCACCCTGTTCTTGTCAGAGCACAATTTTCAACAGCTTTTATGGCACTTAACTTCCTGTGTTATAATCAGCTATGAAGATGACATCTACTCTGGGTGATTGTGAGCCTCAAAGGCAGGAAACATCTCCTCATGTCCTTAGCCCCTAGTACTTCAGTAGGTGCCAGATAAGTGTCTGAAGGATGAATACAGTACTTCAGTTCTTAGAGGTTGCTTCACTTACATGGATCCTGCTCGGCTGTTACTACATTTCTGATGACTGAAGAATAACTCTTGTGCTTTTATTGTCAAATGTTATGAGAGTTTTCATAGCTCACTGTCAGCTCATTGTAATAGAAGAACTAACACCAATTAAAAACTCATCTTGAGTTTAAGATTGGAATCACTTTACATATGGTATAATGATTGCAAATGGCTCCCTCAGTATTAACATGTCTCCTTTGTTCTCTATTTTTCATGTCATTTGCTGTACTTAAAAAAAAAAAAAGTAAAGACGAAAGACCAAAGACTTTTTGGGAGGAGTCTTAAGGTTCAGAAGAGAAGGAAAGGAGTGGATATGAAAAAAGAAATAAGAACTTGACTCGCAGAAGATAAGCTGGGCAAAGCCTTCGTTGTGCCTCTTCAATAGATACCTTTAACAATAATGTCTGCAGATTATTGTCGGTGGAAAAGGGGCATGATCTTGCAACACTGATTACAGTGTTTCTTGTGTGGAAGTAGAGCTATTTTAGTTGAAAAATCAGTCATGTTGGTCTATATTTTTGAAGCAACAAATTTTGTGGTAGTTTGTCATTCATCCTCTTGGGCAGTGAGAAAATTTCTGTTTCTTGTAGCCTGGCTGACAGCAGATTTCACTACTGGATCCATTATTCAGATCTCCTCTGTGAGTGGAAATGCATGAAGGAGCAATGTTATGTAATCATATGGTATGGTAATTAACCTTAACTAAACTCTTAGAGCTGTAGTGCTAAATCTTCCACATTCATTTCTACTTTTTACATGCATGTTCAAATGATTCTGAAAAATAAGACATTCTATAATTGAGTCTATAATAGTATTCTATAACTCTGATTTACAGAACAAAGGTTTTCAAACTCTTTGGTGTCAGTACTAAAATTTAAAATATATTGAGGACCTCCAAAAGCTTTGTTTATCTGGGTTATATCTGTCAATTCTCAACTACTTTAGAAATTAAAACAAAATTTTACATATTTCTTTAATCCATTTGAAAATTAAAATAGTACAACCATTATATAGTAGCAAATGAAATATTTTTATGAAAAATTGCAGTTTCCAAAAAAATAATTTAGAAAAGTTTTGCCATCTTTGCAGATCTCTTTACTGTTAGACTTAACAGAAGACAGCTGCATTCTTATATCTGCTTTTGCATTCAATATGTTATATACAGTCACTGGAAAATTCCACTGTGAGCACACTTGTGAGAAAATGAGTGTCTTAGTATTATTATGAAAATAATTTTTACCTCACAGTATTGTTATAAAAATAAGTTTGATCTCAAAGACCCTTTGAAAGGGTCTCTGGTAATTTCAGGAGTCTCCAGAACATACTTTGAGAACTGTTCTTTAAATCTAAAAGAATTGTTCTCCTGTTCTTTGAAAGAAAGAAAGAAAATTGCTAATTAATAGATTGCATTGTTGTGTGTGTGTGTATGTGTACAGAATAACTCCACCACGAGCACTCTTTTTTGTTCAGTGTCTCTCCAAATATCCACCTCCACCCCCCACCCCCCACATTCCATTTCAAGTGTTGCTAAGTCTTGTGCAGGAATGTGAGTCTGCATCGGCCTGCACGGAAGGGAATCCCTGCTCAACCATCTATGGTTACCTAAGGCAAGTTCCTTAACGTCTCCAGAGTTCAGTTTTCTTGTCTGTGGAATGGAGAAAGTTTCTATCTATGTGCTTATTATTTAACGAGATCATGCATGGAAAACACTTGGCAAAAAGTAGTGCTTGATAAATATTGCTGTTATTACTTTAAAAATGGTTATTTTTGCTATAGTTTTTGTCATTTGTCTGCAATTGTAAGGACATTAAAGGATGAAGACAGGAGTATAAAAATAGTCAATAATCTCAATTAATATTAATATTATTAAGAAATATTCCTTAATGAAGAACTAAATAAATATGTTTAAAAATTTGGGAAATATAAATGCCTATTACACATGTAACTACAACTCACAATTCAACACAAAAGTGGAGAATTAGTGCATCCTCAGCTGGGAAAGGGTGTCTGGACCAGGTACAAACCATATGCACCACTAAGTTAAACTAAGCTTCCTAGAGATTCCTTCTCAAACACAGTTTCCAATATCTAACAATACTTTTTAAGAACATAAATGAAAGATGCTGATATGATCGATGCTTTTGGCCAATGGTAAAATTAAAAGTGTTCCTACTTGGAAATCAAGAAGTTTAACAAATATACTTTGACAGTGGCTTAAAAAAAAATAGAAGAAATATTGAGTGATGATTTGAATGAGATGGAAGATGCTGCTGAAGTTAAAAATATCCAGAATGGACATAGCATGTGCAGGTGGCAGCCAACAGGGCTGCAGGAGTGGGAAATTTTTGAATGAAAGCCTGTGGCTACAAGAGACTATAGCCTGGAACAGAACCCAGGCCTGCAGGCAAGAGGCCTACAAAGGGCCAGGACCTAGAAGGGTCTCATCCCAATAAAGGGAGGAAGAGACAATCATTCTTACTGATTGTGTTCTCTGCTGTTAACCCAATCTTTAATAGTAGATTCATTTCTAGATACCCAGACATCCGTGGTTTGTCTCTCAGAGTAGGAACATTTGGGGGTAAGACAACTAATTTTATAATTTATAATTATCTTTGTAAAACGTAAACAGAAAGTTAAACCTTACAGCCTGAAAAGGCTTATAAATATGTCCCAAGAAAATCTGGAATTACTTTTTTAAATCATCTGTTATTTTGGGTCACATGGACTTTGGTGCCCTACAAAACACATGCACCACTGAGTATGTACCATGTACCATGTACATGTACCATGTATGTACTAAGTCAGATGTAAATTTTGGGTCACATTTTTAGAAAACCTATCCACATTCTCTCAGGTTAAACAAAAAGGTTCAAAGCTAAATTAAAAGGAGCATTTAGTGTAGAATAGATTAACAAAAGTGTGTTTGATATTTGATTGGGTGCAGAATAAAATATACCATGAATTACAGGTTGGTTATGTTAGCTAATGGATTAGTTCACTATAAAATTATATAATGTTAATTGTTTAACTTTCTTGTCATTGCTTCTTTGTGTATAGGTTTTATCAATCTTATTGATGAATATTCTACAGAAATGTTAAACTTGCATGTCTAAGAGTGAACTCATTTTTTTCCTCAAGCTTAGTTTTTCTGTCTTGGTTGGTGGTCTTACTACCTTATCTCTTAAGCCAGAAATTTGGGTGACATGACACACTCAACTCTTCTCTCCTACATTCAGTGAGTCACTAAGTATACTGAACGTTCTGCTCTTGGAATGTCTCTTCTGCCATTCCCACTGCCACTTCCTTAGTACAGTATCTCTTTACTGGGCTCTTAGTCTCTAATCCCCACACAAACCCACCCCAACCCAGCCATTTGGTGCTGCCAGGTTTCCTTCTCAAATTTCCCATCTGATCACATTTCCCTGACTTAAAAACCTGCCTCAATTCTTGGTCATCTAAAGGTTAAAGTCCAAACTCTTTAGCATGGCATTCAAGACCAGAAGT
Source organism: Rhinolophus hipposideros (assembly GCF_964194185.1). Classification (NCBI taxonomy): domain Eukaryota; kingdom Metazoa; phylum Chordata; class Mammalia; order Chiroptera; family Rhinolophidae; genus Rhinolophus; species Rhinolophus hipposideros. The sequence continues at coordinate 66,726,009 of NC_138049.1, forward strand.
CTATCCATGGCTAGAAGTCTAACTCAGAAGCCTCATTTCTTGCCATTCATCGCCACTAGGAGGAGTTAACCTTCTATGGCAGCAATTCCCAAATACTTGCTGTATCTTAAACACACCATGCAGTGTCTCACGCTCATCATACCTTTCCACAAGCTATTTCTTCTTCCAAATATGCCCTCCACTACCCTATGCTCCCCACTGATAGGCTGGAAAACTCTAACTCATCCTTCAAAACCCAACCTAGGTGTCACCTCTTTTAGGAAACCTGTCTTTTCATCGTATCTGCCCACCCTGATACAGTTGATCCTTCTTAAATGTGTTCCTTCAGCACCTTATATTTACTTCACTTTTTTCACACTATTATTTTTAAAAAATATATCTGACTTCTTTGTTATGAATTCTTTTAGTAAGGTAAGAATCTATGCCTTAATTCTAGCATCTACTGTGTTTCTCTGAAAATAAGACTGGGTCTTACATTAATTTTTGCTCCAAAAGATGCATTTGGGCTTATGTTCAAGGAATATCATCCTGAAAAATCATGGTAGGGCTTATTTTCCGGTTAGGTCTTATTTTAGGGGAAACACAGTATGTGCCAAAGATTGGACTCAATAAAAGTTTGTTGAACTATATTGAATTAATCTAACCTATATTGTAAAGTGGATTAGGAATAAAAACATATATATGTATGGTATAGCAGTTCCATGGTTCTTATCCGTGGTTCTGCTTTCTGGGGTTTCAGTTGCCTGCAGTCAATCTAGGTCTGAAATATTTAATGGAAAATTCCAGAAATAAACAATTCATCAGTTTTAAATTGCGTGCTGTTCTGAGTAGCATGAAGAAATCTCACTCCCATCTCACTTTGTCCAGCCCATGACATGAATCAATCATCCCTTTGTCCAGTGTACCCACGCTGCATATGCTACCTGTTTGTCACTTAGGAGCTGTCTCAGTTGTCAGAGTGACCGTCGCAGTATCACAGTGCCTGTGTTCAACTAACACTTATTTTACTTCATAATGCCACATTCACATAACTTTTATTACAGTGTATTGTTTAAATTGTTATATTTTATTAGTTATTGTTAATCTCTTATTGTGCCTAATTTATAAATTAAAGTTTATTATAGGTATGTAGGTATAAGAAAAAAGCATAGTGTAGATATAGGGTTCAGTAGTATATGTGGTTTTAGGCATCCATCGGTGGTCCTGCAACATATCGCCCTCAGATGGGGGTATATGTATCTAATTTCCAGGAAATAAGGAAATAAGGAAAAGGGAAAAAAGGAAATAAGAAAAATTGGATTTTGCCACCGATTGTAAAATGATCCCATATGTTCAGAAGTTTTGTAAATTCAACTCATTTCTTACCATCATAAAACACTATTATGACAACGTTATTGCTAAAATATACTTTCGTTTTATAAAAATACTGAAAAGAATGCCATCTAAATATTTGATAGTTTTACCACCACATTCCTTACCAAAGTACTTGAGGTTGTTAACAAGAAAAAATATAAAGGCAGGTGAAACTGTGAAGACATTTAACCTGGAAGAAAAAGGAAAACGTCATTGTGCACAAGGGAGAACTCCTGGAGGTGGGAGAACAATTAGTTTAGGAAAGATAGGTTGTGACAGTGACTCCTAAAGCTGAATGATCACCATAGTTACTTAGAGAGCTTTATCATATACAGATTTCTGGGCCTCACTCTTAGGGGTTCCAGGGAAGATCTTGGTGAGGACCTGGAAATGGGCTTTCTAAAATTCCCTAGGTTATTCCAGTGAGCAGCCAAATTTGAAAACCACGAGGCTAAGGGAAACCACTGACATATCATAAACCCCGTGGACTCACAGTGTGTAGCTCTGTTTGAAAGTTACAGATGATTCCAGCAAAAGAGAAAATTTCAAAATAGGAAAGCCACAAAGAGTATTTTGTTTAATCTAGCCTAAAAATTGACACATTGAGTTGCTAGTTATAAAAAGGTGGTCCATGTAGCATTATGATACATACACCAGTTTTCAGGAAAACCCAAGCTTTCATTTAGGAGTGTGTGCAGGAGAGGCTTACTGTCATATGTGGGCCCAGGACATCCGTTTATGGAGCCACATCAGTCATGTACCCGTCTACATGAAGTGGCACAACTGTCCATTTGGTGGCTGCAATAGTGTCGCTTATTTTGTCAGGCCACAAAGAAAGCTTTTTAAGTAAAAGTTCCAAGTGCAGTGGCAGAATACTAAATTCAGTTCTCTCAAAAATAACACATTTTTATTTTTAGGCAATTGCTTGATGAAGTGGTACTTTCGTTTGGCAGTTGAATGTTGGCACCAACCGCATCCTGATTTTTAAAACAAAACAAAATGAAAAAATGAACGGCACTTTTGCAGGTATTGCAATAAAAAAAATTGGGAAATTTAAAAAGTTGTATCGTCTAAGTTGTTAGCTACAAATTTTTCTAACAACTGATCCATTTAAATAAGTTTGAGGGGAAAAATTCACGTCTTCCCAGATCTCTCTGCTGTATATTAGTACAGGTTTTTGGCCTATATCCTGCTTTATGTTGTTCTGTGATCTGGTATCTGGGTCAGTAGCACTACTTTAAATTCTAAGTAAAATAAAAATTGCATAGTCAGGACTCCTGTCAACTAATGGGAATGAAAAGACTGGTAAGGGGAAGAAGGGAGCATAGAACAGAAAGGGGATTTTCTTCCTCATCTTCCAGAAACCTCTGGACTCTAAGGATTATTCTCGTGAAGTCCATGAATTATTTATCTAGTGGAGAAAAAACAAACTCCTTAATAGGCAGTTCTTAGAAAACCACTGGGTTGTTAGCTAAACACCAGTAAGCTAGAAGTTTTGAAGTAACAGAATGGTAGAGAGGGGAGGATGAGTAGTTTCAGAGAACAAGAGCTGCCTCGCTACAATCCTCCCAACATGTACACCAGCACACACACTCACACACACACACACTAATTCTGGGATAAATGATTGCTGGTTTCTGCTCTTAGAGTATTCCAGTCTTTCTTTCTTTCAATTGTATCACTTAAACTTACCTTGGCAAACTTTCCAGCCTCCAAAACTTGCTTAGTTTCTTTAAACAGTAAGTCAATATGTAGTCCTTTGCACAAAGTAGATGTCGTATGTGTAGAGTATATTTGTTTAGCTAAATGAATTCAGATTTTCTATTTCAAATCTGTTAAGCATAACAGAACAAGTATATTTCAGTGGTCCTAAATAGCTCATATAAGATTCATGATTCAGTTAGAAAAAAGATGAGAGAATCAAGTAAACCTCTGCAAAGAAAATGAGCTAAATGTATTTTTGAAAAGTAGTACAATGATTTTAAAGAAAATATGTATATTTAGAATTTAACCTTAAGTACCAAACTATTGACACAGCACTCTAAATTAATCCTAATTTACTCAAATCCCAGGAATTTTCTAAGAATCTAAGATGAAGATTTTGTGTGTGTGTGTGTGTTTGCAATAAGTGTGAAAAGTTCACCTTGAAACATTTTTCGTTGCAGTGATCATATAGGTAATTCTCTGGGAAAGATCTGAACAAAACTTTCAAGTCAGTAGCCCTATTCCACTAGTACCAATGATAAAATACTACTCAGTGAGATGTGTTTAGAATTAAATAGAATCATTTTAAAATAAATGACAGTTAATACTTACTGAAACCCTGTATATAAAACATATACACATACAATAAGAGTTATAATTCATTTATTTCTTAATTTTTATTGAATGACTTTTAACTGATTCACATTACAAAAGAATGTACACTTGTACTGAATTTTAGCTATTTTGGATACCATTTACAAGATCATTTTATCGTAATCTGATCAAATATTCCTTTGCATATTAGTCAAGATACAACACCCCTTGCTTAAAAAAAAAAATAACAAGGAAAATAAATTTGAACTCCAGCAGAATCAGTGACTTGGGTGTGTGATGAGAGAAAAGAATGTGTGCCCTAGAAACCACCAGGAAAAGAAGACCAAAAATTAGGCCTGCAGTTCCTGAATTTTATGACTCACTCAACTACAAATCACTACAACCCTTTAAACATAAGGGCCTGAACTAACACTCTTTTACAGGCATTCAGTAAATATCTGTTCATTCAGGAAATCTGGATTGAGTGTCCCAGGGCAGCCACTGGGCTCTCTCTGTCAGCTTAGGTTGCCATGATGGCCATAGTGAGTGTACAGCCTTGGTCCCTAGTCAAAATAATCAGAACCTTCTTTTGAAAATTATATTCATAATTATATTCATTTTTAGGAATGGACATATCTAAAATTACTCATTAGGGAATTCACCAACATAATATGCCTATGGCCTTATTAAAAAAGCTGAATTTGTCAAGGGGGAGAAAAAGGCTCTCTTTTAAAAACGACTAGAAGTCCTTGTCCTAAAATTTTAACATCTCATATATAGGAGAATGTGGAGCATAAAGTGGTGTGCCTTTCAATGCGTGATCATTTATCATTTTGGAGCTGTCTTCACTATGTATACATGAAAAGTGCATATTTTGAATATTAATTAAAAACTTCAGTTCTTAAACTCTAAGCTTCCCTATTTTTGAACTAGATTTATTTCATAGAACAAAGTATTTCTCTCATTTTCATATAATACACACTTCAGCTGATACTTTTTTAAGCGGTAAAATAGTTCATAGTTTTGTTTATACGGTTTGCTGTTCCTTGTAATCCTTCAAAAACAAAAACAAAACTGAAGTTTCTGAGACCCAACAGAAAACACAATATGAACACTGAGGGCATGAACTAAATGGGTCCTTCTCAGAGTGGTAATAACTGTTGTAAATTTTTGTCTCTAACTTGATTCTAATTACGTTACCGTCTACCTCTGTATATGCAGTTTCACATTTAATATGCAACTGGCATCCTATTAGATTCTTCTTAGAATAGGACCCTGAGAATAAGTCCATTGAGAAATCACATATTAGTTATAGTACCAGCTTGAAGTTTTAAAGAGTGTCTAATTTTTTTAAAAAGCCAGAAAAAAACAATTTCCAACAAATGAAGCTTATCACCATGTAAAGAATATAAGACTATATACTTAGCATTGCAATGCCCATCTAGTTTCAGTCTTCACCTAAACATTTTTAAATGTATGAAAATCTCCTAAATTTGAAAAAAAGGAAATTTATAAGAATATCAAAACTCTATCTGATAGGGTTCAAGCTCGAGCCTAACCTGTGAAGTGATCTTGCTACAATAATCAGCATTGGTTTTCTGTGCGATTCAGATAATCCACGGCCTGGTTTCAGGTTTCTGTCATCCGTAAGTACAGTTGGCCTCAGTTCCGTGAATCCAGAGGCAAATCTGGGCGAACTTGAGGGGCGTGATGCGCACGGCCACGTTGTAATCCTTCTGCACACCATGGACGTCCACCCACTGGTGGCCTGAATAGACGGCGATGATTTTGCGCTTCCAGCTCTTTTTGTCGGGCTCTTTCAGACGCAGATAGACGCCGGAGCCAGTGGAGCCTGACTCGGCATCGCAGTACTGGTAGAGGAGATCATTGGATTCATCGGACACACTGCAAAAGCGGTAGACCAGCTGATCTGCCCTATCGTGATCAAATCCTGAGAAGTGAATCATTCCGCCCGGCAGCTTCTTGATGGTGGGACTGATGCCGAGTTCCATGTACTTCTTTTTGTGAGCGCGCTTCAGCTCCAGAAGAGCGTAGTCGTAGTCCAAAGCGGCGTCTCCCCTGCCTCCTGTAGCCCAGCCTTTGGGAATGTGGGTATTCTTGACCCGGGTCCACTGGAAGGAGGGCCTCCCCTCAGCTCCTCTCTGACCCCGAGCGTCTGCCTTTCTTCTTCTTCCCACCGTGGCTCTCTCCTTCAGATTCTCCTTGCTACCCTCTGTCTGCTCACCACCATTCGCTTCTCTCCTGCTCTTCTTAGAACCCCTACGTTTCTTGCCACCGCCTTTATTTCTCATCTTCAACAACCCTACCCTAAGCTTTTTACTGCCTTTGATGTAGTCCTTTCCATCATGAACGCAGTGGGCAGCTGTGAGAACGTGATTAGGGGAGATGAGAATGCCGCTGCAGCCCGTGGAGAGCTTCACGGCTGTATTGAAAGGGAAATTGGTCAAGAATCTTTTGTCCAAGATGCTGAACCTACTATCTGTGCCATACACCTGTCTCTTTCTCCTAACAGATGCTCCTTTTGTGGTGGTATTTTGCGTTGGCTCAAGGACCAAACCTTGAACTTTCACTCTGGTCAAGGTTCGGGTGCCATTCTCAAAGACAGTCTCGTATGCAAGAGAATCTTCCAGTTCAGTCAGGCTGGGAGCGGGGAGTTCTTTCTGACATTCGATGCCACACACTCTCTTTAACACCATCTTAGCATCTGCCTCAAATGTGGGGCTGGTGAGATGGAAAGTCCTTTCATTGACAAGCCGGGGTATTTTTCTCAAGTGCCACATAAAATCCTGTTCCATCTCTGATCCATCAACCATGGTCCACCCAAGCATGAAACATATCAACCAAAATAGCATGTTTTCCATTTTGTTCTTCTTTGTCCTTAAAAATAGAAAAGGGGATGGGTGAGGGAGAGAGAAAGATAGATTTTACATGTTTCCTTTTTAAATGTTATTTATCTATTTCATTTAGACCTCGGGGGCTAAATGCACCTTCACCACAAATAGGATTCCTTATTTTCACCATACTTAGGTTTTACTGAGATTAAACACCCTGCTAAGTAGGCTCATCCAGATTTCCAAAATCAGTCAATCGTTTTTTACCCAACCTTCCCTCCACTAGCCCTAACCCACCTCCCTCAACCCCCAGCTGCCATCTCCACCTCTACCTCCCCAGACAGCACAATGCATGGGAGAGTAGGAAAGGATGGTTAACTGGGGCCTTTGTTGCCTACCCCACACTCTCTTCCTTCCTAGGTCTCCTACAACCTTATTTCCAGATGACAGATGTAAAGATAGCAGCAGATATCCTGCACTTTTCCCGTCCTTAGCTCCTTAAAAGCAGGGATCATAAATTCCTCATCTCTAGAGTGTAAATGTGTAGCACAGAGTTCAAAAAATTCATTGGAATACAGTGAATTTCCCTCAACCATCGTTTGCAGACCTAACTGACTGATGGTGTAATGTAAATCACCGGGTAATATTCTAAAGTCAGTAGAGGTTTTTTAAATAAATAAATAGGTCCATCTACTATTGACCTGCTTTATTTTTATAAGCAGAGCCCCTTATCATAAAAAAAGAAAATGTCCACAGGCCATTTTAGGCTAAAGAAATAAAAATGTACCCTGCACTTTTTTTTTTTTTTTTTTTTTTGGTTTTTAAACAGCATTGTGCCTGGAACTACCATCTAACCAAAGCAACATAGAAAAATGCTTCCTAGTGGGATTTTATTGCATGTTAAAATTAGTTGTAAGAATTTATGGAGCACAGGCTATGAGTCTGAATTAGCCAGTTGGGGGAATATGACCATGATTAAATATACTCCCTTTCATCACGGGTCACATCATTGAAGAGCAGTGCTTTTGTGTTAAGTATTTTTAAAGTTGTCAGTACAGTAGTTGATAAATCATCATACCTCTTCAATTGTTTACATCTTCTTGACCTCTTTTCCCACTTCTCTAGGCTCACTAGTATGTTAATCATTTTAGTGGAACAGATGTTTGTCCGTTTTGAGAGTGCGGGGAGTGGTAGCACTCTTAGGAGCAGCAATTTTGAAATCATAAGCTATGCTCCAAGTAGTTTTTAACTAATAGCTAAAACATCCCGGCTTAGCAAATGATTTACACTTTGTAAATTTAAGGTCAGATTATTCCTACAATATTTGTACTCTCAATGCTTTCTGATAAACTTTTTTTGCCTGTTGGGAATGTTCCTCAACCCAGGGTACACGCAGGGCATGAAAAGCAGAAGTTGTCTCTGATGCAAAGTTGAATATGGGCATCTCTTGATATGAGTTCATTTTGCCATATGTGAGCACAGAATTTCATTAATAAACTAATAACATCTTTTTGATAAAACAAAAAATATACATGAACCCCTTTACTGTTTAAACATCTATTCACCAAAACATGGCATAATTAACTTGAATCATCATACATTTGAACATGTTAAATAAGTTTATATTAGTTTGGTGTTAAAGTAATTGCTCTTTAAGAGGTTAAAAAAAAAAATCATTGCAAAAACCGCCATTACTTTTGCACCAACCTAATAGTAATCTCTACCATACCTTGACATCAGCAAGATTACATAGAACTTTTGCAATTTCCATTTTTTTATCTGCTCACACTTGAATGCTAAGTAATGGTGACACTGGTTAATATTAGACTGTATTGTTTGCTAAGTAGCTTGTAATTTGTTTTATTCGCGTGACGGCATTCTTCTGTAGAAATGATGGATATTAATATAAGACCAGGTCTTATATTAATTTTTGCTCCAAAAGATGTGTTAGAGCTGATGGTCCAGTTAGGTCTTATTTTTGGGGAAACAGGGTATGTCACAATTATTTTCTAATCCTTACCATGGCAAATTTAACTTTATACAAAGTAGTAATTATATTGATAATGATTTTATTGAGCCACACAGTATTTTCTTTTGTGATCTTCTATGCAATTTTCACAATGAATATTTCATCAATTTTATTCAATTGTATTGGAGTGCAAAAAGGCTAACTCAGTAATTCTACTGAGACCTTGAAATCCTATGTTTAACTGGGTAGTTACCAAGATGAAAAATTATGCCTTTGCCAAAAAGAAAACAACAACAACCTAAAATCAGAGAGTTATATGCTGCCTCTTAGTTTACCAATAGACCACAATAGAAGATCAAAAAGATATATATATATATATTCTATCCACTTGATTGTGATCAATATTTCAATCAAGGGAATTACTTGGTCTGGGAAACAAAAATTTGAAAACTGATTTTTCATATAGCCCTTTAGATAACAGCTATCTATTGCATACTTAATATATGATTACAAATCAAATACTGAAAGTCAGTCAAATATCCTCATTGAAAAATATATACAATCACTTTGTACATAAACAGTTGATACTAATGATCTGTGGAGTAATAAATGTGTACAAGTCATTCCTAGGCAAAATAGAGGATATCTAAATCATCATAGTGTGGTATTTCTTCCCCAGTTAGGTTTAATTGTTTTCAGTACTTAGTCTTGCAACTTTTTAGCTAGCTGGGGATTAGAAAGGCAAAATGCAAATATTAAATAGCTCACAAGATGATCTTTTACTATACAAATCATTGAACTAGCATATGAACCAAAAATACATAAGTTCCCCTACTCTTTACCAAATAAAACATGCATTCTGTGCCATAATTCTGTAGGCAAACTTAAGAAAGCCCCATGTAATGGTTAGTTTTATGTGTCGACTTGAATAGGCCACTGGGAGCCCAGATATTTGGTCAAACATTATGCTGGGTGTGTCTGTGAGGGTCTTTTCAGATGAGATTAATATTTCAATCGGTAGACTGAGGAAAGCAGTTTCCCTCTAATGTGGGTGGGCCTCCTCCAATCAGTAGAAGGCCTGTATAGAATAAAAAGGCTGGCCCGGCCCGGTGGCTCAGGCGGTTAGAGCTCCATGCTCCTAACTCCAAGGCTGCTGGTTCGATTCCCACATGGGCCAGTGGACTCTCATCCACAAGGTTGCCAGTTCGATTCCTCGACGCCCGCAAGGGATGGTAGGCTGTGCCCCCTGCAACTAGCAACTGCAACTGGACCTGAGCTGTGCCCTCCACAACTAAGACTGAAAGGACAACAACTTGAAGCTGAACGGCACCCTCCACAATTAAGATTGAAAGGACAACAACTTGACTTGGGAAAAAGGCCTGGAAGTACACACTGTTTCCTTTAAAAAAAAAATAAATAAATAAAAAGGCTGACTCCTCTGTAAGAGGAAACTCCTGCTGCCTGACTGCTTTGAGCTGGGACAGTGGTTTTTGCCTGCCTTTGGACTCAAAATGAAACACAATCAACTCAAAAGATTGTTACTAGTTTGTTAATAAAATTCAGTACTTGTGTATGGCAAAACATAAACTCTGTCATATCAAAGGATGTCCAGCTTATAGTCCCCAGACCAGCAGGGTTGGAATCACCTGGGAACTTGTTTAAAATGCTAATTTCAAGGCCCAGTCACCTACTGTCCAAAACTCTCCAGGAGTGGAGCAGGTTCCTAACCATCTACGTTTTAACCAGCCTTCCAGGCAATCCTGACACTCATTAGTTTGAGAATCCCGGCGGCAGCCAAGGCCCTGGTGTAACAGCAGCTTGAGCCACACCCCAGAAAGCAGTCTTTCCAGGGATGACTGCTTAACCGAATGACATCTGCCTCACGTTTGTGTACAAAACAAATGTATTCTGAACTTTGCTCTTTTGCTATGTTAGCAACTACTAATATTGAATGGTCCCCCCATTTAATGCAGAAAAAGAAACGATTCAAACTCAGTAGGCTTGCATGTAATACCTCCATCATCCAATGCCACGGATCATGCAAGGGCATTGGTTCGCCAGCCCCGTCTGGTGCCTTTTGAGGGAGCTCTGTTGCAGTTCCCCACAAAAATAAAACCATGCCCACATCTATCCTCGGGCATGGGAAGGGCAGAGCCTTGTAATGTGACCTCAGAATCACAGTAATAAGAGGACATGGATTCAGTTAGCCTAATTTGGCCTGTAATTTAAAATTGGGCAAATGTTTAAGGACACTTTCTTTTGGAAAATCTAAGTTTGCCTGTGGCAAAATGTCAATGTAATGGAAATGACAGCTTTTACTGATAGAGTAATCCATGGTTCTGCGGATACAGCTACATATACCCATCATCCTAAAAGCACTAAGTCATTGATCTAAAGAAACACAGTCCCAGCTGGTGGGGCAGCTGTAATATTTGGAAAGTCTTCGTATCCCTTGTCTTCCCTCATCCTCCTTTTTCCTATCATTCATTATAAATGTGACCTTCGCTGTCACTTTCCAGATGGCTTGGATTTGGGGCTCCAAATTCCAATTTTGGTTAATGAAAGTGAGGTTGCAGTCATGGCTCTCCACCACGAATCAGTGAACACAAAGCTGATGATGGGTTGGATGGACCATGGAAACAAATGGAGTGCAAGGGAATTAGGAAGGAAGATTATCAGGATATGCAAATGAACTTTTACTGATACAGCAAGTATTATTCCGAATTTGTATCCGGTTTATATTAATAGAAAAAACCACACATAACAAAAGATGACTATTTTTTATGTGTTTGCTTATGCTTTCTCAGAAATGTGATTGCTGATAGTATAGACTATTTGAGTATCTATACCAGCCTAGTGGTTACAAATGCAGACCAAGAAATGAGAAGACTTGGGCTAAGTCTCATCTTTACCACTTAGTAGGCATATGAATTTGGACCACTCGTTAAGTTCATTAAGTTCACTTTAGTTTCAGTTTCCTCACCTGCAAAGTGGGGGCAATAATGATCTTCTACCTTTATAACATAATTTTGGGGGTTAAATGAGATGATGTATGCAAAAAATCTCCACTGAGCCTGAAGCATGGTAAGCATCAATAACAGGTTCTTTTATCACTACGGTTCTACCTTCATGGGTAAATAACTACCACTTTAAAACAATTTATGCATAAACCAAAGTTATAGTGCTTTTAGTTTTCTAAAAAAAACATCAATTATGCAGTCAAATATTTTTATTTCAGGATGGTTTGTAACACTCAAATTTCCTTTTTTCTTGATTCTGTTTTGCTTTGTTTTGTTTTGCTTAAGGACAGCTTCACTTTAGAGACTTCCCAAATGAATTTTTTCCTAATTACTCCCTTCTATGAATATCTGTGGTTTTGTAATATATTTTTCTCGTTACTATTAAACTTCAGTATGATCAAACATTACCCAGCCACAGAACACTTGAAGTGCATTTCCTGCGTCTTATTTATAGCCTGGGTCTACATTAGGAATTCTGGAACTGAATCAGGCACTCAGCCTAAAAAGAAACAGAGTCCATGTCAAAATAATTATTCTAAGGGAATGACTTACAGTGAAAGAAAAAAACTAACGTTTTGAGAGAGTGTCTCTAGAGTATTACTGTGGCATGACATATTTATAGTTTAACTTCGGTAGGGCCAGTGATTCCTCACTACGTTAAACATTTCAAATAAATTTTCTTGTATATGAAAAATGAGGCTGCTGACCTACCATCAACGATCTCCACTGAATTGCTTTCCCTCACCAGGTGTTAGTTTCACACCTACTCAGGCCTGTCTTTTCACCTGTCCCTTGTAACGTATAGTTAGGTAGTTGTCCATATTTATGTGTATAGTATGCTGCATGGAACACAATTTTGCATTAACCTGTTAAACATTTTTGGGGAGGGGGCCGGTGTGGGTCAGGGACTGCTCAGTCAGTTCAATGATCTCACAGGGATGACACCAACTTCCACCTTAATGTGTATGTTAGGACACACCAACGATTATATAACCACTTTTTACAACTTGCTGGTCCTTTTTTTAGCCATCCACGATCCCAAGCACCCTCCAACATCACTGCCTACATTTACATGCATACATTAATGTGAAAACATACACCAGCCATCTTCCTCCTCCACCTGCTCAGTAAAGAGTGACACACAACAGGTAGATACTGTAGCCTGGCCCAGATATTCTAAATAAGTACCCAGAGAAGTGCTAGTTTCGGCAAAGGCCACAGCAAGGGCCACATTACTAATTAGAGTAAACAGGTGTAAAGCAAGCATTAAATGGATTAGGTTTTGGAGAATACTTGTAAAAACTTTAATAGTCACTTTCACAAATTCGGGGCAGATGTAGAGAAGAATAGGTGTTTTATAAAGTTCAATTCCCCACCCCCTTTAGGCCCTCACTGACTGTTAATCACCGACTAGAGCATTCAAAGGTGTACGAAATTACAGCCATGAGCAAATAACAGTGTTAGTGACGTTAATGAGCCTGGGGAGTAAGAACTAAGGTATTTCAGTCATTATGGAGGCAGTGGGCACTTTAAGTACACTTGCTACCTCTTAGCTGTGTGACTTTGTGAAGGTTACTTAATCTCTCCAAACATTATTTTCCGCATTTGATAAACAGAAATAATATTTTAGAGTATTTTTCTGAGGAACTAATAGGATCTAATATAAGCACAATGCCCAGAGCACAAAAAAAAAAAACACACAAAAAAAAACATTCAACAAAAGGCAGCAATTATTATTGCTAATCTCAAACAATGGGAGTCCAAACATAGGTGGTATTTACAAAGGATGTTATACACCGCTAACTGCTGTGTCCCTCATTGTTTATGCCAAATAATGGCTCCCTAAGAGCCACATTCTGACTCCCAAAACTTAGGAACTGTTCCTTACAAGGTAAAAGAGCTTTTGCAAATGTGATTAAGGATTCTGAGATGAGATTAGCTTGGATTATGCAGGTGAGCCCAATGTAATTACAAGGATCCTCATAAGAAGGACGCAGGAAGACCTAGAGTGAGAAGGAGCCGCAAAGATGGAGGCAGAGATCAGAGAGATGCAGGGTCACAAGGAATGCAGGGTGGCCTCTAGAACCTGAAAAAAAGCCGGGAAACAGATTCCTTGGACTTCCAGAAGAAATGCAACCCTGTTGACCTGCTTTAGACTTCTGGCCTACAGAACGATAAGATAAAGTGTTATTTTAAGTCACTAAGTTTTCGGTAATTTGTTACAGCAGCAATAGAAAATTCATACACTTATAAAGGTAAGAATCTAGTTTTTTTAAAGTGTCCGCCCTGAATGTTTAGAAAGAAAAAAGTAGTAGGGAGTGATACAAAGTGGAAAAGAATGTTTGGTTCAGAAACTTAAACATAAATGAAAAATTTCATTTTAAGTATCCAAACATGCAATTGTAGAACTAAAAACATAAAACTTTATGGTGGCATGGAGCAGTATTTTAAGAGAGAAAAGAGACTTGGAACAGGATAGATAAATTTGTTTATTCAACAAATTGGATATTGAGGCCTATGCATCATTTCCAAGCCTCTTTCCTTGTTTAAGAATCACTGGAGAAAGTCGAGAACCATATGATTTCACTCATATGTGGGGTATAAGAGTGAAAGCAACAAACGTACAAACGACAAAAAAGAAAAACACAAAAACTCAGACATTGATAACAGTTTAGTGGTTACCAGAGGAAAAGGGGGGGAGGGAGATAGAAGACGGTGAAGGGGGTTAAATATATGGTGACGAAAATTTGACTTTGGGTGGTGAACACAGAATGTAATATACAGATGGTGTATTATATAATACAATTGTACACTCTAAACCTATATAATTTTATTAACTAATGTCACCCTGTTAATATCAGTTTTAAAAAAAGAACCTATAATAGTTCTTCTTAGCTATTGAGTTGCACTAGAAAATTTCTAAGATCTCTTTCAGCTCTAAAGTCCTATATTAAACCACAAATGAGGAAACACAACTTACTCATCAGTGATCCATCCTCAAGAAACCGCAATTCCTAGTCCTCGGGAGTTGGAACTTTCCTGCTATCCATATTTCTACCACAAGATGGCAACGTTAGCCTGTTGATGACAAATCTAAGCTCCTGCGTTTAAATTGTTTACATTCACTGAGCTGTGATATAGAATTTATTTTAAAAGCATATGGGATTCAGCAGGGGGAGATAATACTACAAAATTATTATGTAATATGTATTATTATGGCTAATTATTATGTATTATGTATTATTATGGCTAATAATAATACAAAATGGTTGTCACATATGGAATTTATCAGTTAGAAAACCCACCTACAGGCCATAGAGCCCATCCTGATGAACTGAGAACTGATAATGCTATCCACAGCCAGACAATTTTCTGGCAGGTGGTTTTCTAAAAACTATTGTAGTGCCAGCACATTTCCACTATGACCTACAGCACTGCTAAATAGTCCCCAAATGGCTGCAATGCATTTCAACACAAAGGAAAATCTCCAACCTGCCAAATATTTCACATATGTTTATCAGATACTTTATAATCCATTCCTAAAGGATATGCTCTCTGCTAATTTAATGCTGAAAATAAATGGCAAGAAAGTTCATTGACAATGTGCCAATGTCTATTCAAACTATTATACCATAGCACTATTTTCAAGTTTAGTTTCAGGAATGGAGACAAAGTAATGTCTGCTTTAAGAGTTTGGCAGTACTTGAGGGAAAGGAAGACGGTAAAGTTACACAGTTGATTATTTTTACGGTAACCCACATCTTCTGTTTCTCATCACAATAAAAAATACATTCCCTTTGTTTTTTTAGTTATTTTTCCAGGACTTGTACATTTCAATTTATGCAATGGACACGCGAATCGAATTTGGGGTGAATGGCAGTAAGGGAGCACCAAGGGAACCCTCTGCTGGTTGGCTCATGCACTGACAGGAAGAACTCAACATATAGCTCCCGACTTATATTTGTATCTTGCAGGTTGATCTGTGAAAGCAAAGAATGTTTGTAAATGTTCAGGCTTTAAAGCATTGTATGATCGTAATGATGTTCACTAATCATATGTCAGTTTAACCTCTTTGAAGCTTTAGAAAAACTTTTAATTAAGCAAAGTTATAAAATAATACTTATTATTATTAAGTGTTATTAATAAGAATTAATTATAACAAGTGTTATTATTTTATAACTTGACTTTGCTGTTTCCTAACCTGTCATCTCAGATTTCTCATCTGCCAAGTTAACTCAGTGCTAGGTGAGGTAGCTTCAGCCTCTAAAATTCTGAGTATGATCCTGCTGTTAAAATGTAATAAGCTTGCTTTGAACTTTGGGCAGAGGAAGATAATCTACTCAATAAGGAAAATTAATTCACATTAGCAATTGTTTATTTTAACATGTAATGAGCACATAGGCTAAACAATCTCACGTCTAAATACATGAAACAGATTCTTAAAAGTGTACAGGTTTCTGAGCTGTCTGGAAGAAAAGTTTGGAGAGTTCAATCTTTTCTCATACTAAAGGAGCTCCTCTAATATTTCCCTTAAAAAAATAAAATTCCAAATGATGCTTGGCCACTACTTTCAAGCCTAGCTGTCTTATTTGGCTGAGATTTTCACATTCTTTCTTCAACTTGTAAACCAGATTCTAAGCATAATTCTCCAAGCAGCAAAATATGACTTTTATAATCCTCTGTAGGGACAAATTTTCTTGGGATAAAATGAGACTTTCAGAAGTGAGTAGGAGTAATAAAAGGGGGGAAAAACACCTAGATAGGACGTGCAGCCTCTTTTCAAATCAATGACACTATAAAAGGGTCAGAGGAATCAGGCCACAATGTTTCTACAACTTTCAAAAGCTTTTTATTATAGATAATGTCCAAACTACACAAAAAGTAGAATGAAAAGTATTTTAAGAAGTGGAGAAAAAAAGTATATCCACATGTGCTCATCACCCAGCTTTAACGCTTCAACAATTATCAATATTTTGCCAATCTTGTTTTATCTACCTCCCTTTTTTTTTTTTGCTAAAGTATTTTAAAGCAAGTCCAAGACTTTTGAATTTAATTTCACCTTCTCATTTAAAAAAATGTTTTCCACTGCTCCTTTTGCTGAGCTGTGCAGCCAAGTTGATTAGAGAGAGGGAGGGAAGAGAAGAAAAGAAGAAAGGAGAGGAGAGAAAAGAAGACAGAGAGAGACTGATGGATTCTAGCTTTCATAGTAACCCTGCCAAAGAGGCTTTCAACAACAGTAGACTTTCCAGGGATGCGTTTTACACCTTTTTCAATGGCATCTGTTAATAATGATAAAAATAAAGAGGGTCCCCTCGGGTACTGCTTAAGTAGAAAGAATTCCATTTATATTCCAATGCAAACATTTATTACTGTTACCGTTAAACTGTGCAGAGGCCGAATGGAAGAGAAGTTCGTTTCTTTGAGGACTTAAAAGTGCGATGTTTTATCGCTATCTTTAGAGCCCTTCAAAGAAGCTCTCCTCAGATGGGTTCTGCCTTTCTCAGAGAAACTTCCAAGTTCTAGGGTCTCGCCCTGGGGTGGGGGTGGGGCGGCTCCATCCTTACCTGTGAAGCTTATTGAGTCCCCGGGGCGCTGCCCAGCTCAAATCAAAGAGCCCCCGAGATGGTCACCAACGCTGGCAAGGCAGGGAGGGCGGGGGCGCTGCTGCTACGAGCCTAGCAGACTGCCAGAGCCGGAGGCCGCCCGCCACTGCCCGGCTAGCACCAGGAGCTCGCGGCAGAGACTGCGGAGGAGGCGAGAGCCAAGTGGCGCGCCAAGGAGGGGAGATGGGAGGGGAAAGGGGGCGATGACGCCGAGCGCACGCGGGGGGAGTCAAAGGGGGAAGGAGGTGGGCCAGAGGAGAGGAGGGAGAGAGGACGAAGGAGAAGGGGCCAGGGGGCGAGGGGGGGGGGCTTCACTTGGAAGGCGGGGCACACCGGGCAACCTCCCACCCCAGCATCTTTGTCCCAGGAGTGAATTAATTAAGCATCAGGAAAAATTCATGAATGGGTTCACAGGAGACGTCTGATCCTATGATAGTATTCATCCCTTAAATATCTCAAGAAGATAGTCTAAAGTGTGTGGGGACAGGAGAGTTCTTTGAGTCTCATTCCCTTGGCTCCCTGTTTAGACCCCAGCCATACAGCAGA
The DNA here is from genome assembly GCF_964194185.1 of Rhinolophus hipposideros. Taxonomy (NCBI): domain Eukaryota; kingdom Metazoa; phylum Chordata; class Mammalia; order Chiroptera; family Rhinolophidae; genus Rhinolophus; species Rhinolophus hipposideros. Next base: position 66,743,650 of record NC_138049.1, read on the forward strand.
ACCAGGCGTTCCAACCCCATCTCAAGCCAGCCTTTATCGGGGCCCTCGCTTCCCAGGGCACACACCGCACAAAGCAAATCCGATTTGTGCCAGGACCAAGGGTGAAGTCACCTGTAGCCCAAGGTTCCCGCAGGCACCCAACACCCCACTGGAGGACCCGCGACCAGACTGAGTTGCTGAGTCTTGTGGGCGTCCTATGCCGCCTCCAGGGGGAGCGCGTCAGTTTCCATTTGTCAGGAGGGTAGTAGGCGTTTTGGTTTTTGTTGTTGTTGTTTTTTTTCTTTTTTTAACTTTTGAGGAGTGTTCTTTAGGATCCTTGCCCTTCCCAGTCCACCTGAATACTAACTTTATCTTTTCTCACTCTTTTATTCTCTCCCTTAGGAGAGAGGTGCTGCTTTGGGGTGGGAACAGAGTGAGGAAGGGAACTTCATTGATTCAACATGTGAGTTTCTACTGGGTGGCAAATCTGGGGCAAGACGCACAGATACAACAATGAACACAAAAACTCTGGCCTGCCCCTGGAGGCAGGGAAATCAAGTAAGTGCACAAGTATTTATGACGCAAGGTCTTAGCATGTCCTATAACACTTGGTTCATTAGTGAGTTATTGCATTTCTCAAGTTCCTGTGTGTTTTCTTTAACAGAATGAGATCAGAACATATATACAATTTTGTTTCCTGTTTTGTTTTTCACTTAGCATTTTCATTTATGTCCTTACCACATAATTAAAATCTATTAGTAATGTTTATCTGGTATAATATAATTAGTTCTGAATCTCTCCATCTCGCCAATTAGATCATAAGTTTCATTTGTATGTATTTTTGAATCACCACCCTCTACCCCAGAGCCTGGCATATAATGGGTGCTGATTACGTGTTGAACTGAAAAAGTTTCCCAGTGAAACGGAGTGCGGGAAAGTCATAGAGAAAGCCCAGAGTCCAGAAAGGGAAGTCCTGTCTGACACTAAATAGCTGTGCCCTGGGCCTCAACTTCTTCACCAGTAAATTAAGAATGTTGGGTGGAAGGAGTTCATTAGTCTGCACTTCTCAAACAGTTTTGAGATTCTAGCACTGCATAAATCCAGGAGGATTTAATGTCAACCCAGGTCTGATTCAGTCAGCACCCCTCCCGGACCTCACATACAGCTGACTTCAAGGGCTCTCACATATTCCAGGTGGCCTTCCTGAGTCTTTTACCCCAAGCCCTCCTTTTTCCCAGCTTTATTGACATATGACACTGTGTAAGTTTAAGATGTACAGTGTGATGATTTGATACATGGATACATTGCAAAATGTTTGCCACGATAAGGTTAGTTAACACATCCTTTACAGCACATAAGTACCATTTTGTTATTGTTGTGGTAAGAACATTTAAGATCTACTCTCATAGCAACTGTCAAATATACACTACAGTATTGCTAACTATAGTCACCATGCTGGACATTAGATTCTGGAACATATCATTGAAAGTTTGTACCTGTTGACCAACATTTCCCCATTTCTCCTACCCCTCAGTCCATGGTAACCAGCATTCTACTTTCTGTTTTGTATGAGTTTGATGTTTTTAGATTTCACATATGAGATCATACAGAATTGATCTTTCTCTGTCTGGTTTATTTCACTTAGCATAATACCCTCAAGATCCATCCATGTTGTCCCAAATGGCAGGATTTTTTTCTTTTTTATGGCTGAATAATATTTATCTGTGTGTGTGAGAGAGAGTGAGAGAGAGCGAGAGAGAGAGAGAGAGAGAGAGAGAGAGAGAGAGAGAGAGAGAGAGAAAGAGAGAGAGAGAGACAGAGTGTGTTTGTGTGTCACATTTCTTTATCCATTTATCTGTTGTTTCTATGACTTAGCTATTGCGAATAATACTGCAGTGCACATGGGTGTGCAGATATCTCTTTAAAATAGTGATTTCATCTTCTTCAGATATATACCCAGAGTGGAATTGCTGGATCACATGATAGTTCTATTTTTAACTTTTTGAGGAACCTTTATACTGTTTTCCATAGTGGCTGTATTAATTTGCATCCCACCAAGAGTTCACCAGTTTCCTTTTCTCCACATCCTCACCAGCATTTGTTATTTCTTGTAGTTTTGATAGTAGTCATGCAACAGGTGAGAGGTGATATCTCATTGTGGTTTTGATTTGCATTTCCCTGATGATTAGTGATGTTGAGCACCTTTTCATGTACTTGTTGGACATTCCTATGTCTTCTTTGCAAAAATGTCCATTCAAGTCATCAGCCCATTTATTAATTGGATGGGTTTTTTTTGTTTGTTTGTTTGTTTTGTTGTTATTGTTTTTGGTTTTGAATTGTATGAGCTTTTTTTATATATATATTTTGGATATTAACCTATTAACCCCCTATGAGATGATGGCTTGCAAATGTTTTCTCCCATTCCAAAGGTTGCCTTTTCATTTTGTTGTTTCTTTGCTGTGCTTTTAGTTTGACATAGTCCCATTTATTTATTTTGGCATTTGGTGTGCTTTTGGTGTTAAATCAAAAAATCATTGCCAAGACCAATCTCAAGTGGCTTTTTTGCTCTGTTTTCTCCGGGAGTTTTATGGTTTTAGATCATATGTTAAGTCCTTAACCCATTTTGAGTTAATTTTTGTGAGCAGTGTTAAGATAAGGAAGATAACGGTTCATTTTCATTCTTTTGCATGTGGATATCCAGTATCCCTAACACAATTTATTGAAGAGGCTATCCTTTTCCCATTAAGTATTCTTGGCTTTCTCATCAAATATTGTCCATATATGTGTGAGTTTATTTCTGGGTTCTTGTTTCTATTCCAATGTTATATGTATCTGCTTTTATGTCAATATCTTACTATTTGATTACTGTAGTTTTGTACTATAGTTTGAAATCAAGAAGTATAATGCCTTGTGCTTTGTTCTTTCTCAAGATTACTTTGGCTTTTTGAGTGTGTGTGTGTGTGTGTGTGTGTGTGTGTGTGTGTGTGGTTCCATACAAATTTTAGGATTGTTTTTCCATTTCTGTGTAAAATGGCATTGGAATTTTCATAGGGATTGCATTGAATCTATAGATGGTTTTGTAGTGTGGACATTTTAACAATATTAACTCTTTTGCTCTACCAACACAGGATATCTTTCCATTGATTTTATTTTCTTCAGTTTCTCTCCTTATAGTTTTTGCTATATAAATGTTTCACTTCGTTGGTTGATTTTTCTCCTAAGTATTTGATTGTTTTTGATGCTATTGTAAATGGGATTGTTTTATTTCATTTTCAGATAACTGCTTATTAGGGTATGAAAACATAACTGATTTGTGTATGATTTTATATCCTGAAATTTACTGAATTTGCTTATTATGTCTAGTTTTTTGGTGGTATCCTTAAGATTTTCTATATACAAGATCATGTCATCAGCAGAGACGATTTTACTTCTTCCTTTCCTATTTAGATTTATTTATTTATTTATTTACCTAATTGCTCTGGCTAGGACACCCAATGCTATGATGAATAAGACTGATAAGACTGGGTACCCTTGTCTTGTGCCTTATCTTACAGGGAAAGCTTTTAACCTTTCACTGGTGAGTATGGTGTTAATTGTAGACTTGTTGTATGCCCTTTATTATTTTGAGATATGCTCCTTCTAAACCCAGTTTTTTGAGAGGTTTTTATCATGAAAGGATGTGAATTTTGTCAATTGCTTTTTATGCATCTATTGAAGTGATCATATGATTTTTTTTATTTTATTCTACTAATATGGTGTTTCACATTTATTTATTTATGTGCGTTGAAACATCCTTGCCTTCTAAGGATAAATCCCACCTGATCATGATGAATGACCCTTAAAATGTGCTGTTGAATTCAGTTTGCTAGTACCTTGTTGAAAATTTTTGCATCCATATTCTTCAGGGATTATTGAGTTTCAACCTGTTCAGGAGCTTCCCAGGTAAAACCTGAATCCGGCCCCAATATGCAGAGAGCAGAGAGAGATTGAAGGAAAAGGTAGACCACTCCAGATTGATTGGTGGCAAGTTTCATAAGTCATGGAATTTACTTATGAGATTTGTCTTGTGTAGCCTCAAGATGAGTAGTTCTCCACACTTTATGTAGTTTAAAGCCTCTATATAAACTTTTAAGATTTGCCTATCAAATCTTAACTGGGGTCAGTCACACACATAGGAGGCTTTAACTGGAGTCAGTTACATAACAAGTCCAGATAGTCTCAACACTACATTTCAATCTAAAGGCTGTATCCTTGGAGCAGGGAAGGCAAGTGAAGTACACATTCCAAAACACAGAGGAGGGGGTGGAGAGCCTCTGATTGCCTCAGTCCAGCTCATGTGTCAAATGAGTGGTCACGTCTTGATGACCTTTCCCAATATTCTACTCCTTGTGACCAGCTCTTACAATCATGTATGCCCCCTCTTCTGCAGTGTGCCCTGAGCAGTCGACAACGGCTTTCACTAGCATGGAGGTGGCTTGTTTGGCAGATATCTGGCTGCATTGGAGGCAGATGTCACAGCAACAGTATAGGCACATGTAAGAAAAAACACAGCTTAAGACAATGATTCCCATAATCAATTACAACATTTTCCACCAAGAGCCCCATGATCTAAACCATTGACTTATTAAGTCTTCTGGGCTGGGGGTTAGATCAGTCAGGGTGTCCACTTGTGCCTCCTGTGATTTAACAGATGACACATTAGCAGATTCATCAAGTATGAAAACACAGCCTTCTGTACAGATAATGGCACAGGTGCCTCGTTGCAAGGCAGTAATAATATCCAAGACCATTCTGTTTTGGAGGAGAGCTTTTCTCATTAGAGACAGCTCAGTGCTCAGTAAAGACAGGCTTTGTGGACTATCACTCAAAGCTTGCCGGGTGAATTTACTAAGGGCTTCTACATGAAGATGGCAGTCAAATAATTGTACCAGTGGGAAACAGAACATGCCCATGTGGCCTTGAGGAGAGGGAGGTTAGCAACTTAAGGAATTTGAGTTGGTGGTGCATACCATACATGTTGGCTGGGAAAGGCAACACTGTCAGGGGTGAGCAGATGGGCTGGAGGCAGCATGTGCCAGACCAGAACCCCATTTTCTCTCTGCTGTCAATGCTATGTGTTCCATTCCAGGTATAGTGCATTTAAATGTTGGGTGCCTTGGCAGAGATCCCCAGTTCTGGCATATGCGGCAATAGGCCCTATTGATTGATCACTCAAATGTATTACAGTCTGGGATTGTACACTATTCCACCCAGCCAACGTGGTTTTACTCTTTAGTAAATGAATCTGCTGCTTTAATATTCCATGTTTCCTTTCTATCAACCCTGCTGCTTACGAATTATAGGGGGCATGGAATCTCCATTCAATGTCATGTTCTTTTGCCCAGTCTTGCATATCATGACCTTTGAAATGTGACCTGATCATTATCTATCTGATAAGGGTATACATACATGGTACTCAGCTTCTTTAATCCCCTAATGGTGGTAATCTGGTTTGCACAGCAACAGAGAGAAGCTTGTGTTAAACCAGATCAGTGTCCACACACCCAACTCTGATAGATGGCCTAGCCTCCTTTGACAGTTACCTTGGGCATTGTTAAGAACACATAACGCATGCTGTTACTGCATTAACCATGTCATTGTATTTCAAGGGCAATTCGGCATCCTTGGCAATATGCCATGCCACCCAGGTGTGTGGTAGCTATTCTTTCTATGCACCCAATCTGCTGTATCTATGGAAGGGTCAGTTGCTAGACCTCATACCTGAGTTAGGGCATCAACTTCTTGATTGCCAGGAAATGTCAATACCTTATGAGCCGAGACATGGAAGACAGTGAGGATTGCCTCAGGCTCACGTAGGTAAACCCAAATGTCCCTCTACATAAGGACCTACTCATGAATTATCCACCCCTCAGCTTCCCATTGTCCAAACCATAGGGTTAATCTCTTTAGAACCGCCTAACTCTCAGTGCAAAGGATGAAAGAGCTCATCTATGGTCACCAGCCAAAAAATTCTGAGTTCAGTCCATTGCCTACTGGGGTTCATTCCTGCCTGAGAGGCTCCCCCTGGAGGAGTGCTGTATACACTGTTTGTCAGGAGCTCCAGCTCTATGGGGGTACATCAGGTTTCTGACCCCTTCTAGAGCTGGGACCAAAATCTTAGGGGCACTCTCTCCTTCTGTTGTCTCTGCCATGGTTCCAGAGTCACAGACACATCTAACTCAGATGAGAGCCTGCTTTGGGAGCTATCCGAAGCTTTAATCTGCTTCATTAGTATTTTTGCCTTCTCAAAGGGTAAGGCTTATTGCTCTGAGCCCCAGTCCCACCTAAGCCCTTCCTTTACCAGTAAGTGTAAGGGAAGGAGGAACTGTGCCAGGTGGGGAATAAAAGTCCCCTACAAAGGCTTGCCTCTCCTTTACATTCGTAGGATGTGGATAGGCTAGCCTCTCATCAAACCTAGTTTCTGGGACAACATGGGTCTTACCTGACCTAACAATTCCTAAACACCTTCAAGCAGAGGCTGGGCCTTGAATTTTCTGTGGGTTTACCATCCATCTTTGCCCTGGCATATATTCCAGCAAAGCATGCAGTGTCCTGCAGCAAAGGCAAGTCTTCACAAGTTAACATTTTACTGAGTTGGGGGAGGACAACAGGGCCAGGTCCTGGGCTACAATCCCGTGACCTATTATGGGGTTATGCAGGCAGCCTTGGGGAAGCGTTTGGAAGATTATCATTGTCCCTCCCACATGAAGGCAAATTGATCTCAGTTATCAGAAATCTGTACTTGTCAGTCTGTACTTGCCAGTCTTTCCATGAATCTCCTTGAAGATCAAGCGTCTTGGCAGGAACACTTTTGCAAAGGCATCAGAGTAAAATAATGACAGTCTGCAAATGACAAGACGTAAAAATGTCCATGATTAAGGATCTGATGAGAGTTCACATATAAACCAAAATGATGCAATTGACTTCATTATCCATTCCACCCTTGGTCAGCTTGAGCACACATAAAATTCTTTTCTCAAGCTTCATTTTCCATAAACCTTTTGTATATACCCTTCAGCTTTTGTCCAATCCTCTCCTTTTTTATTTTGAAACAATCGTTTTACTTTAGGACAAAATTATTTTTTTCCTTTACCAATAGAAAACAAAACAAAACAAAAAAACAACATACTATAAAATACTATGTCTTTTCCATCGTTCCTTAGCTAAAAAACACATTCTATTTTCCTTTCCCTCAACAAAAACGCATCTCCTTTCTTTTCACACCTACTTTTACAGAAAACATACATCCCACTTTCCATATACAGTCATTTTCTTTCATCCTTATTATGTTCTGGGAGTTTTGTAAAAAACCTTAGCTCTTTTACAAATCAATTTTGGCTACAGCAGTCTGTATTTTAAAAAGGGCTCTTTTAAACTTGTTTCCTGGGCAATGTTTTGGTTAGCTTTGGGGTGTTTACATTTCAAAGACATGATAAGATTCAAAAGTTTCAGAGACAGAAAGAATGCAAGTTTTCTCCTAGAAGTTTTGGGATATATTTCCCTATTATCAGAAGTCTAGGGTAATTGCTATTTAAAACTTTCCTTTGTATTTGGGGTCTGACTACCTAGTCCACTCCAAGTGTTTCATTGTCAATTACCATAACATCTTCCCCTTTGTTCTCACTTTCCCAGGGATTCTACCTTTTAGCCTCCCAATCAGTTTAATCTAGTTTGAAAGCCTCTTTGGCAGGGTTACTATGAAAGCTAGAATCCATCAGTCTCTCTTCTGTCTTCTCTTTTCTCTCTCTCCTCTCTCTCACTCTTTCCCTCTTTCTTTCTCATGAACTTGGCTTCACAGGTCAGCAAAAGGAGCAGTGGAAAACATTTTTTTAAATGAGAAGGTAAAATGAAATTCAAAAGTCTTGGAATTGCTTTTTAAAAAGGGGGGCGGAGACCTAGATAAAACAAGACTGGCAAAATATTGATAATTGTTGAAGCTGGGTGTTGAGTGCATGTGGATATACTTTTTTCTCCACTTCTTAAAATACTTTTCATTCTACTTTTCGCGTAGTTTGGACATTTCCTATAATAAAGTTTTTGAAAGATGTAGAAACATTGTGGCCTGATTCCTCTGACCCTTTTATAGTGTCATTGATTTGAAAAGAGGCTGCACGTCCTATCTAGGTGTCCCCCCCCCCCTTTATTACTCCTACTCACTTCTGAAATTCTCGTTTTATCCCAAGAAAATTGTCTCTACAGAGGATTATAAAAGTCATATTTTGCTGCTTGGAGAATTATGCTTAGAATCTGGTTTACAAGTTGAAGAAAGAATGTGAAAATCTCAGCCAAATAAGACAGCTAGGCTTGAAAGTAGTGGCCAAGCATCATTTGGAATTTTATTTTTTTAAGGGAAATATTAGAGGAGCTCCTTTAGTATGAGAAAAGATTGAACTCTCCAAACTTTTCTTCCAGACAGCTCAGAAACCTGTACACTTTTAAGAATCTGTTTCATGTATTTAGACGTGAGATTGTTTAGCCTATGTGCTCATTACATGTTAAAATAAACAATTGCTAATGTGAATTAATTTTCCCTGTTGAGTAGATTATCTTCCTCTGCCCAAAGTTCAAAGCCAGCTTATTGCATTTTAACAGCAGGATCATACTCAGTATTTTGGAGGTTGAAGCTACCTCCCCTAGCCCTGCTGCAGGCCAGTGCAGAATGTGTGGCAGCCCCAGATCCAGGGGGGCATGGTGGCTTGTCAGCTCAGGCCATTGGGGTCCAGAGCATCAACCACCATACAGTCGTAGATGAGCACTACAGGTGATATGCAGAGGCTGCTAGAGCTGTTTGGGTGCTCTGTAACACCTTCAAGTACAACAGCTAGGGGCAAGGGCAAGCACTGGTAGTGGCCATAGCCACAGTGGCTCAGCTGCAGCGAGCGGTAGCATGTGCCTGTGTAGTGGCAGGGGCTAGTGGCAAACACACGTGTAGTAGTGGGGGCCACGACAGGCAGCAAGGGTCAGGGCCAACTATGAAAGCCAATGAAAACTGCAAGGGGACCGTGGTGGTTGTGCTGGCCATTGCTATTCAGTGGCAAAAGTTGCTGGGTTTGTCTATAGAGCAGGTCACTAGGAACCATGATTACTCCCACTGCATTGCATGGCTGTTATTGGTGCCCCTGCTTTTTTCCCTCGTTTCTAACCATCTTTATACGTGTCAACTTTGCTAATCTCTAGGTGAGTGAACGAAAGCAGCACCTTCATGGGGTTCTATGACAGCCTGAGGAAGCTGGTCACTCACCTCTTGCTTCATTTCCCTGTGAGGGCAACTCGTTAGCTGGGCAGTTTCCTCTTGGTGTCAAGCAATACCAACTTGGGGGATGTGATAATGCAGGTAAATGAAGCTGTTCTTTCAGCCTGTTAGCCTGTTCTTTCTAACCACCTTCTAATGTGGTTATCCTGAAGGGTTTTTGTTCCATTGTGTGGCTGAAGTTTCTTAAGTGAACTCTAGAGCTTTTCCAGATCTGTTTTTGTTCATGGATAGCTAACTATTGATCTTTGTGGAGGATGGATGCTGAGGTCTCCTACTTTGCCATCTTGGTGACATCACTTCCCTAGTGCACTCTACTTCTGGATCTGTTCGAGGTTGTCTTAGCATCAACTTGACTTTTTAAAAAATTAATGAACTAATTAATTTCTAGTTTTAACTCATCTGCCCTGATGCTTGATTATTACTGCTTCTCTGGTCCTAGGATTCTGCCTTCTCTTAACCAGGATCCCCTCTCCTGGCTGGCCTAGCTCAATCCCTCAGGTTTTCTGTCGCCTTGTATAAGCAATGAGCAACCTGTATGCTACTATATCCGAAAAAGGCCCCTTCCCAACCCTTTAAGTTCCCCCACTTTTGTCCTATTATTATGATCCTACAATTTTCCAATGCTCTTCAACCAGTTTTCTACATGAGAATGAACACTTTATACAATATGACTCCTGCTATTTTAGTAAATAATGCATTGTAGGAAATGTTATATTTTTTTTAAAAACGCTAATAATGAAATTTATAGCTTTCTTTCCTCAATACTCCTAGACTTGGTCGTCAAATATTGTGACCATCGTGACCAAAGATTTCATCAAATTACTTTGATACAACCCAAACCCTCCATTAATGCAGCAATAGAATTCAGAACTACCTATTATGTGTGGGGCCCCTTCCCTAATGGAGACATTTATATACCTCTCCGGAAATGGGCCAAGAGGTCTGGATATATTTCTTGTCATATTTCAGGCCATTGGGGATATTCTGACGTGGTGACCCATGTCAGGCCTGGCCATGATTGAGGCTATACCACTTTACCTTTTTTTCCAAGATTTGATTTCTCAAGAGACTCAGACCAAAATAGAACAGCTTCCTTTCCAAAGCTAAATATTATTTGCCATGGAAATATACTTGGAAATTTTTAACAATGGAAAGACACGAAGAGGTGATGCTTCATGGTTCATGATAAAGGTCTAAGTGATGACTCAACCTTGTAGAAGGGGCATGGCTTGCTGTGGCTGTAATCTTTCCTGTTAAATTTTAATTCCAAGGTTTGAACAAAACGTTTTGCTCACTGGGTAGTAGGAACATGGATCTGCATGTTTAAAAACCCAGGGCCCGTTGGTTGAGACAAACTAAGATAATTAAGCAAATGCAATAGTAAGAAAAATTAGAAGGAAAGGTGTCATTTGTCCTCAGATTATACTTACTCTGAAAGGAACCACCTGCAATCAGCTAATTTGAGGAAGAGTTACTGGCTTTCCAAACCTGCAGAACCATTGACTTCCTCCATCTTTCTGTGTGGCTCAAGAATAAGCAATTATGTCCTACCAAAAAAAATATCTGAAAGTTGGGTCCCTCATTTCAGCCATGGTGTAGCCCCATCCTCCACTTTGGACCTGCTGTCTCTGATAGACAGTGTTGATCTCTCCTTCCTGTGTGCCAGCACTGAATCTGAGTACGTGTCACACTTTCTTGGAATTACTTGTTTTCCATGTCTGCCTCCCAAACTGGACTATGAGAGCCTCAAGGGCAGTAAAACTTTCATATCTCCAGCACTAAGTGCAGGATCTAGAATTTAGATGTTTAATGAATATTAACTGAGAAAATGAAAAAGTCTCCAAAAATGGACCAGAATCAAGAGATTCTCTGCCATCCTCATCTGTATTTAGAGAGAATAGAGAAGGCAATCAGAAGAAACTGGATTTCCCACAGAAATCACTGCGAGTTAACCTAGAACCATCACAAATAAGTGTGAAATAAAAAAATCTGAAGAGGACATTAACTCCAGGGAATGCAGCTAGGACTAAAACATTGGGTCTGAACCACAAAGACTCCCAGAGATAGGATTTCATAGGGCACTGCTGGAGGATAGAGGCCCTTGTAAAGCTGAATTTATAGGAATGTTAATTTGAGGCTGATGGAGCGGAATCATTTATACTACAAACTTGGAAGCTCACGATAGCTTTTTATTTATCATTATCATATGTATTTTGGTTCTGCAAAAAGTGATAAGTAACAATAGGACATGTGAAAATCTTCAATAAAGATCTTTGTCAGGGTCAAAATGATCCAGGGCAAACTACACTTTCAATAATGTATCCAATTGGGAAGAACAAAGGCTATTCCTCCTTCTTTTACGTGGTCCCTGAATATGGCACTGGATCCATCTTGGGCTTCTCACAACAATGCACTTAATGGAAATGTATTTGACATTGGAAGACTAAAGTTTGAAGCTTAACATTGCTATTTATTAGCTATGTGATTTTGGGCAAGCCACTTCACCTTTCAGAGCCCCTGTTACCTATTTGAAAAGTTGGCATGATAAAATTTGCCTGGACTAGTGGTTATGAAGCATAAATGGGAAATGTATATGAACATCCTTAACTGTGGCCTGGCACACTATAGGTGCTCAATGAATAGAGCTAGAATTCCAACTCCATAGACCCAGAGAAGTGGAATAGAGTATAATGGGCCAAAAATGCAGAGGTCATTACTTGACTCCCAAGTATAATCAGAAGCTGATTTCTGTAATGGCCCTGGGGGCATCTAATAGTTCTCCCTGTTATGTGTTCCCTTCTGTTCTTATGATACCCCAAGACTGACTTCATCCAGAGATAAGGCATCAATTAAGTCAAGCAGCCTTCAAAACATTTAAATAACGTCTAGAGGATGAACAAACAGGGACCACCTGGGGTTAGTGAGGGGTGTGAGGAAAGGAGCAGAGGGTGATAGGACTAACAGATCAGGCCACGTTTGATACTCAGGACCAATGTTTCAGATTGCAGATGGTTTGATGCAGCTAGTAAATTGAAAGGTTACCATGAAAATCCGATTTCCATTTTTTTGTGTGAAAAATTAGAAGATCAGGCAGGTCTGCTCCACATTCCCTCAATCCCCTCATAGCAATAGTTTATCAGAGCTAAGTAGGAGTTAACAATTTAAATGGAACAGGTCCACTTGAGCTTGAAAGTTGTCTGCACTCCTTATTGTCTGCCCTGGATCCAGTCTCAGTATTGGTTTCATTTGTCATCTCAAATACACTATTTGTCTTAGCCAGCTGTACTATTAGGTTGGTGCAAAAGTCATTGCGGTTTTTGCAATTATTTTTAACCTTGTAAACCGCAATGACTTTTGCACCAACCTAATAGTTACATGGTAAAGAACTATCTGAAAAGATACGGTCAGTTTGCATATTAGAAAGATAATCATGAAAAGAGAAAGATTTGTTGTTGGGAGAGGGAGAGCAAGTCAAAGAGAAGGATTAAATTTGAAGTAGAAAGGTCAACTCAGAAGTTATTACAATAGTTCAAGCTAAACATTACAAAGGTACCAACTAGGCAGTAGCCCTGGAGATGGGGTGAAGACTGATTCCAGAGATAATGTCCGGGATAAAACTGAGTGAGTTGGTGACTGAGCATGGAGAGTAAATGAAGAAAGGGGAGGATTTCCTGGCTGAAAATAAGTCGAGATTACTGTTTCCCCGGAAATAAGACCTACCTGGACCATCAGCTCTAATGCGTCTTTTGGAGCAAAAATTAATATAAGACCCAGTCTTTAATATAAGACTGGGTCTTTATAATATGATATATAATATGACATGATATGATAATACCGGGTCTTATTTTAATATAAGACCAGGTATAATATAATATAATATAATATAATATAATATAATATAATATAATATAATATAATATAATACCAGGTCTTATATTAATATTTGCTCCAAAAGACACATTAGACCTGATAGTCCGGCTAGGTCTTATTTTCGGAGAAGCAAGGTATGTACAAAAATATTCATTGCAACAGTTTTTGTGTAGTAGCAGAAAAATAACAACAAAATGAAGTCCCATCAAAGCAAAATAGTTGAATACACCATGGTATACCCATCCATACTCTAGGACATTATGCTGCCCTTATAAGGAATAAGTCAGATCCAAACCAACTGCGTTGGAGGGATTTCCTCAGAGCATAGTTAAGTGAAATGCACTGAGCTGTGTATATAAGATGTACCTTTTTTTTTTTTGAACAGTAACAACCAAAAAAATCTGTGTATGTATATGCAGATATATATGTATATATATGTAAATGTGTGGGTATATATATATATGTATGTGTGTGTGTGTATTTGTTTATGATTATGTGAGCAAAGTGGAAGAGGAAGTAAAAGAAAAGTAAAAGATCTATATTCTAAAACATCTTTGAATTTTTTAAAAATGCGTTTTATTGTACTTTTGTCAGAGTGCATATGTGTGTATAAACATAGAACAATTGCAGGAAATGATTATATGGATTTTAAGGGATTCCAATTGATTTTAATCTTCTATTGTTAAAGATTATTTATAAAATTGCTATAAAACCCCCACAACATGTGAACCTAAACTTGCTTAAAAATGAAGTTTAATTTTTAAAAAATCTACAATAGATCTATTTTCCTTGTAGACAAACACAATCAAGGTATATTTTTCAGTCATTTCAACTTTCCTCTCATACTAAATTTAAATCCTGCCACAGCCATTTACCAGCTGGATGAACTCAGGCAGTTTACTTAATCTCTCTTTCATCCTGACTTTTCTTCTATGAAAAATGCGAATGATAATCCCAACCCTGTAAAATGATTGTTAGAATCAAATAAAAGAATTCTTCATAGAGTGCCTGGACCATAGGAAGCTCTCCTCAGATGGCAGCTACTATTTTTAGTGCTCTTTAGAACTTTCCCCCCAACACCCCAAGAGTGACATGATTGATTTCAGCATGGCCTTCAGTTCCTCCCTAACCTCCACTGATACTTGTCTCTTCAGTTCCAGGGATAAGGTCCCTCCCCTTTTCTCCAGACTTAATCAGATAGTTGAAGCCAAAGAAGGAATTCTGGGCCACAGGCCAGTGAACAGGAATCAGGGCTCACACATAGTTTCTTCCTGGTCCTATTTTTAGCTAATCTGACTTCTTAGTTTAAAATTTACCATCAAATTCAAAGTAATTTCCAAATGTCCTGTTCACATTTAACAAGTAAAAGCTTGTTTTTGAAGTTTTGCAAGTTTTAGTTTGACAAGTTTTGTCCATGATGTAAAGAAAAAGATTAACCAAACATGGGATATAGGTGTGATAGCATTACTAAGTGCTAGATAACTATAGAGCCCCATCAAAATAATAGAAATGATATGAACTTTTGACACAAATATGATCAAATCAGTTTGGAGGAAGTAAAATCACCTTATATTTGCATATTTGTTTAGAGTTTGCACTCCTGGAAAAACCAGAGATATTGAGATGTTTCGGGTAAAGCTGTATGTACTATGTCAGCACCAAAGGTACTTGAGGAATTCAGTTTTAGTTTTAGTCAAAAAGTTATACATGAGACCTAATGAAACTTAACCATTCAATTTGCTGAGTTCTCTGTTTCAGTTCTAAAATATATCACTGTTACAGGGGAAATGTATAAATAAGTTTATAAATGTAAATTCCAATCATCCCTGAAAGTTTTGTTCATAGCACACACTGTAATAGAACTAGAGTCTGTCCTAGCCAGAGCTTTCCAAAAGGAACAGCAGTGGCCCTTTTATAACTAGGAGTTAGCCTTTGGGTATTTTTTCAATTTGTCGATTTCTTTTGCCATATTTTATTTGTGTAGGAATTTTATTTCTGAATAGTTTCCTTCTTTTACTGTCTTTAAATTACATTTTAATCTTCTTCAAACAGCAGAATATTTTAAATACTTTAGAAAGCAAACCTTCAGATGTGGCCACTGATGGGTAAAAATTTTTTGTTTAGTTTACCATGATTAATATAAAGATAGAAACCAACATTTACTGTTTACAATGCCTCAGGCATTGTTCTAGACCAGGGTTTCTCAACCTTGGCACTGCTGACATTTTGGATGTTGTGAGGTGGCTGTCCTGGGCATGGAATAATGTTTAGTAGCATCTCTGGCCTCTACCCAGATGCCAATAGCACACTTCCACCCTCCCCCTGCCAGTTGTGACAATCAAAAATGTCTCCGGACATTGCCAAATGTCCTTTGAGAGGCAAATTCACCCCCTGTTTAAGTACCACTGACAGTTCTAAACACAGTCACACAGGTAATTTTATTTGCTCTTTACAACAGAGATGATGAGAATTTATGTAATTTTTCCCAAGGTCACATAGTGAGTTAGTGAGTAGTTTCCTGGGATTCAAGTTACAGTTGGTATAATTCCATAGCTGCTCCTCATTTAGAGATCCTGCTGGGGGGGAAAAAAAAAGGAAAAGGAAACCTAACTTAGATTCAACATTTCTTAAAACATAAAAGTTAGTCTGAGTGATATTCATAATACTTTCTATATCTTCAAACCCCATCTTGTCCCCAGGATGTCTTTTAGCGGCCACCACCCTACAATCCTCCCTTCCAACAAATATCTCATTTTTCCCTGAGAAATCAAGAATTATCTAAGAGATTTTTTTTTCTTTTTTTCCGCTTTTTCCTCTTTACCTCAATCATTCTTTCCCATCCTTCTTTCTAAGGCCAACCCCTATACCTATGCTTTTGATCATATCCCTTTCCCTTCCCTCTAACCTTGCTTCATGTGTTATCCCTATTACAGATTATACCTATTACAAACCTTCAGTTCTTCCCCTAGGCCTGAGAATAGGTAATGGTTAAATTTATGTGTATCATTTAGGCTATGGTATGCAGACATTTGATCAAACGTTATTCTAGATATTTCTGTGAAGGTATTCTTTTTTTAAAGATGACATTAACATTCAAATGAATAGACTTCGAGTAAAGCAGATTATTCTACATAATATGGGTGAGCCTCATCCAATCAGTTGAAGGCTGACCTCTCTGGAAAAGGGGGAATTCTGTCAGCCAATTACCTTAGGACTCAAACTGCAACTCTTGTATCCAGCCTGCCAGCCTACCCTTAAGATTTTGGACTTGCCAAGTCTCCACAATCACATCAGCCAATTCCTTAAAATAAATCTTTTTATTTGTAATACATACCCGATTGATTCTGGTTACTCTGGAGAACCCTAGTACACCCTCCTTCAAAAAAATCCTTTCCTCCCAAAGCTGCTCTGCATCTAAGCTCAAATAGCCCCTTCTCCACAAAATCAGCTCTACCACCCCGCCTCCCTCTCCTGCTGGTTATTGCTCTTACAGTCTACATAAGATGCTTGAAATGGGATTTCTGCACTGTGAAACAAGGACCTTACCTCTTTCATTGTTATGTTTCCAAAATACATCTAGCACAATAACTTGAAAATTGTGGATAAAGCTTAATAATTTGAAATGTGAAACCTTTCCTCTAAACATCTGAAAAAGAATACAATGATAAATATTTCCTTTTGATATTTCTGTACTTAAACGTTTGAATTTGAATTTTGTTTATTAAAAACATCATTTTGGGTGATTTAGTCCTCTTTCTTCTTAAAAAACAAAATGTTTTTCAGTGTTTTAATAAAAGAGCAACCCAATTACAGAAATCTGTAGCTTTGTTTATGGAACTTCAAGATCAGAGGAATCATTCCCCAAATTCAAGTGTTGATGAATAGATGTGTGGTTAGTGGCTGGTGGGCACTTTTTAATTCTTTACTACAAATTTAGCTCCTTTACTCTTGCCCATAATGCTAATATGCCCTTATAAAATTAGAAAATTGGGAAAAAATGAATTAACTATTTGTTTAGCTAGATTTTTTAAAAAGTCAATAAGGTAAAAAAGAAAAAGAAGCAAGAGGGTTTAGAGAAAGAATATTTCTTCTGTTAGTGAAAAACAGTTATATTGGATGGTATTTTTGACCTTTAGGCTAAAGACCCGAAAGTGAGTTTTAAAACAGAAACACATTTTTAGAGAATTACAACAAGCTTTTAAAAACTCAGTGGGGATTTACCAACACTGATGTTTTAGAAAAGTTTTCAAAAAAAAAAAAAAGAAAAGTTTTCAGCACAACTCAAAGATTTCTAAATTGAAGAGGAAAAACTTACCCACTATAACAAAAATACCACAAGTTAGATCATTTCCATGTTTTATGTATGTCTCTGATTCCATAGTCCTTACTCATATAGATTTATATTTTTCCAACATTTTATTATAAAATGCTTTGAATACATCATTTCTATCCATCTTTTTTCTTAAATGTGTTTCAAAGTAAGTTTCAGACATCAGTATATTTCATGACCAAAAGGGATTTGTTCATTATTCAAGGCTGGTTCAACATTCAAAAATCCATTACATAAACAGGTTAAAGAAGAAAAATTATGGTTATACTAAAAATGCTGAAAAACTATTTGACAAATTCAACTATTCATGATAAAAACTCCCAGTAAACTAGGAATAGAGAGGAATTTCCTTAACTTGATAAAGAACATCTATAAAAAGACCTATATCTACACTCCCACACATTTTGTCCCCATGCAAATATTACTTTGAAGCAAATCTGATAATCTTCCAAAACCGCTTTTGTACATGTTGCTATCTCTCTTTGATTGTCATTCCTTGGTCCCTGCTTGTTTGATCATCCTCTAGGAGATACTATCAGAGCCTTAAGGTAAAATAAGAAAAGAACAGGAAACTGTAACATATCCAGGCACAGAGAAGAAACTGACATTAGCTGTCTCCAGGGCTATTGCCTCTCCAGGGATTCATCTGGGACAGTACTCAGCTTGTGATCAGAGTGCAGTAGTGACCTGTGTCATGTGTCACCTGTTTTACTCAGCTCCTGCGACATTCCTCTGGATCCATGGCTTGGGACTCAAAAAATAGAAGTCCTGAGTCTCTTTATCGTATTTGTATTGAACTTCGTTCAAGACAGACCTCAAATGATTCCTAGGCACATTTCTGAGAAATATGAGCTCACAGGGGAACAAGACACGTGGTCAAGATCCAGGAGAACCAGAACATAAAAATTTAAATATGTTTGTTAATATGTTTAAAGAAATAAAAGAGGATATTGAAAATATGTGCAAGAATCAAGAGATTAGTTTTTTAATTAAATTTATTAGGGGTGACATTGGCTAATAAAATTATAGAGCTTTCAAGTATGTAATTCTATAATACATCATCTATATATTGCATTGTATGCTCACGACCCAAGGTCAAATCTCCTTTCATCACCATATATTTGACCCTTTTACCCTCTTCTACCATTCCCCCTCTCCCCTTACCCTCTGGTAAGCACTAAACTGTTGTCTGTGTCTATGAGTTTTTGTTTGTTTGTTGATTTCAGTTTTATATCCCACATATGAATGAAGTCATATGGTTCTCAACTCTTTCTGTGTGACTTATTTTGCTTGGCAAAGATTTTCTTAAAGACAAAACCGATTTGAAAGAAGAACCGATAAAATTTCTTGAAATGAGATTGTGATAACTGAAATTAAAAACTCAGTGGATATTGCCGTAAATGAGATACTAAAAATGCTGAAAACATTGAACCTGAATGTGATTAAAGCTCTAATGCCAATTATCAGTTTATAGGAGCTAGAGGAACTGAATCACAGATAAGCAATTGTCCAAATCCAAACTGTAGAAAATTCTATAGGAAAAACAACCCATTTTCTTAAAAAAGATTGCAAGGAAAAAAGAAAATATGGAGAGCCCATTGATTAAATGGTAATTTAAAAGGCATAGTTAACAATTGTAATATTTGTATTAATACTTTATTTGGATTCTGATTCAAACAACTTGTAAAAATTATGACATTTATGACACAATTAAAATTGTGACCAGTTAGAGGATGTTGATCCTATGCATTGATATTATCCTGTGGATAATAAGGGATTATTGTTCCTTTTGGATGTGGTAACAGTCTAGTAACTTTGTATAAAAATAAGAGGTTTTATCTTTTATCAATACATAGTGAAATATTAATGAGTTTCTATTTTAATTGCCAGAGATTAGGGTAATCAATTATCCTGGTTTATCCAGGACTGCCCTAGCTTTAGCACTGAAAGTCACTCATCTCAAGAAACCCCTCAATCCTGGACAAACCAGGATGGCAAAAAACTCTAGCCTAATGTCAGTTATTTGAAATTTGTTGAGTTTTTAAGTTATGATTAGATTATTCTTGTTATTTTGTCCATTTGAATGTTCTTTCAGTGAGTTAAAATCTACTTTTAATGTGCTTTTGTCATTTTATTCTTATAATTCTATGTTTTTGCTATATATATTTTGAGTCTCTATTAAAATACATAGACATTTATAATTGTTCTATCTTCTTGAATTCTTTGATTTCTTTATACTATTCTATCTCTGTTAATGCACTTAATTCTAAATTTTATATTGTGTTAATATCGTTACATCAGCTTTCTTTGGTTAGTACTTATTGGATATATCTATTTTTCTACCTTTATTTTCAATCTTTCTGGGCCATTTTCTAGTAATTTTGTATCCTGTATGTAGAATATTCCAAGATTTATTTTTTAAAATCAGTATGGTAGTTTCTATCCTTTAATAGATGAGTATAGTCCATTTAAGTATGTTAGAATGTTTATCATTAGAATTTTTCTTTCTTTTGCTAAAATAATTTTCAATTTTCAATTACAGTTGATATACAATATTATATTAGTTTCAGGTGTACAATATAGTAATTAGATATTTATGTAGCTTAAAAAGTGAACACCTCAATAAATCTAGTACTCATCTGATACCATGCATAGTTATTACAATATTATTGACTATATTCCCTATGCTGTACTTTAAATCCCAATGGCTATTTTGTAACTACCAATATGTACTTCTTAATCCCTTCTCCTTTTTCACCCATCCCTGTAACCCATCTCCCATCTGACAACTATCAAAGTGTTATCTGTATCTACGAGTTTGTTTTTGTAATGTTTATTCATTTATTTTGTTTTTTAGAGTCCACATATAAGTGAAATCATGTGGTACTTATCTTTATCTGTGTGACTTATTTCACTTATCATAATACCCTCTAGATCTGTCCATGTTGTACGAGATGGCAAGATGTCATTTTTATGACTGAGTAATATTCCATTGTATATATGTTCCACTTCTTTATTTATTCATCTATTGATAGACACTTAAGTTGTGTTCATATCTTGACTATTGTAAATAACACTACAATGAACTTTTATAGCATTATGCATGTGACTTTTCAAATTAGTGTTTGGGGTTTATTCAGATAAATACCCAGAAGTGGAATAACTGAGTCCTTCTGTGTCTCCTGTTATACCATTTTTATTATTTATCTATTTATTGTTTTATTTTTCAATTACAGTTGACATACAATATTATATTAGTTTCAGGTGTACACCATACTGAATAGACATTTATACAACTTTTAAAGTGATCACCCCGATAAATCTAATATCCATCTGACAGCATACATAGTTATTACAATATTATTGACTATATTCCTTATGCTATACCCTACATCCCCATGACTATTTTGTACTATCAATTTGTACTTTTTAATCCCTTCCCCCTTTGTACTCACCCCTTACCCCTCCCATCTGGCAACCATCAAAATGTTCCCTGTATCTATGAGTCTGTTCCTCTTTTATTTGTTCATTTATTTTATTTTTTAGATTCCCCAGATAAGTGAAATTATATGTCATTAGTCTTTGTCTGACATGCTACACTCAGCACAATTCCCCCTAAGGTCCAGCCATGTTGTCACAGATGGCAAGATTTCAGTTTTTCTTTATGGCTGAGTAATATTCCATAGCCTTTGTTTTAAAGTCTATTTTGTTTGGTATGAGTATTACTACCCCAGCTTTTTTGTTTGTTTCCACTTTCATGAAATATCTTCTTCTATCCCTTTACTTTCAGTCTGTGTGTCTTTCAATCTTAGGTGGGTCTCTTGTAGACAGCATATGTATGGGTCTTGCTTTCTTATCCATTCACATACCCTATGTCTTTTGATTGTAATATTTAATCCATTTACATTTAAAGTGATTATTGATAGGTATGTTGTTATTGACATTTTATTTATGTTCTTTTTTTTCCTTCTTCTTCTTCTTAAAGAAATCCCTGTAACATTTCTTATAATTCTGGTTTGTGGTGATGAACTCCTCAAGCTTTTTCTTGTCTGGTAAGATTTTCCTTTCTCCTTCAATTTTTAAGTGATAGCCTTGCTGGATAGAGTAGTCTTGATTGTAGGTCCTTGCTTTTAATCACTTTGAATAATTTGTGCCAATCCCTTTTGCCTGCAAAGTTTCTGTTGAGAAATCAGCTGACAATCTTATGGGGGTTCCCTTGTAGGTAACCAACTGCCTTTCTCTTGTTGCTTTTAAGATTCTCTTTGTCTTTAACTTTTGGCATTTTAATTATGGTTTGCCTATTTGTCCCATATGTTTGTTGTGTCTTTGTTCCTCTTCACTGCCTTCTTTTGAGTTAACCAAAAATCGCCCCCCACCATTTTATCTGTTCTATTATATTAACTTGAAATATCTTGTTGATGTAGGGAATAAATTACTAACTCAAAAGCCTTGTGCACCAAAATTCATGGTAGTAACAGTTCTTACCTTTATACTTTTTCATTGTGGTTATTTTTTTCTATGTGAAACTATTTGGTCTTCTATTACAAAGTATATGTGGGTGGTGCATGTGTGTAGATATGGATGTGTGCATACATGGTTGTGAGTGGATATGTGTTGTGTGTATGTGAGTGTGTTGCATATGTGCAAGTATGTGTGCACAAGTGTGCACAAACATGTATGCAAGCACATGTGTCTGCATGGATAATATACCATGTGAATGTTGCCTTTATTTCTAAATAAATAAATGATGAATTATAAGAGCATATTTCATAATTTAATTATATCCCTTCATTAATTTCTGAGTACAATGAAGTAATTGGTTAAATGCCAATGTAGTGGTCTATCAGAATAAATGGTTTTATCAAAATGTTTTCACTTGTAAGCCAGAATTTAACTCAATTATTTGAAGAAAAAAGTCTTATGTTCATAAAATCTCTCAAGGGGCAGATATGATGTCCTAATTTAATTAAGTATGTATTTCATTAAATCTTACAACAAAATTCATGAAAAGCATGGTAAAATGTTAGGTCTGCCACTTCTATGAGGAGAAATGTATACTGTTTCAGTTTCATGTCAACCTTTATTGTTGTTTTTTTTTTACTTATTTCTTAAGGAAATACCTTCCTCTCCCTCTGGCAATATGGTTGAACTTTGGAAAGCCTCAAGGGAAGAGAGGTTTTAAGAGAGGTTTGGGGCAGACTGCATAGAGGAACCTGGTCCCCTTAGTGATTGATATGATCCACGCTTGCAGCGTACAAGGTAAGATGCAAGTCTGTGCATGTGTAGAGAACATGCTGAACTCAGGGTTTGCTTGGTGAAATGGAGAAAGTAAACTTTGGGGAATTTTGAGAAAAAAATCTGTGAAATAAATTTACAATTAAGTATCTTTGGTGTGGAAAAAAGTCTTCTCTATTAGCAGTAATTATATTAAGTTATTTTACCTAGATTTTTGCACAGTGATAAAGACAAAAAGACATAGACATTCAATAGATTAATTCACAAATTTTAAGTATGTGCAGTACTGGAGATTCTGCCAGGCACTGCGGGTAATCTGAAATTTAAAAGCCTAAATTAGTGCTCAAGAAAGACACAATCAAGTGGAGGGAACTACAATATGAACACAGATTATCATAGGATAAGGTAGAAAGTGACATATCTCTTAAGTTGAGCAAAGTGCTAAGGGAGTTCAGGGGGGATAAGATTATTTGCCATGGAGGCTGGGCAAGATTAAAGAATGCTTCGTGAAGGAGGGGACATTTGAGTTGGGTCCAAAAGGATGAATAAAAATTTGACAGCTACTGATGAACTGGAGGGTAGACACATGGCTAAAGGTACAGTGATGAGTTTAGGGGAAAAGGAACAATTTTGTTTTGTTTGTGTATGAAGTATAAGTAGGCAAGTAGTAATGGATCATTCAAGAAAGGTAAGATGAACCATACCAAGGAAAGTTTTAAATGCCAAGCTATCATTATTATTAATTAAACAATTAACTTTTTATTATTCCCCTTACTGTGTGTTAAAAATAGAACTAGCTGCTGTGTGTAGACATATATATATAAAAGAAGGAAACATGGTCTATATGTGTATAGGAAATAAAATGTAGTTCCCCAAATTTAAATTGTCTTCAACTTCATAAGTATTCTGGCTTTCTAAAATGCTTTGTTTAAAATGGTATATACTTGTAAAAGACAATTTGGTATTTTCCATTAATGTTACTAACATATTTACCCATTAGCTCATCAATCCCACTCTCAGAATTTTTCCTGCCAATATATCTGTACACATACAGAAATAACATAACACTGCTTATCATTGTGAAAGTTTGGAAATAACTCAAATGTCCAATTATATGGAATTGGTTAGATATTAAGATCTAGGCACACCATGAAATACCAAGAACTTCTCTACGTAATGATATGAAAAAATCTCCATTTTATATTATTCAGTTGCTTTTTAAAAGCAAGGTGCCTAATAATGTACATAGTGTGCTAACTTCTGTTAGGAAATAACAGGGCATATATAGTTGCATTGCTTGCATTTTCAAAAGAAGCACTGTAACTATTAAAAGCAGTGACCTATAGGAGAAAAAATTAGGAAACCAGCTGAAGGGGCATTTTTTATATTGTTTTGATTTTTGAATTGTGTGAAAATATTGTTTATTTTAAAAATAAAACTATTTTAATAAAAACTAAAACAAAATGCTTTGTTCATATTTACATTTAGTTATATTGTTATTTAACTTTGTGTTTATATTAGATTTCTATTTACCTATCATTAACAATTGTATTGATTGGAAAGCTAGTTCAAATACCAAAATAGATTTCCATGGACTTACCCTTGGCTACCTTTATCAGAACCTAGACTATTACTTATTACTTATTGAGCTTTAATCTGTCTAGGTTATGGAGATTCCATGACTTGTGTTCTCTTTCCTTAATTTTTAAGCATGTAGGAGTTCATGAGCCAAATACAGTCGCCAATATTTAACATTAAACATCTAGGACATATACGGCCACTACTTAATAATTGCCCTGACAGTGACTTTCTATTCTATATTCTCCCTAGTTCTAGTCTGTGGTAGGTGGAATTTGCCTCCCCAGATTCCTGACTCCTGGTGTATACACACTTTCTTCCAGTTGTTCAGTCAAACACCAATCTAGGTGTTGCTGTAAAGGAATTCTGCCAATGTCACTTAAGGTCCCAAATCACTTAATCCTAGTTTGTCTGGGGAGGAGGGCTGACCTAATCACATCGGTCTTTTAAATCTGGTTCTGATGGTAAGAGACAGGGGAAGTCAGAGAGATTTTAAACATGAAAGGGACTTAACAACGGAGAAAATCTCGGTTGCTGGCTTTAAAGATAGAGATAGGCGGTGGCTCATGTGCCAGGGAATGCAGGTGGCCTTTAGTTGTTGAAAATGGCCTCTGGATGAAAAGGGGATGGACTTCTGTCCTACAACTGCAAGAACTGAAATTTGCCAACAACCTGAATGAGCTCGTGTTCATATTTATCAGGAATATTTTAATGTTATATTTTTCAGATAGTTCCCTATAGTGAGTTGCAGTTAGGTTCATAATTTTTTTCCTTTTTGTCTTTCTTTTAAAAAATTATGAAGTATTTCAGACATAAGAAAAACTCTAGAGAATACTATAAGCAAACACTTTGTATCCCTTATCTAGGGTAAGAAATAAAAATAAAATATCACTGACCCTGAGGAAACCTCTGTGTACTTTGCCCCAATCCTGTTCCCCTTGCTTCTTCACTAGAGGTAATCACTATCTTGAATTTGACGTTTCTAACTCCATGTGTGTTTTCATACTTTCATTAACATGTACGTATCCATAAATAATACATAAGACTATTATTTATGTTTTTTAAGCTTTTACATAAATGGTATCATGCTGTCTGTGACTGTCTGCAAACTGTTTTGTTTTGTTTTTCTTTCCCAATGTTATGTTTTTGAGAACAGTATTATTTTATTTGAGCTCCTAGTATCACTGGCTGAATCCTGAGCTGTCCCCCACCCAAGAGTTTATAAGGATGTTGGGAGCAATGACACATAGGCACCAATGGATAGGAAATAAAGTTTATTGCTCCAGAGAAAGGACAAAAGGACCCCAGGAAAAAGGGTCAGGTCCCCCAGAAGTGAAGCAAGCATGTGGCCAAAAGAATGGATTGGGCCTTTACGTTGGGTAGGGGTTGAGGCTAGGGAAGATTTCTTTTGCACAGGCTGGAAGTTTGTAAGGTTTGAACTTCCCACTGGTGCCAAAGGATGAGTGGTGCACTGGCCTTCTTATCTAGGTTGCCCAGATGTGGGACAGGCAGAGAAGAGGAATGAGGATCTAAAAGCTGTCAATGGTCAACCACTGAAAGTGGAATAAGCCTCTCTATTACAGCCATGTTGGGAGATATAGCTCTAGCTCATTTTTGTTGTGCAATATTCTATTTTGTAATTATGTCGTTATTTATCAGTTTTTCTTTTAATGAATATTTAGGTTATTTCTAATCCTTAGCTAATTTTGAAAAATGCTGCAGAGAACATTCTTATACATGACTGCCTTGTTCATATGGGAGAATTTCTCAGAGTATATACTTAAAGGATAGAATTGCTAGGTCATAGGGTATGCATATGTTCTACTTCACTAGATAGTTTCAGTTGCTCTCCAAAGTGGCTATATTGGTTATTACCCTTTCTTATTGTGTATGGAGTTCTTGTTTTTTCACATCCTTCCCAATACTTGGTATTGTCAGACTTTTTAACTTGTGCCAATCTGATGGATATGATACAGAATCTCATTTTTTAAATTTGTATTTTTTGACTGTCAATCAACATTAAGACTGAACATCCTTTCCTGTATTTATTGTTTATTCCGTTTTCTTCTTCCATGATCTAACCTCTTTTACCCATTGGTTTGATTTTATATTGGGATATTTGCTTTTTTTTTGTTAAATATCGATCTATAGAACTGTTTTTACATGTTCTAAATATTAATCCTTTATTAACTATAGCGCCTGTGATAAATTTCTTCACTTTGGGGTTTGTCTTCATGTCATTTTAGTGGTGTCTTTTAGTGTACAGAAATTTTTAAATTTAACTTAGCTTAGTTTATCAATCTTATCCTTGGGTGGTCATTTTAAAATCTTGCCTAAAACTATCCTATCCTAATCCAAGGTCATAAAAATATTTCCTATATTTTCTTCTGAAAGTTTTAAAGTCTTTTTGTTCACATTTACATCCTTTATTCACCTCAAATTTGTTTTAGGGAATGATATGAAGTAGAGATTGCAATATATTTTCTCAGTATGGACACCAGCTATTCTATCCACAGCAATTTGCAATGTCTCTTCTGTTACCTAATAAGCTTCCATATATAAGTGGATCTGCTAATAGGCCTCCTATCAATCTATTTGTTCTATCCCTGTGCTAGCCTTACTCTGTCTTAAACCACACTGTCTTATTTATTATAGCTTTAGGATACAAGATACATGATATTTTAAAGAACAGATGTCTTATTGAGACTTCCATCCATGAACATTTGTTTCTTTAACATCTTTGAAAATCTTTTTTCTTTTACTTTTATAAATGTCTTACTTGTTAAAGATTTATTTCTAGATAATTTACATGTTATGTTGCTATTATAAATAATACCTTTAAAAATTGTGTTTTTGAACTTTTTGTTGCTGGTTTTTGGAAATGCACTTGATTTGCATAATCATGTATCTGTTGGTTCCTTTAGATGTTTTTAGGTACAAAAGCATAAGAGTTGAAAATAATCAGTTTTATGATTTTTTTCTTATTCTTTTATCTCTTTCTCTTAGTTTTCTATTAGCTATATATTATATATATAGTATTACTATATATATTGTAGTATATGGCTTAATATAGTATATGGTACAGTATATGGTATATACCATGTGTATGATATTATAATACTGTAGCTATATTATATAATAATATACTAATTATATATAAACATGTTATATAATACAGCTATAGCAATACCTTGAGTATTGTTAACAGATACTACAAGAAGAAATGCTGTTTAACCTGTAAAGGGCTATCTGTGATTCCTTTTTACTGACAAGTAGAAGAGCTAATTTAAGTAGCTAGGTTCAATAATTCATAACTAGAATTAGACCTGTAAAAACAGTCCAATATTTTCCTGAAATAAAATTGAATATTCTGCTTTACAGGATCCATTAGCTTAGGCTCAACACTTTAAGTCAATTTTCCAGAAATGGCAGTAAGTTTGTATTGACACAGCTGACCCTTGTTGGTAAGTGTTCCTCTGGACCAAAGACGGTGTAAAATATTAAGTATGAAAGGATAGTGCATTATCCTGCTCAGGCTCCCGTAACAAAATACCATTGACTGGGTAGCTTAAACAACAGAAATTTATTTCCCACAGTTCCGGAGGCTAGAATTTCCAGATCAAGGTCCAGCAGGGTTGGTTTGTGGTGACACCTTCTTCCTGGCATGCAGATAGTCACCTTCTTGCTGTGTCCTCACATACGTAGTAGAGCATGAGTGAGCTCTCTGGTGTCTCTTCTCATGAGGACACTTATCTAGTCAGATCAAGGCTTCACCCATATTACTTCATTTAACTTTTAATTATTTCCTTATTTCAAATATGGCCACACTGGGAGTTAGGGCTTCAAAATATGAATTTGAGGGAGCACATTCAGGCCATAACAGATTAATGTCTAAATATGCATTTTCCAGGTTAACTGGCCTTCTCCATTCCCTGTATAAAAGGCATACATGCTCATGGCATGACTCATGCTGGTGCCTAGAAGGCTGCTCGCCATGCCGCACACTACCACTTCCACGTGTTATGTGGTGAGCTTACTGAGAGTCACTTGTGTTCGTTCCCATATTTATTTGTGCCTTTTGAACCTGTTATCGTAATTTTGTAACTTAATTTAATATGATGCAAATCAACATATTTATATGAATATCAAAAGAAAAAGTTATTGTTTCTGTGAAAACTAAATGAACAATTCCTGAAAGATGTAATAGTTTTAAAAAACTGTTGTTGAAATAGTGAAGACAATTATAAAAGATTACAAACGGTACGTTAACATTTAAGATCTGCATCAAGATTTTTTCTCAAGTCGTTAATTCTCATTCCACTTTAAAGAAACTGAAACTGAGTATTGTAGCCAATGCATTATATGTATTGTTTATGCAAACATGTGGATACCATGGAACCCCCCAAATCAGCAGTCAAAGAATAGATTTTAATAAGGGCTGACAAATCATGTGCAATTACACATTGTATGTTAAAATAAAATGTTAAGGCATATTTTTATTATTTTTAACTGCCATTAGTATTTTTAAGGCATATTTTTAACTGCCTTTAGTAACCTTCAAAAAAAATCTTCTCTCATACAGCTAACCTGGGCTGTGTTGGGGTCATATTTAGTATGCTATTGATGACTTGGCATCTGAGCCACAGGTAAAACTCCAGTCTTCAACTGTGTCTCTCTTGTTTGCTTAGCTCAGCGGCCGGCTGCCAACATGTATAAATAGAGAAGGTGTGTGTGAACACCAGTTATCAAACGGTTGTGCTTTTCATTCACACCACTAATTTTTGAAGCCAAAAGATAACGTGGTGGTACTACTACACAGGATCTCAGGACAAATGATCCTAGGAAAAATAATATATTCTAGGATATTGCTTTTTGCTTTAGCTGTGGTGATTAAAAAGTTCTTAATTTCTTAACTTTTGTACATGTTACGTGTGTCAAGTGTTCCACAATGGTAGATACTAATAGTGCTCTCGAGGTAGACACTACCTTTCATCCAAAGAGTTCACAGTTTTCATTAGATGCTTTCCTTTGTCTCCACAGCACTACAATGGGGGTAAATAGCAATTAATTCAGGTTTTCATTTTCAAATAGGGGTACACACCCAAGAGTAGCCCAACTAGTTACTCAGATTCTCCTGGGATTCTTCCAGTTCTAGTCTTAATCTCCTCCACCAGACCCACATGTTCAGAAAGTTGTCACGGAGGCCAGGTTCTCTAGACACTGCTTGGGACCCTTCAGGTATTTGCTGCCTGTTGCTCTCTCTTTAAAGACAATGTTAAACAGCTGTTGGAGAACTGCTTCTCCTCCAGCGTTCCTATTCCTGTGCCATCCCAGCAAGACTTTCAATTAATCCCAACAAGACAGAGGTTGTGAGAATGGAGAAGAGAGCCACTTCAGCTGCAATCTGACAGGGCAATGATTGCCTTTAACTGCTAACTAGTAAAAGCTTACTAGTCGGCCAAGTAAAAGCTTTGGCTGACTACGTATTTCCAGATTACTTTGTGTGATATGCATCATAGTGACAAATACATTAAACTGACTCAAGGGGCTCTTTGAATTCTAACCAGAATGGGCAAATTATAGTTAACAGGGAGTGTTGTGAATTTATTTTCATTAAGGTTAATCTCTGGTTCCTTTGGATTGTCTAAATGAAAATGATTTGGGCTTATAGCAACCATAATTGAGGGAGAGAAATATCTAAATCAGTGCAAGACAGTGGTAAAAAAAAAAGATTCCTAGAACTGGGAGGAACATTGGAAACCATAGTCCAAATGCTTGTTTTACAGATTAAGAAATAGCCAACATGTTTCTTGTCAGGAACACTGTGGGCATGTGGGTGAGACAGTTCTTTGCCTTCAGGGACAATCCCACATGTTGCAGGATGTTTAGCATCCCTGGTACCTGCCCACTGAATCCCAGTAATCTTCACAGTCATTATGACAACCAAAATGCCCACACAAACTTCCCAATATGCCTAACAGAGTTGTACCTCACCCTGTTGGAAACTTTTGAGCCAAACTGCTCACAACCAGGAAACATATGCTAACACAACTGGTTCACTAACAACACTTTTTAAACTTCAATGTGCATGAGAATCAACCAGAGATCTTGTTAAAAATGCAGACTCTGATTCAGTAGGTCTGGGATGGAGAGAGAGGTTCTGCATTTCTAACCAGTTTGTAGGTGATGCAGAGATTGTTAATTTATGGATTCCACTTTGAACAACAAGGGTCCAGGGATCTAATTGAGAGGATGTCTGAACTGTCTTGATGTCCTTTTCAGTTCATTTCCCACCTACAATTGTGACTGTGGAATGCCAGCACAGGGTATCTGCTCTACGCATGGGCTTCTCAGGAGATCTGTTCCAGCTTTGCCATGACGACTCACCCCTAATCTGTTCCTTCGGCTGGGTGACCTAATGCCAAACTATATCTTCGCCTTTCTGCACAGCAGGCTTCAGACAACTTTTTTTCTTTCCAGAGCCTGACTTTATGTAAGACTCTATTATAGTGATGCTCTCACCTGTCAAGGTACACCTCCTAGAAGCCCAGCTGAGACCAAAACCAAGGTTTCTGTTTGCTAGGTGAGCTGGTGGAGGTGGGTGGGGTCTGGGAGAGCCTATGAGCTGTTATTTGTCTTGGTGACAGAGCTGACCAAGAGCCTGAGTTTTCTGACTCCCTGCTCAGAGATCCTCCCCAGTGGCCCATGTCCTCATTTCCCTTCTATTCCTACCATTCAGTGAAACTGTGCCACTCAGTACATCTGTTTAACTTACCAGGAAACTACCACCCTCTCTCCTTCGGCAAGAGGGCTCCTTATGGATCAGCTTCCTGGTTGAAGTACAATGTAGAGAGATTTTGCAACATGTGAAAAATGGCATACTGAGAAATATGTTCCTGCAGGCATTGCTGTCTTTTATTTATTGATTGATTTATTTTTTCCATTTTGGCACTTGGAAGTAGTTGGTGGGAAGACTTCGAGATGGGTCTGGGTCCATCTCCTGTGCGGATAAAAGGAATTCAATTATTCTTTATAGGAAATCAGCTCCATATTCTCCCTTATGTTTTCTGGTTCCCTCCATCCCTTTTCAGTCAAAGCAACAAGCTAGAAAATCATCTACATAGGTGGTAGGCATTTTATCAGGAAAAACATACTCTGTAACCCCTCTGTAATGTCTGTCTTAGACTGGGTTCCCCTGAAAGCAGAGCTAAAAACAAAGGTTTGTGTGATTATAGCTTATTTGAGAATGGACATTCTATGGAGAGGCAGGGTAAACAGGGAGAGTCAAACAGAGGGAAAGCAAAACAAGGATACATTGTCAAGTTGGCCACTGCTACAAGTGACTGGTGCTGGATTCTGGCTGGCCCCTCTAAGAAGCTGTACTAAGTACACTCAAAAACTCTCTTACTAGCAGAAGAAAGGAAGGCATGATTTACCATCATCTCCTGTACCCCCTTGGTCACAGATAAGCCCACGGGTGTTGAATGCCCTGAACTTCCAGATTATGCATGTTCCCGAAGGACCTCACTACATGTGGGCAGAGCCTTTCAAAACCTGTGAGGAAGTGCTAGAACAAGAGATGGAGTTGAGAGAAATTGTAAGTGCTGCCTAAGAGGCAATACTACTTGAGATAATGGAGGATATTTGGGCCAGCTCTGGGAGTTTTGAGAAATGGAGACATCCTATTTGAAGTATATTTAGTGTGCTTAGCACAAGCTCTTTTTTGAATGGGAGCCAATTCACTGATTTTCCAAAAGTTATCTTTCTAACCAGCATCCTGTAACCCTGCTTTATCACAGCAAGGGCCCAGATGGGGAGTCTAGAAACTCGGTTCTTAGAGAATTACAGACTCAGTTCAGACCATTTCCCAAATGTTAGTTTCTCATACTCAACTTTGAGTATTGGCAGACTGGACATAAAAACAGCTTTGGAAAACTGGATATGCACACGCCAAAGAGTGAAGTTGGGTGCTTACTTACACCATGTACCAAAATTAACTCAAAATTCATCAAAGACCTAAACATAAAAGCTAAAACTATAAAAATCTTAGAAGGAAATACAGGGGGAAAGATTCATGACTTTTAATCTGACAACAATTTATTGGATATGGAACCAAAGAGAGGCAAAAAAAGAAGTGAAAATAGATAAATTGGACTATGATGAAACTTAAAAACTTCTGTTTATCAAAGGACAATCAACACAGAATGGAAGTAAACCTTTGCAAATCATATATCTGATAAGGGGTTGACATCCAGAATACACAAAGAACTCCTACAACTCAACAACAAAGATACCAAAAGCTCTATTTCTAAATGGGCAAAGGACTTGAGTAGATATTTCTCAAAAAAAAGATATGTAAATGACCAATAAGTACAAGAAAAGATGGTCATCACAAACCATTAGGGAAATGCAAAATCAAAACCATAATGAGCCATTAGGATGGCTACTGTATTAGTTTGCTAGGGCTCTTATAACAAAATGTGACAGAACTGGTAACTTAAAACGCAGAAATTTATTTTCTCACAGTTCTGGAGGCTGTCAGTCCCAAAGTGTGGCAAGTTTGATTTCTTCTGAGGCCTCTCTCTTTGGTTGCAGATGGCAGCCTTTTCACTGTGTGTCTTTACATGTCCTATCCTCTGGGTGTGCAGATGCCTGCTTTCTCTCTGTGGGTCCTAATCTTCTCTTCTCATAAGGACACCGTCAGATTGGATTAGGGCTTGCTCTCGTGGCCTCATTTTAATTCAATTTCCTCTTAAAGGCCCTATCTCAAAATATGGATACATTTTGATTAACTGGGGTTGAGACTTCAACATATGAACTTTGGAGGGGGGAGGACTGGTATGGAGTGGAAACACAATTTAGTCCATCTCTAGTATCAGAAAACCAGAAAATGAGGAGTGTGGAATATTTGGAACCCTTGTGCAGTGTTGGTGGAAATGTAAAATAATGCAGCTGCTATGGAAAACAATGTGAAGGTCTTCAAAAAATTAAAGAGAGTTTTACTTTATGATCCAGCAATTCTACGTCTGGGTAGAGACCCAAAAGAATTGAAAGCAAGGTCTTGAGATATTTGTACACACATGTTCATAGCACCATTATTCACAATAGCCAAAAGATGAAAGTAACCCAAGTGTCCATTGAGAAATGAATGAATAAACAAAATGTGGTCTATACATACAATGGAATACTATTCAGCCTTAAAAAGGAGATAAATTCTGACACATGACGCAGCATGGGTGAACCTTGAGGACATTATACTAAGTGAAATAAGACAGTCGTAAAAAGACAAATACTGTATGATTCCACTTGTATGAGGCAGTCAAATTCATAGAGCTAGAAAGTAGGATGCTGGTTGCCAGAGGCTGGGTTGGGGAAAGGGGTGAAGGGGGTGTTGTTTAATGGGTATAGAGTTTCAGTTCCACAAATTGAAAGAGTTGTGGAGGTTGGTTGCACAACAATATGAGCATATTTAACACTACGGAGCTGTACACTTAAAAATGGTCAGGATGGTAAATCATATGCATATTTTACTACAGTTAAAGATAAATAAAATAAAACAAAAAAATTTCTGTGGAAGTGATAGAGGAGGAAAGCCATCAGAAAATGCGTGAGGAGCTGCTTAACGCATGAATGAAACTGAGCAAATGGAAAATTTTAAACTCTTATAAAACTGTTTTATTACTCAATGATGATGATTTAAACTACTAAATTTTGCTGATACAAATATCTCTGTTAATAGTTCTCTTTTTGGTTACCCAGAAATCTGCTGCAAGGGCAAGAACAAGCCCAATAAATCTTGATCCCAGGCTTTGTTCATGAGGCCATGCTGCATGATGCTTGCAATCAGATAATGCACTTCAAGGGCAGTGACAGGACCATCCAAGTGGCTTAGGGATGCCTCTAGCTCCTGCTGCATGTCTACAGGGTTCTCTTCGGGAACCACTGGTGCAGGATCCTAATGAGCTTTGTCTAGCTGTACTTAAATTAGTAATGAGAACAGCATGAAGACGTCAGCTTGCAAGCTATTGCAAACAGGAAAATCTGGAGAGATGGCTACACTCTTAGTAGTTGTTAATGCAGTAAGTCATACCTCTAATGCTAGAATTATGTTGCCTAACATGCAATCATCTTTGACATCCACCAGACAGCAAACGTCATTGCTTATGTAAGGCCATGGAGACGTGGGAAATACAAAACGCTTACAAAATTCTTTTACATTCTGAATAGGCTGATTTTCCATTTGAATTTTGCTGATCTTTATGCCATTTGCTCAGAACATTTTATGGACACTGTAATCTTCTCCAAAGACATAAATAAGATAGCATGTAATTCACTTTAGTTACATATTATTAACTGTTAAATTAATTAATTAATTTTTATAAGTAGATACAATTAGTGAGTTTTCTTACTCATAGCAAAGTTAATAATATTTACAATAAAATTAGCATTTATGAAATGTCTAAGAGAGATGACAAAACTCAGAATGAAGGGAAGAGAAGTTCATTTACATGACTAAAATTTGAGTTCCTACTGTGTTCTCAGAGTTGTTGCTATCAGTTTTTCTTTTGGTTCTTTTAAGGCAGTTATTCCCATTGTTTTAAAATGTTCTTTATCAATTTAGTGTCAAGAAAGATTAATCCCACATAGCAGAATAAAATTTTAATATAAAAAAATGCAAAACCCAGTTTTGAGCACTGGTCTTTGAGACAAATATAATTTAGCATGTACAGGTAACAGTAAGTACAATGAAAGGGCCTAGAATCATTGTATGTGATAAATGATTAACAAACCTAGGAACACTAATGTAGAGAAAGTTTGAGAGACAGGATTTGAAAAGTTATTGGGTAGAAGATAAGTTATACTTCTGTGGTAACAGTGGGTAGAAATTAAACATTTTGGCTAATATAAAGATGAAAGTTCCTATGGCTAGTAGGAATTTTTAAGTCATATACTAAGCTCTACAAAACGTAATTTTTTAATATGTCTACCTCATTTTATCTCAAGTCCCCATTTGCAAGAAAAAAGTCATTTCAGGGTAAACTAGGTCAGTTCAAGATTCCCCAGAAGGAGAGAATTTTTCTTCCCACAAGAAAACCAAGTAGCACACTAGGGAGTCAGAAGCTGGCCCCGCACAAACTGCAAACCTTATATAACAGCTTCTGGTCCAGCAGGGGAGCCAGGTGGGCAGGGAACACTTAGTCTCTCACTCTATCTCTTCTTTTACTCCCCCTCTCCCTTCCCTCAGTTCAGAGGATCATTATGTATTCAGAGGATGGGAGGAGGCAGGGAAGGACGGAATTCACTTATTTATCCAGATACTGCTTGAAGAATTTGACATTTTGAAGTCTTGCTTTAATTTGAAGTTGCTGCTTTAAGGCAATGGAAGCTTTAGACTGTATTTCTAGTGGCCCAAATAGGTGAGAGGCACGGGGTGAGAGGTATGAGGTGAGAACCCATCGTATATATGGCAATCATCTTTTACCTCACCACCATTTATTGATGCTCAGTGTTGCCAAACATTGTTCTAGGCACTTTACATTTAATCCTTACCTATGAGGTAAACGTTTTAAGATTTATGCATTTTATGGATAATGAAAATGAGGCTAACAAGATTAAGATCTCCAATATCACAGCTTTATAGAAACAAAACTGAGATCTGAAACTATAACTTCTGATCCAAAATTTGTGAGTTTGTGTTTTCAGTTCTATGTGACAGCCAATGCTATATATACAGGAATACATCAGCTTTAAACCACTAGGCTACCTTAGAATAGACTGTGGTCAGAGAATTGAAAATTCTTGACTACTTGGGACATTTAGGCAAGAATAGAAGATCCTTTGGCCGAGATAGTTTCTATTGGACAGCCATCTGTAGCTTCATTTCAAATAAATAGAAAATTAAAGTTCAAAGAAAATAATCATTTAATGCAAACAGCCCATGAGTCAGAAGCATAATTTTCCTGTCTAATTCCGTAAAATACTTACTAAACTTTGGATACATGGTAATATTTATGAAACTGCAGTAATGCTAAGACTGCAACAGAAAGTGTGTGTAGTTATACTGTGGCTGAGCACAAAGCCATTGAAAAAGACACCTTTCCAATGAACAGCTCCTGTATCTGAACAGTGTTGACAGAATTCTAGAGTTATTTGACCTACCTCACGATAATGTACAATCTCATAAAAAGATAAATTGATCAGAGAATATGAGCAATGGAGACTGGGCATAAGCAAACCATGCCAAACTGCCTACTGGTTGTGACAGGCCCAGCAGGACACTCTTTGGGGATGTGCCAGGAAAAACTGTGTCAGTTACTCAGTGATCATAAATGGTACAATGTGCCATAGCCTCAGATGGGCTATGGGAGCAACCTGTTTGGAGCTCTCCTGCTCCACCCACCTATCTCTAGAAGTGAGTGACAGCTAAGAGTCACTGCATTTACTACCATGTTGCATAATAAGGCAGGAAAGCCCCGAGAAATGACTGTTACTTTTGCTCTCTGTCTTTATACCAGTGAGTGTTCAGTTTTGTTAGCATGTAGAGCATTGCTTTGAAAAATTGATATATACTTTGGAGGATTACAACACATGCAACTAAGGGCACATTCAACATACAACATATAAAATGCAATACATAATAACAACTGCCTTTAAATATAATAAATAATATAGACAACCATATTTACCTCATTGGCCCATTTGGCTTAAATGTTTCTGTTTTGTATTTTGTTTTGTGTTCCTCGAATCCTAAAGGTGATGTGTTTTTAATATTTTCTACATGCTGATGACTCTCCAGTGTAAATCTTTAACTTGAACCCTTTCCTGAATTCTAGATTCGTATTATGCTGTCTGTGCCTAACTAACATCTCCTTTTAAATTTAATTCTAATCCACTTCCCTAAACATATGTCCCCCCAGTATTCCCCTCAAGCTATAAATCTAAGTGTCTGCCTCAGTTCCTTTTTATCCTACATCTAATCCATTCACAAATTAGTATCCTTTTCAAGTATATCCTGAATCTGTTCATGTCTTTCCCTCTCTATTGCTACCACCCTAGTACAAGTTAACGTCACATTTTCTTCAGATCTTTCTATTACTGTCAAGACTGCTCTCCTACTTCTACTCTTGCCCTTTGCCATTCTTTTTTAACAAACAATTAAAGTGATCATATATATACCGAGGGTGTCAAAAATATGTATACATGGGAGTGGCCGGTTAGCTCAGTTGGTTAGAGCGCGGTGCTCTTAATGACAAGGTTGCCAGTTCGATCCCCACATGGGCCACTGCGAGCTGCGCCCTCCACGACTAGATTGAAACAACTACTTGACCTGGAGCTGATGGGTCCTGGAAAAACACACATAAGTAAATAAAAAAATGATATAAAAAATTGTATACACATATTAAGAAAGGAAAAATCTGTATTAAAATTGTAATACTCAACATATACTGATAACAAAAGATGAATACAAGTCACGTTTGACTTCTGCAACTACAAGAGATGTTCACAGTGGTTACCATCAGCGTCCAGACATTCTGATTACAGCA
The DNA here is from genome assembly GCF_964194185.1 of Rhinolophus hipposideros. Classification (NCBI taxonomy): domain Eukaryota; kingdom Metazoa; phylum Chordata; class Mammalia; order Chiroptera; family Rhinolophidae; genus Rhinolophus; species Rhinolophus hipposideros. The sequence continues at coordinate 66,781,478 of NC_138049.1, forward strand.
AACTACTGCTTGAGCAATGCTGACCAAAGTGTCCACTTGTACACATTTTTTTGGCACCCCTGTTATTGAAAGGCTATCAGCCCTTTTTTCTTTTTCATTGACAAATGTAACAGTAAATTTCTTGCAAAGGTGAGAATGGATATGAAGTCCAGTCAAATTTTCTCTTTTTTTCACTTTAAATATATACAATTTTATTTGTCAATTATACCTCAATAGAGTTGGAGGGAGGAAAAACACAACTAAAAAAATGAAGAGAGACTCTCTAGGCGAGGAGGGAACGTTGAAATCACTACCTAATCCAGTCCTCTTGAATTTTCCTTCCTCTAAATATTAAATTTGCTCTTGATGAACAAGCATGCATTGTTAGGATAGTCAACCTTGGAGACTATTAAAAACTTACTAATAGTAAATATATTAGTTGGTACTAATATATTTGAAGACAGAATTTGGTTCTCTGATTTCATTTACAAGAGGAAGGCACCCCTACTTGGCTTTCCCACCAAGCCAAGCTGTGCACTCTCCTCTCTTAGCTACTAAAGTTGACATGCGACGTGGTGTCTATCAGAGCTACTCAACAGAGCAATGAGTTCCACATGTTGCTGGGCAGCACAGAGGCACACTCTCAGAAGCACTTTCCTTGGGTGGCCCTCATAGGAGCACAGAATAAAGATGCTTCTGCTGATGGCCATCAGCTAGGAGGCTCTGTACTCCCAGGCTATGCCTGGGTAAAGCAATATGTATCTTTCTTGCCTGTTTGGAAGATCTGAGGTAGAAGAAGTTGAGTCCTTAAAAGGGCAACTAGTCAAGGAGGAGAAAAAACAAAGGAGTGTGGTGTCCTAGAAACCACAGAGGATGTGGACCACCAAGTCAGAGGCTCATCATACTCCGGGAAGATAAGGACTGAAAGGCTTGGCAGGTTCTAGGAGACTTTGGTAGGAGTGGTTTTAGTCAAGTCACATGAGCCCTCGCGCAAATTGCCACAGGTTACAGAGAATGGCAGTGAGAAGCAGTGACAGTAGAGGTAGACAATTCTTCCGTAAGCTTTGATTGCGGTTCAGTGTCTTTCGGTTTCCTGGCTTTTTTGTTTTGCTGTGTGTGTGTGTGTGTGTGTGTGTGTGTGTGTGTGTGTGTGTTTACACGGACAACTATTAAAACCTACTCCATAGGATTTTGAGGAGGATTAAAAGAATTAACATGAAATCTTTTTCTGAAAATTATAAAGCACCATAAATTTATAAATATTTCTATGTATTACTTGATATTTTTACTTCTGAGGAAAGTCTGTGATTCTTCCCATGGTGCTCCCACCCACACCCCAAGAGCCATCTATTTTTACATCTGGTTTAAAAAAAAGTAGTGAGCCAAAACAAGGGCTGGATGGAACCAACATTTCTTGACCCTCTTTGGTGCTCAGGTGGTAAAAGAAGCAAATGCCCTGTGATGCCACTAAAAGAAAACCACCCCAAAGAGTTGTTTCTCTATGAACTATTGGATTTACTCTTTGAGAAGAAAGTATTTTTTATTAACAGTGATTTGACTTTGGCAAAATGCTGAGAAGAAGCCAAAACATATGATGATTAATTCCCTGAAATTTGCAGAGAATGTAAGTTCTTGGAAGGTCTGGGAGCATAGATTTGGGCTGAGAGTGGCCTTGTCTGAGCATGAAATTTCATGGAAATAGATCACTGAAAGGACCCACTGTGAACCCAGGTCCACAATTCCAGGCCTAGATGGCATTAACTTTGATATTCATCTAGAGGATGAGGTTGTCCCCAGAAGAAAGTGTTCCTAGTTAAAAAACAACAACAACAACAACAACAACAACAACAAAATCTTGGCTTCTTTTCCCATCATGTTTCCAAGGTAGGGCAGTTAAACTGGATAATAGTTATGTTAGCATAGCTACATGTAATTGCAATTTTGTACCCTATAAATCCTGGAATTGGATTTACTTTCACAAACAAACCATTTCACTTTGCCCACATAACTAGATGATTCAACAGGTGGTTTATCTTAAGAAAACATCAAAACTATTTTCAGTATAAACTAACACACCATTTTAAATGACTGGTTTTATTTTCTAAAAACAAAGCAAAAATTGCACCAAAGTTAAATTGGCAGGAAGAACTTTATTGAAGGTTATTACATTAGGGGAGAAAGATGGCAGAACTAACTCCAAACCCAACCTCACTGAGGAAGAGAGAGTAAGCTTTTTAAGGATTGGAGTAAGCGACTGGAAAGGCACTAGAGTGTGTTAGAGGGAAGTCAGTCGTAGGCCATCGGTGCTTGATAATTGGCTTTCTCCAGAGAAAAAATAAATTCCTGTCTTTATGGGACTTTTGCAACTTGGAGCAAGGTGCCTACTGAAGTTTAGGTTCCTACCCTCTCAACAGGACCTGGCGATAAGGGTACTTTCTTCTATAATGATTACATTTCAAAGAGGTGGCTCCCAGATCATTGAGAAAGATATTCCTGGGTTGTAAAACTGGCAAGAGGATTTCAAAGACTTAAGTACAGTTCAAAGGGACAGAGAAATAATTTACAATTACAAGTTTTCTAAAGAAAATTATTGAACAAAAGGGAGGTCAGAGGTCTGAGAGTGAGGAAGAAGCCTGTCTAAAGTTTAGTCAGGCTGATGGGAGTGTTAAAATCGCCTTAGTCACTGGTCACATGATAAATTAACCTTTAATAGTGAAATAGTTTTTGCTCAGTTGAAGTACTCAGGGGTATATCAAACTCCACTTTTGTTTTCTCCAATGAAAAATACGATCTGTTCTAATTGTTGTAAACCGCTAATTCACAATGGGACATTCTGCAATGATAAAAATGTTCTGTCTTCTGCACTGTCCAATCCAGTAGCCACTAGCCACATGTGGCTACTGAGCACTTGAAATGTGGCTCGTCTGACTGTGGAACTGAATTGTTCATTTTAATTGATTTAAACTTATATAAATGTGGCTAGCGACAGCCATATTGGACAATGCAGCCTCCAAATCTATCTCACCATCATTTCATCTGCAGAACAATCGCTATTACCAAATGTTGTGTCCATGACCTGGGTCATTCTTCAAGTAGGAATTTTCAGTGGAGTTTAGGGATTCTTAAACTCACTTTGCAGGATGATGGTAAGAGTTAAGTAAGATACTGTAGGTGAAAGTGCCTAGCAAAATGCCTACTACAAAATAGGTACCCAACAATGTTACTGTCCTTTTCAGTCTCCTTGAAGGAGCCCATGATGAATTTTGGCAGGGTCTTCACAATTTAGAACATAACAAATAATAGGGCTTTGGTTGAATGAGTGTGATAGGAGCAGATGTGTTAATGTTCCTTAATGTTACAAGGCACAGATGCTATTGCTGTTTTGTGATCTACAGGAAGTCAATTCGTCTTGGAAACCATCATCTTCTTTATATTGACTCAGATAAAATGCCAAACTTTTAAATGCCAAATTTGTATTACTCTCAAGACATTTTATATTAAAAACTATTATTTCATGATATTGTTGATATACTCTTTTCCTCAGAAGAATTAAAACAAACAAAAGCTGTGAAAAGACTAAGTCAGAACACCCATCCTCTGAAGATTTCTCTGATGTAAAGACATGATTTTGTATATTATATGTTTTTAAAGGAACTTGTCTCTTCTACTGACAGTGAATTATATCTTTAAAAATGTGAGCTACACAGAGGAGAAAAGGAAAAATAGAATCTATCATAAGGGAAAGAGAATGATTTTGGCAAATGTATTTCAGCAGAATGAGAGGATCTTGGCATACTGCAATTAGCCTTAGTCTGAAATGAAGCTGTAGCCCCAGCCATGAGGAATTCACTTTATTAAGCTATGGTCATATAGTGGCTTTCTCCCAGATACTGTGTCTTTCCTATGTCTGGCTTGGCTTTGTCACCAGTGTCGGTCAATGTCCTGCATTTTCACTTGTTTTCAGTAGTTCCATCTCAATTTTCTCGTGGAAATTGTACATTGATAAGATGCACCAAGAGATGGTAAAATTTTTATAACTTGACCAGGGTATTTATATTAAGAGAATAATTATTTTGAATGAACTATACTTACTCTTTCTGATTCAGGAGTTTGGGGTATTGTATTCAACCAAAAGCAGAATAATGGAACACCTGGTTTCAGATACCACCAGGTTGACACGTCAGAATAAGTGAATTTTAGTGGTTCATTTCATAATTGGTCTGAATAGGAAGGTGTCACATACTGCTTTTTTTATTTGGAATTTTATGCCAAACAGATAGGACCTATTACTCAATAGTTAAAAAGATTTGTTTGTTTAAGCAAAATTTACTTAAAACAATTCATATTTATACAATGTAGAAATGATGTTTATAAATTTGCTAAATATCACTACAACAAATTCCAATAATCCATTTCAGATATTTAGTTTACAAAATTTCAATTTATACTTTTAAAGGTATAAAAAGTATACTTAAAGGGTATACTTTTATTACATAGGTATCTATGTAATATAAGACACAATTATATGTTTCCTTTTCCAGAAATTGAACATATAATAAACTGTGAGGAAGGAAAGTAACATGCCAGACAAATTCTATGTGCCATATGAAAAGGACTCTTAATCCAGTTTTGTCAATGTCGTTTTTGTCAATGTATTTTTAGTTCCCATTTACCTTGCCCGGAATTCACTTGACTTTTTCACTTTCAACCATTTCATGATTCCTTTGGCTACAAGTCACGTTATGTTGTGACGACTGACTAAACATGCTAATATTTTATATTCTGCAAACACATTATAACTTGCTTTCACTGCTATTTTTTATCAATTAAGATGGATATTAATTTCACATGAATATCTGCTGAACTCAGCATGGAATTTTAAGTATATTTTATAGGAATATACTGATTTATAAGCATTAAAAAAGCATTAAAAAACTAAGCCCAAAATAATTAAGCCAAAAATTAGGAAATTGGGAGGTGCTTAAGATTTCAGAAAAAAATCTCTCACGGGTTAGTCCCTTCTGATCTTTTAAAAGACATGGTTTATTGTTTTACCTCTTATCATAGATAATCTCTTCACATAATATTTTTTGTCTACAAATTCAAATGTAACTCCTTTTAAAAACCTGAGGTAAATATTTCTGGTAATGAATTGCTCACCAGTATCTGGTTTACATTTGCCATTTAAAAAAACTTCAGTGCTTGATTAAAACACACACACACACACACACACACACACACACACGATTCTGAATATATTCAAGGTATAAGGTAATAGGTAGCTTCAGCATAACATATTTTAATTTTGAAGTTATTTGTATCAGTTAATCCTATAAATGCTAATACTGTAATAGGTAGACTAATTCTTTCCAAGCGTGACTCCTGGGACATAGCCAATATCTGTTTTTTTATTGTTTGGCTCTTTTTCACGTTTATCACATAAGCTATGCTTAGACATTCACCCAATTATCATTCCGATCACTGTACAATTTGCTCACTTTATTGAAAACTTTCCATCATACAGTTTCAAAGTTGTTGGTTTTATTTTTTACTTGTGGACTACAGGAGCTATTGCATTCGAAACACAAGTATATTTCTGTGTCCACCTTCCACACCATCCAGCTAGAATGAAAGGATAATGCCTCAACAATTGTGTTAAGTTCACATTCTTGGGTTCCAAGCAACACTTTCAGAAAAGGTTCCCTTTCTTCTTTGCTATTTCCAAAATAAAGAAATCCTATTATAGAATTAGTTCCAATCATGAATGGGCTGCTTCTGTCATGGAATCACAGAATCTTAGAGTTGAATCTAGTCCAACATCCCACTCAATTCAAGATAACGTTGTTTAGCATAATTTAGCACCCCTAATGGATGTAGCCTTGGCTTCAGTCCACTAGTGATGGGAAATTCATGAAAACCTTGTTCCATTTATGGCATACTGCAAAGCCCCCTGGTTTTGTAAAGAGAGAGGCTGGATTACAATTCCAGTTCTAGCAACATGAGATAGGGCAAAATTATTTGCCTTCTCTGAGTCTTGGCTTCCTGGCTTATTTTTGGCATATAAGTGCTCAAAAGATAACTAACAACAAACTACGAAGATGAAACAAGTTAATGTAAAATATGCTCAAAGATTGATAACTTCCCTGTCCCTACAGAAAGAAAATTATTTCTTCTGTTAAACCCAAATCTAACTCTCTGTGAGTGAATTCATTCAATAACTATTTATAGAACAATGCTCAAGGTACTGTATATAACATTGAACAAGGCAGAAGGGACCTTATTCTCAGGGAAATTATATTCTAGGGAGAAGAAAAAGACCAACAGACACTATGTAAATGAATTAAATTTACAGGAAAAAATTAAGTGACTAGATGACAACTTTTATAAAGAAGACATAGGGTTATATATTCACTCCCAGGTGGCTACTTCAGGCAAGATGCTAAGGACATGTCACTTAAGCTGAAGTTTAAATGACATTTCTATCCTGTGATTCTAGTTATGCTCTCTGAAGCAGCCCAGAAAACAAAATAAAACCTTTCAAATTGTTGAAGGCAACTAATATGTCTTCCATTAGGTTTTTCTTCCTTAAGCTAAACATCATCAGTCCCTTCAACTATTTCTTATATAACATGATTTCATCCAACATTTCAACTGGGAAGACTCCAGTTTTATCAACATTGTCTTTAAATGTGCCCTTAGGAAGAAAACAATATTCCAGATGTAGCCTGAACCATGTGGAATAAAGAGAGAAGAGCATCTCTTGCCTTGATCTGGATTCTCTATTTCACCAGTGGTGCATAAACTGGCACTGTCTTTTTTTGGAGTGACTGCAACTCGACACTAAGTTGTCATCAATTAGAAGTACCTGGTCTTTTCCGTAGAACTTTTGAGACATATTTGCCTCCTTCCTATGCACACAATTGTTTTCTATACCAGAGCTTTGCATCTACTTTTGCTACAGTTTATCTTGTTAGTTTCAACCGAATTCTTCCAGCCAGTGGAGAGTTTTTGAATTTTAAGTCTTTCTTCTACTACGTTAACAATTCTTTAATCTCCATGTCATTCATAAATTTAATTAATATGTTGGTAGGCCTATAAAATAGGCATCCAACAAATACACAAATATTTCAAAGCCATGCTAAATTATTTAAGAAATATAATTTGCCCATGAGAAAGAAAAGTCATGCTACTATGGACGATATCCTCCTATGTTTTCTTTTCTTTTTTTCCCCAATTTTTTAAATTTTTATTGGGGAATATTGAGGAAATGTGTTTTTCCAGGACCCATCATCTCCAAGAAAAGTCATTGTTTTCAAAGTTCAACTGTGGTGTTATGAGCACTGCGCTCTAACAAACTGAGCCAACGAGCTGCCCCCCTCCTATGTTTTCTAAATTATCTGTATTAAACATGAGCTATTTTTATAATTAGGAAAAAAGTTAAATACATATATATATATATATATATATATATATATTTATATATATATATATATATCACATTGCTTTACAAAATAATATGCCTTTTACATTTTCATCTAAAAAGTTGATGAGTGTTAAAGAATAAAGACAATAATAAAGCCCTGTATCATTCTATTAAAGATTTCCCTCCAGGCCAATATAGAGTTGTTGATTTATTATTAATGTTGTTAATTAAATCCAACTCTTCCTGGGCAATAGTAACATATTAATAGTTGTATCAATATTGTATCATTAGCAATGTAATGATCCAGGAGGATGCAGGCTTTTCATTCCATGTTCTTATATTTGTTAGAATCTCAAAAAATGGGATTGTCTGCAGGCATTTCTCCTTCTACTTCTCAGTTTTAAAACACAATTTTCTCAAGAATTTATAGAAATAATGATTAAATATTTGAGTCAGTCAAGCATTAAAAAATAATGTTCTTTTCTGCTATAGTGTATGCTTAAAAAATTAAACAAAAGAATTTAGAATTAAAACTTTGACATTTGGCATAAAGTGACTACTCAGAGGACCAAGAATGCATTTCTGAGTGTGGGAAAGCATTTGCCTTTGAGAAAAATTTAGAATAAAAAAAAACATTTTGCTGGGTTTGGTCTGAGAATTAGGCCTTATTCAGAGAGAAATAGTTACATGATATAACTGTTTTGACACAATATACACACAGAACACAATGACCTTGAGAAGTACAGTTCAATTTGAATTTTTAATCTCTCCTTTTATTTCCCAGGAGACCTGACCTTTGAAAGATGTTTTTTTTCTTTCTTTTTTTGGTCAACTTTAGCTTAAAACTTAATTTGTGTCTTTTTTCTAAAATTTGCCAGTGAAGCAGGAAAAAGTAGAGATCACCACCTTAATAACATGTCTCCCAGGTCACTTGCTTCTCTTAGGGCGAGAGCTGAGGTGGAACATGATAGGTGAGTTGCTGCATAAGCTCAGGTCAGGAAAGAGGGAGAGGCCTGAGATGAACAGTGATTTTTGGCTGATCAAACATGGCGATGTGTTTCTTACAGTTTTCCTTGGAAAGATTACATATAGTCTTGATAGAGACATTTATTACATCGTATCAGATCTCACATAAATGATAGTCATTGATTTTGACTGAAAACTACCAGAGGAAGATGTCATTCTGTATCCTATTGCTTAAGATGGAAGTTAGGCAAAGTATAGTTAGCCTATCTCTTCAAGTGCCGGTTAACAAACATTTATGCAACTTCTACTAAGCCCCAAGCACTAGGGATTCAAAGATTAATGAAGTAGAGGTCTTGCTTTCGAAGAGCTCGCAATCAAGTAAGAAAGAGATACACATAGATGTGACAAACACAATAAAGGTATGCCCAGGTTATTGTATGATCACAGAGGGGAACCCCCTTACCCAGCCGAGAGGATTTCTAGAAGAAGTAATACCCTGTAAGCCCAGACAAAAACACTTTTCAAAACAGCGTGTTCATCTCTGTCTCCCCAGCACCTAGCACAGTGCCTAATAAGAGCTTGATAAATATTTGCTGAACTGAACTGAGTGGACTTTATTGACGTTAAAAGCTTTTATGCAAGATGAGAAGGGCCGATTGAGGTGCATTGTATGTTTGTATTAAAGCTTCAAAGAATTCAAGTATATCCTGCTTATTTTCTCCGTGACACTTATCACACCAAAACTTGTATACATTACTGTCTTTATTTGTCTGCCACCCTGTAACCCCTAAGAATGCGAGCTCCTTGAAGATGGGACTTGTATTCCAGTGCCTATAACTGTGGGTGGCACCTAGTAGATACTCAGTAAATATTTGCTGGATGAATATGGAGTCCAACAATAGTTACACAGATGAAAGGGCCAGTTTAAAAGAAAATTCAGTGAATTTTGCTTTACTTTTCTTTTGGCTATATGAACCGAATTTATGAAACTCCATATGAGAATTTAGTGCCTAAATTCTTGTTACCTAGGACAATGGTTCTTGGTCTTTTGAAACTCTGATGTAAGCTATTAACTCTCTCTATAGAAAAATGCACCTCAAATTTTGACAACAATAAATATACAAAAATATCTGGTTGAGACCCTTGACCTAGTGGAGAAGGGAAAAAATTTGAAGAATTGACTAGGACTTTTTTGTGGATTTAAGTTTTTTGGAAACAATTTTAATGTCCAACCATAATTGCCCTTTATCTTAATTTGTAAAATGGGAGCTGTTAAATGATAGATGTGTCAAAGAAGCTATATTCTACTATATTATCTTGCTCAATATTGAAGCATATTTTGAAAAAATATATTTTTGTTTGATTTGTCCTCCTTCTGATTCCACTTCACTTTGTTTAGCCAAAAAAGTGTTTTAGGTATATTGTATTCACATATATGATTAATAAGTGAAAACTAGGCAATTATTTTAAAATGTATGAGATATAAGAAATTATACTCCCCAGGTTGTTTCTTAAATTTCAGAGCACAAAATAGAGCACATTTTATTAAAAGAAAACCCACTAACTTTTTTATTATTAAATGTATTGGGGTAACATCGGTTAATACCATTATATATAAATTTCAGGTGTACAACTTTATAATATGGCATCTGTATACTCTATCATGTGGTTCCTTACTGAAAATCTTGTCTCTTTTTGTCACCTTGTAGTTGACCCTCTTTTGAAACCCACTAACTTTTGAAAATGGTTATCCAAAAGTGTCACTATCTGAAAAAGCTCGAGTTATAGAGAATTTCCCATATCAGGAGAGGTAGGCAGTATCTAAAATGGCTCCCAAAGATCCCTGTCTCCTGGTGTTAATATTTTGTGCAATCTCCTTCTTTGATTGTAACTTCTAGTGACTTGCTTCACAAGAATAGGATATGGCAAAAGTGATCACTGTCGCTGTTGAAATTAGGTTATAAAAGACTTCCATTTTACTCCAACTTTCTTTCTCTGGCTCTTCTCACTTGCTTGTTGTGATGAAGCAATTTGTCATGGGTGCTCTGCCCTATAGAGGGCCTCACGTAGGAAGCAAGCCCAACCAGGAACTGAATCCTGCCAACATCCAGTCAGTGAGCTTGGAATCTGATTCTCCCCTGGTTAAATCTTGAGATGCAAGTGGCCCTGGTCATCACCTTGACTGCTGCTTTGTCAGACACCTAAGCCAGGGTACCCAGCTAAGCCTCCTCCAGATTCCTGGCCCACAAAAACTGTGAGATAAGTATTACTGTAGGCCACTAAGTTTTGTGGTAACTTCTTACATATTAGTAGATGACGAATACATCAAGAACTACTTTACGTACAGTCAGGACGCTCTGATGTGATAATTTAAATATTATTAAAATGGACTTTAGAGTAGATGTCAGTAAAACAGTAGTATTTCATAGTAAGAGCAGCATATTTCCAGCAAAATTATCCTTACTAAGACTTCGATTGACTCATTTTTAAAATACTATTGAATTTCTTAGTTCTCGAGACAACCACCTTCTTGTCCCCTCCTAAGTTTTTCTTTGTAGCATTCTGCTTCTGTTTCATTTCAACAGGTTAAATGGAGAGATATATTATCAATGTCTTATTAAAACTGATCAATTTGATAGTTTCATTAAATGACTATAGAAATAAGGAGATATCTGAAAAGAAAAACCTATTATGTTTATAAAATAAATTTACATTTATATCTGTTGCAATTATTGATGGTTTTAAAATAATTGCCATGTGGTAGAATATTTATATATAAATTTCTAAAAGGAATCTCTCTGGGAGATTTCAATTTTAGGCAGGGTTTATTAAATGCTCTTCCTCCTGTGAGAAAGTTATAGATTATAAAGATTGTCATAAGAACTGGGAAAGAAACGGAACTTAGAGAAAAGTAAACTGTATCACTGAAGGAAGACATAACTCTTTCCTCTGTGTTTCATATAGGTTTTAAAGTGGTTAATTCTGGAAAAATTACAATACCTTATCTTCCTTGAGGTATGGGGACTGGGAGGAGGGCATATGAAATAGTAGCATCTTTAGGTACAAGAGAATTAAAATACTATTTATCTCTCTCTTTTTCTCTACTGCTCTTTAATTGTTCAGAAACTATAATAAGGCTTCAAATTTGTATGACTTTGTTCTTAATACTCTTTTGTTTTTTCTATATGCAGATTTTATGAAGAAAATATTCAGATTAGAGGAAGATACTATGATTTTTTAAAATAGAACTCTTTTATCCTGATGAGATAGGCTTTAGTGTCTTTCCAATAGATATTATCAGGAGAATTGCACATGAACCTATTATATAACAAAGTCCAGGTGATTTCATATTTGTATTAAGCAGAATATTTTCTACAGTTATATATCTATCTCCCTGTAGATAGGGCAACCAAGTCATTCTCTGGGACTTAACCTATAAAACTATCAAGCTTTGATCTCTGAAAAACCTAGATAGAGCGTTTCTGAACTTAATTCTAAGAACTAGAGGTCATTTTGGTAACTCTTTTTGACAATGATTTTTATAGTTTTGCTCTAACTTTGATGTGTATTGGAAGTTTCCTCCTTTTTCTGCTTAGCATGGCCTTTTCACTTCTTGTTCCATGTTTATTTTTATTTTTTATTTTTGCCTTGCCTCAGGAATGGCTTAGTAAAGTACGAAAAAAGGAAAGGACTGAAAAGAGAGTGTGTGGGATTATTATTGTCTCTGTGCAGTCTGACTCACTTGATAAAACTTAATGTCTGCCTTGCCCTTATTCTCCACCACACGGAGGCCATGGTGGGGGCATAACAACCTCAGGTCTCTCTAAAGCCCAATTTAACAGCATAACACAGCAGGCTTCATAGTGAAAGGAGAGGAATGTGCTTTGAGAATCTACCTTTTAAGCAATGTGAGCCACAGATGATAAAGAGTCTGTGCAGGGATAAAGAGAGGTGGGGAGATGAGGGTGGAAGAAGCACAGGGCAAATGATTGGCTACTTCTTCCAGCTTTTTTTGTTTGTTTGTTTGTTTTTGTTTTTGTTTTTGTTTGCTTATGGTTCCAGCAAGAATACCTATCTCCAAATCTGAATAGGAACAGCCTGGAAATAATTACATATAAGGTACCTATATCAATATAAATTCTACTCTAATTTGGAAACCTTGAATGGTTGAATGGATTTGCGTGGAAAAGAAGTACCCGAAGCCTGATTCTTTTCAAACCCCCAAAGTAACTTAATAACTTTCCTAGCAAATCTATTCTTATTTGTATTAAGCAGAATATATCTCCTGCCCAACGGTTCCTCAATTTACTCTCAGAAATTGGACAATGTCTTCAAGAAAACAGTTTGGTCCTGCTGTTTCTACTATAGCAAAATTTATTTTAGTACATCAACTTTCCACTCTGCCCTTGTGCTTTCTGTCAGGTTTTTTCATCTGTCATGAATGAATCTCTTGTATAACTCTCCTGAGTACAACTTTTCATATACATATTTTTCGTCTCCCATAAACCAGAGGGTCTGGAGTCCTGCCACTACTTTAGGAGCTTCAGCTTAGAACTAGAGTTGAAATGCCAAGTTTCTGTGACATTACAGATTGATGCCTAATGCTGGCTTGGTGTATTTTTGGCGGGTCACTGGATGCTAACCACTAGATGTAACCCATGGGCTCCAAGCTAACAAAGTTGATGTACTTGGAGTTGATCTCCAAAAATAAAGAATATTCTGTCTCTTAAAATTCAAGTTAAATAAAGCAACTTATTTAATAAGGCTAACTCTTGTGTATGTGTGATTTTTGATTCACTAGTTTTTAAATAATATTTTAAATAATATGTTTGAGGTACGAAGACAAATGATTTAATATAGTGTCAGAAACTAATGTCAATCGTAAGGCAATAAATAACTAGCTATCCTTCCATTTCAAGGAGAAATTTAAGTAGTTTTTGAACCATTATTTTTTTGTGATTGAAAATAGATCTTATTTAATATATATTTTCTCTAACTGTGACATCAATTTTTTTCAAAATATGTAGCAAAAAATGAGAAATAAGAAGTCACATAATATTACCATTTAGAGAATTACTATTAACATCATGTTATATTTGAATATCAGTTATTAACTAAATCATATGAAAATTGGTTCTTTAGGTGAGTCAGGGTTAAATGGTAAATTCAATATAAATTGTTATGAAAAAGGTTTAATTTCTACAAGGTTTTTTAACTTTATTTTTATCTTTAGTTTTTTTTGTTTTGGTTTTAGTCCAGCTTTTTCAAAGTAAGAAGAGTAGGGTGGATCCACACAGGTGTTTGGCATACTAAGGTATTATGAAACTTCTCCCTGTCTCAGAGTTGCATTATGTGGTTGGCTTCAATGACTACTGGCAAGCAGTCAGAGATTTTAAAGTACCAAACTGGAGGAAGGAAATGGGGTATAATGCCAAATTGTCATCTCAAATTACCTTTGGAACAAAAGTGGGAAAAATGAGATTCCTAAAATTTTATTGTTAATTATATAGCCTCCGAGGTATATTCCAAATTTTAAAGTTTTTTTCTGACTATAAAAGTAATGTATACTCTTCATACAAACTTCAAACACTACAGAACTATAAAATGAAGCAAACTATCAATAGTTTTGGAGCATATTTTTTCAAATTAAAAAAATGCTCTCTCCTTTCAGTAGTCAGTGCCCACTATTACTTTTAATATTCTAACTACAGTTAAATCACTACATAGTTCGAATAGTCCCAAATGCTTTTACTAGATAATGTTTAATTTTTTCACTGCTTCTTGTTAACAGTCTATGAAACTAGGCTAATTTAGTAATCTCCTGACACAAGATGGAGGTGGCAAAGCTGGAACAGGAACCCAGGAAATCTGGTTCCAGAGTCTATATTCTAAACTACCACTTTGAATGCCTCTTTGACAAGTACATTAGCTATTACTTGTCTAAATGAGTGCTTTCCCCTTCAAAGTTGATGGAGTATTTCTGGGAACATCCCCAGTGTGGATAAATCTGCTATAAACATGTAAGTGAAGCATTATTGAAGCAATCTGTAGTTACACCTGAAAAAAATACTTCTATCATTCAGAGATATTTTCAAAATGTATTTAAATATAAAGCATCCCAAGTACTATGAAAAACATTATACATATTTTAAAACAGTCTTCATGTTACTAATTGAATGCACACTAATTTCTCTCACACTTCAGATTTTATAATTGCCAACTTCTTGTATGTTGGCTGTTTCTTCTCATAAGCCTATGTCGGTATATTAATGCCTACCCTGAGGCTTAATATATGGTAAATGTTCAATAAACATTTTGAATAAATTAGGGGATAAATAGCTATGTGAGGGAATGTGGGATGGCTTTATAAAATGATGGTGAACTTGAAGGAAAAGGATAACATTTGTTGAGTGCTTACTATGTGACGACAGGCACTGTTCTAAGTACTTTACCTTTATTGAGAAAAAGTTATTTTCCTCTTACCTTTCTAAGTTCTTCTGGCTAAATGAATATCCAAATTAACATGAGTCAGATTAATGGGAGAAAACTCCCAAATTTATTACAGATGTATATGTGAGGGTTCTTTAAGAATCTGGGGCCCTTGGATGCATTGGGCAGTTTAGGCTTATGCTATGCCATCTTGAGCTAAGGAAAAGCGATGGTTGTGGTTTGGGATTTGAAAGGGCAGGAAGACAATTCACATGGAGATGAAAAGCAAATGTTTGGTAAATAAGGGTTTGCTGGCCCTCTTTAACAATGGGACACCGAGAGCACTTTGATCAAATGCACCTCACTAGGTTCCTCCTTGTCTATCACACTAGTTCACATTAAATTATAGTTATCTACGATATCTCCCTTCCTGGAGCAGGCCTTCTAGCTAAATTACTTTTAGGCAGTTAAGGGGAAGTTCAAAGGTTTTTCCTCAATCTTTCATTTTTTAAACAATAACCAGCTTAAAATAATATCCTAAAGAAGTATATTTTAGGGTGGTAAACTCTGCTCACCCTCAATTGTACAGTATGATATATGATGTGATATGATATAGTATAGTATTATACAGTATTATATATAGTATTATATAGTATAGTATGATATAGTATTCTATATCATATATCTTGTTCACTATCTTAGTGAATGTAATTTCCAGAGGCCAAAGACTATTTTTCACTACTGTTCTTCTAGCACCTAGATAGGGGCCTGGGATGTAGTAGGTGATAAATAAATTTTTATTGAATAAATAAATACATATCATCTTGTTTAATCCTCATAAATATTCTATAAGGCAGGTACTATAATTATCCCTATTTTTCAGGTGGAGAAACTGAGGCCCAGAGAGATTAAGTTTTCCCAAGCCACAGAGCTAGAATGTGGTAGCACAAGATTCAAACAGTCAGATTCCACACTTCATAGTTGTATCAAATTGTGCCTCCCCAATAAATATACATGTTGAAGTCCTAATCCCTGGTACCTGTGGATGTGAAACTAATATATTCTTAAACAATGGTGCTATAGAAATATAATAAGTAATTCCAAAAGAATTGAAAAAAACATTTCAAATAATGGCAGCAATGTTGGAAGTATATGCAAAATTTCTTAAGCAGTATGACTCTTTTGAAGAGCAATACTTACTTGGTAAATCTCTGGAATCTGAATTCCAGAGATTTGTTTTAAATTCAGTCTTACTATTTTACAGTTTTATTCTGTATGCTATGTTATTAATTGGGACTTTGTGAACTTAAACTTGTAGCTTTATAATAAAATAGATTGAGCAATGAAACAACTAGGTTGACTGAGAAGGAAAAGAGTTAGTCCATTGTAAAGGAAATCAATATACTGCATAGAATTTATAGTTAAAAATAGCTACATAAGTGAAAGACTAATAAGGTAGTATAACTTGAATTACTCTGAAAGTAATATAACAACTCCTATGTGAATATCACAAAAATATAGATATGTATATTTGACCTTCAGGCATTTAAAACATTTAATTCAGGACCTGGTGCATTGGGTTAGATTTATGCTCTATAATTCAATAGCCCATAGCCACATGCAGCTTGAAATGTGTACTTGAAATGTGGCCCTCAGAATTGCAACACTCAATTTTAAATTTTATTTGATTTTAATTTAAATATAAAACATATTCCATTTAGTTATTGGAACACTTTTAAGTATGCTTGCAACAACTTGGGTATATGAATCCCAATTGTACCTAATTGGGTACTACGTTAACTGTAAGTTTTATAAAATATAAGTACAGAACAAGAGTATTTTTAATAAAAATTTGGTGTCTAAATTGAGATGTGCTGTAAGTATAAAATACACACTAGATTTTAAAGACACGGTTTGATAAAAAGAAAGTAAAACATTAATGATATTTATATTGATAATATATTGACATAATATTTTAGATATATTTGGTTAAAATATATTATTAAAATAAATTTCACCTGTTTATTTTTACTTTTAAAAACTGTATCTACCTGGGAAACTCTAAATTATATATGTGATTCACATTGTATTTCTGTTAGATGGCATTGCTCTAAACCAGTTGTTCTCAAAATGTGGTCACTTGACCATCATAATAAGCATTACCTGGGAGCTTGCTAGAAATGCAGATACGGACCTTCACCTAGACTTACTGAATCCGAGACTATGGGGGTGGGGCCCTGCTTTAAAAAAGTCCTTCAACTCATTCTGATGCACGCAAAAGTTTGAGAACCATTATTCTAAACTAGTGGTTTTCACTCTTGGCTGCAAATTAGAATCATCTGAGGACTTTGGGGCAAAAAATCCTGGTGCTAAAGCTCCAACCTGGACCAAGTAAGTCTTGGCCCAGTCAGGAGTGTTTGTTCAAGTTCTCCAGGTGATTCTATTATGGAATAAAGATTGAAAACCACTGGTCCAGATCCTTGATCTTTAAATTTTGCTCTCTAAAGGGGCTGAGGCCAACTTTTGCTCCACTTTCCGCTTCCGACAGGGCAATAGATGTCTGCCCTGCTTCCTGCCATGATGATTTTCCTTCTTGGATGGGGAGATACAGAAGCCTTTGCCGGCATCAGAAGTTTATATATCAAATATATCTAAATGTACCAATTACGCTTGTTACATTACATGTGAACATGGCTGTGCTTTCTTGGTTTGATATCATGTGTTAGGCTTTCACCAGATACACAGAAGGATGAACTTGAAATTAAGCAGGCAGAAGAAAATGTCAAAGCTTTCAAACAACAGAGGTGACAAATTGTGGGGACAAAGCCCCAAAAAGCAGCTTCCAGGCTCTCGGCCTCACATAGAAAGGTGCTGGCTCTGGTAGTCAATGGCCATCAACTGTGATCAGATGGCCATCAGCTGTGGCTAGTGGGCCGTCAGCTGTAACCCGTAAGCCATTGGCCACTAATATAACTGCTGTGGCTACGCTCGCAGAAGAAAGAATGGGGGCTAGCAAGAGCGGATTGCAGAGAGGCGGATGCCGCCGGTGAGAATATAGTGATATGACTCCCCTACTTATGGCTCCGTGGGTGTTCCTTTTTGGCCTCACCATGTCCTGCGTTCTTATGTGGGAAGCGGGAGCAGAAACCCCACCGGACACCCCGCACGACAAGTGGCGCAGCAAGCAGTGTCTCCCGCACGACACAAATGATATTTCTTTGACTAGAATTATTCTGGGAGGATTTTCTCAGGAGTTTTATCTTTATACACTGCTCTTACCACATAGCAGAAACTACCACGCTTCATTGCTCTTAGTTGTTGGAGTTCGCTGGTGCCTTTAATTCCACAGGGTCATCAGTGACGCTAATAGAAATATTTCTGTTCTCCAGTGCCATGGAGATTGTGACACTTTAGTACACCTACCGTGTTTCCCTGAAAGTAAGACCTAGCCGGACAATTAACTCTAATGCGTCTTTTGGAGCAAAAATTAATATAAGACCCGTTCTTATTTTACTATAAGACCGGGTCTTATATAATGCGATGATATAAAACTGGGTCTTACATTAATTTTTGCTCCAAAAGACACATTAGAGCTAATTGTCCGGCTAGGTCTTATTTTCTGGGAAACAGGGTAATGGTTGGTTCTCTTGCTGTTGAAAAGCTAAAAACATTGGGAAGTCCAGCCAATATAACCTTCAAAATCTAGGAAGGTCTGATGCACATTCATGTCACCAGGAAAATGCTATCAAGTAATTCATTGATAAACTCCTACCTCTAGTTGATGGACATCACTAAGAGAATTCAGGTAGAAGCACACTAGCATCATTAGAGTAGAGCATAAACCTTTTCTGGTGCCCTATCTTGAAAATTGTAATGTTTTCAGTGTTCAACTGTTTCACAAATACACGTTAATGACACAGACTAAATAATGTTTCCTTATGGGAAATCTATGATTTTTTAAGTTTCTATACATGTACTGTATAATAGGATCCAGAATTTACTATATATATAGTAAATATATATATAAATATAAATATATGTAAATATAAATATATATATTAAATGATTGTAATATATAAGAATGAGTTGGTATTACATTATTCCTAATAATAGAGATAATGCTTTTAAGTGTTAATAATATTGAGTTATATAGCTTACTTAAAAATTGTGCTCTATAGATCTCTAGAGTCCCTTAAGAGGATGGAGGTTTTGCATAAATTTTTGCTTAAAGAATAGAATAAGACAAAGGTACATCTCTTTAAAGTATTCTAATGAAATGACTCATCTACCGTGTATTCAAATACCAATAATTTACAGCTTGATTCATCAGGAATTGCTTAGAGCCAGGTATAGATTCTACTGAAAGGATACGTAACTCCAGTGTATGTATCTTTGAGGACCAGAGGAATCTGCAAACAAACCTTACTCCATTAGTTTCTTCCCATATATTTATCTTCCCACAGTTTGCCACCTTTGGAAGCCTAAAACTGCTTTCCTTTTTCCTTTCATTTCTCTATAAGTTTATTGTTCTTTGTGAAAGATGCTCTATAGATTGCAGTTGTCAGCTGCTGTTTTGAATAACTTTTTTTTTAAGGTTTCTCCTGTGTGATGTGCATTGCGTGTGTTAATAAACTCATTCTTTTGTTCATGTGTTCTTGTTAAAAGAGTCCCAGCTGAAAACCTAAAATGGGCAGAGAGAAAGTTTTGTTTCCCCTATATTAGTACTCATTCAAATTGTATCCTTACTTCAGTATCTAGGCAAAAAGTCAACTCTTTCCTTGGTTGGCAATTACCCTGGGGCTGGCCATCCCAGGCATTCAGTCACCTACATTTGACTCTGAACTTCGAGGGTGGGAAACCCTGGTAGATTTTCTTCTCTTTAAAATACTGAACTCTGGAATTCTCAAATTAGAATCCCAAAAGGTCAAAGTCTGTCCTTCACAGGAAACACACCAAAAACCAGGTATATTCAGCTTTTCGACTGAAAAAATAATTAGAAGTTATTTTACTTAATGTGCTTTTTGTGTGAAGAAATACAGGATCGTTTACTAAATTTCACAAACCACCATTTAGCTACTTTTTTTCTATTAGATTATCCTTTTTCCTCAAGAAAGTAAGACATTTGAAATGCTGTATGTGCTATTAGGTGTTTCCTGAATTTTCTGTATAAGCATACCATGTTTTATTGCATTTAGCATTATTGCACTTCACAGATGTTGCTTTTTTTTCTTTACAAATTGAAGATAGGACTGACTCTCCACCAGCACAAAGATTATGGCTTGCTTTATTGTGACACTCGCTTTATTCCAGTGATCTGGAACTGAACCCGCCAATATGAGGTGTATGCCTGTACTTGAAATCTCAGTGACCTTAGATCAGTGTACTATAATCATATTTTAAGATAATTAGAGCTCATTGTGCACTAAACTGACTTGGGCAAGAAAAAATTGATTTTGACTGTAGGTTTACTGTTCTCACCTGTGTAACAGAAACCTATATTTTTCTTAGTTTGTGAATAACACCCATTCTTACATTATCATTTGTGCGCTGAATGACTCCACAATTGCAATTTCTTCCAAGGAAAATTAAAGCAAGAATGTTTCTATGTGTTTGTTTCCTCCATGTTTGTTGTTTGTTAATTTTTTTTTGCAATAAAACCTAACCTTATAAATGATTTAAAAGGACTGAAAATTTTAGTGTTCTGGCTAACATTTATGTGGAAAAATAAGTTCTCAGTATTCTTGAAATTGCACATGAATATACAAGATGGCTCCCTAGCTAGGCCTTATACTGTTATTCAAAATGATTGGAACTCTTTTCATAAGAGAAATAAACATGAAAGAGAGATGTGAACCTTACCTACACTGGCAGGATTTTGTAATCCTTTTGTAATGATGCCTTGGAGGAAAAGCCCACACACTCTTCTTGGGCTACTCCCTATATTTATATCAGCTTTCCTGTATGTAGATATTGTATCACAGAAGCAGGAATAGACAGGTTATATATCTAATTTATGTAATAAGAGCTGCATTATAATAAGGTTCTGTTGTACTAACATTTTTTGTTTAGTCTTCACTGTCTTTTGTTTGGTTCCCAGGCCTGTTAAAACTTTTTGTCTCAGATGAAGCACTCTAATTGTAATGTGCCTCAGTTAATTTAAGAGAGTGACTTTTGTAACATATACCTTCTTCTCACATGTTGTAGGGTTAATTATTTATGGATTATAGAATTCACAGTGAAAAACGTTATTTAAATGCAAGGGATGTTTTTAAAAACTCTGTGATACCAATAAAATGTTCTCTAAATAAAACAACTGATTCTGGATAGGCTGAAGAAGCTCTGGATATAAGTATGGGCAAAAACAATTACTGTAACAAATCTTTCTGATAAGAAAAATAACATCATTACAAATAAAGACATTGATTAGATATGTGTCTAGTTTGTGGATATATAAAACCAACAAATAATCTCAAATACTATCTTTCATAATATTAGGTAGAGATGAATAGGGCAAAACCCAGGATTCTTATTTAAATGAAAAGGAAATTGAGGCATAGAAATCTTTAGTATTTGTTGTTGTGTCAGGCACTCCTGTTGGGTCTGATCTAACTGTTCCTGCATTCCTTGAAACTTCAAGTATAAATATCAAAACAGAATTTTAGCGCTGTAATATCATTTATTCTGTCATTTTACCAAAGAAGGAACTGAAGCCCTTAAAGATTGAGTTACTCACTATTCAGAGACAGGTTCTTAAACATCTTGGGTTCTAGGACTTAATGAAAATTATATACAAGATATATGTGACAGTTTATTGGGCCTAACACATTTGCATTCTAACACACCTTGCCTGGCATTAAAATAAAATTCCCATGTTTAATTTACAGCCCGATGTCGCGGGCTGCTCTCTCTTCTCTTGCCTTTCTCCCAGTTCTATTTGGGCCTTGGCTTTGTGGGTCAAGGTTGATTTCCTCCTGCCTCCTGCTCCCAGGCAAGGCTGGCACCCAGGACTGTGCGGATAGAGTGCTTTGAAATTTGCCTAACTGGAAGGGAGAGATTAAGTCTGATTCCCATCAGGCAGGGGTGGTTTTATGGAAACAACCCTTGGGTCCCCTGTGGTCCCACATCCCTGCCGCGCTCTCTGGTTGAGGGTCCACCTTTACCAGGGGCGAGGCTCCCACGAGCCGGGGGCTAGGAGGGGGAACCTGGCCTTACTCCACGCGTGGGTCTCTGGGGTAAGGAGAGCACTCAGTGCACAACACTGAGACACGTCCCACCTAGTGCTGGGCTCGTCCAGTTGTGATTGAAGCGTGGTGGTTCGACGGGGGAGCCTGCACGTGGAGGGGGGCGACTCCCGCGGCCGCCTCCCCTCAGGAACGCGCGCGCAGCGCCTTGAGGGCCTCGCTCTTCCCCACTAGCCGGCTCGGCGGATCTCCTGACATGACTCAGCGTTTCTCACAGGCTGTCCTGCAGGAGACACCGACTTCTCGCCGGCTCCTCCCGCCGCGTCCACCCCCTCTCGCCACTCACGCCCGCCCCCGGCCCGGGGCCCTTCCCCTGCGTGGCCGCCGCCGCCGCCGCAGTCTGATCGGACGCCCCAGAAGCATCTGCCGCCTGGAGCGCGCGCGTGTCCCACGCTCCAGCCGGACCCGCCGCCCCCCGAGCGCCCGCCATGGAGCCGGAAGCCCCCCGCCGCCGCCACACCCACCAGCGCGGCTACGCGGTGATGCGGGACCCCAGCCTCAACAAGGTAAACCCCACGGCCGCTCTCGGTCGGGGTCAGGCCCCTCCCGCGTGTCCCTTCAACAGGGACTCGCCCCTCCGCCCGCGCCCCGCGACGGTGCCCGCCGACGTGGGGGCCCGGGGGGGCCCGGGGCGCTGGTGGCGTGGGGGGGCCGCCCGTTCCGGCGCGTGCCCGGGAGTGGGGTGGGAGGGTGGTGCTGGTCCCTGCCCCCCTCGGCATCCTGTTTGGGGACCGGAGAAGATGTAACTTGTTTACAGTGCTTTGTGGCGTCTCCTCGCCCAAACGAGAGAGCCAAGCTAAAAACACTAGTGTCCGGAAAAGTGTGTGCGTCTAGTGTTTTGTGAAGGGAGCAGGTAAGCCGACAAGCCAGCCTTGTTGTGCCACCCACCGATTACTGGCTCTCGGTGTGGCAATGCTTGGAGGCTGCTTGGAGAGAAGTGGCCCTACTGGTCCAGCCTGGACAGAAATATGTTGTGAGAGCCTTGGATCACATCAACAACCTGGAAGTCAAGGCCTCTCGGTTTCTGGAGAGACACGGTTAAGAGTCTGGGAACGCGTGGTGGGTGGCTTCTGCCTTGGACACTTTGCATGGCCTGGTACAAAAGCCCTGTTCTAGACATGGGGCTGTGGGTAACGCCATTTCTGGTTTTTTGAATCTGGCCTTCTGGAAATTTAGAATTTTTTTTTGGATCTCTTTTTATTAAAAGGGGAATTCAGTGTACACTCTGTTCAGAGTCCCTTTTTCACGTCCTGGTAACATTTCATTTTGCTTCCCTGGTAATGTAGTATAAACCCCTAAGATGTCTCTCAAGTGAAAAACACTTTAGGATTTATAATTTTGCTTATCTGGATACTAAACAGTCACACGTATTTTACAGCTGAGTTTGTCTCTGGATTGTTACTTTTGTGTATGTAGGTGCTTTTGACATTTCCTTTTTATTTAGTACATGGAAAATGTAGCAGTCAGCACACAGATCTGTTTAGTCATTTTGGTTGTCTCCTTAGTAGACACACTTTTTTATTATGAACTGAATCTCAGCTTTTTCCCCCTTGCACTGTGACTGGTGATTTGTTGATCATTAATGGCTTGAAGACCTGTGATTGCTTTTGTTTAATAAATTATAGTTATGGTGAGTTCTCTTTCATTTTTGTGGTGACAGGCAACTTTTACAAATCTGTGATTAGCATTTGTGTCTGTAAAACATTATGAAATTTTAAATACTTATTTTTTTTCTTCAGAATGAATTTAATTGCTAGTTTGATTTTTTTTTCTTCCTTTTTATTATTCTGCAGGTTGGGGCCTATTTTCAGTAGAACAAAGGTAAAATGTGAGGTGACAAAACAATTTGTGACTTTCATGTGAAGCTGCCTTCTATTTATGACCAAATGACAGTTCACCATTTAAGAAGGACCATATGAGTGGTATATAACCCGTTTGAGCTTCCTCAAGTCAGGGACAAGAGTGTCTGTTTCAAATGGGCAGATGGAATATGCAGTCCCTGAGCAAGAGTAATTACGCCTTTACTGTTTACATCAAGAATTTATGATATTAAAACCCTTTTGATTCCTGTTCACCAATAAGGATTAATTTCTGCTTAAAAATAATAGTATCACACAGATCTTCCACCAAGGGTAGCAAGGTGTAGCATTAATATGTTAAGAACATGTTTTTCAATTTGTCATTGAACTTTATTGTTTGCAGAGTATCAAACTGGATTTAAAATCTAGTTCACCAATTTCAGGGTGATTAATGGAATAAACTTTACTCTTTTTATTCAGTTCTAAGACAGTTGTGTGATACCTCATGGAATTAACAATATCTTCATATGTACTATTGAAACCATAGCTGTGGGACATTCTTGATCTGCTATGCACCGAAGACTTCTGGGCCTTTAGGTTTTCTAGTAGCCAGGAATTTTTATTGATTTTTGTGATAGTCTTGGCTCCAAGGAAACACTAGTTATTTCTTATCCTCCTATAATACCCCATCCTGTTACCTGGCTGCACAAAGACTTCTTCAGCCATACTCACACAGACCTTTATCATCTTACTTTTGGGTAACTGCAGTAGTTTCACTGGTTTTATTTTCAGTATTATAGTCTGTCCTACATGTAGGTATGAAAGAAATATCTTCACCAATTAGCATTTTCTTTATGTTACTCTTCTGTTATCCAAGTATGTATAATGTTGTTATTTCCTATTTTGTTGAATGTAGTATCAATTTCTCAATTAGGTTTACTGTCTTTTCCAAATTTATCTCATTAGTTCCCCAACTTAGCCTTCCACTTAAAATATATTTGCTGAATTTCTTACTTAATACTTTGTGTAATTCCTACAACTAAAATGTCATTAGTTGATTTAATCATGATTGCTCTAGGGAAGACTTTCCTAATATTTTTGTCTTATTATCATGACTTAACACCTCTGTTTTTTATGTATGTGGTTTTACTGTGTATTTTACATTTTGTATTTACTGCATTGTATTTTTTCTTATTTCATTTTGATTGTCATGGGGCAGGAATCATAATAGTACAGAATTTTGCTCAGTGAACATTAAATAAATGTTTACTTAATGAATGAATGAGCCATGTTTTTATTTCTGTTTGTCTTCCAAATAGCTTGTAAAGCAGGTTGCTCTTAAAGAGTTAGTTGGCGCATTATCCTAAGACATTTATCCTCTTTAATGTAATTTCTTAAAAGTAAATTCAAGAAATTGAAGTCTAAAGCTCAGTTGACTCCCTATACCATTATATTGTGTAATGGAATATAGTCAGAAGAGTTGGAATTTGGTTTAAACCTGACCATCTCATGAAATTTTAAGTGCTTTGCCGATAACTTTTGGGAGGTACTTAGTCTTGGTAAAAATCAAGGTTAACAGTAGATGTGATCTGAATTAAAAAATGAAAAATTAAAAAAAACTAAGAGAAATAGGATCTTTCTTTTTGGTAATAATTCATGTATGAGTATGATTTTTTACTATGTGCTTATACTCAAATATACATCATTCCAGGTAGGAGTTCATCATAGCATTTGGGGAAGTACTTCTACGTCACACTTACGAGATTCAATCTTTCTCTTTATAGCCCAAACTGTTTTGAGGTACTTGTCTTTTGAGTGATTTGTATTATATGTGCTTTTCTAATTTAATGTGTAATGTTTATGATTTTTTCAAGGATACCTTCTGATTTAGGTAAGTTGTGTGGGAAATTGTTTCTCAGAAATTTTCATGTGACTACTAGTAGTGCTTCATAAATCACTCTTTAAAATTACACACAAAAATAATCACATCTATTTTTTATTTCTCAGTTTACTAGTTTACTTTATTCCTCCATGCAGTCATAGAGAACACTAGTTGATGGTTCTATCATAATTAACTTTTGCTAACATGGTTTCCATATCTTTAAGATTGATAACATGACCTACAGATAAATCTCCAAAAAATATTACCTCAATATTTTAAGCAGTTTGATCCAGTTTAAGTTAGTGATAGTGTTTTATTAAAGTCAGTTTGGTCAGTATTATTAACTGTTAAATCTAAAAAATTAACTTTTGGGCAAGTGCTCTGGTAGGTGTGTCCTGGCATGTCAAGACCTAGTTGGATGTGTTGTACGGAAAAGAGAGAAAGAAGTCTCATGACTATGAAGGAAAGGTACCTTAAACCTCTTCTTTTTCTTCAGTGTAAACTATACCAGAATGAAGCATTCAGAAATTTTCACCTACCACAGTTCTCTGGAGTTGCCTGAGCAATCTGAGAAACTTGATACATTATTTAACTTGGAATCCCACTGATGTGAAGGTCATTGTCATGAAGATGTACAGCCATATGCCTCCGTACCTGTCTATTACTTTGCTGCAGTTAAAACAATAGTAGTAGTAGTATAGGATGGTATAAAACAAAATAATGTTGTGCTCTAATGAGTACAAAGATGAGTTTGGTTTGAGAACTCTTAAGACTGGTAATACGGAGTACAGAAAATATTGAAGAGAGGAATAGGTTTGAGAGTTTTCATTTTGTGATCTGATTTCCTTCTAACTTTGGGCAAGTATGGGAAATGTGATGTAATGGAATGAGTATTCTAAGCCTTTGTGTCTAGAAGAAATAAGCCCAAGTCCCAGTTGTTCCAATTCGCAGATGTGAGATTTTCTTAACTAGCTTCAGTTACTGTCCTTGTAAAATAGATTTATAATATGATTTATAATATGCATTGCCGTGATACAAGAACCATGAATTGTTGGTGAAAAGTTCAGGTCGTCTAAGTTTTCGCGCAGCCTTTTCAGCACTTCCAAATAGTAAACTTGGTTAACTGTCCAGTTAGTACAAATTCATGGTGAATAATCTCTCTGATATCAAAAAAGGTTAGCAACATTGTTTTGACTCTTGATTTGGACTGACGGAACTTTTCTGGTTGTGGAGAATGGCTGACTTTCATTGTGCACTTTGACACTTTGTTTCAGGGTCATAGTGGTACACGCATGTTTCATCACCAGTGATAACATGGCCCAAAACATCATCTTGCCTTTCCAAAAGGTCTTGGCAGACTTCGACTCTCCTTTGCTTTTGTTTATCGGTGAGCTCCTTCAGGACCATTTTTGCACACACCTTTCTCACGCCAAGATTTTCAGTTAAGATTTTCCTGACTGTTTCTCTATCAATGTTTACTTGGTCTGCTATGCTTCTCACAGTCAGCTGATGATTTTGATGCACAGTTCGAGGAATTTTTGCGATATTTTTGTCAGTTCTGATCGCTACTGGCCGCCTGTACCTCTCTTCGTCAGTGTTGCATTTTCTCTCCCCTCAGAAAAACATTTAATCCATTTGTACGCTGCCATTTTCTTCATGGCATTATCCCCATAAACTTGGACTAACATGTCCTTCATTTCACTTCCACTCTTGCCAAGTTTAACGAGAAATTTAATGTTTGTTTGTGTTCTAATTCAAGCTCAGACATTCTCACGACGGCACACAAAAACACGCAACTGCAATAATGAACACCACTCAACAAGACACTGCCATACATAGGCATGAACACAGCAGTGAGACACTGATATACCAAGGTTATGAAACCTTTCCAGGCTATTTGTACAGTGCTGCCAATGTAAGCGCACAGTGGCAAGTTGTGAACCTAATTGTAGACCTCATATGTAATTGAAAAACAAAATTCATAATATGACACTTTCCACTGCTGTGTTCAATGCACTCTAGTAGTATCTGTTCTATTTCAATTAAAAACCAATGTTGGTTGTGATTCAATAATGAATTACAATCCATAGTTTAAAAAATTCTGCTCCATGACTTCTTTAAGTAGTGCATTCACACCTGGGAAGATTAATATACAATAACTTTCTTTTCTGTGTCTTAATTCTGCTTGTGGGCTCCAGTTTGGCTAGACAGTATGGGCCCTATTGTTTTTCCATGTATGTGACCAAATTGAGGTATCTTTTAAACAAATAATCTTAACACTGTGGGAACATTATTATTGTTCAGTTAGTCAGCAAAATAGTAAGTCTTTACGTATATCCTCAGACCCAAAAAGAAATTGAAACTTGGTTAATGAGCATTTTTGTGGACCTTTAAAATTTTTAATTATTCAAATCTTGCTTATATGTAATTTTCACATATGGTAGATCTAACATAATAATATGACAGAATGGAGAGCAAATATGTTGGTCATATCAATAAATCTAAATGACAATAACTCATCTATAAATAAAATTGTTTTCAGATTGTTTCACAAAGCACAAGCAAACTATGTTGCATATAAGGGATACATTGAGAACAAAATGTTACAGAAAGCTAAAAATAAAGAAAGATATGGAAAAATGCAAACAGCAAGAAATCAGAGTTACCCTGACATCAGACAATGTCAAATTCATGTCAAAAAGCATTAAATGAAACAAAGTGTTTTTTATAATGCTGAAAGGTCCAATTCTGAATGAAGGTATAATATCTATCTATGCAGCAAATAACACAGCAGCCATCTTTATAAAAAAGACACTGTAGGACGTACAAAGAGAAATAAACACACTAATAATAGAAGAATTTAACAAATCTCACTCAGTGCAGGACACATCAAAGGGACAAAAAACTTTCCTTCAGAAATTCCTCAAATTTCTCCCAAAGTTTATGAGAAATTTTTCTCCCAAATCATGAGAAAATTCAGTTGAGAAATTGGGAAACTGCAAAAAAGTATTATAATCCTCCTTTGAAGATCCAAGCTTAATAAATATGAGGTAGAGACATTACCGGTTTGAAAGATCTAATGATGTAAGTTATATGGAAAAGATGGAAATCGTGACCTGTGGAGTTAGAGGTTAAGGTCAACATTTCTTGATTCCTCACGGGAACATGTAGGTGAGAAGCAATAATGATCTAATCAGTCAGTTTTGCTTGTTGCCAATTTATGATGGTATCTGTCTTAATCTGTGTTTAGACCATTTACACTTAATGTAATTATTGGGGTGTTTGGATTTCTGTCCACCATTTTATTATTAGGTGTCTGTTCCTTTATTTCTCTTTTACTGCCTTCTTTTGTATTGTTTGAATATTTTTCTTTTTCGGGAACCAAACCGGCCTTCGGAGTTAGGGACTTGGAGCTCTAACCGCTTGAGCCACCGGGCCGACCCTGTTTGAATATTTTTATTATCCCATTTTAACTTCCTATTGAATTTTAACAGTGTCTGTTTGTATAGTCTTTCATGTTCAGTACTTGCTGTAGGAATTATGATATATATTAACTTTCACAATCTACTTAAAATGAACATTTTATCATTTCAATTGGAATGTAGAAATTTTACCATCATACAAGTATTACTACTTTTCTCTGTTACAGTTATTATATTTATTATATCCACTTACATCTCCATTAATGTATTACATAAAATTTAAAAAATTGAGATGTGATTAACATATACTAGTTTCAGGTACACATCATAACTTGTTATTTGTACATACTGCAATATGATCACCACAATAAGCCTCGTTAACTTCTATCAGCAGACATAGTTACACAAATTTTTTTTCTTGTGATGAGAATTTTTAAGATTTACTCTCTTAGCAACTTTCAGATATGCAATACAATATTATTAACTATATTCACCATGACTTATTTATTTTATAACTGAATGTTTGTACCTTTTGACCATCTTCACACATTTTGCTCTCACTCCCAGCCTTCTACTTCTGTATCTATGAGCTCATTTTTGTTTTTTTTTTATATTCCACATATAAGTGAGATGATACAGTATTTGTCTTTCTCTGTCTGAATTTACTTAGCTTAGTGCCTTTATGGCCCATCCATGTTGTCATAAATGGCAAGATTTGCTTCTTTTATATGGCTGAATAATGTTCCATTTTGTGTGTACTACATTTTCTTTATCCATTCATCCATCAGTGGACACTTAGGTTGTTTCCATATTTTGGCTATTGTAAATGTTGCTATGAACATAAGGGTGTATATGTCCTTTCAAGTTAGTGGTTTTGTTTTTTTCAAGTAAATACCAAGAAGTAGAATTGCTAAGTCATATGATAGTTCTATTTTTAATTTTTTGAGGAGCCTCCATACTGTTTTCCATAGTGGCTGCACCAATTTACATTCCTACCAATAGCGCAGAAGAGTTTCCTTTTCTCCACATCCTCGTCAACACTTGTTATTTCTTGTCTGTTGGATAATAACCATTCTAAAAGGTGTGAGGTAATATCTCATTGTGGTTTTGATTTGCATTCCTCTGATGATTTTTCATATACCTGTGGCCACTTGTATGTCTTCTTTGGAAAATAGCTATTCAGATCTTTTGACCATTTTTTAATTAAGTTATTTGTTTCTCTGCTGAGTTATATGAAAAAAATTTTTACGTAATTAATGTAATGTTTATAGTTTTTTATTTTAACTATCATACAGATTTTTAAAAATTAAACAGGGAAAGTATGCTCTATTATAGTTACATGGATATTTACCATTTCTGTTGCTTTTCTTTCATTCCTGATGTTCCAAGTTTTCCTCAGGTGTCATTTTTCCTTCCAGCTAAAGAATTTTCTTTAGCATTTCTTTTAAAGCAGGTTTGCTAGAGACCGATTGTATTAGTTTCTCTTCATCTGAGAATGTCTTTATTTCACTTTGATTTCTGAAGGATATTTTCACCTGTTATGGAATTCTGGTTTAACAGTTGGTTTCCTTCAACTTTAAAAATGCCATTTCTCTTCCTGTTGGCCTCCTTTGTTTCTGAAGAGAAATCTGCAGTCATTAGAATTGTTGTTTTTCTCTGGCTCCTTTAAAGATTTTTTTCCCTTTTGTTTTCAGTTTTCATCATTTTGCATATAATTTTTCTGACTTTGGCTTTCTTTGAGTTCATCTTAGGATTTTCTGAGCTTCTTGGATTTGTAATTTTATGTCTTGTTCCAAAACTGATAATTTTTTAGCCATTATTTTTCTGAAGTATTTTTTCATTCTCTTCTCTTTTAGGGATTCTGCTGATACAAATGTCAGGCCTTTTGGTATTGTCCCACCAAAAAGTACCTGAAGCTTTGACTTTTTTCCCCCAGTCTTTTTTTCTCTTGTTTTATAGATTGATTAATTTCTAATAATCCGTCTTCAAGTTCACTGACTCTTTGCTCTCACATCTCCATTCTGATGTTGAGCCAATCCAATGAATATTATATTTGTTACTGTATTTTCAATATTTAAGTTTGTTTTTTATAGCTTAACTTTTTGGCCAAGACTTTCTATCTTTCCAGTCATTTCAAAAGATTTTGCCCTTATAGTTCAGGGCATGGTTATAGTAACTGATTTTAAATCTTTGATAACTCCATTACCTATATCTTATCGGGATTGATGTTTTTTCATTTTCTTTTCTTTTGAGAGTTAATGTTTTCCTGTTCCTTTGTATGTTGAGTAATTTTTGCCTGTATCCTAGACATTTGCTTAGTATAAGTTTCTAAGTTTTAGTTAAACCCTTAGGAGAATACTGTTCTTTTTAGAAGTCACTCAATCTGGTTAGATCAGTTCCCAAGTTGGGTCCACCTTCTGTGAGTTGATTAATTCTGTTTATTCTGTTTTCAAAGCCTACTTTGTACTGCCGTTTGGATCTGTCCATCGTGTGTACCAGCCAGGGGCCACTGTGGGATCTGTGTAGTGGTTTATTCCACACTTAGTTCTTAAAGGTTTGGTATGCTGTTTAAGGTCAGATCTATGCATACTTAACTCAGAGATGAGCCCAGGAGTTCATATACATCTTTAGGGGATTGCTCTCTTGAATTTCCTTCTCCCTGTGATCTCTCCAACATTATCTCTTTGAGCCTCCTGCCCCCTTACCAGTCCACTAGCCAGAAAACAAGACCTTTAGTTTCCTTGCTCTGCTGTGTACTTCCTTCAGCTACATTTGCATCTGAGGCCAAGCGACTGGAAGGTAGAGAAAACCACAACAGGCATTTGACACACGATCTTGGGACCATTGCTCCTCTGATTAAAAAGAATGCTTGAAACCTATATAATTCTACTAACCAATGTCAACCCAATAAATTTAATTTTAAAAAAAGAGTGATTTCCTCCTTCAGAATTTTAGGCATCTGTGGTATTCATGGGTTGCTTCTGCAACCCACTATGGAATTGCCTTGGGTCTCGGGCTGGAGAAAATGAAATATAATAGTGGATTTCCCTCCTAGGTGACCTTAAAGAGTCCCTTTTCTGATTCTTAGACTAACAGAAAGCTTTTCTTGGAACTCTTTTTGTCTGCACTCTGCACTCAGTTGCACCTCCAGCTTTTGTGCTACCTTTTGAGTCAAGGTCAGGTGATTACAGAGAGGGAAAAATAAAAGCCAGTCCATGGTAGAGGGCAAAACTCCAGGAAACTCATCGCTGATTTGGTGGTACCTTGGATTCTGGTCTTCTTCCCAAGTTCTCCTGTTACCGTTCACTTTTCCGAGTCTTCAGATAGCTGCTCAATGTATTCCGTACGAGGTTTATACTTGGATTCAGTGGGAGAGACAAGATAAAGTATGCTGACTCCATCTTGTGAAGAACCACAACCCTTAGATTGTTATTTTAAAGGTGGGAATGTGTGAAACTCAGTGTAACTTGGTTTTAAGTTTCAAGGGGAAAAAAATCAGAGAATCAGCTCTCAAATGTCTATTAAAATTTCCCCCCATTTTATTGGGTACATATTTGCTATAGCCAAATCAATATTAATAAGGGTTATTCTGTGTAAAATGGTTCATGTTAGATAGGAACGGTCCATAAGTTATAAAACTTCTGTATTCTAAGGATTTAGAAAGATGTTTGGTCTTTCAACATCTATATACTGCAGTTCTATTCCTCTTCTTGCTATGATGGAGAAAATACTACAGAAACTACAAATTTCAAAATTCCTTGGTGGACGGTGGTTTGTGTTGTTGCTTTATCTTTCAACATATTTGCTCATATGACCTGCAATATAGTAAGTAATATATTGTAAAGATTCATTGAATGGATAAATGTGGGATAATTCTTGAAGTAATTTTCTTATAGCTCTGTTCTACCTTCCAGATATTGCTATAACCTCTCCTCAGGTCACATTCCACCTTGTGTGATGACTATGCTGTTGGGTGTGTGTTGGAAAATCTCCTTCATTTAGTGGGTAAAGGATGACCAGTGTATGACTTAGGATTAGAGTTTGCTACATATCACAAAAAGTGAAATAATAGTGACTTAATTAAGATACAGGTTATTTCTCTCTCACGTGAAGACTATAAGAGATTGACAGTCTAGGGCTCTTTGGTGGGTCCACAGAGTCATCAGGAACATTGCTCTGCTGTTTTCAAAATCACGTCATGTACCTAACTGACTATAGGTCTATAGGCGTTATATACATATTCTAGGCTGGCTGCCAGAAGAAATGAGAGACACACAGGAAGACTCACTTTCCAGGGACGACAGCTCTCTTTAACGAGACTTCCCTACAGTTCACACAACACTTCCCCTTACATGTCATTGCATAGAAGTCAGCTAAATGGTCACATCTACTGTTGCTGGAAAATGGGTTATTTCTTGGTGAACATCATAGGAGAGAATTCAAGGACGTACCGAGTAAGCCAAGCACGCAGAGGATTTATTAAAATAAAGGAAGAAAGTACACTCCCAAAATAGAGGGAGTGGGCAGCCAAGAGAAGAGCAATTGCCCCAAAGAACAGTGAGGCTTAGGAGTTTATTCGAATAAGGGCAAGAAATAGTCAAGATTTAGGGGTAGTGCTATAGGCATTCCCAGGTGGGTCCTTGCTGACCACTCCTTCCTGTTGGGAGATGGGATTCCCTTGTCCTTATTTGGCCCTTGTGAGAACTGTCATGGGAACATGGGGTGGAGATTTTTCCCTGCCCATAATGCTAATAGTATTATAATCCATTACAATTAGCTGAAGTTCCCCTTTAGCAAGGGCCAAGATGGTATCCCAAGTCACCAAAATCTAGTTCTGGTGGGTCTGGTTGCTGCACTTTTTCCTAAGAATGATCTCATCTCCTCCTTCCTTTGTCTCCCTTCACATTTTCCTTCTTTTCCTCCCCCTTTCTTCCCTCTGCCCTATTCTTTCTGCCTATGGTGACATAACTATAGGGGAGTCTGGAATTGTAGTCTTTTATCTGACGCGTGGCTGCCCCAAATAATATTAGGGTTCTCTTACTAGGGAGTAAGGGGAGAACAGATGTTATGGTAGGCAATTAGCCATGTCTGCCGTAACTAGGGACTTAAGGATAGAAATTTAACAAATGTAAATAATATGATCATGATATTCTTGGAGATTGAGATAAATGGTTTAATAGTTCTTAATATATTTTAATAGTCTACGGATTCACTGTATTAAAATAAAAATATACAAAAATGTGAAAAGTTTGTCTCCCTCCCACTTCTGTACCCCAGCTAGCTGGTTCCCCTTTCCACAGGTAACTAGGTAACTACTGTTTCCGGTGACCAGTGTTTCTATTATATACTAGAAGTATTGTATGAAGTTAATTTTCATAAATGTTATTAATATAGGGCATGAATCAGGTATGCCCTTAGCGTGGTGGGTAGGAGGTATATAAAGAGAAATGTTGCAGTTAGGAGTATGTATGTGAATCATATGGAGATCTGCCTGGTTCTCTGAAACTGGCTCTGAAGCATTGCTTTTGCTTTCTTAACTGAGCAGCCTTAGTAGCGATTCCTCAGTATGGTGAGTAACAAGTATTGTGGGGTGAGTGCTGTTGAATCACTTGTAGCGTTTTCATGAAATGGTATAACTAGTCAGGAAAAGAACTAGGTCTTCTCATTAGTTTTAGGATAAAGTTTAAAACTTTACAAGGACTTGCCTACCCTCGTTCCTGCCTAGTTCTCCGTGTCATCTTTCAGCATTCTTCCCTCAGTTGATGCAGTTTCCTTCCCTATGCTTTCTCCAAGAAGCCAAGCTTCTGTGCATCAGGGTTTATGCCTCTGCTCTTTCCTGTACTGCCACCCTCAGCTTTTCACCTGGCCAACTCCTATTTGTCCTTCTGATCTTATTTTAACATCACTGCTCAGTGAATTCTTCCTTTTTAATCCCCTAAATTAAGTTAGATCTTAAGATTTCCTTTCTTTCCTTGTACTTATCACATTGTTATTTTATAGTTATTTATGTAGCAATGTATACAATATCCTGTTAAACTCTCTAGATCGTAAGTTTCATGAGACTATGGACCATATTTGATATGTAACTGTTTCATTGGTTTAGTGTCTGTAAGCATTGTGAGCATTCGCTCAACAAATACTTGTCGAAAAAATTTGGTGAATATGATTAATTTTATGTTTCAATGTGGCTGCTGGGTATCCGGATATTTTGTCAAATATTATTCAGGGTATGTCTGTGAGTGTGTTTATGGGTGAGATTAACATTTGAATCAGTGAACTGAGTAAAGCCCACTTCCCTCCCTGATGTGGGTGGGCCTTATCCAGTCAGTTGAAGGTTTGAATAGAACCAAAGGCTGACCTTCCTCTGAGTAAGAGGGAACCCCTCTTACCTGACTCCCTTCAAGCTGTGACATCGTTTTTACCCCTAAGTTTGGACTTGAACTGAAACATTGGCTCTTCCTGGGTGTAGAGCCTACTGGCCTTCAGAATGTACTGTCAGCTCTCCTGGTTTCTCAGGCCTTAGGACTTGGACTGGAGCTACACCATTGGTTCTCCTGGGTGTCCATCTTGCTGACTTCAGATTCAGGACCTTGTTAGCCTCCATAATTGTATGAGCCAATTCCTTAAATCAGTTTCTTCATACATGATGTATACACATACATCGTCTTGGTACTGTCTCTCTGGATACCCCAGACCAGTACAGAGAGCTTCATAGTCTCCAGTAAAGTAACCATAAGAGGAAATAGAACATCTCTGAAAATCTCAACTGTGGATCTGAAATAAGAAAGCCATCTTGTGGTGTTTCTGGGAATGTCATATTGATATATGAAGTATATATCCCTTAGGAAACAAGCATAATTTTCTGCAACAGTTCTTAATATATTTTGTGCCAGAAGTCCTCTCTTGGAAATTTAGTGAAGTCTGTGGACTCCTTAAAGCAATGGTTTAAAATAAATAGAATACATTGTATTATAAATGAAACAAATTATAATGAAATATAGATATCAAAATATTAAAAAATAAATGTGATATTGTAAGACTTAAATGACAAGGCAATATATTTAAATATGAGCAATTTAATGTAAAATTTTATTTTTTAAAGAGATCCGTAGGAAGATCGTTGACATGACTAGCCTGTGTGCCTATTTAGGTTATAAATCATATTTGGGGTCTAAAACTACTGTAATTTCAAAGTAATGATGAATATAAATGATATCTCAAGATATTTGCCACAAATGTAATGTGATGGGAAGATATTTGTTATTTCCATTTATGAGAGTCACAGGAAGTACTGCTATTTCTCTTTATTGCCTTCTTTTATAGTGGAAGGAAACAGAGTTAGTGAAACAAGATATCCACATTTAAAGACTCCTGAATTATATCCATTGATTCCTTGAGAGTCTCTGATTAGGTCCATGGACCTTAGGTTAATAACCTCTGGTAGGGAGCTAAGTTGGTCTTCACAAAAAGTACTGACTGGGTCTCTTAAAACTTATTCTTAAATTCAGGGACTTTCTGACAATATCAGGATGTGAAGAATAAAAGTCACCTTTTACTTAGGACTTGCATATTTGTGATTTCATTTTAAAACTTATTATTAGTAACATAAGAATTTATATAATACTTTATAATTTACGTAGGATGCAAAAATCCCTGATCTCATTTTTATCCTCCCGACAACTAAATGAGACACACATATGTTACATATATGTTTGATTACTCTTACATATTTAGCAGACAAAAATTGAGGAGAGTCTCCATTTAACCCCACTTATTCAAAATCACAGTGTTGAATACTGTCTTCTTGTGAATCAAACTTGGATCTAAATCCAAACAGTATGCTCTTTAGACTTACCATGTTTCCATGAATACATGTTTGCTGGTGAAGAATGCATGCAATTTTAAAGTGTATGGATTATTGCAGCCTATGATATACCAAATATATATTGAACAGCCACCTACAACAATATGTCTTATTGTTAAACCAAGTTGATCTTGAATGCCTGCTTTAAAGTCAACTTAAAAACATTAAAGATGGTTAGTGCAGAATATGGAATATATGTGTTCTGTTTTTAATGGTAATAGTTTCTAATAAATTACTCAGGACAAAGTTTCTTTCTCAGTTATGTTTGCTCTATGCAAACGTAGTTTCTAATATAGGTCTCCTGTTATGCCAGGAATTTTGTTTTCATTTCTACTTGATAGTCTCAGTTTTCTCAAGAAGATATCCATAGATTAATGAGTAGAGTCCAGAAGAATAGTTGTCCTGTTTGCTGCCCTCAGCAGTGAAACAACATACCATTCTGCCGTCAAGGGATCTAGTCCAAAAGCTTTTTTAAGGAGTACAGAAAGTAAAAGGAAGACAGAAACGGAGAAAACCAAGGTTGAGCCTAGAGTGTATGAGAACTCTTAGGGAATTAGAATTATAGGTGGTCTGGAAACCTAATATGTATATAGATGGCTAAGCTTTTCAACTACATGAAAGACTCAGTAGAAATCAAATGAAAGTTAGAACCTGCATGTATACTTTGGATACACTATCCTTTGTTGGATAGGCCCTGCAGGATAACCCTAAGGTAAAAATCCTTTGAAACAGTTGCATGTTACATCAGCTTTTAATAAGGGGACTGTATGAAGCTAGAATTTCACTGTCAAGTTTTAGACATAACTGACTTGTTTATGAATTTCTACAAAATATGTCTGTATTAATAGGTCTATGTTAGTATGAAAAAATGAAATATAGAGCCAGGATTATTAAATGGTCCAAAATTCCACTTATTGTTTCTCTGAGTACTTTTTGGGAAGCTGTAGGTTGGTAGGAATCACATCGATGTGTCATTTTTAAAAACTGTGGTTTAAATGAAATCATGCCATATATGTTTTTAAATGTTCAGAGATTTTAAGATTTAAGTTTACTTATTCATTGATTTTTTAAAAAAATTCATAAAGGGTAGTAATAGAATATGAAACCAATCATAGGACATTAACTTGGCCCATTTCCACAGATTTCTAAGCTCTTGTTTTTTGTTTTTTGTTTTTTAAGAGTTGAATTGGCACTTTACTATGTCTTGGAAAATTTGGCTAATAGTGTATGGGAGTTTGTAGTTACTAAACATCAAAGGATATCAAAAGATATCCAGATTATCATATTTACATGGCATAAGATACGGGAGACCTATTAGATTTAGGAATTAGATTCAGATCAAATCAGACATTGGAAAATTGATGCTTGCTAACTACACCAATAAATTAAGTGAATGAAGTAGCATATTTTAGTACTTTTGATAAGCCTTATTCTCAGAATATTGATTGAAATTTTCAAGGCATAACATTCAGAAGTTTACTGCTTCAGATATATTCATATAATTTTGAGACTTTAGCCTAGCTTTTTTCCTATTTTTAATTTACAAATTTTTCTTTTCAAGTTAGAGAAAAATATGTTGAGTTTTCTTTTTCAAATATATTACCGTACATAGTTCTGTTTCATTCCAAGGAGTTATTTCATGACATTTGATTTAAATGATCAGTCTCCCCAGTTAATCTTTAACAACTGAGGCATGCCTTCTGTTTTGTAAGTACTTTTTCATGCAACTCTCCCTTTCTGGTTGCTTTAAATTTTAAATGCAATTTTACCAGAATTAATACGCTAATCAGTTTTCTAATCAGCAATTTTATTGTTAAGATGTTAATATAAGTCTCTAAAATTAAATATTTAAAACTTTTTGTTGTTTATGCAGCAAGTCACTGAAATCTATGTCAGTACTGTTCTAAGCACTAAGGATAAAGTAGAGAAACAAAAAGACAAAATTTTCTGACCTATGGTGTTTGCATTCTGGTACAGGGACACTAACTACCAGTGAAAAAGAGAATGGCATGCAAAAGGTTCTGGCAACACCTGGGCAAAGAACTGACAGGCTGCACTGGTCTGCCCTTCTTTAGGTATCCAGGAGAGGGTGACTGGGCAAGGCGCAGCTGGGCACACTGGATTATTCTCTAGGAAAGGGACCATCCTACTGCTGTCCACACATACTGGAGCTCCAGAGGACCCCCAACTGAGCATGTAACAGTGGGCTTTTATAGTCATGAAAGTGGCTGCTAGTGGAGAAAAACATCTTGGGACTGGACACCAGCTATGCTGATAGCACTTGGAGACCTTTTGAGAAATCAAGATTGTGTACAGCTTTTTGCACTGGAGGTTCTGGAGCCATTGGTCCCAGCTAGTTCCAGAAGGCAACTTAGAGAACTCTACACATGGTCATTCATGGACAAATCTATTTGACTTTATTTGGTCTGCCCCCTGACCCAGGTGTCTAATTAAATATAAGGCTTTCCATCAATGACATGAATTAACGTGCCAATTCATATTACAAAAATAGAGGAAATAGAGAGTTGTTCATCCATTAACCTCCTTCCTTTTCTTCCTGAGGTTGAACATGTTTATTTCTCACCAATCAAGGTCTGTCAACCTCTGGGATGAACCAAAATGTCTGTCCTTTTCCCAGAGTAATAAACTTCCCAAACACTCAGGAGTCACTATTTTGTCATCATAAGAAACTTTCAGGGCAGAGGAAGATGGCTGTAGAATCACCCCATCCAAAGTTAGTGCACACATTCCTACCCACCCAGGTTGTCTAAGAAACATCAGCAGTGATCACAATGAGTGGACCTGCCCATCATCATGTCGCTACTCTTTTGTCAGACCCTGACATAGTTAGTCAGAGAGGCCTCTTGGGCTTCAGTATCTCCAGGGGGAGACTTTCCTCCAGGGGGACTGCTTCTTCCAGTCTTACAGATTAATGACGACTGGGATCTCTCTGCTAGTACCACCTCTTCCTTGTATTATATCCCAGCACATCTCTTAGCTCCATACTGGGTTTTTACATCAATCCATCAGTTCTATTTTGTTCGCTTATTTTCAAGCCTCATAGTTTCTTTACTATCGTTTTATACAGCAAGTGTGCATGTAAATAGATAACATAGGTATAATAATAGAGTTCTAATGGACATACTGGGTGAGTCTGGGAAGGCTTTAGAGAAGAGAGAGCATTTGAGGTAAGGGCAGAGATTCAGGGCAGAAAGACATTCTTGACTATGGTGTCATGGAAGAATACAAGGCTATGGTGTGTTCCGGCAATGGTGAGAAGCTCTGTGTGGCTGGGAGTGTATAAGAATAATAGAAGATCACTTGGGAGGAGTGTTGGAACAGGTGCCTCCATCATATATAAGGCATTTCCTGACTTATAAGGAGAAGGACAGCAGGTCATAGGTGACCTCTTCATGTCCATAAGTTTAAAATCTCTTCCAACTCCTATTCATTGTTATTTTTAATGACACTAATAATGGTATTTATGCCTTTCATTTACATGTGTTCAAATTTTTTCTCCTATCCATTACCTAATTTCATCTTAACGATATGTGAGCAACACAGATCTGAAAATATTATAGTATCCTAATATTTAATGTTGAAGAAACTGAGGTGTTGAGAGATTACATGATCTACTCACAAATGGCCATGTATAGAGTTATACCAGATATTCTGATTCTTAATTCCATATACTTGTTGGATTTGATTTGAGTAAATATATGCTTTTTTTGGTCTTTTTTTCCCCCTCAAATTATTATTTTTCTTTTCTCCATAGGACTTGGCTTTTACCCTGGAAGAAAGACAACAATTGAATATTCATGGATTGTTGCCACCTTGTTTCACCAGTCAAGATATCCAGGTCCTTAGAGTAATTAAAAATTTTGAGCGTCTGAATTCTGATTTTGACAGGTAATACATTTCTGAAGATGATTTTATATTGCTCCTGGGAGTTATCTAGTTTATTTTTTATTAAATGAGGAAGTTAAAATATTTAGTGATTTGGAAACAGTAGTCAACTTTGAGGAGAATTTGCCTTTAAATACAATGATGTTTTTTTAAAAATTTACCCTCTGTAGGACATTTGAATACAATAAAAAAGAATTTTTTCTAAATCATATACTCAAAGAGACTACTTTTCTTTAGTGATAAAGTTGTTGCTATAAAGGTGAGTTATCAGGAAATACCATCCTAGACAGAACAAAACAGGTTAAAGTCGCTTTTAGTCAGATTGTAAGTAAATTGTAGGTAAAAGTGTACTTTTTCAACTTCCAAACTTGATTCTAACACTATTGGGAATTTAGGTCACTTACTTTGTTTAGAATTCAGTTTCCATGTTTACACAAAGATAAAGGCAACATTGTTTTCTACCTTTGTAATGAGATAGCCGTAGGTTGAAAATCTGGCTGTATCTCACCAGCAGTGGGGCCTTGAGCAAACCACTACAACCATTGTCAGGACCACTATATGTGCCTTGCCCTCTTCTTTTGACTCAGCCTTTTCTTATTAAGGTACTGAACCTCTCTAAATCCCAGGTTTTTCATTTGTGGGTTAAAGAGAATAATAGGTATTTGAAAATATTGTTGTGAAGGTAAGAAGAGATAAGTAACCCAGGACCTAGTATTTGTATTAGTCAGAGTTCTCCAGAGAAACAGAACCAACAGGATGTGTGTATCTGCCTATCTGTCTGTCTATGTATCTACTTATCTACCTACCAACCTACCTACCTATCATCTATCTATCCATTCATCCATTCACTCATGCATGTGCGTGTATGTGCACACACACGTTATATCATGTTGGATGGAGATAGATATTTATTTCAGGGAATTGGTTTACAAGATTGTGGAGGTTGGGTAAGTCCTAAATTTGTAGGTAGAATGGCAGGCTAGAGACCAAGGGAAGACTTGCAGTTCCAGTGTGAAGGCAGTCTGCTGGCAGAGTTTTTTTTTTTTTTGCTGGGGTGTTGAAGAGAATCATAATAATAATGGACGAGCAGCCCAAATTGCTTGGTAGGCAGGATCAGTTACCCCCAGCCAGCACAGTAACTTCCTTCTTTGCCTATTAATTCAGAGGCATGTGGTGCCCAAAGTGGCTAGTGTCAGTCTTAACTTCCAGTTCAATGGAATCATTGTCTTCTGGTGGAAACAGTCCTCCCTTTGGAACTAAGACTTAGAGGCCAGCAGAGCATAAGGTCACGAGGACAGGAAGCAGAAATTTTGCTGGTGGGTCACTGGGGATAAAAGTGAGTGGTACCACTTTCATTTCCACTCCTTTGTTACTGGACCTGTGAATCATGGCTATGGGAGAAATGACATCATATTGGATACTGATTCAGAGCATGTATACCTACTGGAGAACCTTGACCCAGCTTTGCAAGGTGTTACTACCTAGCTGATGCTGTAACAGTCTTCAGAAGGCCACTCCACCATTCTATCAAGCCAGCTGCTTCAGGAT
Source organism: Rhinolophus hipposideros (assembly GCF_964194185.1). Taxonomy (NCBI): domain Eukaryota; kingdom Metazoa; phylum Chordata; class Mammalia; order Chiroptera; family Rhinolophidae; genus Rhinolophus; species Rhinolophus hipposideros. Next base: position 66,823,937 of record NC_138049.1, read on the forward strand.
GGTGGGGAAACATGGTAAGACCAGAGGATTCCATGAAAATGGGCCCTTTGCCACACTTTATTTGCTCTGAAGTGAGTTCCTTGATTGGAAGTAATGCTTTGTGGAGTATCATAATGGTGGATAAGACATTCTGTAAGTCCACAGATGGTAGTTTTGGTGAAAGCATTGTGTGCAGGGAAGGCAAATCTGTATCCAAAGTAACTATCAATTCTAGTAAGAACAGTGTTGCCCCTTCCACGATGGAAGCAGTCCAGTGTAATCAGCCTGCCACTCGGTAGCTTGCTGATCAGCCCGTGGAAGGGTGCCATATCAGGCACTCAGTGTTGGTCTCTGATAGATTGGGCACTCAGAAAGTCTATGGCCAGATCGGCCTTGGTGACTGGAAGTCCATACGGCTGAGGCCGTGGAGAACCTCCATCCCTGCCATGGCCACTGTTTTCATGAGCCCGTGTGATGACAAGGGCAGCAGGGGAAACAGGCTGACTTGGCTGTTCAATTGTGTATATTTGCTGCTTCTTAAACTCCTTCACAATCCCTTTCACTTGTTCCTAAATCCTTCCTTCAGCCTCGTATGTTTTTACTTTGTATTCTTTTCCTGGGCCATTTTATCAGCTACCTCCTAAGAGCTGGTGACTTTGATATTTTCAACATAGTCTGTTCTTCAAATATGTACTGAGCATCAACTCAGTGTCAGATGCTCTTTTAGATATGGGGATTATACACAATTATCTCTGCACTCACTGGATTTAGGTAAATTATTTAAAAAATATTAAAATAAATAGCAAAATGATAAGTATATTATTTAATGTGCTAGAAAGTGACAAGTGCTAATAAAAAAAACAAGGAAAAGATACAATAGGGGAAGAGGGACTGAGAATGCTGGGGGTTGGTATGGTCAGTTTGCAATGTTAAATTGGGTGATCGGGACAGCCTTCATTGAGAAGGTGACTTATTAGCAAGTAATCAAAAGTAGTGGGGCAGTTAGCCATGAAGAAATCTGAGAAACAGTGTTCTTCAGCTGGTATGTTTAAGGATTAGCAGGGAGACCTGTGTCTGGAGCAGAATGACCAAAGGGAAAAATGGTAGGTGGGAGAGGAAGTTAGCGAGGTAATGGAGGACAGATTATGTATGGCTTTGAAGGCCACTGAAGGACTTTTGCTGCTATTCTGAGAGAAAAGGGAAGCCATTCAAGGTTTTGAACAGAAGGTCAACATGATCTGAGCTATATGTCAAGAACACTGGCTGCAATGTTGAGAACGGAATGTAGACTGGATGGATATTTAGGAGGCTATTACAGTAATCCAAGCAGAAGATGATGGTGATGTAGTTATGGGATTGTAGCAATGAACGTGTTTAGACTTTGGATATGTGTTGTAGGTAAAGCCAACAGAATTTCCTAATATATTAGAGATGAATGTTAGAAAGCTTTCAGAAAAGTAGAGAAGCAGCAGAGAAACAGCATAGAAACAGAAAAGAAATAGAAAAGAAACAGAAAACCAATGAGACAGAAGGAAACCAAGGGAATATGATGGGCTAAAGTCAAGTAAAGAGAGTGTATCGAGCTCTAGGGAATGCTACTTGCTTCATATGTTCTGATAAGTAAAATAAAATTAGGTCTGAGAATTGATCATTGATGTAGCAATGATGACTTACACATTGCTAAATCAATTTTAGCATGTCTGAAAGTCATTATCTTCTTCCCAAATGCTAATTTTTTGGGTTGGTATAACCCATCTATTATCTAAGCATTAGAATCCTGTATCAGTGGCACCAAATCCTGTGCATTTTCAACTATTTCAGGGAATGGAAATCAATCCGTAAAGGCTGATAAGATTAAGTACAATTTTGAAAGATTGTTTTTTAAGTGGTACCAGGCGGTTTGAATTTTATTCTATAAATCATTGAAAGTTACAGGTAACATGATAAGGTTGATATTTAGAAAGATAACTTTGGGTCAAAAATGCCTCTAGAAAGAAAAAGGCCATTTGATACAAATAATGAGAAAAGTCCCTTGTAACTTGCCTACCTTAGTCATTTTTAGAATTGGTGCTACATTTCTTGTTCATTTGCTGTTTGTTATTTCCCTTGGTTATTCAGCACTGGATGTTAAAGGATGAAGTCTTTGTAATTACTTAGTTAAGTTAATGCTTAAACTATATCTGTGGTGGTATTTTAATCTGTCTTTCATTTTAAAACAGGGATAAAGTCTTTTCAAATATCAAATAAAACTGGGCTATTACAGCAATGATTTTAACATTTGAATGACACTAACTCAGGTTTATGGTTCTTTATTCTTAGAGGTGTTTAAGAATATTTCTAAAGTCTTTTTGGTCAAATGTTTTCTCTGTGACCTAAAAAATGCTTCATACTTTGTTGAAAATGTTTAATTAGATTTCTAAGCAGCTATTTCATGATTTCTTTGGAATATAGACCTCATTATGTCCAATTTCCACAGGTATCTTCTCTTAATGGATCTTCAAGATAGAAATGAAAAGCTCTTTTATAGCGTGCTAATGTTTGACCTTGAGAAATTCATGCCTATTGTTTATACCCCAACTGTGGGCCTGGCTTGCCAGCAATATAGTTTAGCATTTCGGAAGCCAAGGTATGTGAACTTTTATTTTAAATACAACTTGTTGTGTTTTTATTTTTTTTGCAAAATTTTTGCAATAATTAAATAATATATATAATTGAATGGAATTGAAGTTTGGAAAATATAAATAAAATTCCATTTAAAAGAACATTAAGTATAAACATATATAACATTAAAAATGTAGTATTTTCTTTCTAGATTTAAGATCATGGTATAGTATTTATTTATAAACCAATTTAGGTTTCCTTTTATTGACAGTAAGTGAACTTGTTCTTTACTTGGAAAGTAATTTATCATAATTAAGCCTGTCTTTGAAATGTTAATTACCACTATTATATATACATTTTGCAAGTTAAAAAACAAAGATTCCAAATTTTTCTGAGAATAGGAGAATATCATTTTCTAAATTCATAATTGGCACTAAAATAACTCTTTTGTTGATTTCCCTTAAGTGAAATAATAGTCACTATTAGAGATGAATAAAAAAATGGAATATAATTTTTCTAAAACCATGGCTTCACTTTAGTCATTATGTTATTTTAAATACTTTTGAAACAAGGAACAATTGAAATAAATATTAATACTTTAACAACAGCAACAGCAAAACCTCAAGTTGAATATATTTGTGATATGTGTGGTACTGAATTTAAAGGTTAGAAAGAAATGTTTATAAATTTATACCATAAACATAAAAGCCTACTTAAAGTACTGTCATTGAAAGGAGTATTTCAGAGGTAATATCTGAAAGTTAGATTGAATATATGGGTTTCACATACATACATGGATGTAGTAGTAATATTCAGTACACTTATGCCACATTATCCTTTGTATAAAGAAAAGGATTACCACATCACCTCTTGTGTAAAGAGAATAATTAGATCAATATTTGTAGGTGGTCTGTTAAATTACATTAATAGCACATATCTATTGCATTTATAATGACTATATTGACAGTGAAAAAATATTTTTTTTCATAGAAGAGGAAGAGTTAGAATTTAGCTGGTAATGTATGCATTTTGTGAGGAATAACTTTTTGGGAAGTATATGAGTATATTTAATCATACAAACAATACATGTTCATTATTGAAAAATGAGAAAATACCAATATGTAGAAGGAAGAAATATTTAAAAAATACCTAGTGTCATCATACCAAAAACTCTGATACACACAAATACATACTATGTTCTTTATAAAAGGTATCATGCTATGTAAACTGTAGACTTATTGTCTTCTCTAAGTGACAAAACATCTGTCCATGTCTGTAAAATAATTCTATATAAAGAAAGAATCTTCATAAAAGCATAATTGTATAAAACTTGGCTGTTTTAAAGTATAATTTAAGCATATTTATTGAAATGCTAACTTTTCTATGAGATTCTGAGAAATGCTAACAACTATAATTAATAAGGTTGAAGAGCTTAGGTCAAACAGTGTTTTGGGGTTGAAGTTGACATAGAAATCTCAATCAAAATAATTATTTTTTGACTACTTACTGTGTGGTAGATGATTTTCTAAGGGCTTGGGATACATTATATATGTATAAATCCAACAGTGGAAGAGACAGATAGGGAAATAAAAAATAAGTACATTGTCTAGAATGTTTGAAGGTAGTAAGTGTTATGGAGAAAAAAAGAATATAGCAGGGAAAGGGGGATCTGGAGTGTCAGTTGCTTTGGAGGGGAAGCTGCAATTTTAAATAGAGTGACAGTGTAGGTCTCATTGGAAGATGAGATTGGAGGAGTGAGAAGGGAGCGTCATGTACATACAAGGGAAAGGTGCTAGGCAGGAGGAATAGTCAGTGCCAGGGTCCTAAGCGGAAACATGCCTGGAGGCCAGTGGCAGCATAGAGACCAGTGTGGCTAGAGTGGAGTGAGAGAGGGGGCGAGTAGAGGTGAGGTCACAGATGTAAGATAAATGAGAAGGTACAAGACTTATAGTTTCTAATAGGGTGTTTTAAAGAACATTGGCTCTTACTGTTAAATGGTGGGAGAATCAAGTAGCCTGGTTAGCAGCCTATTGCAGTAAACTCAGTGAGAGATGATGGTGGCTCAGATTAGGAGAGTAGCAATGGAATTAGGGATAAGAATGCTGTCTCTAGATAAAGAAAAAGAAAGTCACAGGATTTCCTCTTGGATTGAAGGCTTCCTAGAGCAGCGGTGAAAACTATGGACTCTCGAGTAGGTGGGCTGTTTTCTCTTACTGGAGTTTGCTACTTGTTTTAGTCTCAAATAAATTATTTAATCTTTCTATGCTTCAGTTTCCTTCTCTGTGACATAGGGTTAATACTGCAGCCAACCATCCTTTGTCCACATTTTTAAAATCCAAAATTTTGAAAACCAAACTTTACAAAAATATCATTAGGGAGAAAACATGATCTGTCTGAACCTGTGTCATGGAAAAACTTGAACTGAATTTATATAAGAATATTTATAGTCTTTATCTGACTTAGTGTAATTTGGTTTTCTGTAGAAGTATTAATGTATTTGATTTCTGGGGGCTTTGTTGGAAATAAATTAGTTAGATGGAAAGAAAGGAAAAAATGATAGAGGGGCAGGAGGTAGGAGAGCATTTATAGCAAAATGCTCACAAATGTTGAATCTAGGTAGAGGTATTTATTGTATTATTCTTCAATATTTCCACAATATTTGAAATTTAAGTGAATGAATGCTTTACTCACAGGAAAAGTAAAGCTTCTAAAACCATTTCTATATGATTTCTTTATGGCAGTTTTCTGGCATGTTGATTTTTAATATGTATATTTTCTTAAACTTTTGATGATTTCAAAATTGTTTAGAATAGTTTTCATGTCTTCTTCCGTAATTATAAAAAAAGAAAAAAAAGGACTTTTTTTCTATTTGAAAATGTGTCACAAATTTAGACATTATATTTAATTAGGAAATTGTGATTGTGTTTGAATAATGATGGATCTTTTAGGTATCACTTAGCTTACACATTATTTTTTTTGAAGCCAAAAATTGACAAATGTTTGTTAAACCTTTCTTACTGCAACAACAGGAGTTGTAAGACATCCAGAAAGTGAGCAGGATTGTTCTTATTATGTTTACTTTGTGGATTTGGTAGTAGCAATTAGGAACATAATAAGTGAAAATTAAGGGTTAATAGTACAAGTACTGAGTGTAATGGAGTTGCGAACAGGTATATCTTCTGGTCTCATACTTTTTAATGTATCTTAATGATATACTTTTCTATGACTAGATAGTTTTCATTTTGAATATGGCATTAAAATCTTGCTAGATATCCAAAAATAAGTTCTTATATGAATACCTCTACTTCCAATATTTCTTTTTTAAGGTATGATGCTGGAATATCCATTTATTGGTTTTGTGTGGAATTTCTATTCTCTTTGGTATAGATACTTTGTGTGGGTTCTTCAAAATGTCATGGATAATCATTTTTAAGAGTGGTATTGAACTTTCTTGGATTATCTTGTTCCCATGTGCCCATAACGTGTTAATTTTTGCAGATCCAGTATTTGGTAGTGCAATATGCTTATGCCAGCATACCTAATTGTGGCTGATTTGTTGATAGACGTATGATTTTTGGAAGCTAGAGACAATTCCTTTTGTATTTTTGCAAAATGCTGAGCTTACTGTTTTACTTAAATTATTTGTATTCTGTGACTCTTGTTTTTAAAGAAACTTTTTGTGCAAATTAATGATGCAGGTATATATGAAAGACAGCCAAAGCAGATTTACATTATTTCTTTGGAAATATTTTACCTGCTCTATTTTACACTGCATTTTCCAAGAATCATCTCGCCTCTCTTATGAGTTCTTATTACTGTAATAGCTTCATATCATTTTATCATGGCTTTGGCACTATATCATGTTCCTACTTTTGATATTTCTAATGTTCCATCAAAGTACTCTTGGTCTTTTTTTGTTGGCATTTTACTATTAATTTAGTCCCAACTAGACTGTAAGCCTTTATAGAGAAGAGATCATATTTTGCAAATTGCTTCATTTTCCATCCTATTAAGCCTTAGTACCTGGTCGATGCTGAATTAATATATGTTGTTTGCTACCTCATAGAAATAGTAACAATATTACTCTATTCATCCACTCACATAGAAAGCTATAGAGTATTGATGATGTTCTTTATTTATCCTACTGTTTAAGCATACTATTCTAACAAGTAAATTCTCGTAAATGATAGATCTGAAAGAAATTGGACTCTGCAAGAAATCAGGCTGTGAGGAAGCAAAATTTTGATTAACTGTAGGCAATACAACTTTAAACACTACTTTTAGCAACTCATCTTTATACAGTAATTCACTGATATGATTTTGGCAAAAAAGGATGAGCTAATACAGTAGTTTGTTAATGATAATTGAAAAAAAAAGCATTTGCGAAGTCTGATCCAACTAATACCATTGTTTGGTTTGCTAAAAGTTATAGTGAAACAAGTGTCCAGTTCTCAAATTAATTGGAAAGAAGCTGAATTAACTAAAATTGAACAGGATTCTTCATTGTAAGACTTCACAGAATAATACCTATTTTGCAAGTTTTTGAAGGATGAGGACTAAATATAGATAATATATCTAGCATAATTCTTGGGACATAGTAGTTGTTCCCAAATAGTTGTTATTACAACTGTTATTATTGCAACTCCTCTTTTTCTTAATGACTAAATGGATGATGGTACTACTCATCAAGTTGCAGAATAATGGAGTATGTTTGTAAGGGAGATAGAAAGTTCTTTTCGGAGCATGTTGAGTTTTAATTGTCTTTGGGACTTTCAAGTCATGGGGTCTAGTATGTATAGGCATTTAAATGTATGGACCTAGAACTTAGTAGATAATGTATGTAAAGCTCCTACTATTTTAAGTCGCATTATATATGCTACATAAATGGTACCTGTTTTGATTTTGACAATGGTGAAGATTAACAATAAGACTAATTGTCAAAGAGAATCATCAAGATGTTTTCTTTTTGTAGTTCTGTTCTTTCATAGAAAATTCTTAGGGCAATGCATAAAAGAAAACATTAAGATGAATGAAAACGAAATACTGAAACAGTTTTTCTACATTTAGTGTTTGTACACGTATTTCCTTTGGATTTCCAAAAAGAACTTGAAGTAGACTATTCATTATTTTAAATAGTGAGGACTAGGCTTTCTTTATCATCCCATGTGCAGTTTCATATGAGAACATACACCAGTAATATAGGAACAGTCATAACCGTGACCACAATTAGATCATAATTGGAAATGGAGATTATTCACTCATAGAGAAACATGTAATTCCTGTATAGAGCCAAAAGTTCAACAAATTTTGTAGTCTTGTAGGGTGAGGGTGTCAGTTTTACTCGATATTGGGTTTGTGAAATAGCAGTAAGAAAAGAAGCTTAAAAGGAATAAATGTAAAAGAAACCTTCCCAAAGTTAATACTCTTTTAACCCAAGAATGTTCTCATTGTAAAGATTACAGTTATAATAACTATCAAATGAATAGTTAACAGAATGGAAACTTTGATATTGTTTTTGTTTTATAAATTTTCTCGTTTTAAATCTACCTGGTTTTCTTAAACATAATTTGTTTTTATGATGTTCTATACAGATATGTAATGGCAATTTTACTTTACTAAGGTGTGAGTACTGCATAACTCAGTAACTGATTATAAATCAAGTTGTATGGCAACGAAACATGGTTTCATAGTCAGTTTTAATAGCTACAAGTTAAATATTTTAACTGTTGAAGTAAGGCTGTGACACTTTCCATAGTTTAATGCTATCTAGTTGTGATTGGACCACTGTGATGTAAACTGCCAAGTGATCCAGTGCTCACCTATTAAGAGACATTTCTTGTTGCCCTGGGTCATCTCACCCTCAGAGCTCTGGGGTTTCTCAGTAGGGGTGAGAGGAGGTCCTACCCCTCTAGGAGGTAATCCTGGGTACCAGAGCCGCACAGGGGAACCAGGACTAGTCTTGATTTTATTTGGCTTTCTTCAATCCAGCCACTTTAAAATCTTTAGAAATATTTAGGAGTGTTTTGAAAACCAGGGAATATTTTTGGCTTGTAGTTCTGGTTTCGTTTGTAATTTTTATTTTTTACTGTATTATAATTTTCTGTGCCTTTAGAAATTCAAATAGTTAATGTTTAGGAGAGCAAGCAATTTTTAAATGCTTCTAGAAAAGTGATCATTTTAATGTTAGATATTAATAAACTTTTTACCATTTACTTATAGTAATAAGCCTTTGATTTTGATTTACACTTACTTGAAAATATACTTTTCTTCATTTATTTCATTTCCCTTGAAATTGGCCTACTATTTTTATCTACCCTATTTTAAAATATGAGAAAAAGCGCCACAAGGTAGAATATTTTTCAAAGATATGAAACAAGTTAGATGGAATGTCTGGACTAGTTCAATTCTCTTAGCTGTTACCTCAGTTGATTGTTTTAGAGATACCAATTTGCAAAAAGTTGACTTTCATTTATTATAGAGAGCTAGATGATTTCTTGAACTACTGATTAATTCACATGAGCTATTTTTTCTGAGAAGTTTGAATGTTATATTTATGAAAATGTATATGAACTTTTGTTAAGTAGAAGTGTGGTAGAGTGTCCTCTAAAGTACTGCAAATTCAGTGTGTGCCCAGAAGTAGTTTAAAATACCAAACTATCTTCTTTCCAAGTATTGCCTTAATTAGGAAATATTTGGAGAATGGAAAAAATGTAGGCATGATTCAAACATTCTTTACATCAAGATCTAAGGATTGTCTAAGTGTATGCACAGATGTATAAATCTCTGTAGCAAAGCAGTGGAACTTATCTTTTACTGTAAAAGACCCTTAAAAGTGTAAAGTAACAGTTCATCAAGTCTCCATATTCATCTAGAGACTTTAAGTTTGGAAAACTTAAATGGAAATTTAAGTTTAGGATCCAAAACTAACTGCCACAATCTGTGTGGCACACCCAGGTGCTTTAAGTTTACTCATAGCATATGGAGAATTAGGAAAAATTGCCAAGTTTTATCTCAGGTAATATTTATGACAGTGTATTAATTTGGGCATTATTGTATTTATTTTTAGAAAAGTTATAAATCCCAGTATTCATTAATAAAAATAATTTTTAAAAAGGGAGGCAATAGTTATGTGCATCACGTACTCAGATCACAACTGTGCTTGGTTTTGGATGCCATGTTTTTGAAGGGTCATTAGTAAACTGAGATACAAGTACAGTGGTACCTCGGTTTTCGAACGTAATCCATGAGTTCTGAAACATTCTAAAACAGCCGATAGCTAGGCCTCAGGATCTTGCACTCAGCGGAGGCCGTGTGACATGTTCAACTTTTGAGTTGTGTTCGAAAACCAAAGCGTTTACTTCCGGGTTTACGGCGTTCATAAACCAAAATGTTCGTCAACGGAGATGTTTGAAAACCGAGGTACTACTGTATATCCAGAGAAGAGTAACCAAAGCAGTGACTGTCACTGAAATCTTGTTATGTGAGAGAGTTGGAGGAAATAGAAATGTTTAGCCTAAAAGAAAAGACTTGAAAGGGATATAATTAAATTTTCAATTATTTGAAAGACTTTCATGTGAAAAAGAATATACTTACATGGTACAGCCTCAGAATGTAGACATATAATAAGTGGGTCGAAGTTATTATAGGGCTATAGATTTAACTTCAATGTAAAGGAAGATTTCTGATAATCTGTCATTGGAAAAGACTTCCTTGTTATCTGTCACTGGAAATATTCATGTAGTTTGGATAATCATTGATCCATACATATTATAAATGTGATTCTTGCATTGGATGTGATTGTAAAATAATTTAATTCTAAGGTCACTTTTAAGTAGAAAATACTGTGAATTTTTTAAAATGCAGCCCATAGATGAATAATTCCAGGTACTGGGAACGTCTCCTAGAGTACAACTAACTAACATATCACTTCAAATAACCTTGCTATTTAATTCAGCAAATTTTTAGAAATAGCCTTTAATCACAATGTTAAGAATTATTAAACATAATAGATTTTCAATTAAGAAATTATTTAAGTAGATTTAAAGTGATTTGGTGACACATCTCATCAGAAATCCTACTCCATCACCCAAACAAATGCACAAACGTGTTAGTTTACACAGCTGTATTCTGGCTATAATGTTTTGGTTTCAGCATTTCTCCGGTTTGAATGGATAAAAAGTTTAATGTTGACATTTTCTCATTTAAAGTAATTAGATTATTCTGATCTAATTTTTATTTTTTGTAGTTTTTTCAGATTGCTTTTCTATATATGCTTTTAGACTTATTTATTTTTATTTTTTTCTTAACTTAGTGCAGTTTAACTAGTAGAGAAATTAATAGGGAGAATTTTCTCTGAGGTAATGCTTCCAACCTCCCTCACTGGCCCCTACTGCCCAAATCAGTAGTTGAGGAAAAATAACTAGGTTAGAGTTTGCTTTTATTATCTTTTCCAAAATTTTCTACATGCTTTCTAGGTATGCTTCTGAAAATTTGAAGATTTGTTTTCATTAGTTATCTGGACAAAATAATCTATATTTAATATGATCTAATAATTATTTTATGTACCTTTAAAATGTTGGATATTTTTTGCTAGATAATTTTGTAATATAAATTTTAACTCTTTAAAATAAAGCATAATTGAAATTGTCAATTTTAGCTCAATACTATATGTTTTATGTTTTATATTCACTGTAGTGAAATTTATAAACTATTTGATAGAATTACAAATTATGTACAGTAAGTCGTTTTTTAACATCTCTGATAGGTTATGTGACTTTAAGCGAAATGACATACAATGTGACCAATTTTATCATAGGCTAATTGATAGAAACAAGAGTTAACTACTATGGCATCTCTTCAATGTTATAACAAAACAATGTTGAAGGAATCAATATTATTCAAGGACCTGCTGTAATTATCTACTTAAAATAAGTCATGAAAGTTATTGATTTCATTTCTTTCTACACAAAGAAATTTCTCATTTAATAATATAAATCCTGGTCTTTATATGATTGTCTGAATGAAGGACATTTATAATAATTTGGAGCGTATCTTATTTTACATATTTTACAAAATTAGTGTGCCTTGTGAAATAAAACATCATTTCACTATGGAATGAGGTAATTTATTTTAGAAGCTGAAATGTGAAAGTGTATCATTTCCCTAATGGAAGAAGTTAATTTTTATTGACAATCTGCCAAATAAATGCCAACTGTCTGATGAATTCAGTGTTACCTTAGGATTCTTTCCCGTGTTTTCTACCATGGAAAAAAGTACTTTGGATTTTAACTATCAGAACAACATTTATTACTTTGTACTTAATTCATATGCTAATACTAGTTTTAAAATGAATAAATGAAGAAGAATTTATCTAAAATTATTTTCAGTTCTTATTTCTTTGGACACAATACTTGAGTTGTGGTATGTGGAGATGGTGTCATAAATGTTGGGTAGTTGTTTTTTTTTAACTCACTCATTTTATTAATGAAAACAATTATTCCAAGGAAACTCAGTATCACGCAGGTATTAAGTGTCAGTTGGGATTTGAACTCATGTTTTCTATCTTATACTCTTCTGTGTTAGAATTCTCCAGAGAAACAGAACCAATAGAGTGTGTGTGTGTGTGTGTGTGTGTGTGTGTGTGTGTGTGAGTGTGTGTATGCGCGCATGCGCGCAGAGAGGGAGATTTATTTTAAGGAACCGGTTCACATAATTGTGGAGGCTAGCAAGTCCAAAATCTGTAGGGTAGGCCAACAGACTGGAGACCTAGGGAAGAGGTGATGCTGCAGTTTGACTTTAAAAGTAGTCCGCTGGCAGAATTCCCTCTTTGAGGGAGGTTACATCTCTAGTAAGGCCTTCAACTGATTGTATGAAGCCTATCCACATTATAGAGGGTAATATGCTTTACCCAGTGTCTCCTAATTTATATGTTAATCCCATCTAAAGATTATGTTCAAAGAACTATCTAGACTAATGTTTAACCAAATATCTGGGTACTATGCTCAGCCAAGGTGACATATAAAATTAACCATCACATCCTCCCAAACCAAGGTTGGTTCTTCTTAGCTTAGATTGATTATGTTTCTACCTTAGGTCCGAGTTGACCAGAGAAGCTGTACTCTTATCAGATAGCTTCTTGGACCTTTCCTCATTGACTAGTAGGCTTTCTGATTTTCAAAAGCTAAAGTGATATGTTTGTTAATTAAGATTATTCTCCTAAATCCTGGAGTGTTTACATATAAAGAATTTCATATATTGCTTTCTAGAAAAGCTTAATCCTAATAGATACTTCATAGAGTATTGTTCAAATATGGTTTCACTTAAAAAAGTTTCTAATGCTAATTGAATTAATGACAGTAATTTAACATTTAAACCTAGTTTTAGAAATTGTTAAATAAAGTAGATGACCACTCATTTCTTCCAGAAGGCCCTTGCTTTGTTTCCTTCCCAACTCAGCCACTTCTTCAAAATCTTTTTGCTGATTATGTGTTCATTATTTCTTCTCTCCTTCCTTTCTTTAACAGAAATTTATTGAATGTCCACTGCATGCCAGGCACTTTACTAATCTGAGTAAAGATAAATAAAAGACCTATTTCCTGCCATTGTGGAATTTACAGGTAATATTCGAGTGAACAAAGAACTACTCGTACATGAGTACAGCTTGTATTGTGAAGGAAATGAACAGAGAATAGTGATAGAGAATAACAAGGGGATTTCCTTTCATAGTGTAGTCAGGGATGTGTCTCTGAGGAGATATAGTATTTAAACTGACACCTGAAGGATGAGGAGTCAGCTTCTGAAAACTAGGAAAAAAAGGATTTAAAAAATTTTTAATTAAACTCATTGAGGTAATATTGGTTAATAAAATTGTATAGGTTTCAAGTGTACAGTTCTATGTCGTCTATATATTGCACTGTGTGTTCATCACCCAGAGTCAGTTCTTCTTCCATCACCATATGTTTGACCCTCTTTACCCTCTTCTACCGCCACCTTCTCCGCTTACCCTCCAGTAACCACTAAACTATTGTCTGTGTCTGTGAGGTTTTTTCGTGTGTGTGTATTTGTGTTTGTTGTTCATTTGTTGCTTTCAGTTTCATATCCCACATATGAGTTAAGTCATATAGTTCTTGACTTTTTCTGTCTGACTTATTTTGCTTAGCATGATAATCTCAAGATCCATTCATGTTGCCGCAAATGGTACTGTTTCATCTTTTCCTATGGTAGAGTAGTATTCCATTGTGTATATATACCATGTCTTCTTTATCCAGTCATCTATCGAAGGACACTTTGGTTGTGTCCATGTCTTGGCCACCATGAATAATGCTTCAGTGAACATAAGGGTACATATATCTTTACAGATAAATGTTTTCAGATTTTTTTGGATAGGGATCCAGAAGACAGATTGCTGAGTCACATGGTAATTCTATTCTTAATTGTTTGAGGAACCTCCACACTGTTGTCCTAGTGGCTGTACCAATTTACATTCCCACCAACAGTGTATGAGGGTTTCTTTTTCTCCACAACTGTTCTAACACTTGTTATTACTTGTCTTGTTGATGATAACCATTCTAACAGGTGTGAGGTGGTATCTCTTTGTGATTTTTATTTGCATTCCCCTACTAGCTAGTGAAGTTGAACATTTTTTCATATATCTGTTGGCCATTTGTATGTCTTCTTGGGAGAAGTATCTGTTCAGGTCCTCTGCCCATCTTTTAATTGGATTGTTTGTTTTTTGTTGTTGTATTGTATGAGTTCTTTAAATATTTTGGATATTAGCCTCTTATCAGACATGTTTGCAAATATCTTCTCCCATTCTGTTGGTTGTCTCTTTGTTTTGTTGATGGTTTCTTTTGTATGCAGAAGCTTTTTAATTTGCTATAGTCCCATTCATTTATTTTGCTTTTACTTCCCTTGCCTTTGAGATAAAATTGATAAAATCCTCTCTGAACCCAAGGTCCATAAGTTTAGTACTTATGCTTTCTTCTATGCAATTATTGTTTCAGATTTTATGTTTAGATCTTTGGTCCATTTTGAGTAATTTTGGTATATGGTGACAGATAGCATTCTAGTTTAATTCTTTTGCATGTGGCTTTCCAATCTTTTCAGTACCATTTATTGAAGAGACTTTCTTTTCTCTATTGTATGTTTTTGGCTCCTTTGTCAAAAATTATATGCCTATGTACATGTGGGTTTATTTCTGGGTTCTCAGTTCTATTCCATTCGTCTGCATGTCTGTTTTAATAATCAAACTATGTTGTTTCGATTATTGTCACTTTGTAGTATAATTTGATGGATACCTACAGCATTGTTCTTTTTTTCTCAGTATTGCTTTGGCTATTTAGGGTCTTTTATGATTCCATACAAACCTGATGAGTTTTATTTCTTGAAGAAATGCCATTGGGATTTTGATGGGGTTTGCATTAAATCTGTATATTGCTTTGGGTAATATGGCTATTTTAACTATGTTGATTCTTCTATTCCATGAACACGGAATATCTTTCCATTTCTTTGTGTTTTCTTCAATTTCTTTTAATAATGTCTTATAGTTTTCAGTGTATAGGTCCTTTACATCGTTTGTTAAGTTTATTCCTAGGTATTTTTTTCTTTTTGTTGCAATTGAAAAATGAATTTTTTTCACTTCTTTTTCTGAAAACTCATTTTTAGCATATAGGAATGCAATATCCTACCACTTTACTGTATTTGTTTATTGTTTCTAATAGTTTTTTGGTGAAGTCTTAAAGGTTTTCTGTATAAGGAATCATGTCATCCTCAGAAAGTGACAATTTAACTTCTTCATTCCCAATTCAGATGCCTTTTATTTCTTTGTCTTGCGTGATTGCTCTGGCTAGGACTATGTTGAATAAAAGTGGTGACGGGGGCATTCCTGATTTTTAGAGAAAAAAAGCTTTTAGTTTTTCACCATTAAGTATGGTATTAGCTGAGGGTTTGTCTTATGTGGCCTTTACTATGTTGAGGTACTTTCCTTCAATACCCATTTTATTAAGAGTTTTAATCATAATTGGATGTTGTATCTTCAAATGCTTTTCCTGCATCTATAGATATGATCATATGATTTTTATCCTTTATTTTATTTATGTGGTGTATCACATTGATCAGTTGGCATATGTTGAAACATCTTGTGCCCCTGGAATGGACCCCACTTGATCATGATGTATAATCTTTTTTATGTATTGTTGTATTTGATTTGCTGGTATTTTGTTTAGGATTTTTACATCCGTATTCATCAGAGATATTGGTCTGTAGTTTTTTTTGTGTGTGTGTGAGTGTTATCCTTATTAGATTTTTGTATTAGGATAATATTGGCAATATAAAATAAGTCAGGAAGTATTGCCTCTTCACTATTTTTGGAAAAGTTTGAGAAGGATAGGTATTAAATCATCTTTGAATGTTTGGTAGAATTCACTAGTGAAGCCATTTCGTCCTGGACTTTTTCTTCTGCATAGGTTTTGGATGGTTGTTTCAATTTTCTTACTGTTGATTGGTCTATTTAGGTTTTCCAGTTCTTTGTGATTCAGTCTACGAAAGTTATATATTTCTAAGAACTATTCCATTTCTTTTAGGTTATTGAATTTGGTGGCATATAGTCCTTTATAACATTCTTGTATGATCTTTTGTATTTCTCTGGTATCCATCATAGCTTCTCATCTTTCATTTCTGATTTGTTTGTGTTTTTCCTCTTTTTTCTTTAGTGAGTCTAGCCAGAGGTTTGCATATTTTATTCATCTTTTCAAAGAACCACATTTTTGTTGCATCATTTTTTTGTATTGTCTTTTTGTTCTCTATTTCATTAAATCTCTAATTTTTAGTATTTTCTTCTTTCTATTGACTTTGGGTTTCAATTATTCTTCTTTTTCTAGTTCTTTAAGTTGTAATGTTAGGTTGTTTATTTTTTATTTTATTTTATTATTATTATTTTTTAGTTGTTGTATCTTGAAATAACCCTGTAATGTTATAAATTTCCCTCTTCATATAGCTTTGGCAGTATCGCAATAATTTTGCTACAATGCATTTTCATTTTCATTTGTTTCTATGTATTTTTTGATCTCTCCTTTTATTTGTTCTTTGACCCAGTTGTTTTTTAGTAGCATATTGTTTAATCTTCATGTATTTGGAATTTTTCCCTATTTCTTTTTGCACTCAATTTGCATTTTCAAAGCATTGTGGTCAGAGAATATGTTTGGTATGGTTTCAGTCTTCTTAAATTTGCGAGGCTAGTTTTGTATTCCATAATATGGTCTATCCTTGATTGAGAATGTTCTGTGTGCAGAAGAAAAAATGTATGGTGTGGTGTTCTAGGATGAAAGGCTCTGTGAATGTCAATTATTTCCATTTGGTCTCATGTGTCATTTAAGGCTGATATTTCCTTATTGCTTTTCCGTTTGGATTATCTATTCATGGCTGTCAATGGAGTAGTTAGGTCCCCTACTATAATTGTGTTTTTGTCAATTTCTACCTTTAGTTTTGTTAGCTCTATATATTTTGGTGCTCTGACTGAAAGCATATATATTGGTAAGTATTATGTCTTCTTGTTGTATTGTCTCTTTTATCATTATGGAATGTTCATCGTTGTCTCTTGTTCCATTTTTATCCTGAAGTCTTTATCATCAGATATAAGTATAGCTATACCCGCTTTTCTCTTGATTGGAATATCAATTTTCCACCCTTTCACTTTCAGTCTGTATTATTTCTTGCAGCTGAGATGTGTTTATTGAAGGCAGCACATGGTGGTTGGGTTTTGTTTTTTGATCCATTCTGCCACTCTTTGCCTTTTTATTCGTGAGTTCAGTCCATTTACATTTAGGGTAATTATTGATATATGAGGATTTTCTATAGCTGTTTTATCTTTTGTTTCCTGATAGCTCAGTGTCTCCATTGTTTCTTTACCTTTGTGTTTCTGTCTGTTATTTTAGTTTGGTGGTACATTTCTATACATTTTTCTCTGTTTCCTTTTTCTTTTCTTTTTTTTATTGTTACATGTCTCAGTGCTGGATTTTAAGTGGTTACCATTAAGTTTATATAAAAGAAAGTTTCATATATACAGTAGTCCTTTTTCTTCTGCATGCATCTTGTCTCCTTTGCAAATTCAGACCTTTTCCCCCTTCCATTTATATTACTGTTGTCACAAATTATGCCTATTTATGCTGTGAGTTCATTTCTGAGTTGCTGTAGCAAATTGTCTTCTTCTTTTTCTTTTTTTATGGTTTTCTGTCCTTTACCCTTTATGTTGTATTCAAGTGTATAGTGCCCTATTCTATGTAGCTGTTGCCTTTTTTTGCTTCTGTCTGTCTTTCAGTAATCCTACTCATAATTTTGTATCTTTTTGTCTTTTTGTTTCAGGTGGAATAACCTCTTTCAGTATTTCTTATAATGCAGGCCTTGTAGTAGAAAATTCCCTCAGCTTTTTTATATCTGGAAAGGTCTTTATTACTCTCCTTCATATCTAAAGGATAACTTTGCTGGCTATATTATTCTTAGTTGGTAATTTATCTTTTGATAGTTTGAATATTTGATTCCATTTCCTCTTAGTTTATAGAGTTTCTCCTGAAAAATCTGATTATAACCTAATGGACTTTCCTGTGTAGGCTACTGTCTTCTTTTGCTTGGGTCCCTTGAGAATTCTTTCTTTGTCAGTAATTTTTGATAGCTTTAATATAAAGAGCCTTGGAGAAGCTCCTTTTAGGATTGAGATAATTAGGTATTCTGTTTGCTTCTTGGATTCAAGAATATAGTCCTTTCCATAGGTTTGGGACGTTCTCAATAACTAATTGTTTGAATAGACTCTGTGCCCTTCTCTCTTTCTTTTCCTTCTGGAATACCCATTATTCTTATATTGCTCTTTCAGATGGAGTCAGATAGTTCTTGTAGTCTTCTTTAATTTCTTTTAACTCTCAAGTCTCTCTTTTCTTCCATCTGTGTCATTTCCAGATTTCTATTTTTGATGTCACTAATTCTTTCCTCCATCTGATCAGCTCTATTTCCTAAGTTTGCTATTTCATTATTGATCACTTTATTGAGTTTTTCAGCCCCAGAATTTCTATTTGGTTCTTTTTAAAAATTTCAATCTCTTTCGTAAAATATTCATTATGTTCGTTGATTTTATTTCTGAGTTCATTAAACTGCCTATCTGTGTTTTCTTGCATCTTGTTGAGTTTTTTTCAGAACTGCAATTCTTGAAGTCATTTGAGTCACGTATTTCCATGTCTTGAAGCTTATTTTCTGGAGATTTTTCATTTTCTTTCTGAGCTGCCTTGTTACCTTGGTTATTCATGATAATTGTTCGATTATTTCTCTTCCTAGGCATTGATGGGTATGAATTCTGCATCAGGTTCATATGAAGAAGTCTTTCTTTTGTTTTCCAGTAGGTAGAACTGGAGAGTTTTTTCTCTTAACCTGTTCTGGCTTCTCACGGTGGAAGATTCCATGGGAAGGTGGGTGCCTCCTCTGTGACTATGTCGTCTCAGTTTCAGGGCACCTTTGTGAGAGGATGTAGTGCATGATAGGGCAGCCAGATGCAGAGCTGTGTGCCTCAGCAGCCCTGGGTACCTCTGCTAGGATCAGTCATGAAAGGTGGGGATGGGGTGGGCTGGGAACAGTGACTGGTTATGTGTTTGTCTTTTTACTTCTTCGAGTAATGGTGACTACCATACCACAGCTACCTTGCCCCTGTATCTCCTCCCCTGTTAGTGGAATTAGCTGCAGTGTGCATCTGCTGTTTAGGAACTTTCTCTTCAGTTTTCAGGGCTTAGATAGTCTGCTCTTTAACCCGACACTACTACAGTTTCTTCTGAGGCCTGCTGCTAGCACTGGGAACATGTAGGGAGGTGAGCTCTGAGAAGGTAGGGGGAAGTGGCCAGGTCAGTGGTTTTGTTTTCTGCCTGGCAGTCAGGGCTATTAGACCATAGCTGTCACTCTTCTTTATTTGGTCTTTGCGTCAAGGTCTCTGCCCTCATCACTGGGTTCAGCTGTTTTATATGCTGATCACTCAGGCAAGAATGCTGGTGTCCACAGAGAGTGCATCTG
Organism: Rhinolophus hipposideros; assembly: GCF_964194185.1. Classification (NCBI taxonomy): domain Eukaryota; kingdom Metazoa; phylum Chordata; class Mammalia; order Chiroptera; family Rhinolophidae; genus Rhinolophus; species Rhinolophus hipposideros. Next base: position 66,843,557 of record NC_138049.1, read on the forward strand.
CAGTCTGAATCCTCCCCTCTCCTGGGACCGTAGTGAACTTAGAACTGTGTCCACAACAGTGAGCTTCTCCGCTCAGGAACTGTCTGTCCCGATCTCAGAGCTGTAGATATTCTGCTCTTTAACTTGACACTGGTACAGTTTCTTCTCAGACCCACTGCTAGCACTGGGAGGGTGCGGGCAAGGTGAGCTCTGAGAAGGGAAAGAGAAGTGGCCAGGCTCTGTGGCTTTGTTTTCTGCCTGGCAGTGAAGGCTGTTAGATCATAGCTGTTGCACTCCTGTATTTGGTCTTTGCGTCAAGGTCTCTGCCCTGATCACTGGGTGTAGCCATATTATATGCTGATCAGTCAGGCAGATTTGCTGGGGCCACAGAGATTGCACCTGCAGTCTGAATCCTCCCCTCTCCCAGGACCACAGTGAATTTCAGGCTTTGTCCACGGGCACTGTCCCCCTCTCTGCACTTCTCCCTTCCCTTCTCCCCTGTTTTTTCTGACTCATCCACCTTCAAATGTTTCAGTCTCTCAAATGTGTTTGTGTGTTGTCCAGGGAATCCTTAGTTGAGTTATGGCTGTTCAGCTTGTTGTAACTTCAAAAGGAGAGATCATCGGGGACCCCCTGACACCACCATGTTTCTGACATTAGTCAAGAGAAAGAATTTGAAGCTGAAGAAATAGATGTTCAGAATGTCTGGAAGTGGAGAGGGTGGCATGAAATGAGGTTTGAAATAGAACTCTTGTGGGTCATGGTAGTGTTTCATTGCTATTCTTTATCTATTTGGGAAGTCACTGTGTTTGAAGCAAAGAAATGAAAGCATCCAATTAAAGTTTTAAGAGATTTCAGTAGTCCCTCCTTATCATGGGTTTTACTTTCCTCGGTTTCAGTTAGAAAACTGTAATCAACTGTGGTCTAAAAATGTTAAAATGGAAAATTCCAGAAATAATTCATAAGTTTTAAATTGAGTGCCATTCTGAGTAGTGTGATGAAATTTCACACCGTCCTGCCAGGAATGTGAATCATCCTTTTGTCTAGTATCTCCATGCTGTATATACGCCTCAGTCATTAGTCACTTAGTAGCCATCTTGGTTATCAGATCGACGATGGCAATATTTCAGTGCTTGCATTCAAGACACCCTTATTTTTCTTAAAGTGCAAGAGTAGCAATGCTGCCAATTTGGATATGCCAACGAGAAGCTGTAAAGTGCTTCCTTTAAGGGAAAAGGTGAAAGTTTTTGACATAATAAGGAAAGAAAAACATTTGTATGCTGAGATTGCTAAGCTCAGATTCATAAGAATGAATCTTCTATCTGTGAAATTGTGAAGAAAAAAGAAATTCATACTAGTTTTGTTGTACCTGAAACTGCAAAAGTTACAGCCACAGTACATGGTAAGTGCTTAGTTAAGATGGAAAAGGCATTAAATTTATGGAAGACATGAACAGAAAACATATTGCAATTGATGGCAATGTGTTGAGCAAGAAAGCATTGAGCCTATAGGAAGACTTTAGCAAGGGATACCCTGAAATGAGTCACAAGACGCCAAGCCATTTACTGCAGGTAAGGGATGGTGACACAGAGTTGGGTATCGGTTTGAACAGAAAAATAGAAAAAATACTGCAATGAGAGACCACACTCCCATAATTTTTATTACACTATATTGTTATAATTGTTCTATCTTAGTATTAGTTAATCTTGTACTGTGCCTAATTTATAAATTAAACTTTATCATAGGTATGTAAGTAGAGGAAAAAATAGTATATAAAGGGTTCGGTACTCTTCGAAGTTTCAGGCATCCACTGGAGGTCTTGGAATGTGTTCCGTGTGGATAAGGGAGAGTCTTCTGTACTCTGGCTGGTATGGGGATGAAACATTGCGCTAGACTAGAAATGGGAAGACCAGTAAGAAGACTGTTGAGATAATGGCTCTCCTTCCATGAATCCTAATCACTTTCAGTAGATTTGATCCTCTTAGGTTATGGAGCAAGGAAATCCAGCAAGGCTGTAAGCTCACAGAGTCACCAATAGTAGTAACCAATTCACATGAGAATAATGTAAGTTGGTGAGGTGACGTCCATACAGACAACTAGTATATTTACACTGACCCTGAAAACATCAACAGGAGGCAAGAAGATATGCTGTACATACTCGTAAGAATTTCTCAGACTTAGGGCAGTTCACTTTATAACTCAAGTCAATACTCTTTTGATCCTATCCTTTGTCCACTGCACAAATCCATTTTGAACCAACTCGTTCTTACCCCCAAGGAAGAGGCAACTAGACCATGTTTTACACTGCTACTAAATACTATTCATTTCATTTCTATGCACTTAGTTTTTATATTAAAATATTAATGTGGGCGTTTTGGAGTTTTGTAACTACCTGAACAGTTCAATCTCAGCTGGACCTTCTACTCCATAGAGTTTAACTTCAGCTGTGTTCTTGGCTCCTCTCATTCTTACGGTTGTAAATATGTATACACTTCTGCAGCCTTATCCTTCTTACCTCATATATTCCTCTTCATGTCCCCTATGAATTCAGTGGCTTAACATTTTATGTCCATGAACTAAACCGACTACATTTCCCCTCTTCGATACATTTCTTTCTTCATCTGTACAATTTAGTGCATTCCACCCACTAAAATGTCAGTACTCTGTAACATTTTCTTCTAGGTCCTATTTTCTTTTATTTTCTTACTCCCTAGCCTCACATTCCAGTCCCCCGGTTTTCTTCACATTGTAAGATGCAACACCACCCACTCAGTCTCTTAAACTAGACCTCTCAGAGATATTCAGGATTTTTCCCTCTTCCTTTCCCTTTATGAGCCTTGTAATTTTACCTCTTATTTATCTGTTTAATCTCTCTGGTTCATTTAATCCCATTGCTATTCTTAGATTAATTAGGTCGTTCTCATTTTTAAAGAGAGTGGATTTTCAAAAAGGGATGCCTCATTGTGCCACTTTTATGACTACAGTCATTGAATGACTCTCCATTCCTCATCATAAAATCCAAACTCCTTAGCATGACATTCAAGGATCTTTGTAATCTGCCCCTGTGACTACCTCTCTGTCTTCAGTGAGGTGCCCCTTTCTTACATTTCACACCTGGCACCCCATCCTAAATTTAGTGTCCTTTACACCCCTGGGTTCTTTCACAGTCTTTATCACACCAACGTGTAGTAACTAACTTTTTATTGTGTCTGTCTGTATTCCTCTTGACTTTTTTCTTGAGGGTAGCAACTCTTGTACCCTTCACCTCTACCGCAGAACCTAGTAGAACTATCACAGTCTTTGTTGAATGGATAAATAGGCAATAGAGCGTGAATGAACATTTCCGGCATAGTATGTGCTTTGGACCTGAAGGGGCTTGGTTTAAATCTTTTCCATTGCTTCTTGTTAACAATGTATGATGTTGAGTCAGTAACACAAATTCCCTGAGCTTTAGTTTCCTCATCTGTAAAATGAGTATTGTTATTATATTTAAATAAGATTATCTGTCCCCCTCCACCTGGGCTTTCCAGGTCCAGAAGTCTTGTGGGATCTGGGGCTATGTCAAACCTGGGAAAGCTGTCTTCGTGGAGGAGGACATGTGGGGAGAGATCACGTGATGTCTTTGAACCTGCCAAATCCAATATCAGCATGTAACAGGAGGGAAACTAAGGCAAGAGGGTAGAACCCAGAGGAAATAAGTGACAGAGAGTCTAAAGGTGAGGTAGGGAGGACCAACATCTTTCAGGCCCTGAGCCGGAAAGGGGAGAGAAGGAGAGTTCAGGCACTCCTCCCTCCTAGTTTCTGGAAGGGTGAGCAGGGGAGTGGGTGCTCTTGTCAGTCAGGGGTGAGTTCTGAACAGCTCCATCCTTCAGGGTGTCTGCAGAGCAGCCAGGTTTGAGGGGCCACAGTGCCTGGACAGGTCCTGTGGGCCCCTGCCCTGGGTATGCCCTGGAGGGGAGGCAGAGAGGGGGCCAGCAGCCTCATCCCTGAGCCGTCACTGAGCCTTTTTGGTCACCTGGTTCTTCAGCATCACATAGGTGATGAACACTCCTACAAACAGGAGCAGTAGGAGGCCGGCGGCCAGTGGGATGGCAGCGGTGTAGGCTCGGGGCAGGAAGTACTTGTGGACGACTTGCTGGCTGCCGATGAATGGCATTTCCCTGGCGCTCCTCACCTGTAATTTACTGCTACATTCTGTTTTTATCAGGGTTCATATGAGATAGAAATGTCAAATACAGAAGGCTCTTTATATCTTCTATTAAAAATTGTATCAGAAATAATGTGTAATATATTGGTCAATATGCTTTATATAAAGACCCATTTGATAAATTCTTCTCAGAATTGAAGAAATATTATGCCTTTTTCAGTGGTGTACTTCCTTTATTAGAATTGAGAACTAATTCCATTTTCATTCTATATCTATATTTTGTGCTATATTTTGTGTTCAATTGCAGCAGTTTTCTTCAGACCACCTTTATTTTTCCTGTTTCTACCTTCCCTGCCCACCCTCCCATTTTATTAATTCTCCTTAAATGAGTGAGTCTTGCAAACCCACATTTTAGACTATTATTAACCCAGGCTAAGTGGAAACCCATGTCCTTTAGAAAAAATATCATCTTCTCCAAGGTGGGTTGGCTTCCTGCAGCCCAGGGAAAACAGAGTAAGTAAAGCTTGCCTTTTGGATCTCTGTGCTTCTTGTCGGTTTTCTATGATTTGAATGATTACCTGGTTTTACTGAGTCTTTAACTTGTATTGGTTACTGCCTCAAACTTTTATTAATTTATTGAAAACGTTTATCAATGTATTGATTCATTTTTATTTTTACTTAAAAGGAAAACATAAAACAAGAACAGAAATTAAAACCATCATTTCAGGGATTTTTAAAAAAATTTTTTCTAAGCACCAGTCCCTTTGTTTTATCATCTATGAACCGATGACTTAATTAATTAGGAAGTTTTTGAGGGAGAATGATGGCTGAGATCACAAAGCCTTCATACATTTTCTTTCAAATAATTCTTCACCAACCTATTATTGTCTCTCCCTAGATACAAAACTAATTTGTTAATGATATACTTGAGAGCTTAAAAGATTAAATTCTTTTGATTGCCTACATACTGCCAAATATTAGGATAAATTATAATATTTCCAATACCTATATTCTTCTCTGCTATTGCATGCTTAAGAGCAATTGTGGTAATTTCATCAATGCCCGATGAATTTCTTTCTCTATTCTGAAGAGACATTCTTGATAGAAATTTAATATTTTTTCCTGTTGCTTCATGTAACATTATAAATGGGCTAATGTCACCCGGAGAATTCTGTAGCTATTCACAATGTATGGGAATCACAAATCCTTAACTTAGTAAGAATAGTTTAGAAATAGTAAAAAAAACTTTCAAAATTCATGTTTCATCTTAAATATGGAGGAATTGTATGTCTTGGATTCTAAAATTATTGCTAGTCCTTTACTGAAGTACGTGTATTCTTGGTATGTCACTCAACTGATTTAAGAATTTTACTGTGACTTGTGGTCAGTCACATTCAGAAACAAATGTTACTTAACATTGAACTTTTGCATCATATACTGAACTAAGATGGCAGATCTGTCAACATCATTGAAAACTGAAGTGTATGTTTATTACTGTAGATCAGTGATCATACTATTTTGCTTGTAAACCTCTTAAGGGAATTTTGAAAAACTGTGCACTCCTTGCTTTTTTTAACTTGACATCTAAAAAGTTTTACCTTAAGTTTAAATAGTTGCAAGGAATGTAATTTCCAGCATATTTAAAATATTGACATATCAAAATAAAACTATTGTATCTTTTACTTAAATGTATCCAAAGGAATACAATCTGATATAGTCCATTATTAATTCAAAATATACAAAAACAAATGCTTCTCTTACAGAAATATTGTAATGTTCTTGAATTTGTATTTTAATTCCAGCCCTCTTTATGATTTTATTTTAACATAATACATTTTAATGGTTGAAACTTTTTAATCTTTAAAATATTTTTATTAAAATATAGCTAGCATGAAACATTTATTGAACAAGCATTATACTATTGTGCAGCAAAACTATGTATATAAAGTGACATTAAAGTTTTTATTCTGTATTCTGGTATTAGTATTATTACTAGTATACAATCAATCTAACAACAGATATGTGTGTTAGATTTTTATTAATCATTTAACATAAAAATAATTTTATTGGAAATTGATCATTTAATGAAATGAAAATTCCCCCTGGAATTCATGTATATCTAGACCTATATGTTACTTATGGGTAGAAGAGAAGTTTTAGCATCAGTTTTTAGACATATACATGCATGTGCTATAAAACCTTATTCACATAAACAAATAGATGGGATGAATTTTGTTATAGCAATATCACTTAATTCTTTGAACTCTTTCCAAATTATGTGCCAAAAATCACATAGATATATATCATGAAAACTTATTTTTAGTGATCTACCAAATGACAACTCAGTTACCTCCTCCTTCAAAAATGTGGAAAGCAAAGAAATAGAAACCACCTGAATTGCAAAAGGTTTAGTTACCCAGTCAGTTGTTAGAGTTATAACTTTTTCAGTTTCTAAGAAATATCTCAAAAAGTCTTTACCTAGTTTTCCCAAATGGCCGCTAGTATCTGTTACACTTTCACTTACATTTGCTTAATTTGACATATTTAGAAAGAGTTGGGAAAGTTGAACCTTAATTGAAATTTAATTTCAATACATCTTTTATAGTACAGATTTTTCAATGTAAAATATGTTTATCTTACAATTTGTCACAACCTGGAAGTTGCAGATTTAGCACATTCACTTAATGGAAAATACTTGCCTTATACCCTAATTGGCCTAAACAGTCCTTTTTATCAAGTCTTTCAGTCAAAACACTTTCTGCCAGTTCTAATAAATGTACTAATATATTTTTGAATATTATAAATGCCACTGAGAAATATTTGTAGACTATGGTTGATTAATAAGTCAGAATGTCAAGATTAAAGTGATGCAGATTAATTAAATTGATTTATCCATTTAAAAATAAATTATCAAAAAGGCAATTGTATCTCAGTCATTGATTTATTATAAAGCAATGTAATATGTAGATGATATTGCAAGTTTTTATGAAGTAGGGAGTATGAAACAAGGCATGATATTACAGTGGTAAGAATGTATGTATGCATGTACACTATTTCCCTGAAAATAAGACCTAGCCAGACAATCAGCTGTAATGCGTCTTTTGGAGCAAAAATTAATATAAGATCCAGTATTATATTATGTTATATTATATTATATTATTATATTATTACATTACATTACATTATTATTATATTATTACATTACATTACATTACATTACACCCAGTCTTATAGTGAAATAAGACCGGGCATTATATTATATTATATTATATTATATTATATTATAGACCCAGTCTTATAGTAAAATAAGCCTGGGTCTTATATAAATTTTTGCTCCAAAAGATGCATTAGAGCTGATTGTCTGGGTAGGTCTTATTTTTGGGGAAACACAGTATTAATTTCTGGTTTTGGGCTTATAGATATAATTAGATAAGAAATACCTGTAAATAAAAAATAAATCCATTAATTTCATTAGACATGATCAAAATTTCTACATATTTAATGAAAGATAAAAACACATATTGCTTAAAACTAATTGATTTGATAGGTAATAATATTACTTTTCCAATAAAGATGTAGAAAATATGAAACATTTCATAAAATAAAGTAAGAGGATTAACTGTAATAATAAATATTTCATAAATTTGATAAAATTATATAATATTTAATTAAATGATACACCTTTTATTTTGATGAAATCTACTAAATTTTTTAAAATGAGAAAATCCAGAATCATACTAGGATATTTTATTATTGCTTTCTCAGTAATTGATAGAAAAATAGAATAAATTAACTTCACAAATGTGGTAAGAGAAGTGGAAATCTATTATATTTTTATTTGTAGGTTTTATCTAGTATATCTAGACATATATAGTAGTTTTTGAAAATACTCTGTTATATTTAAAACCATCAGTATCATTAACTATTCACTGCTTCTAGCTGTTTAAAGATTTCATTTCCAGTATAAACTATTGAGAATAGTTGAAAATGTGTGCTTTTCATTAAATATGATATAAAAAAAGCCATTTTCAGTGTATGGTTCTTTTGCCTTTTGTGGGTGTCTCCTTCAGGACTGAAGCTACTTCCCACTGATCTACTGTATACTGTATCTGGATTCAGAACCAAGACACCCTTGTTTTAGTGCCACAGTTCACTTAAAACAGGAATATATCAAAAATGGGCCTGGGCAAGCCTCACCAAATTCAGTGAAATTTCAAAGGTTTTGTGTAGCAAAATTTTGGATAGGTAATTTGATGTCTTTCTTTTGTACAATAAAAAGTCCAGTGTGAAAACAGATAGGGAACAGAGAATCTCCATGAGTAGATTTGTCTTTGAAGAACCGCACCAGGTCTTAGATCAATTTTAGGAAAGAGATATGCAAGGTAAATATCTAGAAATTGATTACTTTAAAATTATTCATACATTTGTACTCCTCGGAAAGTCTTCTCAACCATATATATCAGTCTTCGGACTCTTAAGAGAAAGTGTTCTAGAAATAGGAAATGGAACTGCTAGTTTCTTAAGAATTGAATATTACTTCTATTATACTATACTTCTACTATATTCTATTGCTCATAGCAGTTACAGAGGCATCCAGAATCAAGAAGGGGACATAGACCCCACTTTCTATGGGAGGAATGTCAAAGAATTTGTGGTCATTCTTAATCTGCCTCAGCCACTAAGTACCAAGCATGTGTCAGGTCATTGCAATAAAATAATGAACACAACAGACATAACAGTTTACCTCAGGAAGCATACGGGCTAATGGAGGAGAGAAACAATAAATAAGCAATTATAAAACTGGGTGATAAACATTATGATAAGACAGTACAAGGTACTATGGAATCATAGGAGGGTCCTTTAACCCGGACAAAACTGGAATTCAGGCACAATTTCCCAAAGGAGGTAGCCTGAGAACTCCATTATGAATCAAGTTAGTGCTGTTTAACTTTATCCTTTAATTTCTCCAAAGTCTTAGTGATGTGATAAAACATAGTTTATGTTTTTCTGAAAGCATATTTCTCAATTATGCTAGACTTGAAACCAGTGACAAATTTCCAGTGATAGCATAAATTTGAATTTGTGCAGGGATGGTCTAAATCTGAGGAAAAATAGTCATTATTTGGTTTATGGAGCAGGATTGAGGGGGATCATTTTCTTAGAAAAACTAGCCTCACATCAAAGGAATTTGCTTGAACTGTATTTGGCAGTGTATCAAGTCTGCTCATGTGGCTTATGTTTTTTCTATTGATGAATTTTCTTTCTCTGAAAAGAAAGGAAAAGTACCCGGAGACAATGCCTGTACTCAGCAGTTTTTTCTTTTAGGTTAATAAAGACCTATTATTATGCATGTGGATCTCTGTCAATTTTTTCCCCTCAGTGTTAGTAAAGGACATGAAACTAATTGGTTGAATGGTTTGATCACTAGTTTTGAGTTTAGAAAAACCAGTCTGCAAGAATACAGACTTCTAAAGTAAAGATCAGTAAAAGGAAAGACTTCTGGACAAAGGCCCAGAGTTAAGGCTGTGGGATTTACTTTATTAGCAATTTGAAAGGAACCTGTAAACAAAGCTTCAACTAAGAAGCTCTTGCTGTCCAAGAATGTTGTTTATCAGAGAAAAAAGAATCAAAGAATTAGAATAAACTTTAGTCAGTTTATAGCAACAACAGCATGATTATTAATGAAAGTTATTTTATTAATGTAGAGATTCTCTAAAGATTTTGGACATGGGACCATGAACCTGAGTGGGTAAATTTCATGTAAACATTGGGACAAATCTTAATGGTCTGAGTGAAATGCTAAATGTGTAGAAGTAATTGAACTCTTCTGTATCCTTCTTTTCATTGCTGTCTCTTGCCCTTAGTGCCTTTGACTTATTGCATAAAAAGCAGTGGCATTACATACTCTCGTGTACTTCCATCATTGAGTGTCTCTATTCTTCCACTCTTGGATCCCATTGCAATAGTCAGTTTATATTGGCCCTAGATATGTCTCTTACTCCATAGACATCAAATAACTGGAGAATTTTTTTCTTTGCATTACCAACATGTTTGATAGGGTGTCTGTATTTTCCCTTAAAAGTGAGGAAAATAAGTGCTCTTTTCCCCCTTTACTTCATTGCTCTTATTTATAACTTTGGAAGGAAACTTCAGATAACAGCCTATGTGAGAGACTAAGTAATTATTCTATGCTGATAGAATTTGCTAATTCAAACAGGATGAGTAAAATGGATGCTTGGCAAGTAGTCGGTATTAGGCAATTGTTTTGTGTATGGAAAACTATCATTCTATGGCCATTTCTCCATGTTTCTCCACCCTCATTTTAGCTTCTGTTTCATAGTTCTGGGTAATTTTTATTTTCCTCACTATAAAGTCAAAATTAAAGAATTTTAGTCTGTCCTATCAGATATTTCTGGTGTCTTTGCTACTGCTCTCTTTACGGAAAAGGGAGTTTAAAAGAAGCAAATATCACATAAAGGATTGAACACAAGGAGGGTAAGGCTATTTTTTTTCTTGCAAAGTTAGTAATTTGTTCTGTCTTTTTCTCTCACTATATAGTATCTTGGAATAATAGTAATTCAGACTGAGAAAGACCTGGATATGTCAGTTACTTTAATTCCTTAATTCCCAATATCACAGAAAATTTTAAGCACATCTTTTGGTCTTCCTAAGCTTATCAATTTTAATATTTAATAGCCTTTATAAATGCAAACTTAAATCACTTGTATTTTATCTAAGTTATTATTTTTGATTAAGGTTTTTTAAAATAATGATTCTTATATTTTTTGTAACAATCCTATAAATATTTAAAACTCTTATCTTTTTTTTTTATGTCTTCTTATTGCATCCTTTAAAAGCTTTCCCTTTAGGGTTTCCTTTTAAAACATTAAAACATCTTTCCTGTGCTTTTAAGACCCTTTAAAAATTCTGTATAATCAGTTTAAAACTCATTATAACAAAGTAAATTTGATTGAAAACATATAGGACTTTGATATAATGACTGCCAGGTTTTGACTTGAAAATGAAAATATTTTGTCTTCTCAAATTGCTGTAAAAAAAACATTGTTTTTGAGATTTCCTGTCAAGATGGTGGAGTAGGTAAATGCTGTACTTACTTCCTCTCATGACAACATCAAAATTACAACTAAACTACAGAACAACCATCATTGAGAATTGCCTGAAGTCTAGGTAAACAAAAGCCCTACAACTAAGGACATACAGATGAAGCCTTGAGACTGGTAGGAGAGACAGAGACATGGAACAGGCTGGTCCCACATCTGCGTGTGAACGTTAAAAATTGAGAGGAATATCTTGGCTGCAGAAATCCCCCCTGGAGGAGTGAAGGGTCCAGCCCCACACCAGTCTCCCCAGCCCAGATTTCCAGTGCTGTGAAGAGAAGTCTCCATAACTTTTGGCTGTGTGAACCAGCAGAGATTGTGGCTGGGTGAGACGAGGGTGGCTGCAGTCCCAAGTGATCCTCTTAAAGGCCCCACACATGGACTCACTTGCTGATGGACTCACTTGCTCTGAGGTCCAGAGCTGGGACAGCAGCTGGAAAGGCACCAGGGACATACGGGGAGGAACTTGATTATGTGGCCTAAGGGCAAGAACTGATGGGGCAGCTTTTTCCCTGATGGAGGAGCTGTCAGAAGCCATTGTTCCTTTGTTGAGCCCTCCCTGCCGTCTGGTATGAAGATGTAGGTGGCTACCACATCTGAGTCTCTACCAACCTACCTAACACCATTCATCTACCTCACCCTGGTGATTCCCTGAGTGATTCCACTACACCAAACTTTCAGGCCCAATGAGGCCACTTCCAGGGGCTTTTCAATACAAACAGTCTGTCTTGGCTAATGCTGCAAACTTTTAAAAAATCTCCCAAGTGTTCACAAAAGCCAAAAGAGTGACATCTGGCTGAGCAGTAGCACTAGGAGAAGCCAGCCTCTTGAGGCATGTCCAAGCCTAGTGCGGGTGGTGGCCTCTACAGATTGCTTTGCGGCTCAGGCCAGGTGGCCCCAGGCAGGGGATAGGCTGTGGCTGAACTTGGCCTGCAGTCGGTCCCCTCCCAGGATGCCCCTGGTCTGGCACACTCAGAGGCCAGCTTCAGACTGAGCTGGAGCATCACCCAGCCACTGTCAAACATGATGTACCTAACGGGCATGCTGGACAGGCTCAGAATTCTGCTAAAAAGAATCCTGCTCTGTAGGGTCTGCCCCGATACTACAGCCCCTCCAAAGTGGTTGCAGCCAGTCCTCACAACCAGTCAGCCCAAGGGTCAATCCCTCCCATTAATGTGCAAACAGCAACCAAGGCTCAACTACCCCGGGGGATGCACACAACCCACACAGAGGAGACATCTGGAGCACCCAGCTCTGGTGGCCATGGAGATTGTGCCACTGGGCACCTACTACATAAGGCCACTCTAGCAAGACAGGGAGACATAGCAGCCCTACCTAATAGAAACAAACACAGGGAGAAAGAAACACATAGAAACAAACACAGGGAGAAAGACACAATGGAGAGAGACAAAGAAACATGGCCCAAATAAAAGAACAGAACAAAGCTCCAGAAAACATGCTAAACAAAATGGAGACATGCAATCTACCAGACGCAGAGTTCCAAACTCTCGTATAAGGAGGCTCAGTAACTTCAGGGAGAACTTCAACAGAGAGACAGGAAACATAAAAGGAAACAGTCAGAAATAAAGAATATAATAACTGAAATGAAATATACATTAGAGGCAGTCAACAGTGATGAAGCAGAGGATTAAATCCAAGATTAAGCAGAGGATTAAATCAGCACTTTAGAAGATAGGGTAGCACAAAACACCCAACAGAAAAAAATCCATAAAAAAGTGAGGATAGTTTAAGGGGACTCTAGAACAACGTCAAGCTACCAATAGTCCCATCATAGAGGTACCAGAAGGAAAAGAGAAAGAGCAAAGTGTTGAAAACCCAGTTGAAGAAATAATGACTGAAAATTTCCTTAACCTGATGAAGGAAATAGACATACAAGCCCAGAAAGCAGAGTCCCAAACAAGATGAATCCAAAGAGGCCCACTCCAAGACACCTCATAATTAAAATGCCAAAGGTTAAAGATAAAGAATCCTATAAGCAGCAAGAGAAAAGCAGTTAGTTAGCTACAAAGGAGATCCCATAAGGCGCCCAGCTGATTTCTCAATAGAAACTTTGCAGGCCAGAATGGATTGGCATGAAATATTCCAAGTGATGAAAAGCAAGGACCTATAAACAAGATTGCTCTACCCAGCAAGGCTATTATTTAGAATCGAAGGAAAGATAAAGAGCTTCCGAGAGAAGAAAAAGCTGAAGTTCATCACCCCTAAACCAGTGCTACAAGAAACGTTAGAGGGACTTCTAAAGATGAAAAGAAAGAAAAAAGATAAAAAATATGAATAATAACATGGCAATAACTACATACCTATCAATAATCACCATAAAAGTAAATGGGTTAAATGCGCCAATCAAAAGATAGGATGACTGAATGGACAAGAAAACAAGATCTTTACATATACTGCCTACACGAGACTCACTTCAGATTGAAAGGCACACACAGACTGAAAGTAAAGGGATGGGAAAAAGATATTTCATGAAAATGGAAACAAACAAAAAGCTGGGGTAACAATACATATTAGAGACAAAATAAACTTCAAAAGAAAGGCTATAACAAGAGACAAAGAAGGACCTAGTAATCCTACTTCTGGGTGTTTATCCAAAGAAACCCAAAATGCTACTTTGAGGGGACACGGCATCCACACGTTCATTGAAGCATTGTTTACAATGGCCAAGATGTGGAGGCAGCCTGGGTGTCCATTGATGGATGACTGGATAAAGAGTAGGTGGTACATATATACAATGGAATTATTGCTTAGCCATGGAAGGGAATGGGTTTTTGCCATCTGCAGTGGCATGGATGGACCTGGAGGGTATTGTGCTGGGTGGAGTGTCAGACAGAGAAAGACAAATGCAATGTGATTTTGCTTATATGTGGAATCTAAAGAACAACATAAACAAACATAACAGAAACAAACTCATAGATACAGAGAACATCTTGATGGTTGCCAGATTGGGTGGGGGATGAAAAAGGGGAAGGGATTAAGAAGTACAAATTGGTTGTTACCCAGTAGCCATGGGGATGTAGGGTATAGCATAAGTAATATTGTAATAACTATGCATGGTGTCAGATGGGTACTGAATTTATTGGGATGATAGGTGGGAGGGGAATGGGAGGCAGGATGAAAAAGGTGAGGGGATTAAGATGTACAAATTGGTAGTTACAAAATGGTCATGGGAATGTAAAGTAAAGCATAGGGAATATAGTCAATGATGTAATAACTGTGTGTAGTGCCAGGTGGGTACTAGAATAGTCAGGGGGATCACTTCTTAAAGTACATAAATGTCTAACCACTATGCTGTACACCTGAAATTAATATAAAATAATATTGAATGTCAACTGTAATTGAAAAATTAAAAAGAGGAAAAGGTGAAGGGGAATAAGAGGTTTGAATTTCTAAGTATAAAACAAATAAGTCATGGATGCAATGCACAGCACAGGGAATACAGTCAATAATATTGTGACAGCGTCGTACAGAGTCAGTTGCTGGGCTTCTAATGGTGATCACTTCTTCAGGTATATAGATGTTGAATAACTATGGTGTACACCTGTAACTAATATAACATAGTATGGTAGCTATAGCACAATAAAAATCTTTTTTGAAAAGCGAGGCTAAGGTATATCGTATAATGTATTATTATAACATGCTTTTTTTGAAAACATCACTGATGTTGCTCTGAAAATAGAAAACTAAAATAAATTATTCAAAGACAAAAGATTCCAGCTTTGGGGGTGGGGTCAATATATTTTAATGCAATAAAAAAGAAAAACTTTAGAACAAAATAATGTTTTCTACGGCTTTCATTTGTAATGGTAGTAGATATTCTTGTTCTTTCCTGATAGGACCTTTTGAAATGAATGAGAACATCTTTTCTTAGGATATAAAGAATTCAACTTTGTTTTTCATTGATTGTACATTCAATATAGAAAATACTCATATTTATCTTATTCCTATAAGTTATTGATGGTTAAACATAAGGCCAAAATACATATATTGCCTACATTATAAAGAATAGGGAAATTACATGTTATGAAATGACTAAAACAGTATTATGTATGTAAAGGGTACTAGCCATCTATATGCGTAGTTAGCTGCCAGTTCAGAATAGTTGGCATGGTCCGTATAGAGGAACATATGTTCTTAAAAATGTTTTTGTTCACAATGGATATGTAGTGATCACCATATTAGCAGTTTGTACTGATGGATTGAACAACGAAAAGGAGTACATGTGTTATGCTTGTTGAAACATTCTTAAATATGATCACAAATTGTAAAAATGTATACTGTAACATTAATAATAATTAACGTTTTTTCCTCTTAGAAAACAGAAAGGTCATTTTTCTACCAGCAGTTCAAAAATGGAAGATGTTACCTCTAACTTTGGAACAAAAATATTTTCGTTATATGACGCAGACTGCATTAACGGGAAAACAGGGTCATAGACTTGTTGCAGAGCTAGGGAATTGGCTTAAAATAATCTATCAGCCAAAACTCCATAAAAAAGGGATATTTTTAAAATCACGAAACAAACATACTTGTATCTCGATTCACTTCAGTTGGTATTTAGAGTTCCTATAGGATGTTTGGTATCAGGAAGGGAAATAAGTTCCAATGATATGTTCTCTTTGGGCTACCAACAGCCCGCTAGGTCTTTGATTTCCCATACATCCTCCTCCTTTTTCGTCATTTAATGACTCACATGACCTGATACTTAACTATGCCAGAAACTACAAGGGTGGGGAAAAAATCATAGGAGATAAATTCTATGAAGGATATATATTTATTTTTATTTTTTAAAAGTCTATTGTCTTAGTAATACAATTTCTTCATTTGACTTTCCTGTAGATCTTCTCATATCTAGCATATACTGCAGAGGAACATGAAAATAAACTTGGAAAATCCTTACTGTTGCAGTCTCTGGATTGGAATAGATAATATCGTAGACTCAGATATTGAGACACAGTTTACTGATCATTCTAGACCAAATCTATCTAATGCCTTTCTCTAGTATGAAGCTAAAAAGTATGATATGGTCCACTGATTAAATTGTTACGTGTGTTAGTTATGTAAAGCAATGTGCTAACCTACAAGATCAACATACTCATATATAGCTTTATTATATTTTAGTTCATTGTATGATAATTTTAAGGAACTCCTTTGAAATTACGGGACTAAATGCAACAAAAATTGAAAGTATATAAAGGCCAGAAAAATAATAGACTTAAATATTACATCTTAAACCAAAGCACATGGAAATAGTAAATCAGAGAACCAAGCTTATTAATATATTTGTACATATTCTTAAAATATGGTTTTAACTTCAATGATTTGTTTCCTGGGAAGGAAAGAATGTCAAGCTAAGATGAATGTCACAGAAAGGACCGTTAGTTCCCAAAAGGTCATCCAATAATCTGTATCTCTACATCCTCCTGTCCAGTCTATTTCTGCCTCTCATAAGTCTCAGACCTTGTTAGGCAGTTGATTCACTTCCCCAATTCTCAACACTCCTACTTTTACTACAAGGCCTTTCCCTTTCACCATGATATAATGTTGAGCTATTTGTGCTCAGATTGGCCCCAGGCCTCTCGTCTGTTAATAGCAAACCCTGACTGGACATGACCTGGTCACCTGGGCTCTCCCTCATCTTCTACTCTCTCCCTGGTCAGGTATTTGTAGATTCAAATCGCTTGTAGTGGCCCTTTATGCTCGTAATTAGAAAGAGTTTGTGTCTCTTTGTAAAATGGAAAGAACACTGATAGAGGTGTCAGAAAAATCAGTTTTTGGTCTGCCACTAAGTAGCTAAGCTTGAAAAAAATCACTTTTCTCCCTTTTGCTGAAAGACAAATATATTTACTTTTACTTTTCTCTTAAAAATATAGAAGGTAAAATTATTTTTTGAAAAAAGTCAAAATGTAGGAAATGTACAAAGACACCCATATGTCCATAATTTAGAATTTACATTTGTTAACATTATATCATATTTATTTTTTTGTTTTTTTAATTAGTGATAAAGTCCCCTTTGGCCTGCAATCTTATTCCCATCACCTTTACCCCCTTCTCAAGGCAATTGTTTATCCAATCACCATTGATGACCTGAAATAAAATGTAATACAGTATTAGATTAGATGAACATTATGTTATTAATATAATACATTAATATAATAATGTAGTTGTTATTACCAAATTAAGCTGTGAAAAAGGAATTTTTTTTCACATATATGTTTCTTTTACCTGTCCAAATATGCCTGTTTTCTTCCATAATATTTAAAAAAAAATATTACCACACTGTATCTGCATCCTCATAAAAAGAATATTGCCTTTGGAATTGTCAAAATGGAATTGTAATAGGTCACATGTTACCACCATTTGGAAGAATATTGCAAATCTTAGTAGTCACTTTTGGTTTCTGGAAATTACAGCTATTTATGCTAACTAATGCTATGCATTTGTATTTGGGTTATAGAAGGGACAACAGAACTTTTCTGCAATATAGAATCCTCTTCTGTTTTTCCTAGTGTCTGGCACTGTGTCATGTCTATTGTAAAATAAATATGTATGAGCATATGATAAATGGTGGAATGAGTATCTGAATTTTACTTTTCATATACACAGTATTTGTATTAATTTTCTATTGATATGTAACAAATTAACACAAACAGCTTCTTTAGACAACATCCATTTAGTGTAAATTTCTGTAGGTCAGAAATCTGGCATGGTGTGGTTGGGTTCTATGTTTGAGGTATACAAGGCTAAAATCAAGAGGTCAGCCAGACTGAGTACTCGTCTGGAGGCTAATAGAAAACTGCCTTTAAAGAGTGCAGACCCTCCCAGATAACCTTCCTATCTTCAGGCCAACAGTATTATCTAATATAACCTATTCAGAGTAAACTATGTTGCGTGCACAGTCCTGGGGTTATTCAGGGTGTGAACACCAGGGAGCTAGGAAATCTTGGGGATAATTTTAGAAATCTGCCCATAGTACTAATTCACTCCTCAGAAGGATGAAGACTAGAAATAGAGCTTTAAACATTATCTGACAATCAACAATACAAATTCACAAAATTATCATTGTAGAACAATGTTACACAAATCAAATAGTTACACAAAGGAAAATATCACTTATGTTAGTACTATTAGGATGTTAACTGGTAATAAAAAACCTTATATTTGGAAGTAAGTGACTAGAAGAAATGGGAAATCTACCTTACTCTTCTGGCCTCAATTAAAAAATTTTTTTTACTTCTATAATAGAACTGGTATTCAGTCACAAAGATGTCACCTTTCATTGGCCCCTGCACTTTCCATGGATCCCTCCCATTGACAGGTGCTGCCTCATCTAAGTTTATTTCTAATCTACACCATACTGAAGCCTGAAGCACTTAAACTAACTTATGTACCTTTCTTCTGAAGCTGATGTGATCTTCCATTTTTTGTGATTTTTTTTTCCTCAGGCCTAGTAGCTCTGGTGCTGTCAATTGGTTCTCTCATTATTTCTGAAGTTCTTTGCTGTCGTTAAGATCTGTTGTCCCCATGTTAACATTAAGATCTCAAGTTGCTCATCTCTTAGACCCCAGGTGCTCCAAGTCCTAGAAGTGGGCATTTGTCTGGTTCTTGCTATATATTTTCCAGGGACTTGCCCCCACTAAATTTTGATTTCTTCTATTTCTTTGCCATGTCATTTTCAGAAAGCCCGCCAAATTATACTATGTACATTGACCACATAGCTCCTGAGTGTTCTCCATCCCAGACTTTTTGCTATAGTGTTTTACCCACCGTAGGGTCAGCCAGTGCCATAATCACATCTAAACTACCTTCTTTTGTCCTCACCTATATTCTGTCCATCACTCCCTGGTTCCTTCTTTCTGTAAGAAATCAGAATTCCTGACTTCAAGAGTTCATAATCAAGTCGGACATAAGAAAGTGAAAAATTATATGACAAATGTTATGATAAATACGATAAATGTTATATTAGAAAAAAAAAGCGCTAGATTCTATGGGGTTAAAGAGAGATTCCCACTCAGCTTTAATGTGTGCTGGGTTATATTTCCAAGCACAAATGTGTACTGCCTCTGATAAGCAATCAGGGGCGAGCCTATCAGAGCTGGAAGAGTTGGAGGGATGCCTAAGTGAAACCTTAGAAGATCACCCCCAGTTGGAAACTAGATTGTTCTCAGGCTCAATTAGTTGATCAAATGCCAAGAGCAAGGATGAGGCGAAAATGGGAGCTACAGCTAAAAGATCAGACATTCAGCAGAAGCTGAGGCAAAGTGGACCTCAAAAATGAGTCTGAGAGTGGCAGCAAAGCAGAGTCCCGAGGCCTTCCCTGTGCATTAGAGTGAAAAAGAGGACTTTTTTTTGAGAATGCCAGCATTGAAGGATTAAGCAGAAACAAAGGAAACTGTGAAGAAGACTAAGAATGGATAAAAGTGACTAATGGAAGGAAGTTTATAGGTAGGTAGCTAGAAGCCAAAAGTGTCTATTTTATCTCCAGAGTTAAAAAAAAAAAAAAAAGCGTGCCAATCTGATGAGAGGGGCGGGGAAAATATGATGTAGCTCTTATGGAAAAATCTAACAGTAGCCAATAGAAGGTATTTGTGGAAGTCAAGTTGAGTTGTGAGGATCTTGCTGACACTGAATAGACCGTGAGGATGTAATGGATCTAACACACCTGGTTACGTGTCTTTTCCAGACATCATTGTACAGTAATAGGGCTTGAGGAAAAGGAAAGGCAGATGGATTGATTTCGATTTGGAGGTTTTCATAAAGGGTGTAATGGAAAGAGAAAATGGCAAGGGAGTTAATAATGGTTGGCAGAATGGATAAAATTTAGCTGAATAAAGAAGGAAATTCAATCAGGATAGACAGATAACTTGGAAAAAATCAAAGCAGTGTCAAAAGCCAGGAGACATTAATGATGTGAAAGTGTGGTTATATCAGAAGTGTGACATTTGGGAAAGTATGAAGTGAGCTATTAGATCCTTGCATCACAGACTATACAAAAATTTTAGATAGATTTAAGGAACTGAATCAAACCTAGGCAAAAAAGTAAAATGATTCATGAGGAAGAACTTTGTATGCTTAAAAGAAATGTAAGAAATCTGAAAGGATAAAAATCAATTTGTTTCACTAATGCAAATGGCAAACAACAACAAACAAAAGTGAAAAATAAAAAAAATTAGGAAAATAACTTCCACAAGTATGATACACAAAGGAATAAAAATCCTTTATTTGTAAAGACATGCTTGAGGATATTCCTCCAGCAGCAATGGATAATTGTAGCTTCTTTTTGAGCATCCAGCACTGGTTTTTGGCTGTCCCTCAAAGAAAACAGCATCCATCAGGCTGCACCCTCTGTCTGCTTCATGGTCCTTCAACCACTGAATAAAAGGAGTGGGGACCTAGCATGGAGTGTCTGAGCCTGAGCAGGACTAAAAACACCTGCATAGGACGGCAGCCTGACTCACGGTCTGAGAGCCAAGCAAGGTGAAGGGAGAATCTGTGTAGGAGGGTAGTGCCAGGTGTCAGAGCCCCAGTCGGGGGAGGAGGGCATCTGTATAGGAGGCCTGCCCACTTCAGAGATTGGAGCCTTTGTGGGGTATGTGGCGTGTTTACGCAGGGAGGGGACAAGATTAGTTTTATACAGGAGGACTGATCAAATAAATATATTAAACATAATAGGAGTTAGATTTCTCACTGTAGGAGAAACTTGTTACAAATGTGGAAACTGAAGGGAGAACACCAGAATGAATCCTGTGGTGTTGAATTGGAGTTGGAAGTAGTAGTGTGAGGTTATGGTTTTATTTTTTCTTTTTCTTTTTTAATTAAAGTTCTTTGGGGTGACAATTGTTAGTAAAATTACATTGATTTCAAGTGTACAATGTTGTACATCATCTATATATCACATTGTGTGTTCACCACCCAGAGTCAGTTGTCCTTCATCACCACATATTTGAGAGGCTATGGTTTTCAATGTATAGACAAAAAAGATGGATAGATATAGAAATAGATAAATAAATATAATTTGTGTGTGTGTGTGTGTAATGTATGTACCCACATATATTCGCTATCTCTGTCCATTGAGCTGGCCTGGGAACAGCAACCCTTCAGTAATGATGAGCACCTAGTACTGAGATCTAAATACAATTGTCCACCAAAAGAACCAGAACTCCTTAGAGAGATTGCTGATTCCAGGACTGGGCCAGGATGAGTAAAGATGAGGTTGGGACATCTCATACCAGAAAGTAAGGAAGTACTCAGAGAATGATGGGAATGTGTCAAAAGGACATAGACACCCTCTTGAAGGGGCTCCCACTGGCCTAATTGTGAACATTTTGAGAATCTGTATTTAATCTGTATTTGCTACAGATTAAAACCTATTGAATAAAATAAACATGAGCCCACATTATTAAATTAAATGTTAACATATTGATAAATAATTTTCTAATCTTTTCATTTTATAACTGTAAATGTGTATATGTACATGTAGAGAATTAATGTTTCATACCCGAGTCTATGCCATTATGTATAAGTCATTTCTGTGCTGAAACATTTTTGTATATCTCAATAGGTTATGATCAGAGAGGCATTCCAGGAAGTTTTGCAAATTATTCTCTCAAAATACTTGACTTTGGTGGGACATTACAGGTCCTTAATGATGTGAGCTCTCTCCAACTCTAAGCTACAAATGACTCTTTACTCAGAATAAGAGATTACAGGGGGCCAAGTAGCTCTCTCACTGAAGGTGTACTCACATCTTTGTGTAATAAACCTTGGCATCTAAATTATTTAAATTTTATTTGAATTCATTTTTTAATTTTATTCTTGTTTTAAAAAGAATGATAGTGTTTCCTGCGACCAGTGTCACTTGGGAAACTTTAGATAACTAACAAGTTCCCAAGAAATATTATTTATTGTTATATTGCCATGGACATTCAACAAAAATGTCTTCCTTAAAAAATCCAAATTGTTTTTTACAATTATTTATTGATATCTCATTGATTGCGTACTTGGATATGACAGAGATCCAAAAGAAATATATAACTTATAAAGAGCTTGTAATCATTTTGGAGAAAAAAATAAATTAATTTGAAACAAGGAAAAATATATTTTAATGCCAACTTCATAAATTAATATTTTTGTTGAGTCAGACAGTCATCAGTAACCTGCCTGTAGCACTTACATAACATAATTAGAAATTATTTAATAAGTGATTCTAAGTCTGGGTTTATTTCTTATTTTCTGTACTTAAAAAATGGTTATAGGAACCTTATTTTTGCAGCACTGAAGTCAGAATATATTGTTGGACAGATACTGTGTGCCAGCACACTTATAGGAATGGGATTATAATAGTGAGCAAAATAGAGTCTCTGTACTTAAGGAACTTGCTGCTTTGTGTGTATTTGTATACATATATATGGGGTATATATGGAACGTGGTGGCAGAGAGGAGACAGACAGTAAACGTGAAAAAAAAATAATTTCAGGTAGTTATAAGTATAACGAAGATTATAAAAACGGTAGGGTGGAGGTTCTTTGACTGCTGTTATCAGAGAAGGCCTGTCTGAGGAACTAAAGTATTGAGTTGCGGCCTGAATGATGAGAGGAATTAAGTAGATCGTTAAATTTACATTTGGAGCCCAAGGGAGTGATCTGCCGTTGAAGACAAAAGTTTGAGAGTCGTCATAGTGAACATGATATTTAAAGCCATGTAAAACACAGTTGAGAAGTCGAATAAGATGAGAGCTGAGGGTTGACCTTTGCCTGTAGTCAGATGCGAGTCATCGGTGACTTTGGTAAGAGTTGTTTCTGTGTAAAAAGGAGGGAGAAAAGCCTTGTTAATAGATTGAAGAGAGAATGGGAGATGGGGAAATGGAAACAATAAGAATATACAAATCTTTGAAGGGTTTTGCTATGAAGGAGAGGGGAGTAGGGGACAAAATCCAGTCTTTTCAAAGAGGGATATTAGCTCAGGTTATGGCAATAAGACTGATTCAGTAGAGAAAGTTATGGTGTAGCATGGAGACAGGATAATTGCCGGAGCGGAAAACAAACCTAAAGGTAAAACACAGAACTACAAAACTCCTAGGAGATAACAAAGGAGAAAATCTAGATGACTTGGGTATGGCAATGACTTTTTAGATACATCACCAAGGGCACAATCCATGAAACAAATAACGGATAAGCTGAATTTCATTAAAATTAAAAATTTCTTTTCCACAATAGATGCTTTTAAGAGAATGAAAATGTATGTCACATACTGGGAGAAAATATTTGCAAAAAATAAGATAGAGAACTATTACCCCAAATATACAAAGAACTCTTAAAACTCTATAATAAGAAAAACAACACAATTAAAAAATGGGCCAAAGTCTTTAACAGACCTCACTGAAAAAGATTCGTATACAGATGGTGTATGAAAATATGTTCCACATTGTGTGTCATCAGTGAAATGCAAAGTAAAACAACAATGAGACACCGCTACACATTTATTAAAATGACCAAAATCTAGAACACTGACAACACCAAATGATGGCGGGGATGGTGAGCAACAGGAACTCTCTTCCATTGCTGGTGGGAATGGAAAATGGTACAGCACTGTTGAAGACAATTTGCTGGTTCTTATAAAAGCAAACATACTCTTGCCATATGATCTAGTAATCTCAATCCTGGTACAGTATGTCCTCACTTAACATCATGGATAGTTTCTTAGAAATTGTGTTTAAGCAAAAAAAAAAATGAAACCAATTTTACCATAGACTAATTGATAGAAATAAGAGTTAAGTTCCTAGACATATTTGTGGTCACAAAAACATCACCAAACTCCAAACACTTCTAATATTAAAACATTGAAATAAATGTGAGATATACATACAGTTAAGAAAGATTAGTAAAAACAAGTAAGACAATTATTTCCATCCTGCTTATTTGAATTCAGGGTTGCAGGGGGCCGGAGCCTATCCCAGTCGCTCGGCACAAGGTGGGAATCAGTCCTTGAAATGACGCCATTCCATCACAGGGTACACCCACACCCACAGCCACAGCCACACTCACTCAGACTGGGACAATTTAAACACACCAACTCATCTCATGTGCACATCTTTGGGATGTAGGAGGAAACCTTAGTACCCAGAGGAAATCCACACAGATATGGAGAGAAAACGCCACACAGTCAGTGGTCCCGACTGGGAATTCATATGTATTTTTCCTCATCAATGTTAGAATAAAATGATGCTGAAGTAAACAACATTATTCAAGGACCTGCTATATTTACCCAAGTGAGGTGAAAACTTATGTCCACACAAAAACCTGCACACGAGTGTTTATAGGAGTATGTCGTAAATTTGTCCAAATCCATAGTGTGTACAACACCAAGTGTGAACCCTAATGTAAACTATGGACTCTGGGTAATAAGGAGGTGTCATCAATTGTAACAAATGTTCCACTCTGGTGGGGATGTTGAGAATCAGGGAGGCTGTGCATGTGTGGGGGAAGAATCAGGGAGCTGTGCATGTGTAGGAAATCTCTGTACCTTCTACTCAGTTTTGCTGTGAACCTAAAACTGCTCTAGAAAATAAAGTATTTTTTTTTAAAAAGATGCAGATGGGTTAGTGGAGTTTATATTAGAAAGATGACATAGTTTTTACCTTGTTGCATCTATTTCTGTTTGAAATTTAAGATTTGGTTATCAACTGAGAATGAGAGGGAGTTGGATGTAGGAGAGGTGAGGAGAAAAGAGAAGTTGTGAGTGGTCCTCTCAGAGTGCTAAGTTGAATTTGCTGGGAAATCCTAGTGGTAAACTTTAGAAGAGAAGAATGCCAACTTGAGATTTCTGGTCATAAATAGGAAGTGAATGTTAACATTGTTTTGTAGTTTTTTTATATATGTAATGCTATTTTGATTAACTAATAGCAGTAGGAATCCCTATTACCTAGATTGTGGTCTTGAAATACCACTTTCTATTAAAAGAAACCAAGGCTTGTTAGAGAAATCAGGGCTTGTCATGTCAGGCCTGGAGCAGACATTTTCAAGACAAAATGGAACATCTTGTCATACCAGACCAAGGAAGCCATCAGAAATTATTATAGTCCTTTGAAAAGGGCTCAGTGGCCAAAGTGAAGAGTCTTTCACTGGCTAAGAATGGGACAATTTGAATTTCAATAAATAAAATTTTGTGATGGATTAAGACACAAAATATGTTTAAATCCATGAGTTCATACTGATCCAACACACACACACACACACACACACACACACACACACACACACACACACACACACACACCTTAGTGGAAACTCTTAA
This sequence comes from Rhinolophus hipposideros, assembly GCF_964194185.1. NCBI lineage: Eukaryota > Metazoa > Chordata > Mammalia > Chiroptera > Rhinolophidae > Rhinolophus > Rhinolophus hipposideros. Next base: position 66,869,114 of record NC_138049.1, read on the forward strand.
AGGATTACAGCAAATGAGCTCTTTATTTTAAAAACCAGTAAGTAAAGAGAAAGAATCAAGCATTTATCCTTTCCTTGTGTCAACGTTACCATTGGGTACCCAAACAATAGGTGTGGTAAAATTTCTCTTTAAAGAAGTGTATCAGCTAATAAATAATGATTGATAGAATTGGAATATTGCCATTTCGAACATGAATCTGATTAAGCCTTTAGATTCAATTACCAACTGTCTGAGAAATACAGAATAAAGCTTATCATGTGAATCTGTACTATAAGGATGCAATCAATGAAATCCAGATTTCGGGAAACTTTAACAGACAAATTAAACAGTCATGCTTATGTATAGTTTGTAATTTGGATAACTATAAATTAAGGAAATGATATCGTGAAAGTCAGGAGAATGGTTACTCTTAGGAGGGAGGAGTTTTGATTGGGAGAACACGTGGAGGGCTTACTGGGTAGCTGACAAGATTCTCTCTGCTTAAATCGATATTATGTAGAAGGGTGGTTGCCTTGTAACAATTCATTAAGCTTTACAGTTGTCATATATGGTCCCCTGTGTTTGAGTTATTTCACAAGAAGTAAAACTTTTAAACGAGGTTAAGAATTAAATTTTAAAAAATTTTAAAGATAATTTGTTAGGCTTTCATAAGAAATGGGGGGCAAGGGACAAGCTGTGTTAAATATTTCAGTTTACAGTCTAAACAACAGTTGCAAACAGCAACTAAGATCACAAATCTAAGAAGCAGTTAAGTTCTACATGGAAGGACTGCTTAGCATTCAGTCATTTCAGCCATTTCTAATACATGTTATCTTTACACTGTTAATATTTTATAAATGGGATATACACCGGAAATGCCTATTTATATATGCTTCATGTTGTTTTCCAAAGGGCTTTTATATAATTTAATGAAAGACTGTAAATGAATATATGAGTGGAATTGATAATGCTATTTAAATTCTCTCTATAAAAACAATGAATGTTTCTTTAATTAAAAAACATTTAAGAACATGTAATTAAAGAATACCTTCATTGTAGCTATTAGTATATTGTTTAAATTAACTTGTCCCTTACTTATAAGATTCCTATCCCTTATTTGTTTAAGGAAATAATTTTCACTAGTTGGATAAAAATGGAGGTATATCAAACTTATTTGAAAAAAATGTTAAATGTTCATGATAGTTTGACAAGTCTGAAGTCAATTAAAATGACTCTTTTTTTTCTGTCAGAGGTCTCTTTATTAGTATCCATGATCGAGGGCATATTGCTTCAATTCTTAATGCATGGCCAGAAGATGTCATCAAGGTAAGCTATCAAATTTTCCCACTATGTCAAATTTGTTCTTTTTCCTGTCCTGTAACATATTGACATTTTTCTTGACATTAGGTAGCATTCACTAGCTTTCCTAGTGAATGTCACCTGATTTCTATCCTTTTGATTTTTGCACAGTGGATTAATTTTATTTAGATACTAACTTTCCCCATTATTTTCATCTAATTTCTTAGTATTTCTTCATTGTCAGTGATGATAAATGTTGAATAAATATTGAAATAACGTCTGAATTTCTTTATGCAAACTCCATTTTCATGTTTTCTGTGTTTATTCATCCTCTAAGAGGCATCCAGATAGACCAAAAAAAAAAAATTGTTACTTAATTTCCTTAATTTGCTTGTTGTGACCATAAGTAACTCATTTTACTTCCCTCTGTGAGTGAACTAATGAAAATTAAATAACAATATTATCTGACATTTGTTAGTTTGCTTTCAGAGACACTGTTCTTGGATTAACTCTTGTAATTATCAGGATTATTCAGTGAGGAAAGGCAGGCACAGGGTACACAGTGGGTTTCACAGTAGTGCATGGTGGTGGTGGTGCTGGTGGGAACTGAATGCAGCTCCCAGAGCCCTTGCTCTTCAACATGATGCTCCACCATCTTCCCTGTCTAAGGAAAGTGAGGCATACTTATCCCCTCCTTGACTCCCCTTTTCCTTTCTGTTAGATGCCCAACAACTTTGTGGTATTTTTTATGCTTCAGATTGAATAAATGGATGCCTTTTTGTGGTACAAAGGTGCTTCTGCTGGAATTTCTGAAGTGTGACTCCTTTAATGATTGGTTTTGTTTGAGCAGTTGTGGGTGGATTTGATTCACTGATCTTTAAGGCTCATGCTAGGCAAACTTGTAAAGCAAAACATCTTTTTTACTATTTCCAGTCTTCCCAGGTTTTTCGCTTTTTCCCACCCTAAGTTGTCCTCTCAATTTTTCTCCCCCCCAAATAGCCTGCAACGTCCACAGATCCTGTCCTAAAAATGTGCTAGTTCTATGAAGTATAAATGTCTGGTCTTCTAAGAAGAAGAACACTTACATTTAATTGGGACTGTAGAGAGGATTTTAAGAATGAGTCAATCTAGGAAACAGTTCTGAGGTAGAGAGGTCTAAATAACATCCCTGTAATCGTAAAGACTAGGCAGTAAGCAGACCCCTTGCTTCATGTTCTTCCCGCCAGCTAATTAACTTCATTAATAGCCTACCTTTATCCTTTTGACTCTTAATACTGGGTCCTCAGTGATATTCCTGATCCTAACTATACTTGCTGTTATTTAAAAAGCCTAGTATATGGTAGCAGCCATCAGCAGATTGCTTTGCTTTTCATGCCAGGTGGTCACTGGGCAGGGCACAGGCTGCAGCTGAACTTGGCCTGCAGTGGGTTGGGGAGCTGGGTGAAAAAGGTGAAGGGATTAAGAAGTACAAATTGGCTGTCATCAACTAGACAAGTAATAACAAGTGTGGGAAAGGCTGTGGAGAAAAAGGAACCCTCATACACTGTTGGTGGGAATGCAGATTGGTATAGCTGCTATGGAAGTCAGTGTAGAGGTTCCTCAAAAAACTAAGAATAGAATTACCACATGACCCAGCAATCCCTCTTCTGGGTATCTACTCAAAAAAATCTGAAAACATTTATTCATAAAGACACGTGTGTTCCAATGTTCATTGCAGCTTTGTTTATGGTGACCAAGACATGGAAACAACCAAAGTGTCCTTTGATAGTTGATTGGATAAAGAAGTTGTGGTATATATACACAATGGAATACTGTTCGGCCATAAGAAAAGATGAAATAGGACCATTTGTGACAACAGGGATGGATATTGAGATCATTACTAAGCTAAATAAGTCAGACAGAAAAAGTCAAGAACCATATGCCTTAACTCATATGTGGGATGTGAAACTGAAAACAACAAATGAACAAAACAAGCAAATGAAACAAAAACTCATAGACACAGCAACAGTTTAGTGGTTACCAGAGGGTAAGGGGAGAGGGGGGTGGTAGAACAGGATAAAGGGGATCAAATATATGGTGATGGAAGGAGAACTGACTCTGGGTGGTGAACACATAATGCAATATATAGATGATGTATTATAGAATTGTATACTTGAAACTTCAGTAGTTTTGTTGACCATTGTCACCACAATAAATTTTAATTAAAAAAAAAAAGTACAAATGGGTAGTTACAAAACATCATGGGGATGTAAAGTAAAGCATAGGGGATATAGTAAATAATATGGTAACATCTATGCACAGTGCCCCGTGGGTATTAGTCAGGGGGATCACTTCTTAAATTATATAAATGTCTAACCACTATGCTATACACCTGAAATTAATATACAATAATATTGATTGTCAGCTGTAATCGCAAATTTTAAAAATGGGTGGGAAAGGTGAAGGGGAATAAGAGGTTCAAATTTCCAGGTATAAAACAAATAATCATGGGGATGTAATATGCAGCATGGGGAATATAGTTAATAATATTGTGATAGCATGGTACAATGGCAAATAGTTCTTGGATTTATCATGGTGATAACTTCTTTAGCTATATAAATGTTGAATAACCATGTTGTACATCTGAAACTAATATAATATTGTATGTTAGCTAATTTTAATAAAAATCTTAAAAAATAAAAAGCCTAGCGTAGTGTCTGGCTCACATCAGGCACTTAATAAATAGCAGCTATTTACTGTAATAGAATTGTGAATAATAAGATGTAGTCTCTACTGTGTAGTTAAAAACATGCATGCAACAAAAACAATCTGTTATTAGACAATATGTAATTAAACTCTGGTATAAATTATAAGTGCCATATTCACCCATTCAGAGGTTATCATTCAGAGAAGGCTGGAACAGTTAAGAAAATTTTCCAGCCAAATTGGAACTTAAATCTAGCCTTTGATAATTAAAAAGAGAAGAAGAAATTGTCCTATGAAGGGAACATATGAATGTAGGTATCAAGTTCAAGAAGAGAATGATGTGTTCTTGTGCAATAGGGAAATTGGCTGTCCCAACTAAAGATAAGTATTAATATTGAAATAGAGTATAAGTAAGGTCACTTAAGTAGGAGGTGATCAAATTATTATGAATGATCTTGAAATTGATAAAGAGGGATTTAGACTTGAAAAAATAGGATGTCATAATTACACAAAGAAATGACCTTAAGTAATATTTGAGGAAGATTCATCAGAGAGAGAAGAAGAGGCAAGAATTCTTCATGTAAGTAGACTACAATACAAGTTAGGCCCTCGGAAAGGAAAAGAAGGAAGGCAGTCAGGAGATATATATATATATATATATATATATATATATATATATATATACACATATATATGTATATGTGTGTATATATACACATATATATGTATATGTGTGTATATATACACATATATATATATATGGCGAGAGAGAGACAGTTCAGGAGAACCTCTGCATATTTTATGCAGAACATAATTCCCAAATAATAATTGATACACTAGGATGAAGATTTGATTTCTGAAACACAACATCATTGATAGAATAATTGTGGTTGTCTTACTGAGATTATCCTGCTTTTGTGACTTAAGTATTATACAGAAAACATACAACTGCTTTATTTTTCCTAATTTAAAAAATTTTTTATGTATAATAAACATACAATATTGTATTAGTTTCAGATGTGCAACATAGTAAGTAGACTAAGTAACTTACAAAATGATCACCCTATTAAGTCTAGTACCCGTCTGACACCATAGTTATTACAATATTATTGATTCTATTCCCTATGCTGAATCCTAGACCCCTGTTATTGTTTTTTATAAGTGGCAATTTGTACATCCTAATCACCTCCCCTTTTTTACCCATTGTCCAGCACAAAGAGGGTTGTGGGGAGGGAGAAGGGCTGAGCTGGGTTAAGAAAATACAGTAGCCATCAATAGAGTGCAAGTGCTGGGGCCAAGGGGATCAGCCTCAGGGACTGAACTCCGAATCGAGCAATGCGTAGCTTTTTTTTTTTTTTTTCCCCTAAAGAGTTAAAAGATTGTTAATCTCAAGATCTGTGTGTTAGCCTGCTGGCTGTCTTTCCGAAAGTTCCCTTTGTGTTCCATCTTGTACTTTGCCTTCACACACGCACATTTCCAAGGAATCCATTGAAGAGGAGGGACTGATATAATTCCATTGGGTCTCAGTTTGCTGAGATTTCCCCTCAAAGGAGCTTTTCTGATATCTCTCCATCGGACCTCAGTTTGCTGAGGCACTCACTCCCTTGTGAAATCCTGGGAAGAGCACGGGAGAACAAACGGTCTGGCAACTGTAAGGCAACAACCCATTAGCCAAACCCTCCTCTCATCTGGCAACCATCAAAATGTTATCTGTATCTATGACTTTGTTTCTGTTTTGTTTGTTCGGTTATTCCACATATAAGTGAAATATGTAGAAAATCTAATAAATTGTGTTTCACAAGATTAATTTTACTTAAATTCACATAATGGCCATGAATCACAGAATAAAGATGTTAGATACTTTAATTTTAATAAAGGTATTAGATTACATAAAATTAAAATTTCTCCATGGTTGAAATATATGCTTTATAGATATTTAAGATGATTAGACATAAACTAAACAAAATTCATTAAGCCTAGTGAAAGGTTATTAGGTAAAAAATGTAGCAGACTGCACTTGGTATATTTCAAAGATGATAGGACAATATCAAGTGGTTATAGAAATTAAAGAGGATGAGTCAACATTGTTGTGGAAGTAGGCAGATGGTACCAAGATGCATAAATCAAAGATCAGAACATTTGGGGGCTACTCAGCTATTGCATTACTTAGCTATAGACACCTGTAATTATCGTCAAAGTGGATGATTAACTTTAAAGCTGTTCTGTTTCACTTTAGTTCCCAGTTTGAGTTTTTATTTCCCTATACTCTTCCTACTGTCCTTGTTGATTGAAGACTGAGTTATTTTGGTTGTTTGACTCTTTATGTGCATATCCTCTCTTCTTTTTTCAACAACCAAATTAATCATATATGTATATTTTTAATAAACTATAAAATGTACATATCAAATGTATTTATTCTCCCTACTCTTCCACACGTACAATCACATAAAATCTTTTCCATGTACATTCAATTTATATTTTTTGACCGTTTAGTATTTCATTATGTAAGCATTAACTTCAGAAATAGAGACCAGGAGCTGTGCCCTAGGATTTATGAACATCTATTAATAGCTATTTTTTGCTTTTTTTGTCTAGGCTATTGTGGTGACTGATGGAGAGCGCATTCTTGGCTTGGGAGACCTTGGTTGTAATGGAATGGGCATCCCTGTGGGTAAATTGGCTCTGTATACAGCTTGTGGAGGGATGAATCCTCAAGAATGTCTTCCTGTCACTCTGGATGTGGGAACAGAAAATGAGGTAAACAATTTAAGTGTATAAGAAAATTACTTAAAAAAATAGCACCAATTCTTGCATTTTGAGCTTATTCCAGGAACTTAATGAAAGTCAGTTTTTTCTGTCTAGTTCTCCCTCGCCTCAAACCCATCCCCCAACTTTTACAAAAAAATTACTTTCTCTTTTCATTTTCATTAATATCATTAATCTTTTACCAACTTCTTTGGTGTTTTATTATCCTTTGATGAGTATTTATACCATTATTCTGTAGAGTATATATTTTGTTTTAGGATATCATAGGTTTTTTAAAATTATTATTGTTATACTACACAGGAACTAATTCCAAAGGATATTAAATTTAATCAGTCTGAAATCTTCTTATTCTAAATGTCTGTATTGAACCTGAGGTAGATGTTTTGGAGTTTAGTTTCCCTCATCCTGCAATAATATTTTAGAACCTTAAGTCATATATCAAGTAGTATATATTTTTGCTCATCCTGTATTGCTACTATTTAGGATTACTTACAGGTGAAAGATACTAGAAATTAAAGATAGAATTTTCTGAAATAGAGATGAAAGATAATGGTCAGTTCAGGATAGACTTCTAAAAAGTTACATACAAATTTCAGACTTAAGTCCAGAATAGATTAATCATCAAAATAAAACCTTGATACTTTAAATAAATACACTTTTTATAGTTGTTTTCCTTGTTCTCTTCTAAAGCAATTTAAGAGATATAACTTTTGACCTGTTAATAATGTTATAATAGTAACTTGAACAGTTTTTATGTTCTTTAACCTATACAAAGTTATAATGTTTATCTTCCTCTATACTGTATGAGGGCTCATTTAACCTCTATAAAGGATACATTTTGATAAAAATATATTGCTTATCTTGCATTTTCTTTTTCAATACCAATAGAAATAATTAGAAATTATCAAAGCTTACCTCTTAAAACAATTATCCTAAATTTCGATATATAGATTGAACATTAAGATTTCCTCTTTATTTTTTCATATGTTTTAAAATATTGTTCTGTGATAAATTACATTGAAATCAGAGTTAAAAAATCATAAATTAAAAATTTTAGGAAGAGGTAAAGAAGAGTAAAGAATAATGAAACAGGTATGCAAAAATTGAAGAATTCAGTTTTAAATTTGGGCCTTTTAAGCTTGGTACTGTCTGTAGAATGTGGACATAAAGAAAGCTGTGCAGTAATGCAACCATAACACTGGGACTGTTGCATTGATAGATTGTATTAGTTATATGAAATATTTTATTTCCTGAGGGTGGGTCTTAAAATTGACAAATTTATCAGTTGTCTTGAATTTTCTCACATTATATCCATTTATTATTCCTTTCCTCTTTTGCTATTCAATGCTTTCATATTATTCCATTTCTGTTCCTCTACTTCCCTCAGCCTGCAAAACCCATATCCATCTCTCCATCATCAAATGTCTTACGTTGTCCTACTGTAGGTAGATCTAGTTTTTAAATTATTTTTCCATGGAACATGCCTGGTGCTTACTACATTTCAAAGTTTTTCAAGCTGCTAAATTAGAAAATAATCTAATAATATAAATAAATCTATTGTTAAACTGCTAAGTGTTACTTGTAGTGATTTTTGCTTATGGCCATGGACTTGTGGAAACATTAGGGGATAAAATTTAGTGAGTGGTGGAATTTTAACTCTTTGACAGGTCACTGGAGAATATCATTTTAGCCTGAGAGACCTTTCTGAAACTCTTCAAATTTTATTATGTAGATTTAATTGAGTTGGACAAATATTGAGCACGTACTACTATTTCTCAAGGCCTAAATGAAGGTTAAGTAATATCAGAGTGAATAATTTAAGGTCTTGCCAATAATATGCTCTGAATCTAGAAGAGGAGATGATACATATGGGACTAGTTTCAGTGTGCATTAAATGCTTTGATAAGGACACTTGACAAACCATTAAGGACAATAAGCCAACCACTCTTTCTCTGCCGGTTACAATATACTTAGTCTCTAACTGTATATTACTGCTATTTTCTTATAACTTATCTTTTTCTAAAATCATATTTAAGAAAATTAATGGTAAAAATGTATATTAATAAATGATCAGCTAGAGTTTTTATTCTAAAAAGAGAGTGCATTTTTTTTTCCTTTATATAGTTTAGCTAGACCTGAAGTTAGCCAACAAAGTTTAAGGACATAGTTCCAAGACTTGTCTCACATCTGACACGTACTGCAAGTTTTGGAGGTTCCCCAAAGCACTCTCTGGCTTGATAATTTGCTAGAAGAACTCATAGATCTCATTGAAAGCTCTGTTGATCATGGTTATGTTGTATTACAGGGACAGGATATATATTAAAATAGTCAAAGGAAGAGATGCACAGGGCAGAGTCTTGGAGGGTTCTAAATGTGAAGCTTCTATTTTCCTCTGTGGAGTCAAGACACATTACGCTCTGGTATCAGTGTGTGATATTGATATGTGCACCAAGGTTCAGAGTTTTTATGGGGATTTCATTTCCTATGCATGATTGATTGCCTATGTGAACTCAGTCTCCAGTTTGACTGATACCACATGACCCAAATCATCACATGGTTAGTTTTTCTGGCATGGCCAGCCTCTACCCTGTGACTATGACTTGTGGCCCCTACACTACTAGGTAAAATGGTGAGGGCCCTATCCAAAATAATTAAATGTGTGTGAACCATGTCACCAGAGTCCATGCAAGCAACAGACAAAAATATAAGAAGCAAACAAACGAAAAGAGAAATAGGTCTAAATTTTAATCTTAAATTAAGTAAAATTCAGTTTTAAACTAAGATAGGATTATGGGTGTGGTTGTTCAAAGTTTTCAGGAAATGTAGTTTCTGTGCTATATATACTGTTCCAGAGCATATTAAAATTGACACCTTCACATTTCATTTTATGAAAAGAACATAATAACCTTGATATCTAAAACTGGTAAAAAAAAAACAGCACATAACAAGAAACTCCTAATTATTCTTATGTTTACACATGTTCCCAGCTGAATCTTGAAAAAGTTGCTTAATTCTTCTGTGCTTCAGTTTCCTCATGTAAAATAAATACCTACATTATAGAGTTGTCATTATTTAATACACTTAGAGTGTTTAGAATTATGAGTGGGATTTTGTAAGCACTTAGTAAATATAGAGGTAGAAACAAAAATCCTTCATATAATATTGGCAAATTGAATCTTGCAAAATATTTTTAATATCGAAAATTATTCAAGCCGTTAGCAACATCATAATTAATAGTAATATGTTGAAGGCATCCTTGTAAAGAGTTATCAAATCACCTATTATCACTACTATTCTCTTTTTCATTATTTAGAAAGTGCTAACCTGTATATTAAGACAAGAAAAACAAATGGGATATAACTGACAAATAGGAAAAGACAAAATTCTCATTATAGGTAATATGTTCATCAATATTTATAGGTAATTGTTAAAAACCCAATAAAATAATATAAAAATGCCATGACCAAATTAGAGCACTCAGTAAAGTAGCTACTTATAAAATAAATTAAAAAAAAAAGCTCAACAGCTTTCCTATATACTTGTAATAACCATTTAACAAAAATTATTTCCTTTGCAATAGGAACAATAGTTTATTCTGCTAATGCTATGGTGTTCAAAATTTCTAAGCAAAGAAATAGTGACATTGTATTTGGTTCATCAGAAGAATGATTTTTTTAAAAAGTACACATCTGCCTGGACCTAGAGAACATTATGTTAAGTGAAATAAGTCAGAGAAAGACAAATACCATAAGATCTCACTTATATGTGTAATCTAAAGAAAAGAATAAGTGAATGAACTAATCAGAAATAGTTTTGGAGACATAGAGGAAAAACTGTGGGTTGCTAGATGGGAGAGGGTATGGGGATAAAGGGGAAGGTGAGGGGATTAGAAATCAGTCGGTAACCACAAGATGGCCACGGGGTTTTGAAAAGTAATTTGGGGAATGTAATCAATAATGTTGTAAGGATTTTCTAGGGTACCCGATGGACACTTGTCCCATTTGGGAGACCACCTCCTAGATGATGTAGATGCCTGATCACTGCACTGTACACCTGAAGCTGACGCTGAACAATAATGAATGACAACTATAATTATATATATATATATATATATATATATATATGTATATGTATATATATGTATATGTATATATATGTATGTATATACTTACAAGAAGCGAAGTACAGCATTAGGAATAGAGACAGTGGAAATGTAATGGCTCGGTGTGATGTCAGAGGGATAGTGGATGGGGGATTATATCCTTCACACAGTGTGAAGGATATAAATGATAAACATCTAAGTATTACTTTGTCTTGTGCACTTGAAATTAATAAAAATAAAAAAATAAAAGTACACATCTGCCTTGTCCTTTCCAAAAGTTAATAGTGGTACGTCTTATTTATTATGCAAAATATATTTTCATCTTTGACTCAATTTTCTCTTAGTTTTATTGGTTTTTGGGTCACACGTATCAACTGCATCCATTAGTAATAAAGCAATTACATTTCAAGTTAAGAATAAAAGCCATTTGAGATTTCTGTTGCTTCAATTAGAAATGCTCCGACTCATAATTTTTTCTTTCTCTTGTGAGTTATTGGAATTCAAAATATGCTAATAGTATTCTCACTTGTAAGCAATCTAACCTAAATTTTTATGTCCTTAGCTCTTAATTAATATATAATGAATAGAAAAATACTTGGAGTTAAATGAGTTGCCAGTTCTTAATGTTCTTATTTTATTCTTATTTTGACATTTTATCCTTTTTATTTATTCTTGTACTGCTGCTTTACTGAGAAGACAAAAAAGAAAACTTAATTAACTGAGATATTACTGAGTCAATGGATTTGTGCAAAATGTAATGGAGTTTTCATGTTGCCTCACTTTCACATGTGAAAAAGTGTTTTTAGTCACACATTCCTGTAGGAATAATTTTTAATCTCATTCCTTTTTGTAAATCTGTCCAGTTTTCCACTTCCTATTAAAAATACAAAAACTAATTGATAACAGCTCAGTGTATTATCCAGAATAACCCAGCAAAGTTTAATGAAAACTAGACCCTTTTTTATACAAATTACAAATGTTTTCCTCTTTTATCCTAAATAACTAGAGTGAGTAGTAATGAAAATCAAAAAGGAATTAGCAGCTGATTGATAAGACAGTTCTCACTTGCTGTAAGTCACACTGGCCTGACTTTCAACTAAAGGCAGTTTAAAGAACAATGACACTGAAACTGAGCCACAGAAGTACTTAGATAAAAAAATGCTCATTTTTTTAAAGTTAATAATGCAAAGCATTAACTTAGGGAGGATGTTTGTGTTTTCATCTAATCTTTCATCTATTATTTCACAGTCCACACTTTAATTTACTTGTGAAGAATAGCTACAAAATTTACTTTTGTTACCTGAAGTAAATTTTCTTCAATTGTTTCTTAACAGCATACCATGTTTTATTTCTTCTTTTTTCCCCTGTTGTTGCAAAATCTTTCCATAGAAGTTATGTTTATTGTCTGTTTCTTATATAAGTGACCAATATCAAAGCTTACTATTATATTTCACTAAAAATAGGATGAGTAGGTAGTCCTTGTGTCCCCTCTGTGTTTTTCTAGGTATTGTTAGGTCTTAAAGACTGCTTTATGTTTTACACGGTATGTTAGTGTTTACTAGGGCTACGATAACAGTGCCACAGACTGGGTGACTTAGCCAATAGAAATTTTCTCGAAGTGCTGAAGGCTAGAAGTCCGAGACCCTAGGTGTCAACAGGATTAATTTCTCCTAAGGCCTCTCTCCTTGGCTTGTCTTCCTCCAGTGTCTTCACTTGGTTTTCCCTCTGTGTGCATCTGTGTCCTAATATTTTCTTATAAGAACACAAGTTATATTGGATTAGAGACCTCTCTACTGATGCCACTTAACTTAATTACTTAGTTAAAGATGCTGTTTCCAAATAGAGTCATATTCTGAGGTACTGGGAGTTAGGACTTCAACATATGAATTTGGAGGTGGGCACAATTCAGCCCATTACAATGGTCAGTCTTCAAGATGGCATGGACAGTACACATAGGAGAATATTGTCTTTGCACAGTTATTCTTGGTGTATTAAGCTATTGCTCCAGGTCTCAGCTTTTCTGATTCTGGTTGTATGTTTAGTCTGGGCTTCAGTTCATGTGAACATTATTCTACCTTCCGCGTGGTCCCAGTTAGAATGTCTGGGATATTCATTTCTCCTTCAAACTCTCTGCACATCTAGCCTTTATCCTTTCATATTATGGGGATTACTTGCCACTTCAAACAAGTGATCCTGCTTTGGAGTGAATACTAATCATTATAGTAAAGCCATAGGAGAGAAGATAATCCCTCAGTTCCCAGGCTTTCAGTTTGCTTTCAGTATCATGTGCTTACTTTTAGGTGGCCTTCTTTTACCTCATCCTCTCTAAATTAGAAGATGGTAATGTATTATATCAACATATATCAACAGTACTTTCTGTATTGTTTGAGACACTACAGCCATGGCAAGGAGAATGGGGTCTTTCTTCAGTTTGGTTTTATATGCTTTATAGCTATCAGGAACTTCTTGAAGTTTGTGGTATATTTTAGAAATAGCCATTATATAAACTCAAATAGAAAAAATATTTACATGAGACAGGAACCTTTTGGGAAGTAGAATAATTTTATTTTAACTGAATAATATACAGTTGAAATGAGTGGTTCTCAACATATGTTCCATGGGCCAATCACTTCGGAATTACCAGGGATGTGTGTTAAGAATGCCAAGTCCTGGCCCCCACCACAGACTTATTGAATCATAGTCAAATTTAATTATTTTTATTTCTACCACTTTTTAAAATTTATGCCAGTTTATATACATACTGACATTTTAAGTATTCCTTTAGACTCTTGAATGAACATTGGTGGTTAGTTTCCTTAATCGTATTGAGGACATGAGCCAGCAAAACAGCAAAAATTGTATATTATTTCCTTACAGAATTTTGTTTTTTTGTTTGAAAGTAATGAGGCAATAGCAACAAAGAAAATGAGTATCTGTATATTATAAGTAAAATTTTAAAATAAATGCTAAAATCGGGACTATTCATAACATTATGGAAAATAAAGGTTTATAATGTTCTTAGTATCAGAGAACACTTTCAAGTCAGTCAGAAAATGTCAAATGTGAAATATATGAACTGCCTAATGACATGGGCACAGATAAATTACAAATGAAGAAGTAAAAATGGCCAAAAAAACTTATGAAAAAATGTATAGCAATATTAGAAAATAAATACAAATGAATGCTACTTGATAACATTATATATAAATATATTTATATGTATTTTATTACAAGTGTTATTTATTACGCATATTATATATTTATATGTATATTTCAATATACATATATAAAGATAAAGTATGTATGTGTATATATATCTACATATATGTTTTTTTATATATGTATATATATAGATACAGATGGATGGATGGATGGATAATACACTTACTTGAGGGTGCAACAAAATAGATATACTTATTATATGTCATTGGGGGAAATGTTAATTCTTTCATCCTTTAGGAGAGCAGAGTTCCAATATAGATCACTAGTTTTAAAAATGTTCATCTGCTGACATGAAAACTTTTCACAATATATTCCTAAGTGAAAAGAGGTTGAAACAGTGTATGATGTCCCAAATTTAGGCAGATAATATTATACATGCGTAGACATAAAGAAAAGGACATAGAAGACTATGCATCAAGGTGACAGTGGTGGGTAGTTCTGAATGGGGAGAGATTATTAGTATATTCTGTGTTTTTCATTTCACTTTTCTGTGCTCTCAAGTTTTCTGATAGGAAATATTGCTTTTCTAATGATGAAAAACTTAAAACATTAAGAAAATAGTTTTGAAATCTCAGAAACTTCCAATTAGAAAGGTAGAAATATGAGAGACAATAACGAGGGGAGAGTTGATAATGATTACTATTTGTTTCAAATAAATGAATGTTTCAAATAAAAATTCCCAAAGTTCCAGAACTGAGATAGTGCTAACAAGTAAGATAATTGACTTTACCAATATATACCCTCCTTATCTCCTTTTTGGAACTCTCTTACATTTCCATGTGCTTTGTCTCTTACCATTTTTCTTTTAATGTTTTTCTTTCTCATGCTATAAGTCTTCATAAGTCTTCAATGATCAACCTGCATTACCTGCATTCTTGCTAAAGAAGGTCTAACCTGTATTGAGTGCTTATTTAATACCAAATCTTTAATTTACTTTCCAACAAAGATCTGTTGAATGTTTACTCTTGGCAACAAAAGGCATTTAATCCAATAAGTTAACATCACTTCCATGCTAGAGTAGTTGGTCTATAAAATCATTATCAAAATTTTGTAATCTTAAATTGCTTTTTTGTAGATTAACAGTTACATCTCCAAGAATGCACTCATTATTCAACTCATAATTATGAAATTAAAAAAAAAAACAGTAAATTTTGACAAAGACATTATGATTGGGAGAATTTTATAGTTTCCTGATTTATCAAATTTAAAATCTTTATCTTATTTTTCACAAATCTTCATAATTAACTCTTCTCTGTAGTCTTTTTTATGAGATATACTTTAATCGTTAGCATGGGAAAGACTGCGAGAAAGGAGGAAACATGTAACATCTTTTCTCAATTGTGTTCTTTTTCTAATTCACATTTTAGGAGTCCAAATATATTCCAGACATGGAGAAAGTATTTTAATTTTGGCAGCCATTTGTAGTTCATTGGCACTTCAACGTCAGCTGTTCAGAAGCCTGCCAGTAGATTGTTTAAAGTTTTC
The DNA here is from genome assembly GCF_964194185.1 of Rhinolophus hipposideros. Lineage (NCBI taxonomy): Eukaryota > Metazoa > Chordata > Mammalia > Chiroptera > Rhinolophidae > Rhinolophus > Rhinolophus hipposideros. The sequence continues at coordinate 66,884,652 of NC_138049.1, forward strand.
AGTCCTCGAGGAACAGCTGGGTTTTACAACAGCACTGAGTTTCAGATTTTACATTTCATTTGAAATATATTTATGTGATTAAATATGGTAACTTCCAGCTAGCCAGAAAGCCTTAATTCAGTGTTAGGCAGTACATTATAAGTAGGATGACCACATAATGTGTTGGTTAAACCAAGACACTTTCACAGTGAAAGAGAATGCTGTTAATAATGACACTAGGACAGCAAGTATGAACCAGGCTATAATTTATGTTGGCTTTAAGCAAATCTCAACTCCAATGATTCAAATGGCTTAAACTTCTTTACAACATCGCCCTATCTGCAAAAACATATCACATATTTATAACAAACTACCTCCAAACTTAGGGACTTAAAACAATTACAATTCTACTAATGTTTATGATTCACTGGCGAAGAAGGTTAGGATCCTTGGGACAGTTTGGCCTTTCTCCATAAAGATTCTCATCCTTCACAAATTCTCATCCTTCACATAATCCACATGTAACATATGCTCATCTCCATCCCAAGTTTCTATGGGTTTCCTCCCAATAACAGCAGCCCCAGTGTTTAGAATCCTGTTACCTAAATCAGGTCTAGATAAAAATAAAGCTTTTTGTGTTTTGCTCCTTGGTGTGGGTCTTTTTATCTGTTCCCACATATTAAATGTACAATGGTGAGGCAGGGACAAAATAGCCACAATCAACATTCCCATTTGAAATGGGACAAATAGGAATTATTTGGCTGTAACTGGTTCATAGCAATTTTGAATTTCCATTGGACACATGTTGCCAGGTCACCTACTGCAGGGATAGGGGATGCTCTTTTAAAAGGGCCCAGTTCTGTTGCCTACAGTGGATCTGTGTTCACTGTCCTCTTAGGCTCTGGCTGTTTTCTCTAGGCTCTTGGCTCAGTCCTTGGAGATAGCCTTCCTTTCCCATAAGAAATGGCTGTATTGCAGTGGCATTCCTTTCTCAGCTTGCTTCCTTCTTGTGGAAATTTGGGGATCCAGAGAGGAAGTTTCATTTTGAAGTATCTCAGTCCCAATTAACCCAAGTATTACCACACCCTTAAAAATTTTTTTAAGGCTTTCTATGTACCAGATATAGTTTATTACATAAGGGACCCACTTACAATTCTTTTTAAAACAGACCTTCCCCCCTACATTGGTTGGCATATCAGAGAACTGTGGGACCAGCTCCTTTTATCTAGTCAAGATGGCCTATTAGACGCCACTTTAAATCATACAGAGGTTTTTTTAAAAAGTTGTTACAACCACACACTTAATTTGATCTTTGACTGTAGGTCTTATTTTACTTGGGAAATCTTTTACAAGCAAGTCTTGTGTTCTTTGTATTTTTTTTTAAATTTTACTCACACACTGAACATTTATTTCTTTAGCTCATCTCTGTTTTCACTTTATCATACAACTATGAGAAGCCAATTTATACATTCAATCTTCTGTCTGGAAATCTCTTAAGCCAAATTCATTAGGTTTACATTTTCTCTATCCTAGCTTTCTGAAGGTGACAGTTTTGTTAATTGTTTCACTATTACATGGCATGGATTGCCATTTTTTTCCAGCCTGCAAAAACAGTTTGTCTCTTTTAATTTATTTTAGCAACATTTTGTAGTTTTCAGTGTACGGGGCTGACATATGTTTTGTTAAACATGTCCATATGTATTTCATGTTTTGAATGCTGTTGTAAATGCATTTGTATACTTTATTTCATGTTCAGCTGTTCATTGCTAGTATACAGAGATGCATTTGATTTGTGTATATTGACCTTATATTCTGTGATCATGTTATAGTCACACATTTTTTGCTAGGGGATTTTTTTTGTAGACTCCTTAGTATTTTCCATGTACATAATCATGTGTGTACAAATAAAAACAGTTTACTTTTTTGTTTTTCTTGCCGTATTGTAATGGCTAGGGTCTTCGGTGTAGTATTGAACAGAAGTGCTGAGAGTAAATATCCTTGTCTTGTTTCTAATTTTAGGGGAATAGCATTCAATTTTTTCCTGTTAAATATATTGTTACCTGCGAGTTTTTTACAGATGCCCTTTATTAGGCTAAGGAAGTTCTTTCTGTGCCTAGTTATATGCCTAGTTTTGTTATAAATGGGTACATTTTACTGTATATAAATTATACCTCAATTAAAAAAACCAATTTAATAAAAACCACCATTACATATACTAAAATTTAAACAGAGCAATGGTGTCTCATATATATATATGTATATATATATAATAAAATATATATACATATATATTATATATATATATAATTTTTAAAAAACTTAACTGTGTAAAATTTAAAAAGTTTAAGAAAAACTAGTCCAGGCTGAAAAACTTTTTTTAACGTTAGTCAACTATAATATGAACATACAATCAAAATGTTGATTGAAGATTTTACTTTCAGAAACAGAAAAATAATTTAAGAAAAGAATTGCTATCTTTCCATTTCCCAAGCTAATATTAATATAATACTTCAAAACTCAGTATTATTTTTCTGTGTGATATACTTTGCCTGTAAATCTGAACTGAGCTTATCTAATTAGCACCACTGAGAGATTATAATTCCTTTTCTTTCCCCGAGAATAAGACAGAATGTTTTTAATGTTTAGCAATTATTTTTTTGTTTGCCATATTAATACTGTCAATATAGTCGATACAATACTAAATAATAACTCTGAAGATTGCTTCTGAATCAGTTTGGCAAGATTTTATTTCCATTTTTATCCTTATTATACAGATGAGGAAACTGAGGCTTATAACAAACAAATGACTTGCCTTTAGTTATTTCTATATCTCTGATAACTTTTTTTAAATAGGAGTTACTTAAAGATCCGTTGTACATTGGACTACGGCAGAGAAGAGTGAGAGGTCCTGAATATGACAGTTTTTTGGATGAATTCATGGAGGCAGTTTCTTCCAAGTATGTATAATATTTATTTTATCTATATTTGAGTAGAATTTCAAAACTTTAGATAACCTAACATAATGAAGTATAACAATATCCAAGTTTTGTGCAGTATGTTTAATAATTAGATGTGATTTGAATAAATACACCCACATGTATCCGCATGACTCTTAGTGGCCAAATAACAACTATCCCCAAAAAAGGTTGTCTCTGTTGCTATCTCTGAAGATACTTTTACAAGAATCTTTATATCCTGTGATTATTGGAATGCATGATCATAGTGAATGAGGCAGTGAATGGCCAGTGAGTAAATTACTTGAGCAAGGCTTTCGATAATTATTGGCAGCATGAACTTTGTTTCTGGCTGTTGATAAAAATCTGATCTTCAGTTGTCTTTTTTGGGTGTACCTGACCCTATTGTAGTAGGAGAAGCAGAGCAAGAAGTGAGCATGAGTTAGTACAGTCTATAGGGTCTAGAATGGAACAAGACCAGGACATCCAATCACAATCCATGAATCACTGATTAAAAATAAGGCGCTATATTTCACCTACTCTAGATAGTATTTAACAGTGGGCCAAGTGCTACTGCAAAATTTTCCGTTTTTTTTTTTCTTTCAAAGAAGAGCCTTCTACCACAATTGAGTAATATATTCTGGGAGAATTTTGTCACACTAACAGTCATCCCATTTGTTACTGTATAACCACAGAAACCATGTACTATTTAAAAACATATATGTTGCCTTGGTGTTTCATAGAAATAAACTCATCACTAGAATCAACTGTAACTAGAGACGTACTTCTGGTTTCCTTTTACTATAAGGTATAATTTTAAGAAATTGTATCCGCTGGCAAGATATTTCGAATATATTGACTCTCTCATTACCCAAGGTTTTAATGCACAGTATACTTGCCACTAGTATGGACTACTTTTTAAAAACCAATGCCTAATTTATTTATTGTTATTATTATTTAATCAAACTATACCTATACTATTTCTATGAAGAAATAGTTGAGAAACTCTACAGTTTAAATTCAAGATTGCCTAGTACAGTTAATTGCTAGTCGTTTTTCATATTTAATTTTAAATTCTTTACTCTGTAAAACTTATGTAAGGTTTTGAAATTATCTGTAACTTTCTGGGTAGCAACATTAATCAAGAGATTATATAGAGAATACCACGAGGCTATATAAAAGGAGAATGAAATTCTCAATGTATTTGTTTTTATTTTCTGTTTATATGAATAAAGTCTAACTTTATATAGACAGCTTCAATATGTTTACAAAGAAGCTATTAAATAAATTATGAAGGTAATGTGCATGGTCTATATACTCAAATGCCAATGAAATAAAAAGAGAAAAATTCCATTTGGTATCAATGAATAGCTTTCTGGAGAAAATGAGATATGAGCTAATTTTGAATGAGCTGTGTCAATCTGGAATCAGGAAAAAAAATTTTTAAGTGTTGAATTGAGGGGTTACCTAAGATCTGTGATAAGGAAATGGGGATGGACAAGAGTCAACAGTAATTTTAAAGACAGAAAGCACCTATAAATCAGGAGTTATACTTCTGGGCTCTTCCTAGAGAAAAATCCCAAAGATTTTTCAAATATACTTCCAGCATGACATTACTTTGGGAAAAGTTTTCCAAAAGTGAAACCTAGCATTCCCCACTTATATTGGGAGGTTGTCCTAAAGATAAGCCCAAGATTGTTTTAAATAGGAATGTAACCTAAATTTAAGGTGGAAAATGACTGTTGCAAGTTGGGTTAGCTACGAATCAGATTCTGAGGAGTTATTAAGGGGTGTTCTTGGAATCAACCTCTTTGGAAGGGAGGGGACAGAAATAAGCGTGGATAAAGAGAGAAGGTGACATTCAACGTGGACTCATCAACAGCGTTGGATGACTTCATTGGGATGACCCCTGCATGCTATTTAGTCCCTTAAAAGAACACTAATTTCTGCCATCCGCCATCCCCCAACCAATATTACATTGTGTTATTTATTTACTATCTTGTCTGGGTTGGGGTTGGGCAGTGTGGAATTCTTCCTTTTGGCTTTTTCCACAATTATAGCTCTTATAGGCCAAAGACTTGATATGGCTGTTACGGCACTTACCAAGTATGTCTATTCTAATTATATATTTGGAGACTGAAGAATCACCACCAGATAGGTCTCTAGTCCCATGGACCCATTATGTGCTAGACCTTGGCCAGAGCTCCATTCATTACTGGCCCCCCATATGCTTCTAATGAGAAGGGATAGCATATTGATGCTTTGGGTCTCCTGGTACCACTGCCAACTCTGTGCCCTTTAAATGTTTGCATATTCCCTGTCCCCAATGTGCAGTTACCTAAATAAAGGGCCATAGGTCCCTTTGGAGAAGGATTGGGGGAATTAGTTATATTATTAATTATTATTATTATTAATTATTATTATTTATATAAACCTTGTATTCTTGCCATGGTGTGGCAAAGTACTTCTCTCTGGAAACGGGGCCTTTTCTTCAATTAGTGGGTTCTGGGTCCAAAACTTAGCTCAGGTTTGGAAACTAAGCAAGATATTTTGATTTCATTGGAACAACTACCCTTTGCCTTGTGGTCCCTCCATCTTTGATTTTTTTTTTTTTTTTGAATGTACATAATGAGTAGTAGCCTTGTTAGCCATCTATTTAGTCTTTAGGGATGCATATTTTATTAATTCTGTTAATTATCTCAATAACTGTGGGTCAGCCCCCTACACACCCCAACCTCGCCACTCTTATGATAATTGTGTCACCTGGCTTCAAATGGCTTCTGGTCCTCATCTGGTTCTATTATCCACGTTGACATGAGTGAGCCTAGTTCTATAACAACTTTTCTTTCTGTAAGTTCTGGCCTTCAGAAGAGAGTAATTGAGTAATGTAGATGTCCTCTCACTAGCATATTTTTTTTTATGGCTTTGGTAAATTTTGTGTTTTCTGGGTCTTCTTGTGGAACATCATCATCTGATGGGTTTTCTGACCTTATGTAGCATGTGCACTCCAGAATGCACTCTTTGAGTCTTGTAATCCCCTCATCTGCCATCTGCCAGAGCATTTCTGCTATTTCAACCATATTTAATACGAGCCATTACTTGTCTGTGTATTTGGGAGCCATCATAGTAGCAAGTTTACACCATCTACTGAGATTCTTGCTAGTTGTTAATCCTGCATCACAGGAGAATGTCTTCAAATGGATAGACTCTCCCTTATCTAATCTTGAATTCTGGCCCCCTGGATCAAACATCCTCAGAATTTGATCTCACATGTAGTCTCCTCGCCAAGGTAAGCTAGCTAGATCTTGTAGTTCCTTTGCAAAATAGACTCTTTCTTCCTTTATGAGGTCTAGTGTGTCCCAAATGGGTTTTACTGTGACATAACCCTAGTGATATTAGTCTCAGGGTCTGGAAAGGAGGTAAGGGTAGACAGATAGGGGTTACAGAGGCACATGCTATCTTATGGGGGAGAAACCATAATCTACATCATCCCCAAGAAAGAAGGGGCAGGCCACTTCGTTGGGTTTAGAAAGTTCTGGGGAATCCAGGAATTCAAGACATTGTAAGACATCAAACCAGATATCTCATCCTATGTGGCAGGATCCTATTCTTTTTCAACCAGGATCCTAACTTAGCAGATCTGCCTTTCTTAAGAGTTTTGGAGTTTATGACTACTCTAATGATTAATCCCTGTTTCTGGTCATTTTTCTCTGCCCAGAAACTACAGGAACTGAGAACATTTTTGTTGCTACCAGAGAGATCCTGTGGCTTTCACATTGGTCATTATTTGCCCTCAGCTTTTTGTATTTTCCCATTGTTCTTATAGTTACTATTTCTCAAATATCTGATATGTCATTCCAGCTGAAGTGTTTTCTTCCACTGGTATGCCAGTCTTACTTACCTCTCATGAGAGTTTTACTAGTGGCACTCCACCTTGTGCCAGGAGTTCTCTGCATTCCATCTACCACCAGAGATGGTCCTCTGCCAGCCAGGTAGCGAGTGATCCAGCTCAAAAACCCCATCTTATCAACTGCTTTCTCAGACCACTCCAGTACTAACTGCCACAGATTAGGTTACCTGGGAAGTAGATTCTGAAACAACTGTTAAAAGAAATACCCTGGAGATCAACCCCTGTGGGAGGGGTACGAAGGAAGCAGGAATGGGCTAAGGGAGAAATTGAGCTGCAATGAGGGCACAATGACACCACTGACCCCATGTGGAACTCTGGAGCTACAGTGGCTTTTTAGAGTTGTCCCAGTTGTGCTGAGATGGCCAAGCCTTTATATTCCTGCACTGATTTGTCACTGGACAGGAATCATCCTGAGAAAGAGCATCACCTGTGAGGTAGCGCTTTCTGCAGCTTAGGTAATCCCTAGGACAACAGTGGGGGATCTGAGTGCCATATCAGTGTTCAGCACAGTTACATTTAGGTAAAGATAGAATCTGAGCCGTAAAAAAGTTTCAAGGTTTGTAATTAAGGCATGTTCTGGTATCTGTAGGATGGACTCTGTTTCCGTTCTGTTATCAAGTCATATGACACACAAATGCTAGCCTCTGCATAGTAATATGTTTGGTTTGGGAAAACTGGCCATTGGAGCAAGTCATTGAGTTGCCCCAGACTACCTGTGCCCTAACAGGAGCTAGATAGCTCCAGTAAAAGTAGCATGTGAAACCAGTTTTTTTCTCATTATTTTGATTCATTCATTTATTGGTTGATTGCCAGTGTTTGGTGCTGAGGATACATGGATGAATAAGACAAAAACAATCCCTGTCTTTCAAATAGCCTATTCTCTGCTAGAGGAAACAGATAACAAACAAGGAAACAGATAAATAAGCAATTAATCAAACAAAACAATGAGATTGTAATAAATGTAATCAGGGAAACAAGAAATTGCTAACTGAGAATAATAAGGAGTGACTTATATAAATCAGATGAATGTTATAGTTCTCTCTTTAATGAAGTTAGTAGCCAAAGTCACGACACGTTTTTAGTCATGATACTTTTGTTGAAAATTAATGTGAACTCTTTGATTGTGGTTAAGTAAATTCATAACCAATTGAAAACCTGAATTCAGAAGGTATTGATGAATTAGCCTGAATATTAATTAGCATCTCCAGTGGAGTACCCAAAGTCTGTTTCCCTAGTACTTGCCTTTTCAACAATTTTATCAATTGAGCCTAGTAATTCTACATCTGAGAATATAAGTTAAGAAAATAATCCTATATAAGGAATAAATGTTATGTTCAAATATGTTCACTGAGCATTTTTATTATATGATTTTCTTTCTTTTGCTTCCAGAATTGCAAACTCTCCTTGCTTTCCTCCTACTCCACTGACTGCTCGTTCATACTTTCTTTGGCTTATTTCTTCTCTTCTCCCTAACCTTGTACTTTAAAGTGCTTCAGGGCTTGGAGCTTAAAAGTTTTCTTTGTACTCTTTATCCCCACTTCCCAATGATCCCATCTAGTCGTGTGTCTTTATATGTGTGACTCCCAAATCTGGTCGTCTCTGGACTTCAGAGCCATAGTCTACATCCTTGCCATCTCTTCTGAGAGCTATGATAGATACAGCATACGTACCTACCACATCCAAAATCGGACTCCTGATCTCACACCCACCCCCAACCCTGCGCCTGCTGCAGTATTTCCCATCTCAGTAAACGACAACCCCATTCTTCTGTTCCTGAGACTAAACACATTGGATTTATCACTCCGTACCCATAGTACCTGCAGAACTTTTTAGCTTTAACTTCAAAATATATCCAGAATCTAACCATTTCTCATTGCCTGTATTATTATTTCCCTTATTTGAACCTCTTTTCCTTGATTATTGTAAATAATCTCCTAACGGGTTTAATTGCTTCCGCCCTTGTTGCCCTTTAGCCTGTTCTCAACACAGAAGCTTAAGTGATTCTAAGTTAGGTAACGTCTCTGCTCAAAACTCTAGGAAGCTTATCATTTCATTTAGAATAAAAGGAAGTCTTGCAATAGCATGAAAGACCCTGGCCCTTGTTAGTCCCTGTTACCTTTTACCCCCGTACCTCTTACTAGTTCTCTCCTTGCCCGCTTTGTTTTTGCCACACTAGCTGTTTGTTATTTTTGAACTCAAGCCATGCATGTGAATGCCTCAAGGCTTGTCATTTCCTCTACTTAGAATCCTCCCCACCCTCTGCCCAGTTTTCCACATGCCCACCTCCCTCACCTTTAAAATTTCAAATGTCTTTCTCAGTAAGGCCTTCTTTGATAAACCTATGTAAAATTTTATCCCAACTCAATTTTTCTTCTCTGACTTTTTCAATATCTGACATATTTATATTTAATTATTTATGTTTTATCTACATCCATATACTGAACATCCCATGAAAGCAGGGAGTTTTCTTTTTCTTTCACTGTCATATCCCCAGTGAAAGTTCTTTCACTGTCATATCCCCAGTGAAAGTTCTTTTGAACTCTCCAAGTTCAAAAGAATAAGGTGTATAGCCTCTGATTATCATGGCCAGATTTGCTAAATTTATTTTTCTTATTATTAATAGTATCCTCTCTTTCTAAAGAAATCATCAGATATGTAAGGCCAAAGATTTAGTGTAAAATAGCAAAGAAACCATTGAGTGCAACCCTGTGTAAGTGTGTACAGCACATAGACTTACATATCTGATGTAAGTTTCTGTACTGCCTCATTATCCTTCCTCCTTCCATTTCTGCTGCAGTTAATTTCATGGCTGACTTTCTGTGCTGCCTTCTTCCACCTGTTCCAAGCATTGCCTTTTATACCTGATCCTTTTTTTGGATGAATTGATATATTTATAACTTAGATGATTTTATCTATAAACCTGTGAAGACCTTTGGATTTTGCATGTCACTTTAGTCAGCATAATTTACTTTGGTTTTCATAAGAAATTTAATAACTCTATAGGACACCACCTGTAGTCCAAATGTGATATAAACCATTCGGGGGGGGGGGTGGGAAATCAAATGGAAAGAATGTCTGTCAGTACGAGAAAAATCAGCAACCATGTTGCAAAGGAACATGACTCAAATCAGATTTATGACTCAGAATTTTTTTCCGTTTTCCCATCCAAAGAAAAATCAGATTCACATTTAACTATAGCCATGTTTTCCTTAAACTGCCAACTATTTCTATTTATATCTTTCCACTTTTTAACAAGTGAATGAAAAAGGTAGGTCATGTAAGTTAGAAATTTACTGGTATGTGTTATGTGTATGGATGTGTGAATACATAGACATTCATATTCCCTAAAGTAGTCAACGTAGATATATACTTCAGCATTTTAATGTTAGCTTTGCCTCTTTGCCCATATCTCAGACCAGCCTTGGAGGAGCCCACTCACTTGGAGGAATAAGTCAAATTTACCATCTCTTTCTAAACATGGTTACAATTATTTTCTTTCAGGTGCTTTCCTTGTATAATCCTATTTATTCTAATCATTAATTCTAATTGCATTACTTTCAGCATTCCTTTAACATGGGTGTAAATGTTTTACAATGCTTTTATTCTATTCGGTTGAGTCTTATGAATGTATTATTCCACGGTGCGCAAGTTTCCTTTCTAGAATGTGGGCTGTGTCTGAAAAAGAACTTTATTACAAATGGATTACTTTTTTTCTGACTATCCCACATTATACTCTGGCACATAGCGGGTATACAATAACTACCATTGAAAGCATTACTTAAACATTAAATCTAACCTTCATGAAACTACAGTGATATACATGTGAAAGAAAGGTGGTTCTCGAGCGAAAACGAGAGAAACACAATTTTTCGAATAAAGTGGCTCTGCCTGTAGTAAACTAAATATTGAAGTTTTAATTACATTAATACATTTATGTGTTAGATTTTTAAATTTTCTGTAAAAAGCAAAAGTATTTAAATTCCCACTGCATCCATTACCTATCATTTTCTCTTTGAGTCAACAAATGGAGATAAGAGGACTCCATTAATATTTTATCTGAGTTTATTGAAGCTAAATTATATTTATTAAAGATAATCATTATGGTTTGACAATAATCTGTATACCATGCTTCTTCTCTGTGTCTCTTCTTTGTCTGTTCTCTTGACTTTCATTTAGCCAGGTGAAACCCAGTTTCTTAAAAACTTGTTTCTTATTGTTTTCCATCTATATGTAGTATATGTAATAAATTCAAAAATAAGAAGAAATATATCTACTTCTTGGTAATATTAAAACAGGAGACTCAGTGTAGATTTACTTAGTTATACTCATAGATTAATCTGAAAACAAAAACCAGAAACACTATCAGTAGCAATTTGAAAGACTTGTGGGTCAACCTAAAGTCTTTTGTTGAAATGTTATTTTCTTGCTTTCCTTAATTTGTACGTATTTATAAACAAAGATAAAGCAGGTATGCACAATATGAAAGAGTTTAGTTCTTATTTTTAAAGATAATCTGTAAGGCTGGTTTGGCGGGGAAATTATATAACAATATTTGGACAAAATGCATATGTACTGTATACTGCGGTATATAATGCACTCCTGTGTATAATGCGCATCCACGTTTTTGGCCCAAACTTTCAGGAGAAAACAAATCTTTCATTTTAAGTTTTTAATTCAAATTTTTATTTGAGAAATACATTTAGGTACTTGTTTTTTGTATTATAAAGGAATTTGTACCATAAAGGAATTTCTTGTATTATGGTACAAGAAATATTATGTAATAAATAGTTACAAAACACAAGAACAGATATGAAGTACAGGAAACGTTATGTACGGGTAGCAAATTTACGATATTTACACATCATAGAAGGCCAAGAACTGTTCATGTTTGCAAGTTCGTCATAAGTTCAACAAAACAAATTATTGTATTCCAGGGTATTATTTTGCATATGGACATCGTTATTGATTTCTAGAATTACACTTTTAACTCATATGTATAAATAAAAGAATTAAAAACATTTATATAGATATGGAATTCGTCCTACCGGTTCCCATGTATAATGTGCATCCTCATTTTTCCCTCACAAATTTTGGCAAAAAAGTGAGCATTATACAGGGCAAAATATGGTAATTTCACTATTGGAGATTAAACACGCTGTAAGGAAAAGGATAATTAAGAAAAGAATAATTAGAAAGTTGGTTGGGGATAAGTTCAGAAATTTAAGGGTATTTTTTTCAATCTAGTAATCCCTTGTAAAAAAGTTCTCTAGAAACTGTGAAATCTAATTTGCCATTAATATCATATCTTGATCTAACCATATTGTTGATGGTCAGTACATTTCAGTTAGTAAAGGCCAGAGTCCTTAAAAGGGCCCTTGACCTCTCTGATGCCCTCTGCTGGAGCCACACCCTCTACCTTGCCTTTGCTGTCATGGAACTCTCAGGGTGGGTGCCCAACTTAGAACATTTCCTCTTGCTCTTTCCTCTGCCCGAAGTATTTTTCTCCCCAGAATCTACTTGGCCAGCGACCCAATCTTTTTCAGTATTTCTTAAAATCTTACCTTCTTCTGAGATTTATCCTGATTATCTCATGTAATACTGAAGTCTGCCCCACCTTCTCCACATCCCTGGCCCTCCTGATACTCTTGCTTTACTTCTTATTATATAATTATATATAATTTATTCATTTATTACACTTGGTACTTATTGTGTGTCTCTCCTACTAGGATGTGTGTTCGCCAAAGACAAGGGTCTAGTTTGTTTATTTTATGAACAAGTTCCTATATCAATGCCTAGATATACAATAAATATTTGTTAAACTGGATTGAATTACTCAAAGAGAGGCCACACAAGAGAACGTGAGTGGATTGGCACAAATCATTAACCATTACTAGAAAATTAAAGTTTAAACACGCCTTACTTTTCATGAATGCTGCCCTCATTTTCATGTGGAATGGAGAGCCATATGGGTGTGGTGCACACTTGGTTTTCTCAAGTCTCAGAGTATCCCTTGAGGGGCTAGAGGTAAGTGCTAAAGTCAATATGTGACATAAAGTAGTCTTAACTACATTTAACACAAGTTGGTAGTAAATATTTTTTGAGCTGATAGATTTCAAAGATCTATTATATAAAGCTGTAAGAAAATTTGTGTAAAATTTGCCACAATCAAGACATAAGAACAAAATAATCATTCCTCTTGCCAAGGTCATTACATTCTGGCTAACTCAGTTTTCCATTTGTTATTTTTATTTCACAAATTATAAAGGAAGCCAGAATTAACACAGCATGTCATGTTTTTGATTTAACCATATTGTAGTGATTAATTCTTAAGACTTTCTTTTTTTGTGGCATCCACACACAGATGGTGACCCATTTCTTTTTTTTATTTTTTATATCGTCAGTCAAAATTATACCACATCGTGCTGTATATATGGTAAAGATTGCCACATTTGTGAATAGAAAATAAAATAAGCAACTGTTACATTTATTGTTATCCAATGGTTAGATTGGTATATGTAGGAATTCGAGTGGAAAAAAGGCTCAGTCTTACTGAGCACATGTTGGAGTGGGGTTGCTTGGGTTAGGTTCTCAGTCCATCTCTTCAGAGGCCTTCTAGAATGACGTTTTTTACTTTAGTGAGTTCACCATGGTCTGGGATCTGACTCTTAGTTTAGGAAGTTCAAAAGCCTAGTTTTGTCGGTATACAAAGCCCTCGTCTCAAGGACATGTGTGTGATATGTAAAACCTAGGCTTTGCTGTATATCTCTGAGACTGTTTCTGATTAGTTCATTCATTTATTCTGTTCTTTAGATTCCACATATAAAGGAGATCACATGCTATCTGTCTTTCTCTGACTTATTTCACTTAGCATAATGTTCTCTAGGTCCATCCATATCATTGCAAATGGTAAGATTTCATTCTTCTTTATGGCTGTGTAACACTCCATTGTATAAATGCACCACAGTTTCTTAATCCAGTCATCTACCAATGGGCATTTCGATTGTTTCTATGTCTTGGCTCTGAGGGTTGCTAGATGGGAGGCGTGGGTAGGATGAGGGAGAAGCTGAGGGGATTAGAAAGCACAATCGGTAACCACAAGATTGCCACAGGGATACGAAAGTCAGTTTGGGGAATATAATCAATAAGGTTGTAAAGATTTTGTAGAGTATCTGATGGACACTTGTCTTATTAGGGAGACTACTTCAGGGATGGTGTAGATGCCTGACCACTGCTCTGTACACCTGAAGGTGAAGCTGAATAATAATGAATGTCAACTATAATTTAATATGTATATATATGATCTCAAGAAAAGGAATACCACATAAGGAATAGAGACAGTAGAAATGTAACAGCTGTACGCGATGTCATTAGGGTAGTAGATTGGGGGAGGAGGGGTTATCACTTAGTGAGGGGTATAAATGATAAACGTGTATTACATTGTTTTGTACACCTGAAACTAAACAAAATGAAATAAAACAAAACAAAAATCAAAATCAAAAACAAGCAAACAAAAAAACCTTGGGCTTTGAAATCACTCCTGGCTCCATCAACTACTATATTTGCAACCTTCAGAAAGTTACTTACCTTCCCTAAGGCTTAATTTCTCTCTTGAAAAATGTAAAAAATGGTAACAGTACCTACTTCATAAGGTTGTTGTGATGATTGAGATTAAGCATTAAAAATCAAAATTACTTTTATTTAGTGCTGTAAATAGTAACTATAACTTTTTTCCCTCGGAAGGATGATTAGGCCAATAATTTAATTAAAAGTTATAGGCTGGCAAATTTTATTTAATATTAAAGAGAACATTTAATAGTTGGAATAAAATAAAATAGTATGTAAAGGTACTTACCACAATGCTTGCACATAAAAGTCACTCAGTAGTTGTTATTCTTGGTAGTTTTTATTGGTAATATTATTTGTGACCTCTCTGTCACTTCAAGTACATGGGCAGATGCGTTTAAATAGATAAAGATTTCTGCCTTAAGTGAGAGGATGGATTAGAATTAAACATTCTCTAAACTGTTCAAACTTTAGGATTCTATTAACAGTTACTAAAGAAGCTGTATTTTATTTAAACATTCAGGGCTAATCTGTACCATAAAACTTAGTGATTCAATGATAATTGTGATCATTATGAGTCAGTTGAAAACGTTTGATCATCGCATTATATAATTATACTTGATCCTAGGTAATAAACTTCACATTCAATATTTTAAACTGTTTTGTTTTGCATAAACTTTGGCTCTTCCTTGTTTTTCCCGAAATTTATTTCATCAGAAGCTTGAAACAGTTGACAAGGTGATTCTATCAAGAGAGAAAAAATTCACAAAAAGTTTTTATTTTCCTTGCCTTATATTCCCTGTGGTGCATATGAATTGTACAGTTAGCTTCAAAGCAAATTGATGATAAAAATTACTTCCTCAATAAAAGATGATACAAAGATACTAAAAAGTATTGAATTAACTTGCAAAAATTACAAATGAGACTTGGGCTTGTATAAACCATTTATGCAAAGTAAGTAGACCGGTTCTTGACTCTCTCTCTCTCTCTTTAAAACATCTATATCAGTACCATCTGATTATATCCCAAAGCAGAAATTGAAATATTTTTTTCTTCTATCTTCAATGATCCCCCAGTGTTTTCCTGTGCATTTATCTCAAGAACAGAATCATTACTAAATCCATTCAGTTCCTCTGTTATGTCGCTTATTGATCCAGGCCCAGACTCCATTTCCATAAACGTAATAAACCAACTTCCCTAAACCTTGACCACTTTATATCTTCACCACCATACAGAATCCTTCAGTAACTTCTAGTTTCTTTTGTATTATAATAATAGGTCTTCAAGAAGTGGTCTGTACCCCTTTCTTAACTGTTTTCAGCTTCTACGTATAAATTCATGCCTGATCTGGCCTATGTATGCACTTTCCTTTTTCTCTTGCCACCTTGCACCTTCCATGTATTTTTGTACAATATTCCCCCATTCTCTGCTTGTACATGTCACTCTTGGTCACATCTCTGTCTTTGTACATACTTCTCCTGATTGCTCCACTGTTTTTGTTTTTTAATTCTTGCTTATCTTTCATAACTCAGCTTAAATATATGGACTATCCCAGTCTAGATTACAGAAGCTTCCCATATGGTTCATTAACATGGATACAGCCTAATAACATGTATTACACTGAATTGTAATTACATTTATTTATCTGAGCACTAAGTCTCAAAATACTAGATGCGAAGGACTAGGTCTTTTTTTCCCCTCTCTATAATGCTTATCATCAGAGGTGCTCAACAAATGGTTGTTTAATGAGGGCTCTTTAAAACCTTAAGAGTTCTGGAATGTGAGCAATGTCGTATCTGAAGACTATATAACTTTAAGATAATGTATTTTGGATGATTATTTGAAATTAATTCTAAATTCCATAAGGAAATAGTGTTCCTACTCCCTATGGCTTTATGGTGTAAAACTAACAATTCTTCATAAATGAGCAAAACATACATCAAGTGATTTTATGTTTGTTCGATGTTTTTGGACATGCTTTAGTATTGTACATGCATTTTAGTGTAAAAAGATTTTTTGCATAGGAAGTAAAAGTTTAACCTTATGTCCCATACTTAAGGTATGATTTAATTAGCAAGGATTTATTTTTTTCTAGTCACAAATAGTGAAGAATATAAACAACTAGTAACTCTAACTTTTCTTAGTTCTATTAATTAAACTCCGGAGTACTCCAACATTTGGATTACTCCAGACCTATAATTTCTGCCCAGTAGAACTCATGATTGTTGAAAATCATGTGTGCACAGAGAGCAAATAAAGACATGCTACAAGTAAATGCAAGAGAATAATTAAAATAGTTAGTTCATTATAGTGGTGTTTGTGATAATAGTGACGTTGGAGAATTTGTATGGTAAAGGTGTTAATTGGAAATAGCATCTGGGCAAAAGAGAGATTGAGGAATTACCCCAGAATGAGGAGAAGTGCAGTCAAACAACTGACCAGAAGCAGATATAGTATGATACCTCTTTCCCCTCTCCCATTTCACCCCGGTGCCCCATTCCACATATACAGAGGGTGCCAAAACAATGTACACACATTTTAAGAAAGGAAAAAACTATTAAAATTCTAATACTCAATATATACCAATAACAAAAGATGAATACAAGTTAATATTTATACATTGTTTTGGCACCCTCGGTATGTACATGGTTGATTACCAGGCAAAATTTATTTCTATTTAGTGTATTTTAGAAAATATTTTCTTCTGTCCAAGTTTAAATGCTAAGCACTGAATCTTTAGTTTCAGTAAAACACACCTAAATAAAATTCTACCCATAGCAAATTGTTAGGGTGTGAGTTAATTCATATGAAGTGTCTAAAGTAGTCAAAATCATAGGGACAGAAAGTAGAATGGTAGTTGTCAACGGCTGGGGGGGAGTGTGGAGGGGGATTTAGTGTTTAAAGGGTGTAGAGTTCAGTTCTGAAAAATTTAAAAGATTCTAGAGATATCTTGCACAACACTGTAAATATACTTAACACTATTGAACTGTACATTTAAAAGTCACTAAGATGGTACATTTAATGTTATGTGATTTTTACCACAATGAAACAAGAAATTGTTAGTAAAGTTTTTATAGATATAAACTTCAATAAAACAGTTGTTTAAAGATTAGTAAAATATCATTTAGTGCTAGAGACTACAATATTTTATTATTTTCTGATTAAATGAAATATATGGCCCATGTAAAGTGCTTGGAAAAGTAAGTGCTCAATGATATTATAACTGAATACAGTACCTTTCACTTTTTAATTCAATTTAACGTTGCTTCATTTTAAACTGCTTTTACTGGCACAGATCAAAATGACCTGATGTATTTCACAAGGGCTGTTAATAGACGCAGAGAACACCTTGAGGCTTTAAGACAACTTAATATAAATACAACCGTGTGCCACATCACGAGGTTTTGGTCAGTGACGGACCACATATACAATGGTGGTCCCATAAGATTCTAAAGGAGCTGAACAATTCCTATCCTCGAGTGCCACCGCAGTCATTGTAGCAGTCGTACTCACGTGTTTGTGGTGATGCTGGTATAGCCAATCTTACTGTGCTGTCAGTCATATAAAAGTGTAGCACATACAATTACCTACCATACGTACTACTTGATAATAAATGACTATGTTACTGGTTTATGTATTTGCTAAGTACACTTTTACTGTTATTTTGGAATGTACTCTTTCTACTTATAAAAAAACAGTTTGCTGTGAAAGTATGGTGTGTGACCCCAGCGGCAGCCTCATGTGTCTTGTGTTTACTGAATCTGTTGATTGCACCATCTTCTTTTGTGCTTGATTTAATCTCATGTTGTTTCATACAGGAACATGCTGTACAGGCACGCAGCCTAGGAGCAGTAGGCTATACCATCTAGGAGCCTAGATACCATCTAGGTTTATGTAATTGCACTCTATGACGTGCGCACAAGGCGAAAATCCCTTAAATGGTGCATTTCTCAGAATGTATCCCAGTTGTTAAGTGATTTGTGACTCTACATTTTTCAGGAATATTTTATGCTTGGTAGGGACTAAATTTCCTTGGAGTAGCTACCCTGCTCCTCTGTTTATCACTTGTTTGTGTTTTTCTCCTAACTGTTCTCAAATGCAAAAGAGTTTGCTTTTAAGTATACCTTTTACACACTACTGAGCACTCACAGATATTAGTTATTAAAAGGCATATTTTCTTCTAAGAAATTATCAGAAGGTGACGTGATTTGAATGGGTTATCTTTTTTGTGACACTTAAAAATATCTATTTAAATACAAGGATGAATACTTGATATGCATTCAAATTTTATGGATTTGAATCTTGAGAAATTAAAGAATGATTTTTTTTTCACTGTTGCCTTCAAGAGAGAACAAATATTAAAAATTAAGGAATCATAATTCCTTCTTATTTTGGTTATGACATCGAAAAAACCTCACCACATATGTGTCATCGATATTAATAACAACTATAAGAGCTAGTACATTTTTAAAGTATGTACCAGGCTCTGTTCTAAGTGCTTTTACATACTTTTAATTCTCAAAACAGTTGTATTAGGTCGGTGCACACGTAATTGCAGTTTTTGCAATTGTTTTTAACTTTTTAAACGGCAGTTACTTTTGCACCAACCTAATATGATATTCTTACAATTATTTATCCCCGTTTTCCAGGTAAGAAAAGGCACAGAGAGATGAAGTAAATTTCTGTAGCTGCCCACCTAGAAAGTGATAGGGCTAAGTTTCAAATTCACATAGTCTGGTTCTAGAGCCCGTGCTCTTAATACACTGTGGTTAGACTGCATACCTCTTTGATTTAAAAGAATGTTATCCAAATATCAAGTGCAAATAACATGGCTTCTATGGCACATTCTGAGTTCAGACATCTTCTGTTTGCAGCTTTTGGTATAATGGTGAAAATAGAATGACAATAACTATAAGCTTTTGGCTGAATTTTAAACATGTAGCCATGAAGATAAGCAGTACTTTAACAACTGTGTGAAAGGTAACTAAGGAAAATTAGGTGATTTGTTTGAAAACTGCATTTTCCTCTTTCCCTAAACATTATAATTTTCCTAAACAAACAAAACCGTTTGATGATATTTTTTGGTACTTGAGTTATATGCAAATAGGAAATTTATGTGAATTCAACAGAAATTTCGTTCACAGGGCATTCCAAATCTTGCCATTTCTTGTCCCCATCATTGCTTTTTTGCCCTTTCTCTTGTCTTGAACCTGTAGGCCTTTCTCTCTGTGTTTCTCTTCCCTTTTTCAAGTATTTACTCACTTATCACCTTCTCTGTGAAACTTTTCCCGAATCATTCTATTTTAGGCTGCACCGCTCACACTGGCTGGCTTTCTGTACACTACTTGCCTTCTTATAACATATAGTATAATTTACTTATTCTTGTTTATTATCTGTCTCCTGTAAATACAATATAAACTCCTTGAGGACAAGGATTTTGTCTCTTTGGTTCACTGCGATGTCCCCAGAGCCCGACGCCTGTGAAACACTTGGTAAATATTGCTG
Source organism: Rhinolophus hipposideros (assembly GCF_964194185.1). NCBI lineage: Eukaryota > Metazoa > Chordata > Mammalia > Chiroptera > Rhinolophidae > Rhinolophus > Rhinolophus hipposideros. The sequence continues at coordinate 66,904,563 of NC_138049.1, forward strand.
AATGCGTTCAATTTATCTCTGGTTTCAAAATAGTTCCTATAAAGAGTCTTAACCTTTTACATTTAAAGATGGTAGTTAACTGGAATTAAAGCTTTCATGCTTTTTGTTGCAGTTTAAAAGATAAAACAGAAAAAAAAACACACACACACACAACAATACTTGGTTTTGAACAGTCCCTGACACATAATACATTTTCAAGGACTGTTAAATATATATTATACTTTGGTGGTTAAGATTACTGTGTTAGTTTTAAAATATATTGTACCCCCATTCACATTTTTTTCATTCTTAACATTCTAATGTTAAGAAAAGCCAAAGCAAGAAGATGTATGACACCATTATGCGTATTACATGGTAAACACACATTAGATTTCTTCTGAAATTATAGTCTGCTTTGCAATATTTCATCCAGCCTAAAGTACTAGAAGTTATCACATTTATTTTGCCTTTTTTTCCTAAATTTAAGCTTAATTTAGTTGATTTATATGTCACTTTGATGAGAATTCATGTGTTATTTTTGCAAAAACTGAAAAAGAATGGAAGTCATGCTTTTTTTCTTTAGAATCACCCCATACCTCTCATATGAATTGGTTGCCTTTAAAAGTTGATTTACAACGATGTGAGGAACATCTTCACAACATCTTCACAACATATGAATTGAGGAAGAAAATCACTGATTGTCTGGAATTTTAAATGCTGGAATGCCAGTCTAGAGAGTTAAAAAATTTTCCCAGACATTTTTTTGAATAGAAAGCCATTTAAATTTGATAGTTTGGTTGGTGTTAACATTATTAATGCTGTATGTAAGAAAAGAGCTTGCTTCAAACAAACAGGCCTTGATGTGAATGTTCACTTCACTATGGGTTCACAGTCATACCAGTATTTTTATAGTTGTTTAGTTAAACTTTTTTCTTCTGGTTAAGTTATATTGATTATAGATAAACAAATAAACGACGGTGAGAGTAAATCCAAACATTGTTGACTGGTATTCGGTATAGCTATATCCCATCATACCAATGATTTCTGTAAACTTAATCAAAGAAAATATTTGGGGTACCTGGAATGATTTTTCCGTCAGCAAACACACTGAGCATCTATATGTACCAGGCATTCATTTTGCTAAATTCTCTTCAGGAACTCAGTGTAGTTGGGGAGAGAGATAAATAAATGGACATTTTCAGAAAGCCCTACAGTGGAAATGAGTTTAGGGTACTGTGAGAGAATGTAGGAAATAATGTACCTGATAAATAACATGGGAGAGATGAGTTGTCAGAGAAGACGTATCTCACTTGTCTCGTCTAACTTTTAAAGAAAGAATGGTTTAGTGTTAACTATTCTTTTGCTTAAGTGCCAAAATTCCGTATGGAATTAAAATTAGGGGGAGCTTTTGCTCACTTCATTTCTTTTGATTAACCATCATGCGTTGATATTTTGAAAAGTTATATTAAATTTCCATGCAATTGGCTTTAATCATGGGGTAAGGCTGCCTAAATCTGCATACATATCTGGAAAGTTCTCAGAGTATTTTTTTGAAAAGTGGGACAAGTAAGTGTTTTATGTTTAAAGACTTAGACACCTGGTCTCAACACCTTGTAATGTGCCAGATCTAAGATGTTTCCCAGGTATACTCATTATACTTCTGTAAAGTCAGAGTTCAGAAATGCAGACCAATATAGGAGATTTCATTTTATTTGTCAAGTGGATGTTAAAGCATGTTAACAAATAATATTTTTTTAAAATTTCATTACTTCTCAGCATGTATCAAATATTCTTTTTAAAACATTAATTCACTTATTCATTCAATAAACAGTGACTACTTGCTATATGCCAGGTATTGTTCTAGGCACTGAAGAAATAGATACATTTTTATTAGTAGTATTATCAGACTTACTTGCACAGAGTTGTTATAATCAACTAATACACAGCACATATGTTCATGGTGAGGTAAGGGTTACAGCAATGCTGTCACACTTCCATGTGTTTAGACAATGTGGTCGTTGGATCAATTCTTTCTCTGTTGTGGGCAGCCTTTTTTGTTTAACTTATTCACCATCTTGCCAAAACATGAGCAGCAAAAAGACAGAGCAATTGGACGAGCCAAAATTTGAAATACATAGAGTTCTAAAAGACATGTCTGACAGTTACTGTAAATAAAGGAAAGCCAAGGAGTTAATTAGTATAAGAAGAAACAAGCATTGACCCTAGATTTATGTTCTTTCTTGTGTATTTTTGTATCAACTGTACTTCTTAATTTTTTTTTTAGTGTTGCCCCAGAATTTGTAATATGTATTTACAACTAGTACAAGTCCACTTTCAAATAACACTGTGTAGCTTTATGTTATAAGGTACCTTATAACAGAGTATTTCCAATTCCTCTGTGCCAGCCCTTATAACATTGCTATCATTCATTTTACTTATCCATAAGCTATAATCACCAAATACGTTGTTACCATCATTATTTTGAAGAAACTTACACATTAGGTTAATTAAGATAAAGAAAAAATATTTTATTTTACCTTTATTTATTTCTTCTCTAATGCTCTTCTTTTATGTAGATCTGAGTTTCTGGCCTATATCATTTTTCTTCTCTCTCAAGAACTTCTTTCAACATTTCTTGAAAGCAGGTCTACTGGTGACAAATTCCTTCCATTTTTGTTGTCTGAGAAAATATCTCTCCTTCACTTTTGAAGGACAATTTCACTGGATACAGAATTCTAGGTTGACAGGTTTTGTTCTTTCAACACTTTTAATATTTCACTCCAGTTTCTTATTGCTTGCATGGTTTCTGAAGAGAAATCTGATGTCATCCTTAATCTTCTTTCTCTGTAGATAAGGTTCCCCCCACCCCCTTTCAGCTTCTTTCAGCATTTTCTTTTTGTCTTCGATTTTCTGCATTTTGAATAGGATACACCTAATTATAGTTTGGGCAGGTATTTATCCTGTGTGGTGTTCTCTGAGTTTCCTGGATAGGAGGTTTGGTGTCTGTCACTAATGTAAAAATTCGTAACCATTATAACTTCAGATATTTTCTCTGTTCCTTTCTTTCTTCTCCTTCTGGTATATCCATTAGGCATATACTATACCTTTTGTAATTGTCCCACAGTTCTTAACAATTCTGTTCTTTTAATTCTTGCATTTCAGTTTTGGAAGTTCCTATTGACATTCCTTTAAGCTCATGAATGTTTCCTTCCTCAATGTCAAATATATGATTAGCCCATCAACTACAATCTTCATTTATGTTACTATGATTTCGATTTCTAGCATTTCTTTTTGATTCTTTCTTAGGGTTTCTATCTCTCTGTTTAAGTTACCCATATGTTCTTGCATATTGTCCTACTACTTTTTCTATCAGACCTTATAGCATAGTAATCATAGTTACTTTATATTCCTGGTCTGGTTATTCCAAAATCTCTATCATATCTGAATATATTTCTGTTGCTTTTCAGACTGTATTTTTTACCTTTTAATTTCTTTGTAACTTTTTGTTGAAAGCTGAACATGATATATAGAGTAAAAGGAACTAAGGTAGATAGGTGTTTAGTGTGAGGGGCTTTGTTTATCTGGCTAACAGGCTGTGTTTACTGTTTACTGTTATGTTAGAGGCTAAAATATCTTCGGTTTCCTTGTGTTTGTCTCTCCCATCGTCTTTGGATTTTCCCACAGAGTCTGAGGCTTGCAGTTCTCTTAGCTGTAATCACCTGTTATTTTACTCGAGCCCTGGCAGCAAGTTATAGTACTAGTTTAGGTCTCAGTCTTGCAGTGAGCCTAAGATGGGTATTTCCCTTCCCCCATTTTGAAGGCTAAAAAGGAGCTGGACTTGGGTATTTCAGTTCACCCATGTTGCAGGCCAGAATGGCCTTTTTAAGGAGAATAGACGATTCTACGTGTATTTCAAAATGCTTACTTTTCTTTCTTGCTACTGGAAGCATAAGGGGATTTTCTTCAGTTTTCCCGGTGAGAATATGGTGAGATTCCTGGAGGCAAAACTGTGAGTGGGTTCTCCCTAAGACTGGGCTCCTTGGGAGTTTTTAACTCTCATGTTTGTCTACACTGAGCTGCCAGCAGTTCATCAATTACAGTTTAAAGCATTGGCACAGATATTGGCTCCAGTTGCAGGGTTTTCGCCTGGCCTTCTCCCAGTAAGCTGTGAGTCTCTGTATTTGGCTATTCATCTCTACAGTTTTGGAGACAACGTAATTGGTCTAATTTTGAGTTTGTTCAGCTTTCTTCTTGTGATGACTGGAGTGTCAACTTCCAAGCTGTTTGTATCTCAGACTGGAAACCTTAACCCTAGATTCAGAAGTCTGGGATGCAGATGGTAGGAGGTCCAAGAAGATAAGGAGGCTTTCTGGCACACTGAGTTGGATTTTGAATCTTATTTTTGTTTTCAGTTTTAGTTTGACAACCCAAACTATGGCCTTGCCTTATCGTGTCCCGTATGAATCCTTTCTCCATGCTGTGTTAGCTTAAACTACACAGTGTTCTAACTGTCCTGCCACAAGCCACCTGAGCCTCTGATCTTTCTTGCCCTGTAATTGCGCATGACCTAGAGCTAACGTACTTGTGGTGGGCATATTAGCATTGTTTTTTTGCTAATGTAGAATTATTGGTTGATTCTGGTTAAAATGGGGGCTGAGACCTAGGCTGAATGGAAGATTTATACTCAGGTTCAGAAGCCACTGAATTTCACACATTATCAAAAAAATTGTAGTAGTTAAGTGGTCAACATTACACATCTTGTCTCTTACAGTGAGTGAATATGACAATGTGAATATTCTGTTTACAAAAGACAACATAACAGATATCTAAATGGCTGGTCTTATTTTAATCATTAGGTTCACAAAATACATTAAAAGTTATATTTGAGAAAATGTTTATTGCTGTGTTTTTTTCCTAAAGGAATGCTGTCATTCATTGCTTAAGTATTTCTTTGAGGTAGGATTCAGTTTATTTCAAAGCAGATAACTCTCTGTCTTAAGACTTAATGTGCTGGAATTCATTCTAAAAATCTTTATTTTCTTAACAGTTTATTATAAAGGTAGACAACTATAGTATATAAGTTATTAGTATCTTTCTTATTGTAATTTTGTTATTAGTGATAGGACTTTTTGCAATTAATAAATTAATAAATATGTGCTTTCCATCCCTTCTTTAATTTAACCATAGACATGTGCACATCAATATCATAAGATAAATCAGAAAATAAATTTCTATTTCTAAATCAGGTAGGAAGCATAAAATAATTTTATATTCTCCTTCATATATCCATGTTATCAGAACACTGGAAAACACCAGTGTTTGAGTATTTACACAGCAGAGGAATGGAGCCAGATGCTGAAAACGTAACAGTGAGGCTAAAGGAGAAGAGATTCAGGAAAGAGGGATTAATAGGGCCAAATAGAGGCATGACTCAGGCAAGGTAAGGAATAAAAATTTCCACTGAAAACTCACCGTTTTTTAAAAAAAAAAAAACTATAGAAACAGGATATTTGACATGTAGGGGTTCATAGGCATTAACCAAATAAGGTCCCTAGGGCACATGCGTGGTGTGAGTACATTTAAAAAGTCTTGGCAGAATAAGACTTAACTGAAGCAGGAGAGACAGCGTCATAAAACTTTCATTTTGTACCACATAACATAGATCCTTGTAGTCAGACATAAAATCGTCTCTCAAAATGTTAGTGATTTTACCTGATGTGGCACAGTAAAATCGGTCATCTCAATCTATTAGTTTAATGACTGTAAGGAAAAACAACCTCTAATTTGTTTTAGATAAAAAATGCTTCATCATAGAAGAAAATATTCTTTTTAATCATGGAATATTGTTTTTGATCACAGAATCAAAATCCTTAACTTTTAGGATTTTTGTTGAAAATATAAGTTTTGAGTTGAAATGCTTGTTTTATAACTTTTACAATATTTTGTAAAAATTGATAGCAGTGGAAAACTTGCAAAGCAATCTCCTGTGAACCGAAGCTAGAAAAATACAGCATTCCTAACTGATATGCTTAGCCATTGTTTATATTTAACTGTGGTTTTACAAAAGTTGTGCTCAGAAGAATATTAAAACCTCATTTTATATCTTCTTAAAAGAGATAATTTGAAATTCATATTTTGGAAACTAATATCGCTTTATATCTTTTGCCTTTATTTTAAGGAGCTATTAGTTGCTTTTATAGAATTAGCCTGCATGTAAAGATTAATTCTATAAACAGATGTATAATTATCAATAAATTCAATAAGTGTATGACATTAGTTGCATATAGATATAGATAAGCTAAATATACATAATGCTAAATCTGTCCATTACAATTCTGTAAATGCATGATAAATATGTTTTAGAGGGAATTTTCATCTTGGCTTCAGTTGCTTGAATCTAATCCTCGGATTTAGGTTGCTGGCTAAAGTAGCTGACTTCATTGCCTTTCCAATTACCCCTAAAAGGTGCAAAGCACAGCCCCCTCAGCGTTAATCCTGACATCCTTTGTTTAACTTCTACTTCAGTTGGTTTTTAAAAATCTGTCATCTGTTTCCATTTCAGGGCCTAGAATATTGTGTTTGGATACAAATTAAAGTGTGTTATACACATATTATTTTCTATAGCATTTGAAATCAGTACCTTTTAAAATATAACTCATAGATGAAGCTTAAGGTAGCGTATTATGTTTCAGGAGAAAACCCTTCACCTTGTCTGTTAGGATTTCATGACAATGTTAAGACTTTTCTGTGACATTGTTTCAAAGCAAATTTTATGGATTTGGTTATTTGGTGTTGTGGTGTCAAGGATACTCATCTTTGTATCTCTAGGGTTCTTTAGTCTGTCTGGTGAGTTGGTTTAATGATGTCCACATTTTAAAATATTGTCCTTATTGTCTTATATTCTGATTATGAAGTTAAAAAGTTTTACTTGAAGTTATAACCTCTTACATATTCCATACTGTCTTTACATTGCTTAGTATGTGAAGAATTTGGAATGTCCCATAGTTGATATTTTACTGACAACTAGCATCATTCTGAATCTATATTCTCTTTTATTGAAAAATTTCTTCTTAACTGGGGGTTTGAAAATATAAACCTTACCCTTCTTTCTGGAAACCACAGAATCCACAAAATGTTATTGTTATCAGCTTATGGGAAAGCAAAGTGACTAATACAGATCATATGAGAAAGAAGAGCAGGGACTTCTTTATTCCACATATGCTTATGATTTAAGCTTTGCCAACTTTCAAAAAACCAATTATAGCCTGCATGTGACTCAGTTGTAGCCACATTCTCCTTTTTTCCACTAAGCTGCCATATACTGCTTTTCTCTTATGATCTGATAGAGCCACCCCTAGGAAAAGGAAACGGTGCATTTATGAACGTATGTCCATAAATTGTCATTTGACTTACATCCTTTTAAAATTATTATCCCTTTGAATTTTGCAGAACTTTGTGATTTTTCTTACTATTTAGAAAGTCTAGCTTTGAAAAGAATTAGATGTACACCAAGAAATAATCTCGAGATAGGAATATCCTTGAATAACATGCCCATTCCTTCATGAGATCTTTTTATTTTGTATTACCAATTTTTTTTAACTTCTTAGTCTAGCCACAAACTTCTCTTTATTTGAAATTAACTCAGTTTTTTGGCTTTGATGATACATATATCTTGTTTTGACTTGAAAAGTTTTCCCCTCCAAAAATATGATATCCTCATTCTATTTACTAGTATAGAACAATAATTAACTCTTGCAGGGTTTGATTTTTATTACAAACTGTTGAACAACAACTTATCCTGTATTAAGAGTTGTGGGCGGCCGGATGGCTCAGTTGATGGGAGCATGTGCTCTCAACAACAAGGTTGCCAATTCCCGCATGGGATGGTGGGCTGTGCCCCCTGCAACTAAAGATTGAAATGGCGACTGGACTTGGAGCTGAGCTGCGCCCTCCACAACTAGATTGAAGGACAACGACTTGGAGCTGATGGGCCCTGGAGAAACACACTGTTTCCCCGATTAAAAAAAAAAAAAAAGAAGAAGAGTTGCATGTGCCAACGCTAAGTATTCTTTTCAACTCTTTTTGTGCTATGAAAAGGTTTTTTCTAGTTAAATAAGAATGATAAATTCATATATTATGCATCCTTTTCTCAGATATTATCAGTTTATAATAGTATGTTAGAGTTCTGAGAACGCAAACGCTGAGTGAAGAGATATATTTTATTTTGTTTTGCCTAGTAGTTCTCAAACCATTTGGGCAAGGATTGCTATTTTTGCAAAATCCCAGTAAATATACTGTAAATGCACACAGTTTTGAGAAACGCAGTTTCTCAGATGTTTCTGATCTCTAAAGGATGTATTGATCACTTTGATCAGAGGAAAGTGCAGTGGTTAACTAGGATTTGTTCTGTATAAAGATCAAACTTTTTTTAAAAAAAATTTTGAGGGCATTTTAGGGAGAAGAGAAATTTTGATCATTTACTTAGAAATCTAGAAACTAATCTGTTCTGGCGTTTGGCTAACTACAAAAAGAGATGAAGATTGGTAATTTAGAAGATAAGTGATAGTATGCAGAAGCAGATAGTCTGGTAAAGTATATATTAATAGTATATATGTCTCAGAAAACCAAATGAGAATTTCCTCTGCAAATCAATTGAAGTATGGTAATATCACTCATTTTACTAACAAGACAGCACAAGTCTTTTTCTCTTCCTTCCTCTTGCTCCAGCACTGTATTTTGATGTACTATCTTGGTTTTTCTTTCAATTGGGTGGATTAAACAATGAGATATATGATCTATTTGCGCAAATGCATTACAGAGATCTGCAGAACCAGGCCTCTGGGCATATATTTCATATGGGGTTTTGAAACAATACGGAGGTTATTTTTCTTACCATAGAGAAATACAGAATTTTGGACTGAGACAGAAACGATATTTCAAAAAGTTAATGGAGACTTCCATTTTTATGCATCTACTTATTCCAGAAGTTATTTGGCCAAACTCCTAGTTTTAAAAGTGAAGATAAGGAATAGTATCTCATTACAATAAATGTTTGACTGGGTCATTCATAAACATTAATTTATCTTCCAAATTCTCATTAACCTGGTCTCTGAGACAAAAATGCACAATGAATGTGTTAGTTACTGAGCTTATTTCCTGACCTTTCTTCCTAGATTGATTCATTTTGGACTGTAATTATTCTAAATTTTAGAAAACTATTGATGAAAAAAGGCAGAACTGGTGGGTATTTCTGGGAAAATAATTTCAGGGGAAAATGTCAATTAAAAAAATTACCAACTATGTTTTGACTTCTGCAATATTTTGGGAACACATTATGATATTGTTTGACTGATTCTTGATATCTTCCCCAAAGTAAACTTATAGAGCAGTCTCAAGATTTGTAGACTATGAAATCCAAATGTGTGCGGCACTCTATGGTAGAAAAAGCATGTAGTCGAAGCCTCCCAACAATGTTTCAAGTGTTACAGTTAGTAGTCTATAATGTCACTTGTACATGTAAGTTATAGTAAGCAAAACAAATCAAAACACAAATGGTAGAGGAACATGTTTTAGAATATAGATTAATCATTGATGAAGATAATCAGACTGGAACTATTCATTATCCATGAGTATTTTGAGATCACCCTAAGGTTACCCACATGCTATAACACCTATCTAAATATACCCACATGTCCAAAGAAAGGAGCAATAAATATCCCCAGATCATTGTTTACTCAATCGTGGTGTCATATATCCTCAAGCTTAATCACAACTTTTGCGATAAATAAGGAAATCACACCGGACAAACAAAACTAGTATTTATTGAGTACTTATTATGTACCAGAGGTTGTTCCAAGGGCTTATATTAATGATCACTCAAACCCGTGAGGTAGGTGCTATTACTATTCCCATTTTAGAGATGAAGACACTGACGTATAAGGAAATTAAATAATCTGCCCAACATTCAGAGGTAATAAGAAATAGAGCTGGGATACAAATCCAAGCAGTTGGATTCAGCAGAGGCTTGAGCTCTAATCTATTCAATCATGATAGCAGTTTGAGTTTTCCATGAAGCAACTCTGACATGGAGTAAAAGTGTGAGAAGTATGTTGGGGTAATGCCTATGAAACATAAACAGGGAAGGAAAAGGATTGGGCAGGGAAAGCCTTCAGACCATAATGCACATCTGGGAAGCAGAATTGGGCAGAGAGAGCCTCAGACTGTTAATACACATCTGACAAAAATCTCACGAAACCAATGGGGAGCTCCAGAGCAAAGATTGCTTGTTAGATGAGTTCCACATTGACAGAAATGACCAGGCTCTAGTAATATTGCTGTGCTCAGAAATTGACTGGGGACTTCCTGGAAAGTCATGGCCCTGAATGGAATGCAGCAGTGGATCTTAAAACTATTGTGGCTGGAGGCAGTTTTCTCACTGCCTTCCTAGGCAAGTTCTTTTTTGAAGGGCGATCCGAGCAGCACATTCCATGGCTGCCCAGGGCCGTACTGCCATTTTTCAGGCATCAGATTGGCAAAAATGTTTACATTTGACCATGCCAAATGCTTGTGAGACTGCGGATGAGTAAGTACACTGCTGGCAGGGGGTAAATTCCTGAAACACGTTTGCAATAGAGTTAAGACTGTCATAACCTACTGCACAATGCTGGCACCCAGAAAAACTAGTTTATAGAGAGACATGTACAGAAATTTTCACAGCAGTATTGTTTGTAGGAATGAAAAAATTGGAAGCGATCTAAATGTCCATCAATAGGAGAGTTGATAAATTGTGCCATAGATAAAGCATACAATATTGTGCAGTACATTGAAATTGAAAGAACCAGCACTTTATGTGTCCACGTGAATAATATCTAAGCATCATAGAATTAAAGAAACAATTACAAAGGAGACGTTTCAACACACTCCGTCTGAGCTCTTAATAATGGCACCATGCTATCATGTCATAAGAATCAGATACCATTCAACATTCATCAGATTCATATATATAGTTCTCCGTGTACAAGAAGTTTAAAAACAATGTTATATTTGCTTTTGGATGTTACACATTTGTAGTAGAAGTATAGCATACCTCGGAAGGCTAAACATAACATTTAGGAGAGTGGTTACCTGAAAGAAGTGGGATTAAGGAAGGGCAGAGGGGCTTCAAATGATGTGAGACATTTTTTGTGGTCTGAAATAAATATGGCATTATGTTAATATTTCACAAAATTGTGTAGGGAGCACATGGATGTTAGTTACTGTTATTTCTAATTCTTTTCTCTGTGGTTAAAATATTTTGTCAAAATATTTATGTAGATATTTATTAATGAAATAATAGGTTCAAAACTTAACTTTCACATGCAGGCATGCTATCTACAGATCCAAATAATATAATACAGTCAATGAAGTTCAATACCATTTCTCTGAAATCCTTTGTTAAAATGTTTTATGACACAAAAATGTAAGTCTATTTTTTAAAAATTTTGTTATAGAAATTAACAAGATGATTCAAAGTGTATATGGAAATGCAAAGAACCTAGAATATACAGTAGCTTATGACAACTTTGAGAAGAGGAATAAAATTGGAGGACTTACACTCCTTAAATCTAAAACTTATTATGAAGCTACAGTAAATCCAGATAGTGTGATAATGGTATAAGGCAATAGAACAATAAAACAGGATATATCAATAGAAAAGACTAGAAAATCAAGAAGTAGACCCAAGTGCATACGGTTAATTGATTCTAGATAGAGTACCAATGTAATTCAGTTGAGATACAATAGTTCTTTTAAGAAATAATCTTAGAACAATTAGATATCCATAAGGAAAACATGAACCTCAACCCTTATCTCATACTTACCCCACAAAAATTAACTAAAAATGGGTCATAGACCTAATCATAAAGCTAAGACTATAAATTTTAGAAAGAAAATGTAGGAGAAAATCTTTGTCCCCTTGGGTTTGGTAAATATTTATTATAGAAAGCTCATGTCATAAAAGAAAAAAGTGTTAAATTGGACTTCAACAAAATTATAAACAATCTTGTTCAAAAGACACTGTCAAGGAAATGACAAAGCAAGCCACAGATTGCGGAGAATAGTGATAATACCATATATCCGATGAATGACTTCTATCCAGAATATATTTAACAAAAAACTTTTAATACTCAATAATAACACAAAGAACCCAATTTTTAAAATCAGCAAAGGCTTTCAAACAACACTTCACAATGATCATTAAGCACATGCAAGCTCATTAGTCATCAGGTAAATGCAAATTAAAATCACAATGAGATACCATTGCACACCGATTAGATGGGTTAAATTGAAAAGATTGATGATAGCAAGTGGTGTGAGCATTTGGAGCAACTAGAACTCATACGTTGCTGATGGGAATGTAAAATGGCAGAACCACTTTGGAAAACTGGTGGGCAATTGTATTCTTTATAAAATATCTACTATACTACCAAGCAGTTCCATTCCTTGGTATTTTCAAAAGAAAAAGGAAAACTTACAAATATTCATAGCAGCTTTATTTGTAATATCCTCACACTGGAATCAATCCAAATGTGCATTGACCCAAATGCCCATTTGTCATAATATACCCAAATTGTGGTAGAGCCATATAATGAAATACTATTCAGCAATAAAAAGGAACTAACAATTTATGCAACAGGAATGGATCTTAAAAAATCGTGCCGAGCAATAGAAGCCAAATACAAAATAATTTCATTTATATTCTTCCATTTATATGAAAAATCTAGAAAAGACAAATGTAATCTATAGTGACAGAAGGTAGGTCAATGGTTGTCTGCGGCCAGTGCTGGGGATTGAGTAGCATGGGTTACAGGAGAGCTTTTTGGAGTGTTGTGAATGTCCTGTATCTTGTAGCAGTGCTTGCACAGGTATACATTTATCGAAACTAGTCAAAGTGTACACCTAAAATGGGTACTTTTTATATGTAAATCATGTGATTAAAGTTGATTTTAAAGAAAGCAGAGCACAGAAAGAGTCTTATTAGCCTGACATAAAACTATCACAGTACCTTATTGTTTATCTAGGTGACTTTAGAGACTTTGTTAATTATTGTTTAATACTTAGATTTTCCAGTCACTTCATTTTTCTCCTTTCTGAAGAACTTTTACTGTTTGGCAATTTCATTATTCAATATAAAACCTAATGGAGTATTAAAAGCAAAATAGAAAAATGTACATTCGAATCGGTTAAGTAGGCTGTTTGAGTGAGGAGAATGTTGAAACTATGGGCTTACTAGAAAAGATTACCAGTTGTCATGGATCTGTGTTCCAGTTCCCCAGTTATTTTCTGATGGATTACCAATTTTGCAGTGTATCACATATACACAATATTTACGTAAAATAGTTATATGAAAAGAAAAACTATATGATAAATTAATTCAGTGTTTCTCTTGTCCTTATTTTATAAGTCTACTATTGCTCAGAAGTGAGAATTCAATTCTAATACTGTTACAAACTGAACTGTAATTATCTGTTTCTAGAGGTCATTGATGTTTCTTTCGCAGTTATGAAAAATAGGTGGACCAAAATGTTCTTATTTGGACAATGCAAAGTTAATACATCTTGTCATGTATACCTGCCTCATCAGATTGGTGACAGTCAGACTTTTTCAACGCCTGAATATTTTATAGAATAATGGGTGGACTGTTGTTAATCTGACCTCTGTTGAGTATATTTTTCCAGTTCTTTTTATTGATTTAGAATTGCAAAAGGAGCTCTCAGAAGGATAGTGAAAATACAGAATTTGACCAGAAAGACTTAATTTGTAAGTGAAGAGGCAGAACTCAAATCCAGGTAGTTAGATTCTAAGGGTATCAGATTATTCATTTTAAGTGTTCTTTTCAGTGAGTATTGATCTAGGCACAGAAAATACTTGTCTTGGCTTATGTTTCTCAGTGACACCAGAATAAAATTATAGTTTACAAGTGATAGATTTTATAGTTCTGTATACCCCTGTAGTAGTAAACTCTGTAAACTACTGAAAATCATTCTTCCACCACAAATATACCTTTATTAATCAGATTTTGGAAATATGTCAGTTTGGCAGAGACAGAGTTACATTTAGGCTGAAAATTTGGGCTGAAATATGATTGTACTTACTAATTAAAAAATCAGAAACATTTAAAATAGTTTAATGCAAAAGAAAGTCAAAACAAGTCTTAGAATACATCGTATTTTTGTCCCTAAAAATTGTTCAGGTTTAAGTAGGAACTCTGCAAAGAATTCTGATTTTAGTATGTTGGATTAAATCACTTCAACTAATTATTGAGCTATTTCAAGGGGGAGAAAAAGGCATTGACATGCAAGTAAATGTACCCATATAGGTGCCAATAGAAACAAAGCAGTTTGGGCTTAAAAGACTCTCATACCACTGGAATATATGATGGCTTAGTTCACGAGGCCACCAGCAGGTGGGAAGAAAAGAGCTTATTAATAAAGAAGGGAACATGATATTTTGGCATTTTTATTAGTATTAGGCAATAATATTTCCATAAGAAATAATATTAATATGGAATTATAAACAGATTAGACTTCAGGACACATTATTAGTACATGGGTTTTAGTTACGGACGATGGTTAGTGTTCAGACTAATGGTCCAGATGATTGTGCCAGAGAGGCCAAATTTGTAATTTACATTGGATTTGTGCCTTCAGCTATTTCTAAATGTACAGTTCTCAGAGTCTTCTCAAATAATATGCATAGATTTCTGTTATTCAGTGGCATGAGAATGGATATCATCTTTCAAAGCTTTTATTTTAAGTAGTTATACATACAAAGTCCTGTTTTCATTTTTACTTTGATTCTGATATTTCACTATGATTCTTTTTAAAACCAAGTTTGAATCCAGTGAGTGTTATCTCTTTCCAGGTAATACCTTGGGTTATTGCTAATGTTCACGGTACTTTTGCAATTCCTCTTTGACGACTATTTAGAATGCATAGCAATTCTTTTAAATATTACCATGATGGCATTTTAAGACAAATCCTTTCATCCTCATATTGGTCCATGAGAATAGCCAGAATAAGAACATTGATCCAACTCAGTAGTATTTGTATCTAGTTCTGGTTCACAAGATATATATTTTTTTAATCCATTAATGCTAGTTCAGAGAGACGGAGGAAAATCACCTACTAGATAGAACTATAAAGCAATGAAACTGATTTTAAACTCACTTTGAAAGTAATTGAGTACTTGCAGCATCTTTGAATAAATACATAGGCTGAAGGATAACATTCATATTCATTTGATTATATGAATTCTGACAAATTTCTCTGAAAGTATTCTGTTTTTTTATAGTCTGAAATCAGATAGAAGATACGAGTGTTTTCCTACATCAAAAAAAAAAAAAGTCTGCTGACATCATAAGTGGCCATTGTACTTGGCCTTTTTCGCGTTTCTGTTAGGTGACATTACTCACTAGTGTGTCTGCTCCTGTAGTCTTGGGTGTTATTTAACCCTCCTGGGCATTACTTGTTGCCAAGTGGTCTCCAAGGACCTTTCTAGCTCAAAAATTTTATGACTCTGATAATCTGCAGCAAAATAACATACAATTCTCTTTGCTGCTCTGAACTCCATCCCTAGTGTTTTGTGGAAGTTGTTGGCTTTTAGAAATAAACAGTTTGATCTAGACTAAATTGAGAAGGAGACATAGACAGATTAGTGATTCAAACTACAGAAGTAAATGACATGATTGAGGTTGGGGATAAGGTATTTACTGAAACATGCATTTGAAGAGACCTCCAATTCTCTATGGTAAGTTTTCTGCTGTAGTTTATAAAAGCGTTTTCTCAGTTTCTGCATCGTTTAGGCGTTCAGAGAATGAGAAATGGCGCAGATCATAATACAATGGCATGTGGAAGCACAGTTCAGTTCTTTCGAGCCAAAGCTGCCCTGAGGATTTTAGCCCATACCTATGCTGCCCTTAACTCATAGAGACCAAGCTGCAACCTTCTCCCATATGCACATCTCCTTACACTCCAACTTTGCAACCCATCAGGTGGCCTCTGGACATAATTCTTAGAAAATCTTGCTTCACATTATTGTTATTTTTGGTCTCCTATTGAAATGTAAAAGTGACATGTCATTTGTCTATTTCCACATACTCTTTCACATACTTCATGCTTTTTCATACTTCATGGTTTGTCTCATCTCCCCTAAACCAAACTCCCAACATTCTTCCCTCTCAAACCTTTCCACTATGCCTTTGGAAAACCATTCCTTAATGAAAGGTTCCCTTACATCCTAACTGGATGTTCCCTTTGCCTCCTTGCTTTACTGAAGCCCAGCTCACATTAAAGCCTTCTGCTTTTCCTGCAGTGCTTTCAAATAATTATTCTTATTGGCCCACACAATTTTTTTAGGGTTGTGAGAGGAGATCAGTGTCTTCTCCCCTGTCCCTCTCCATTAGTATTCTATCATTATGTAAGCCCCTCCCTAAAAAATACTCCACTTTGATGTTTATGTCAATTAGGTTTATCATATCTCTATCTTCTCCTAATGTCTTAACTACGTTCCTCTGATTCTTGCCCATTTTCACAGTCTTGCTCTCAACCCACACTAATTTTCATGTGGATGACCTTCCTTGTACGTTGGTCTTTCTTGTTCATAAGATCTTCATTATTAATGGCCTTGAGATAACCACTCCTGGCTATATGATGGGCCTTATATTCACCTGTAGCCGCTCGAACTCTGAAATGCTAAAGTCATGCATCTTCATTTCTCACGACAACGTCCTTTGCTTGAATATCTCTAAAGTGGCTCAGAAACAGCATATCCAAAGCTGAATTCGTGATCTCCCTTACTAAACCTGCTTCTCCTGAAGTTTCATCTTTTCTGATATATTACGTCCTCTACCATGTTGCCAAGCTAGAAACTTGGAATTCATCCTTGATTTTTTTCTTCCTCATCATTTACTCCTCCTCACTTGATATTGGCGATTCTGTTTCCTAAATATGTCTTGAAAACTATCTACTTCTCCCTGTCTCTATTCTTGTTTCCAGATGCGGGCCTGGCATTTTGGAGCAGCCTACGATGTAAACGCCCTGCATCTAGCCCTGCCTGTCTCTAGTCTATTCTTAACCACATAGAGTTAGTATAAAATGCAAATGGATCCTGTCACACTCCTGTTTGATGTTTCTTAGGCTCAGGTACAAACGCCTGCACACAGATCAGAAGCCCTGCATAATCTGGCTCTGTTTACCTCTCTAGCCTTAATTCTTGTCTCTTTCCCCTCAAGCCCTGCGACTCAGTTATATCTAATTTGTTTTAGTTCCTGGAATATGCTGTTGATTTATTTAACTCTGGGCCTTTGAGCATGTTCCCTCTGCCTCACAAATTCGTCCCCTTCCTCTTAGCTTGGCAAACTTGGACTCATCCTTCAGGCTTTAGCTTCCTCTGGAAAGCCTTTCCTAATCCCCCTAATGCTGTGTACTTTGGGATCCTGAATCTCCTCTATTAAAGTACCTGTCATACTGCGTTGTAATCTCCTATTTACTGGACCCTCCAGGAGTCTATATGTTCTGTGAGGTCAGGATTGTGTCAACAGCACCTAGAACAATTCCTGACCTCTAGGCTCAGTATGAGTATATCATTTGATTAATAAATAAGGGAAGAAAGGAAGAATCCAGTTTCTGAGACTAGCAAGGGATAAGTTTAGATAAGATCTCATTACATAAGACCTGCTTAGCATGACAGAATTTTTTTTTTAGTGTGAAAACTAATATCAGTGTGAAAGAAAACAAAAGCAAGGAGACTAATCAGGAGTTTGTAGTACTTTTGCAATCATCTGGTCTAAGGAGCCTGAACTTGAACTGAGGCACTTGGAATAGAAACCATAACAATTAATATGAATGCCTTTCATATTAATTTTATCAAAATAAGGTATAACAGAATTTGATCACTGTAATGTAAGTTGCAAAGCTAAAGAGAAAATGATTATTGTTTTGACATTTGTGGTGCCAGTGATAGAAATAAGGCAAGTTTGGATAACAAGTTTCATAAGGAAAACAGTTCAGAATTTTTAGGAGTTTATTTACTATTAAACTAACATATTAAATCAAACTCATAATGGAAAAGATTTCGCTGATTTTGGAGGCAAGGAGTATTTTTAAATATTACACTGAATTAAAGAATGAACACATACTCACCTATTCATGGCTTATCTACAAAGAAGAATTAAAATTGAATAGTTCTTGGCAAAGATAACTTAAGTCAATTTCAAATGACTTTTCCTAGCATTTAAAACTATTCATAATATGCAACTCAGCAACTAGTATTTGATCTTCTGAAGTTCCACAAACTAATGTCCTGTGTCCTCCAGTACAAACTTTGAGACCTCTGTGACTTTATCCTCTCCCTCACTCTTTTCCTCATTTAAATCATACCCAAGGGCTCAACTTAAGCCTCACTTAATTCATGGTGTCTTCCCTAAACCCTATAGTTATCTCTTTGTGTACCACTAATTTTGCTTTTAATTTGAAACTTCAAATTTTTTTTGCTTGTATCCTTTGTCTTCTCAATAAAACTGTAAGCATTCTAGGGGCACAATCCATGTTTCTTATTTGCTGCTCAATTCTTAGAGCACCTTCAGACTTTAGTTACATTATTAAAAATGAGTAGTTTGGAATAAATGATCTCCAAGGTACCTATCAGAGCTAAAGTTCTCTGAATACTTTTTTTAAATTAAAGTTTATTGGGGTGACAATTGTTAGTAAAGTTACATAAATTTCAGGTGTACAATTCTGTAATACATCTTCTGTATATCACATTGTGTGTTCACCACCCAGAGTCAGTTCTCCTTCCATCACCATATATTGGATCCTCTTTACCCTCATCTACCACCTCCCTCCCCCTCTTACACTCTGGTAACCACTAAACTATTGTCTGTATCTATGAGTTTTTGTTTCTTCATTTGTTTGTCTTTTTGTTGTTGTTGTTTTCAGTTTTATTATATATACCACATATCAGTGAAATCATATGGTTCTCGATTTTTTTCTGTCTGACTTATTTTACTTAGCATAATAATCTCCAGATCCATCCAGGTTATCACAAATGGCACTATTTCATCTTTTCTTATGGCAGAATAGTATTCTGAATCTTGAATGCTGCATAGTGCCATGTATTTAATAAATCCTGAAAAAATATTTTACTGTATCTCTTGGGGGAAATCAAAATGTTCTTTGTTGTCCTGGTTAGAATGAATTCTTGATAGTTTGTAACCCAAGAAAGACTAATGTTTTCACCAATATCTACCTATATACTTTCTATAATAAAAATACCTACTATATAGAATGCATACAAATACTGTCTTGCTGGTTTTATGATAAAAATCGCAACTCCCTTATTTTATCACTGTAATCCTTTTATTTTTAAATATGCTGTTCATTTTATTGACTTGACCATGACGTTGGTACTCTGTGAGAGCCAGTATATACTTGTATAGCAGTTAAAACCATGGCTCTGCAGTTCAACCCAGAACCTACCATTTATTAGAAGTATCAACTCAACCATTGCCCTTAATCTCTCTGAGCTCCAGTTTCTTTATACATAAAATGGATAATAACAATACATGCCTCAACAATACATTGGGTCATTGAGATAATTAAATGAGATAATCCCTATAAAGTGGTATATACTAAATGTAGTGATGAGTCACTGTAATAAGATTTTTGTCTGATTTAACAATACCACAGGAGTAAATTCTCTGCAATTCTTTCAAGTTAATTTTATGGGTCGTATTTCTGTTAACTTTTAAAACCATTTACACCCACTATTTTATGTGATATTTTGATCATAAAATAGTAGGTTCTTTTCATAGTTACGTTGAATTCAATTGGCCAACTTCCTTGTGTGCCACTACTTATAATTTCATAGTGACAAGACTGGTTCAATGTGGAACAAAATATCCCTTACATGGCTTTCTTTTATTACATGATGCAACATGATTATATCACAAAATACATTCAGAATGCCTGCCTCTAAATCTTTAGGAGTTGAATCCGAGTTAACTACCAGGTAGAGAAAACTCATGAAATTAAAACTGATATGCTATATTCTCCAGGGAATATGTCTAAAATAAACTTTTGTAAATGACAAGGTATCTTGTGCACCATCTTACTACCTATGCCTATATCCTGATTTCACTTAGAAAACAGTATAAATTTATCGCCTGACCACACTGTGTCCTAAACACCGAAGGCAAACCATATTGAGGGGGTTTCATTTTAACCACAGAGAAATTATAACAAGCCCCAAACCACAGGACCAAATAAGTAGTAGATCCCGGAATAGAACTGAGAAGGCTCTGAGTCCTCCTCATATACTGAAACCACAAGGTCCTGCTGCTTCTGAGCATAATGACAGACCATCTGATGCTGCAAGACCACTGGTACATGACACATGGAGAGCAAACCGTAGGAGGGCACTGTCTAAACGCAGGCAGCCATTCCTTTTTAAAGACCGGCGAGGAAACCAGAGATGAGGGGAAGGAGCCATTACGCGCCCCGGATGATTAGTGACTGATATTTGTGTTTAGAGTAATCAGTTGCTACCACAAAGTTTGTTTCTCTGCTAAGGTTGTTTTTTAAAAGCAATAATTTATAACCATGGAAATGCCTTTCCCCATTCTTAATAACATTTTCATAATTTTTAATAAAGCTAACTGAGGAGTTTTCTAGAATGGCATCATGTATATAAGGAGCATAACATTTTTTTGTTCCTTTCAGAAATTGACCTCACTCCCCATTTACTTAAATATTTTTGCCTCTTTTGCCTTTAGTAGGTTTCCAGAGCACTGAAATTATGGGTTTGAACGATTTGTCCTATTCTATTGTTGCTGTTGGGAAACTCATTTGCCAGCCTCCTCACTCTGTCATGCCAGACGTAGTCTTATCCTTTGTTGCTATTTTATATGGATAAAAATTACTATTTTTTACTTACATTTTATTGTTTTAAATATATCACAGACTTTTTTTCTGGGATATTTTCTTTCTTCCTGAAATATACCCTTTAGAAGTTGCTTTAATAGAAGTCTTTAGGTTTTTATCTGTGTAAAAATGTCTTTATTTAAACCTTGCTCTTGAAGAATAGCTTGGCTAGATATACTGTTCTTAGTCCTCTAAAGATATTATTTCACTGTCTATGGCCTATATTGTTGCTATTAAATAACAAAAAATATCTAGTTAATGATAGAGTATTCAGAAGCCAGTCTTTGCATACTGAGCACTTACATTTATCACTTCCTTTAATCCTGATGACACACATATTATAATATGCCGTTATTCTCACTTCTCTTAATGGAGAAACAGCGACGCAGAATGGTTAACATTATAAATAAATGAGGAGGACAGGATTTCATCCCAGGAGCTCTGATTCTAGAGCCTATGGTTTTAAATTACTATCACAGCCAAGCAAATACTTAAATAGAAGAATGAGAGATAAATAAACTTCCTAAATACTGAAGTTATTTAAATACTGTAGTAATTAAAACAGGGAGGCTTTTTTTTTTCTGGATAGAAAGATTAGTAGACTAATCATTACTATGAGACTATCATTATCGAGCAGTATTGACCTGCTGTGCCTGTTTTCTCATCTGTAAGATGAGAATAATAACACTGCTTGCCTCATTGTGTGGTTGTGGAGAATAAGTGAGTACACACACACACACACACACACACACACAAATATATTTGTTGTCATTAGTAGAATTAGTAGAATAAAAGAGAAAAGCACAGAAACCAACCTGATTGCATCAGATACAGTTTCTGATTACAGGTGATGAGGGGGAAACGATGGACTATTAAATGAATGGTGCTGGCGTATTTGGGTGAATTATATAGCACACAGAAATTTTGATCTATCTTTAAAAACAATCTACATCCAAACAGTAAAAAAAATAATACCAAATAAAGAGTTTATTTTCTAAATCCATGATAGCATTAGAAGAAAATTTTAATAGTTAAAATGTATGTGCAGAAGACTGTAATAAGCATACTATCAAGGGTAGAAACTGTAAATAAAAAGATGGAAAGATCTGACTACATAAAGATTTAAAGTTCCTTTTTTAAAAACAAACAGGAACACTATATTTGATTAATGGCACAGTGTACTAGACTGGGGAAACCTGCTACATATATAACATAAAGTTAATATTCTTAATTTGTAAAGAGCTCTTATGAAATAATAAAGAAGAGGACTATGAGCGTAGAAATATTAACCAAAGAACATATAATCTTCCAGAAAGAATTAACAAATGACCAATAAACATAGAAAAATATGCTAAGCTTCACTAGTAATCAAAAAAATACAAAAGTTCAGACACCAGTTTTCACTTATGAAATTTATGGTTATTAAAAAAGAAAGTCCATCAAGGACAAATATAATACATTAATAATCACAACGGAAAATAATAACTTACTTAAAAAGTATTTTATTGGCTCAGAAGAGAGAGACCTCAACTGCATTGTGGTAGCAAGATATGGTGATTTGAGATGGTCTTTGAATAATAGGCATAATGTTGACAAGAAATGAGAAGTGAGGGAAGGTTTACTGCTCTGTCTTCTGAGAGGTTTGGCAACGGGGTTGGGGGAGAAAGACAAGTAATAATAGTTTCGATTTTGTCATGGTCAAGGAATGTGGTTTTAAAATCAGTGAGCATCCTTAGAGACAAAAAGGGAGGGACCAGCAGAG
Organism: Rhinolophus hipposideros; assembly: GCF_964194185.1. Classification (NCBI taxonomy): domain Eukaryota; kingdom Metazoa; phylum Chordata; class Mammalia; order Chiroptera; family Rhinolophidae; genus Rhinolophus; species Rhinolophus hipposideros. The sequence continues at coordinate 66,927,261 of NC_138049.1, forward strand.
AAGGAGAAATTGACGCTGTTAGTGTAGACAGGTAAAGTTGAAGCAGTAAGGTCCGTAGAGAGATTAGGAACAAGGAAGCAAGAAACTTCTCAGAAGTGGGGGGTAGGGGAAAGAAGTGAAAGTGCAAAGATTTTTAAATGTGGAGGAGAGCTACGAAAGCTAAGATCATTCTTTCTGGACAGCATTAATCTTAGTGTGGTAGTGACTGGTAAGAGATTGAGTACTTGTGGGACAAGGAAAATAAAGCAAAAAATTTGTAAAAGCTGCTTTGGGAGCATGTTGTGGACAAGTAACCAATGAAAACAAATATTGCAGGACTTGATTAAGGTCCTGGCTGAGTCTCGACAGCGTGAGCTTATGTGCTATCTAAGTGGAGTGGGGGTGTTATTCAGAGTGAGGGAGAGCCAGGGGCAGGGGAGTCTAGGGAGATAGCCAGTGCACTGCTGAAATAATTGGCTTTGGCATCCAGAAGTGAAGCAAGATGGAATGAATTAGGAGGAAAGGAAGGACCAGAATGAAGAGCAGATTATGTGCTGTAGAAGGAGACTATGGAAGAAATGGAAGACAGGACTAGGGACAGAGAGGAGAGTAATTTAAAATTCAAGATCTTGGGAATATAACTTTTAGATAATTAATTTCTTCCTATTAATTCATATTTTATTAGCTGTTTTTTGCTCATAGGAATTTTCTAATTCTTTTTCTTTGGACTAACATATTCTTTTTTTCCGACCATGAGTGTATTATTATTTTTTTTAATTATGTAAGTTTCGGGTGTACAACATTATAATTCGACATCTGTATACACAACAAAGTGATCACCCCAAAAGTCTAGTGACCATCCATTACTATACAATTGATGCAATTCACCCCTTTCACCTGCTGCCCAATCACTTTCTCCTGTGGTAACCACCAATTTGTTTTCTGTATCTATGAATTTGCTTTTATTTTGTCTGTTCATTTTTTTTTTTTAGATTCCACATATGAGTTAAACCACGGTATTTGTCTTTCTCCTTCTGACTTATTTCACTTAGAATTATATCCTCAAGGTGTATACATGTTGTCGCAAATGGCAAGATTTCATTCTTTTTTATGACTGAGTAATATTCCATTGTGTATATATAGCTTCTTTATCCATTCATCCATCAATGGACATCTAGGTTGCTTCCATATTTTGATTATTGTAAATAATGCTTCAAGGAACATAGGGGTGTATGTGTCTTTTCGAAATAGTGCTTTCATATTCTTCGGGTAAATACCCAGAAGTGGAATAAATAAATCATATGGTAGTTCTTTATTTTTTGAGGAATCACCATACTGTTTTACTTAGTAGCTGCACGAATTTACAATCCCACCAACAGATAATAGTGCACAAGTGTTCTGTTTTCTCCACATTTTCTCCAACACTTGTTATTTCTTATCTTTTTGATAATAGCTATTCCAACAGTTGTGAAGTGATAGCTCGTTGTGGTTTTGATTTGCATCACTAATAATTAGTGATGTTAAACATATTTTCATGTACCTGTTGGCCACCTGTAAAATAGTATTTCTTTTGAAGATGTAATAGATTATTGTAAAAAATCTTGTGAACAAATGATTAACATTTCCAAAAAGACTTTGAGAGAAAGGAAAGAAAAGAGGAAGGTATAAGGAAAAAAATTTAAATGCTGATGGAAAAAAATAATAGTTTTATAGGAATTTGTTTTCTTACATAACTGTAGAAAATAAATATTTGTAAAGAAAAGACAGTTAAACATGAAAAAAAATTATAAGAAGAAACATAATTTACATTTGGGAATTCCCATTTGTATTTGAGAATTCAACAAAAGAGAAAAATGTGTTAGAGTCTTACATTACTAAATAAGGTGTGTTTTTTAGTCTTGTTTTTAGTAGGCTAACCTTTTTACTTTCATTAACAAAAACTATTGATGTTAAAAGCTTCTGTAACCTACTTAGTGCCTACTCTTTAAAAATTAGTATGAAAGGAGCTTGATTTCCTTTCTTGCTAAAAAGTGAAATTCTACAACCTCCTCTTCCTGATTTATCAGTGGTCCAAGGCTTTCCTCGTCTATAAAATTGTACCTTCCTTTTTTATCCCACAACGGGTTTGCCCCCAGAACACAGGTGTAGTGAAAACCACCGCTGAATCTAACCCAAAATGGGAAAGGAAGAGACACACATCAACATCGCTGTCATTGGACACGTAGATTCCGGCAAGTCGACCACTACTGGGCATCTGATCTACAAATGTGGTGGGATCAACAAAAGAACCATCGAAAAATTTGAGAAGGAGGCTGCTGAGATTGGGAAAGGGCTCCTTCAAGTATGCCTGGGTCTTGGATAAACTGAAAGCTGAACGCGAGCGTGGGATCACCATTGATATCTCCCTGTGGAAATTCGAGACCAGCAAGTACTACGTGACCATTATTGAAGCCCCAGGACACAGAGACTTTATAAAAAACGTGATTACAGGTACATCTCAGGCTGACTGTGCTGTCCTGATTGTTGCTGCTGTTGTTAGTGAATTTGAAGCAGGTATCTCCAAGAATGGGTAGACCCGTGAGCATGCCCTTCTGGCTTACACACTGGGTGTGAAACAACTAATTGTTAGTGTTAACAAAATGGATTCCGCTGAGCTGCCTTACAGTCAGAAGAGATACGAGGAAATCGTTAAGGAAGTCAGCACCTACATTAAGAAAATTGGCTACAATCTTGACACAGTCGCATTTGTGCCAATTTCTGGTTGGAATGGTGACAACATGCTGGAGCCAAGTGCTGACATGCCTCGGTTCAAGGGATGGAAAGTCACCCGTAAAGATGGCAGTGCCAGTGGAACCACACTGCTTGAAGCTCTGATTGCATCCTGCCACCAACTTGTCCAACTGACAAGCCTTTGCGTCTGCCCCTCCAGGATGTCTACACAGTTGGTGGTGTTGGTACTATCCCTGTGGGCCGAGTGGAGACTGGTGTTCTCAAACCCGGCTTAGTGGTCACCTTTGCTCCAGTCAATGTTACAAATGAAGTCTGTTGAAATGAACCATGAATCTTTGTGTGAAGCTCTTCTTGGGGTCATGTGGGCTTCAATGTCAAACATGTGTCTGTCAAAGATGTTCATCGTGGCAATGTGGCTGGTGACAGCAAAAATGAGCCACCAATGGAAGCAGCTGGCTTCACTGCTCAGGTGATTCTCCTGAACCATCCAGGCCAAATCAGTGCCGGATATGCACCTGTGCTTGATTGTCACACAGCTCACATTACTTGCAAATTTGCTGAGCTGAAGGAGAAGATTGATCGTCGTTCAGGGAAAAAACTGGGAGATGGCCCCAAGTTTTTGAAATCTGGTGATGCTGCCATCGTTGACATGGTTCCTGGCAAGCCCATGTGTGTTGAGAGCTTCTCTGACTACCCTCCTCTTGGCCGTTTTGCTGTTCATGACATGAGACAAGAAAGCAGCTGGAGCTGGCAAGGTCACCAAGTCTGCCCAGAAAGCTCAGAAGGCTAAATGAGTGTTATCCCCAATACCTGCCACCCTAGCATTAATCAGTGGTGGAAGAACAGTCTCAGAACTGTTTGTCTCAATTGGCCATTTAAGTGTAATAGTAAAAGACTGGTTAATGATTACAATGCATCGTAAAACCTTCAGAAGGAAAGGAGAATGTTTTGTGGACCATTGGTTTTTTTGTGTGGCAGTTTTTAAGTTATTAGTTTTTAAAATCATTACTTTCTAATGGAAACAACTTGACCAAAAATCTGTCACAGAATTTTGAGACCCATTAAAACAAAGTAAAACAAAACAAAACAAAAAATTGTACCTTCAGATTACATGAGAAAATATCTATAAATTACATTAATCCAACAAATGTTTGTTGAGCTTTTATAGGTACTGTGGGAATATAATGAGTTTAATTTTGGACTTTTCAGTTTGAGGTACATTCAAATAAAATCATCCAGCTGGCCAAGAGATATACAAGTCCGGAATTCACAGTAGACTAGAAATACTTATTTGGGAGTCAGTCTGTATAGTTGATGATTAAAACCATGAATATGATTGTCTATCAGGATACACACACACACACACACACACACACACACACACACACACACACGGATAAAGTCATGGGAAATAACCAGTGTTTAAATGCCAAGGATTCTACAAGGGAAAAATAAGAAATGATCAAGAGAAGAAACCGAAAAGGATGATATCACAGAATTCTAGGAAACAGAGTTTCAAGGGAAAAGATAAATGGAATCAGTGGCTATGCAGCAAAGAGCTCTAATAAATTAAGGATACAAAGAGTGTTCACTGGGTTTTTAGTCAGAAAACATTTTAACTTTAGAACAGCAATTCTGCTAGAGTCATGAGGGCAAAAGGTCAACCGTGGGGGATTGAGAAGTAAATAAAAGATAAACTATAAACTACCATTTCACGCATATTACATGGAAAGGTAGGAAAACATGGAGTCAGGAGAGAACTTTTTCCCTTTAATGAGAGATTCAAACTCAATTATCAGATCAGAGGAAGGAAACTCAATTATCAGATCAGAATAGGAGTTATAAAATGGGAGAGTGAGGATATAAAATGGGAGCACTGAGGATGAAGGGGTGAGAATGTGAGCGCCTGCAGTAAGTTACCTTGTCCCCTGATGCCTGGAGAACAGAGCTAAAACAGCGATGGGGAGGTAGGGAGAATAGCTGAGGGAGATCATGCATTATGCCCTCACTGTTACAGGAAGTAGGAGACAAGTGAAGAGGTCAAGATTTCAAAGGATTTGGGAAGATTAGGAATTGCCATTGGGTGTAATGGAAGTGGAAGCTGACCAAAGACAAGTAAAAGGAATCACAAAGAGGGTGGCAGCGGGAGTCTTGCTGAGGTTGGAGACCATAAATCTGTGGTAGTAAGGATGTTCGTGGCTTTATGGCTTTCTCTGGCAATGCTTAGATGGTTGAGTTACCAATAACTTTAATTTCCCTTGCCTTGGAAGGATAGGTGGATGGATGATCTTATGAATAAATGGTCAGACAAGTAAGTTAATTGCAGAAATAAAAATCCATCCTGTATGCTTTAAAGACTCTCAGTGTTTGGCCATGGAGAATAAAAACCAGCATCCTAGGCTAGAATTTTAGGGTTTCCAACATAAAATTCTGACCTTGTCTTTTACTATATCCTTACATGTATCACCACATTATAGCCAAAAAGGGCTTACCATTTTTTGAACAACTTTTTCTTTCCCTACTTTCACCCCAATTATTTTGCTTCTGCTATTTACCCAGCTTGTAAAACCCTACATCTCAACTTTTGTAGTCATTACTATTCATTAAACCTCAGTTCATTTGTTACCTGGTCTGTGACCCCAGCCAGAAGTGTGCTCTATCCTCATCATCTGTAATTCCTGTGCATACCACTTAAACACTACTTTTCATGCAGTTTTTATTTATTGCAAAATATTTTAGTTTTTACTAAATTTTAAATTCCTCAGTGATAGGGACCATATTTTTGTCATCTTTGTATAATTTCATAGTGCCAACACAATCTTTTTCTGCAGTAAGCATGCAGTAAATATTTCCTGAACATTGTATTACATATTTATACTAAGTAGGAAGAGAGGACCTTTAAAAGAAAATAATGTTTTGCCTTTTCTATAGGTTATTTTTAAAGGCTTGTTTTTAAATGTTATTTTCTTAACTTCTAATGGGAATATTTTGTCTCATAGGTATGGAATGAATTGCCTTATTCAGTTTGAAGATTTTGCCAACATAAACGCATTTCGTCTCCTAAACAAGTATCAAAACCAGTATTGCACATTCAATGATGATATTCAAGGTAATGTAATAAATTTGCACTGCATGTGGATTAAGAACATGTCCTAATCGCTGCCAGAGGGGAGGAGGTGGGAGGATGAGTTAAAAAGGTGAAGGGGAATAAGAGGTATAAACTCCCAGTTATGAAATAAATAAGTCATGTGAATGTAAGGCTCAGCACAGGGAATATAGTCAATAATATCATAATAATTTCTATGGTGACAGATGGTTACTAGATTTATAGTGGTGATTATATCATAAGGTATGGAATGTGGAATCACTGTTGTACACCTGAAACTAATATAATATTGTATGCCAACTATACTTTAATAAAAATTTTAAAAATAAGGGTATATCCTGAAATTAGTTCATAGTTTTATAATGATTCAAATTCAATAAGTATATACTAGAAATCTATTAAATGCCAAGAATTATGCTTGAAGATTTTTCTAACTTGCTTTCATATACTTGAGAAAAATACTCTGTGACTCTAGGGTCTCATATAATTCATGAGTTAGAGAATGAACTCTTTGAAATCTAATAAAATCCCCAGGGATTATGGCTAACCAGAGAATGAAATGTATGAAAATAAATTGTCCATTGTTTAAACACAAGAGTGTATGACTTTTCTCTTCAGCCTTCATCTCAATGAACCATGATTTCTAAGCCTCACCCCAACAAAAGCTGCCTTTATATATATGTATATAGTGTACTGCTTTTTATTTTTTGTCTTTGATTATAGATGCTTGGCTCCTGCTTTTGTCCCCATTATCTGTTGTGCTATTGCTGTCGTTGTTGTAGTTGTTTTTCTTTTTAAGCCTATCTTTTTCAACACTCTCTAGATTCACACCCACCCGAGCACCCCACCCCCAAATCTAAGACCTTGCTGTGAAAATCTTAACTGATCTTGTAACATCAAAGGCAGGTAGAGGGGAAAAGCACAGGCAAAGATCCTGAGGAAGACCATAATGAGTTTCAGCAGCCTGAAAGAAGATCACAGATGCCTTCCATTTCACTAATTCCAGGGGACATTTTTCAGTGTTTATCTTACTTGAATTCTCAGCAGCATTAACTTTGTTGACCTCACCCTCCTCCCTGAAATACTCTCTTCTATTGACTTCTTGTCACAGCACTTTGCTGACTTTCTTCCTATTTCTTTGGATGTTCACTTTTTTTTTTTCAGGTTCATCCTTTTCTGATTAGCTATTGAATGACAGAACACTTCAATACTAAGTCCCAGGCCCTTTGTTTTATTATGTCTTCTTAGGCATACATTCCAAGGCAGAACATTCCATTAGCAGATTTATATTTCTAGCCCAGATGTCTTTGAATTCCAGTCAATATACCCATGTGGTTATTTAAAATCTACTCTTGGATATCTCAAAGTTATCTCACACGCAACCTCCCTAAAATCAGACTCTTTTATTTCCTCATCAAACCTGATCTCTTTCCAGTCTTCTCCTTCTCAGTGAATTCCTGGTATCTATCTATTCTTCATCTCTCCCTACCAAATACAGTTTATCACTAAATCCTCCTGATTGTCAACTGCAATCTGTCTCTTTCATCAATTTCTCTCCATTACCCTAACGTAAGTTACTATTATCTCTCCTAAAGAATGGATATTTTCCTGAGAAATCTTTCCACGCTTCCTTTTGCTTCCCTTTCTTATATGTTCTCTGCGTGGTATCTCTACAGTTTGCCAGATACAGAACTAGGTGCTGAGGATTTAGTGGCGAACAAGCCAAAGTTTTCTTTCTGTTATTGGTATCCGGTCATATCATCCCTTCCTTAGAGTACTTTAATGGTTTTCCACTGCACTTAGGATAAAGATGAAAATTGTGAAAGTGGCCCAAAATGAATGGTCTGATCCCTACCTCCCTCTCCAGCCTCATTATTTTTGCCATTCCAGCCACAACATCCTTTTTCAGATCCAAAAATGAGCCAGTCTTCCTCCTATTGCAGTGTCTATCCAAATGCTGATTCTTCTTTCTAGAAGACTCTTTCCTCTCCTCTTTAAATCGCATCTAAATCTTGACATTCCTCAGAAAAAATTTCTGGATCCTGGTGTCTAGGGCAAATCCACCTATCACAGGCTCTCATAGCCTTCTTTGTTTTCCCTGGTGGTACTTAACGGTAGCAGTTTTATATATACAGTAATTTTAAAAATTAATATTCCCTCCCCACTAAATTTTAAGCTCTGTGAAGGGCAAGGAACATGCCTGCTTTGCTCGTCACTACATCCCTTGTCGTTGACATGGTGTCTGGCGCATGGAAGGTACTTAATGTTGATGGAATGAATGCAGTATGTCTAAAACAGGGTTTGGCAAACTACAGCCTGTGGGCCAAATCCAGCTCATTGTCTATTTTTGTAAAGTTTTAGTGCAATACAGCTATGCGCATTTGTTTATGTATTGTTTGTGATTGGTTTCATGCTTCAACAGACACAAACCGTAAAATACTTATCTGGCCATTTACAGAAAGAGTTTGCCAACCTCTAGTCTAAAGGATTGGTGGGAGTTGAACTAAGGAGTCAGGCTGACTAAGGTAGGTTTGCATTTTGGAGAGGTCACTCACATTGTTTTTAGTGTAGAGGATAGATTGAGTGGGAGCGAATTTAAAGGCCGTTGCTGTAATTCAGATACATGATGATGGTACCTTGTTCTCGGAAAATGCCAGTGAAGATAGAGGGAAATAAGAGGGATGACTGGGTGTTGATGATGAGCGTGAGGCAAAGAGCCCAGGATGGAGCCTAGGTGTTTGCGTTGAAGACCTGGTAGAATGACAGCTCAGCAACTGAGAGAGAGAGAAATCTGAGACATTATAACATGTAGATGTTAAGATCATGGACTCTGGAGTCAGACTGATTTTCTTTGCCCTTTACTAGGTGGACTCTGACTTTTGGTTATCTTATCTATGGTGGAAAGTTATATAATAACCTCTATTTTTTTCTTTGAAACAAGAGATAGGATCAGAAGATTGATGAGAATAAAGGCGGTCTGAAACGATTGCTGTAGAGAGCTAGAGAGCCAACTGACTAGGAAATACACAAGGATTCAGTAATCCTGGGTGCTGAGGATCCAGTTGAAGTTGAGTACCACAAATATATTCTGACACCAAGCTGAGCAGCTTGTGTTCAAGAGTTTAGGAATAGGCAAGGCTGAGTCGGTCAGTTGTATTTCTCTCTTAGGGATGTTTTACTGTATTTGTGCAAAGAAAGGACAGTGGGATAAAAGCTAAGGTTAAAGTAACCATCATAGAAATAAGCAGGGAAGGGAAGGAAGTGAAGGTGGAAGGAAGCGAAGATACAAGGACAGAGAGATTGGGCATATAACCTACATATTCCCATGAAGTTCAATATTAGGTATAATGAGGGTAATTAAGAAAGAAATGGAAAGGCAGGAGATTATAGACTATGAATGTGGTATTCCAGTGTCATACTTCCAAGAAGGATTAGCTGAGTGACGGTAAACACCAAGATGAAATTTAGGAGGAAGTTAGCCAAAGTGGAACATACCTACTTTGCTCGTCACTATATCCCTTATCCCTAAGTGGAATAAGATGAATGCCATTGGAAATGAGGTAATTCAAGGAAAATTTAAATGTGAGATGGGGATGATAATGCTTCTCTCATAGAGTTTATATTGAGGACAAAATTATTATTTGTGAAAAATATACAAAATTATTATTTGTGAAAGTATATTGACTGAAATATACTTTATAAATATAATTTTTTAAATTCACTATTTTTAAGTTCTTTAGTATGACATAGATATGTAAATATAATGTGTTTAAAATAATGAGTCTGTATCTCGAGGTGCACTAATTGATCAAATCTTTCTTTTCCCCAAATCCGTTGAGATATCAATTACATTGTTACATTAGGGTCATTTTTATGACAAAGATGCTTACATAATTTCAACTTTCTTTTCTTTTGTGCATTAAATTTCTCTTTAAATATTTGTCCATAAGAAATGAATGTTTGGAGGAACTTGGAAAGGAAATAAAAATAGTCTAATTTTAATGTACTATAACCCTAACTTGAAAATACGATCAATGCGTAATGATAGAGAGTGCCTATGATTCTTCAAACAGGCTTTGTAGATCAGTGTCTCAAAGTCACTTATCCATTAACTTTGCAGTAATCTCTACAATAGCCACCACGTAACTGTTGAACAAACCTATACTATTCTTTTAAAAACATTATATATCTTTTGATTTTTGTAGGTCCCACAGAAATGTCCATATAGAAGTTAAAGCCCAGTAGTACATAATTTTGAATCATTATGCAGAAATAATAGGTATCAAAGTTCCCTTTAAGAAAAAGAATGCTATATCCTGATCATCAGAAAATGAACAATTAGGAATTAGGGTCAGAATTCCTATTAACTAAGGTCAATAATTTAGAGGTCAAGGCCTGGGCTTAATCAGAATTAAAGAGAGGAGCACAGGAAATCTGAGGCTGATGGCAAGCCACGGCCAAGAGCACGGCATGTGGCGTTTCCCTGAGTGTCCACAGCATAGTATTCCCTCCAGCAGGTCACCAATGGAGGCATTAAGTAATTAGCTTTTCATTCCAACTGATCTGTCCTAAAATAATCATCTGCACGCATATTGTCGGCCTGTTTCATATAAGAGTTTTAGAGTATTCCTGCCTTAGCCAACAATAGAAAAAGATTTGAAAAAAAATAGGTCTAATCTCTGACTAAAGAAAACTTTTAGCAAGTTATTAGGATTCTGACTAGAAATGACCGAACCATTTTGTGCATTTCTCCATACCAAAATAGTGTCCTTAGTGACACATTTTCCCCATATGTTTCTGTTTTATCTTTTTAACCTTATGTTTTTACCATTTTGCCCACAAATGTAATACTTTCCGCAGTGTGGGCATACAAGTTGCATTCCGGTGCCAACGAAAATAATTATGTAACTATTACAGCTTTACCATGTAAATAAATGCTTTTTATGCTGGACTCTTGGAGAAACTTTTTTTTTAACAGATATGTTATTTAAAGATATTATTTTATGAAAAGTATTTGATTTTAAAAAATACTTAAAATTCTACTATATTAGTTATAGTTAAGAGTATTAAGATAATCTTAAATGATAGAGGTTTGGTTCAAAATTTCTTTCGACCTTAATGTATTCTAATTATAAATTATTTTTAACTGGAAAAATGTGCAAGTTAAATCTTTTAAGAAATTAGACATTTACTTAGGTAATCTGGAGACCATCAGAATTTAGCAAATTCACTAAAAAAAATAGGTCTCATCCTCTGGTCATTTAAAATCACCTACAAAAAGAAATTTTTCTTCTCCAATAGCGTTTCTGGCTATTCTCTAACATGACATTCTAAATATTTTACATAGAAATTTTAGCCATAATAAACTAGTTTGATTGTTAAAATGTTTTAAAAGTAAGGTAAATGTAGCCTAATCTTACACGAAGTGCTTTGATAATTGAAGAGATCGAAACCAACTGTTCGAAAAACTGTTCATAAAAGAATGAATACCATTGGCCAGAAAACATATTTTAAAATTTAATCACACCACTAAGTTTTGAAAAGCATGTTAAACAGCCGATGAGAAATTGACTTGTTTTCTGTCCAGCTGGCAATATTTTTATTCTAATCCCAACTGTTAATGAAGCTTTAAGAAAATGAGCACTGTCATACACTGATAGTGGAAATGCAAATTGGTACAACTCTTGGGGAGGCAGTATGTGTTAAAAATCTTAAAAACATCCAGATCTTTGATTCAATAATTCTGTTTTTAGAAATTTATCCTGAACAAATAAAAGTGTTTGTTTTAGAAATTTATCCTGAACAAATAAAGGTATTTTTAAAGGCAAAACAAATGTACAGCGTATTTATTAATTTATTTTAAATATTTGTTTTTTAATTGAGATATAATTGACATGTAACATTGTATTGGTTTTAGGTACAACATGATTTGCTATATTGCAAAATGAATACCACAGTATGTTTAGTTAACATCCATCACTATATGTAGTTAGAATTTTTTTTCTTGTGACGAGAAGTTTCAAGGTATATTCTCTTAAAACTTTCAAATATACAATACAGTATCGTTAACTTTAGTCACCATGCTGTAAATTATATCCCCAAGACTTACCTATTTGTCTTATAACTGGAGTTTGTATTTTTTTACTCCTTTCACCCTTTTTTCCCAGCCCTTCCACCCTGCCTCTGGCGACCACCAATCTGTTCTCTGAATCCCTGAATTTGGTTTTTTGTTTTTGTTTTAGATTCCACATATAAGTGAGATCATACAGTATTTGTATTTCTCTGTCTGACTTATTTCACTCAGCATATGCTCAGTGTTCATCCCTGTTGTTACAAATGATAAGATTTACTTCTTTTTATGGCTGAATAATATTCCTGTGTGTGTGTGTGTGTGTGTGTGTGTGTGTGAGAGAGAGAGAGAGAGAGAGAGAGAGAGAGAGAGAGAGAGAGAGAATGAGATATCACATTTTCTTTATCCATTCATCCATCGGTGGACACTTAGATTTTTTCCACATCTTGGCAATTGTAAATAATGCTGTAATTAGCATGGGGATGACAGATATTTTTTGAGATAGTGATTTCATTAGATACCCAGAAGTGGAATTGTTGGATCATAAGGTAGTTCTATTTTAAAATTTTTGAGGAACCTCCATATTGTTTTCTTTAGTGGCTCTACCAATTTACATTCCCACTAACAATACAAAAGTATTTCCTTTCCTCCACATCCACACCAACACTTGTTATTTCTTTTCTTGTTGATAGTAGCCATTCTAACAGGCGTAAGGTCATATCTCATTGTGGTTTTGATTTGCATTTCCCTGATGATTAGTGTCATCGAGCACCTTTTTATGTACCTGTTGGCCGTTTATATGTATTTGTTTTTTTAATTAAAGTTTATTGGGGTGACAGTTATTAGTAAAGTTACATAGGTTTCAGGTGTACAATTCTATAATACATCATCTATATATCACATTGTATGTTCACCACCCAGAGTCAGTTCTTCTTCCATCACCATATATTTGACCCCCTTGACCCTCTTCTATACACCTTCCTTCCCCCTTACCCTCTGGTAAACTATTGTCTGTGTCTATGAGTTTTTGTTTCTTCATTTGTTTGTCTTGTTCCTTTGTTGTTTTCAGTTTTATAGCTTCTTGAACAAATTTTTGTTCAGATAAAGATATTTATTGTAATGTTATTTTTGATTGCAAAACTCAGAAGACTTCTAAATATTGAACACTAGAGGTTTGGTTAAATAAGTTATCACATGTATAATATGGAATATTATAATTATACAGAAGATTTAAAAATATACTATTGACTTGATACGATAGTGATAAATGTATGTTAAAATAGTAAGCATATATAATAAGATATTTTTATGACTTAAAATTTTCTTGAATTTGCATGTGTCAGGTTTATACATCAGTGATTGCAATGACCTCGTAATATGTCTACATACCACCAGCCTCAAAACTCAAATCCATTCCCCACACTGCTCTCTGAATTTAGAAGCTTGCAGCAACCATGTGTTAACCTATAATACATTATAATTATATATGTAAATATATATGTATATATAGTTACTGCGAATATTTAGTAGAAGGCCCTACGTGATCTCCTCTTTACACTTCTCTAGCCTCATATCACTTCTAATATCACTTCTAAGAAGCTTCATATAACTTCTAAGCTAATAAGTTGTGTTTGCTTCAGTATCATTGTAATACCTACAATTCTACATATGTTCAATGTTCCCTCTCCATTTATATATACTTTGGGAGGCTTGGTATACAAATGGAGCTTGTATTCTAAGTCTTGACCATAAGGTGACTTGCTTGAGCTTATTCCTTAAGAAATCCTTCTTGTCAGTCTCTGGTTCTTTTCTCTTACATCTCTCAGGTTCCACAGAAAAGATTTTCCATTATTTCTTCTAATATTAGCTTTCTGCTGGTATTCTTTAAGCCAAGTAGGAGGAGGATGGTGGTCTCCATATTGAGTACGTAAACATTCATTTAATCTTCTTGTTTTCTAATATGGCACCCTTGCACTCCATTATTCCTGGGGTCTTACGATTTTGCCTAGTGTCTTACACTCCAGAGACCCTGTCTAGAACATAAACTTCTAGGTGTTTCCTAAACCTCTAGAGTGTGGGAGGGTCCACTGTTTGCTAGGAGAGGAAAGTGGATCTGGGGACTAACTCCTTAACAGATCTTTGACAAGTCACCCGTTTTTCGCCTCTTCACCCCCACTTGCAGAGGCTCTTGCTGCCTTTTGCACCTATGCCTTTGGAGACTTTTGCTATATCAGTCTGATTGCTGCTTAGCATTCCCCATGGCTGGCCAAGCATTCAGCTTTTCACTTCTACTAAGTCAGTTGCCATTTGCCCATCTGCCTTCTAGCTTCTCAAATTTTATTGCTATCCTTTTCTCTTGATTTCCTTGATATATATGTATCTATATATAAAATCTTTCTATTGTTTTAGTAGAGTTTGTTGGGGGAAGGGAAACTATGTTCAATCTCTCATTTTTAACAGTCATCCCTGCTTCCATGTCTTTGCACGTGCTTTTCCTGTGTAATATGTCCTCCTATCTGAGACCCTGGGCCTCTCACATTAATCCTTCAGTACTGTGCTCAGGTAGCATGGACCCTACGTGACTTGGCCCCTGACTCCTCCTCCCCCTGCTTTTGGTCCTTGTACTGGACCTGATCTATTTATTAGTAGCACATGAGGATTACAATTATTTGATTACTTGTCAGTCTCCTTTACTACGTATATGTAGTAATTCTAATCAGATTTAACAAATTACTGCATTAGCAGAGATCATTCTTTGGTAAAAGATAAAAATGACATTTAATAACTCTAGCAAAAGAAAACCATAACTGGTGCCTTCTTTTAATGTTAAAGTTGTATTATACACACATACAAATAGAAGTTTCTGAAATTTTAAGAAAATTGAATCTCTTTAGTATCTTACTAACCATGTTAAGTACTTTAAGAACTAAGTACTCTTAAAATACAGTGATAGTAAAAAGATAATCATTAATCTCTCTTTGTCTGATTTACTAAAAAGTTAGTTTTCAGTCTCAAAACAAGTTATTTTGAAATAATTTACTGAGAAAACTCACATTTTAGTGAAGTATCAAATTGCCACGTTTATTCCTTTGACTATAATAATGTTTAAATCAAGGTAGTCCCAGGAGATCACACCAGGCCACGTACAAGAATCAGGTTCAAGTTAACTTTTTGGTAGTGCTAACAGTGCCATTGTGATTTTATTAATTCCACGAAGGGAAGTTTGTTTCATTATGTCCTTAGGAAATATTATTGAATATACATTTAAATATAAGGCTCTGATATCCAGTGTAGTTAGAGACTAACTTTGCCTTATTTGGGATATGTCTGAACTTCAAATATTTTGAGTTTTAATGCAAAATGACCTAGCATAGCATATAAAAATGAGTCGCTACATTATAGTTAGGAACTTTTGGAATATTTTATGTTATGCTCTTTATCCTTAAGTGCACAGTTCTATTTAAAATCAAAGCAATAATACAAATACAGTGATTGCTAATTATACTTCAACTTTGACGCTAATGATAGTTAAACTGGTTAAATCTTGAGGTACTGGTAGAATCTATGGAGACCCTTAAAATTATAGAATCTCAGAGTTGGATGGGAGCTTAGTATCCCTCAAATCCAAACCTCTGTCCAACTTACTTCAAAACATAGAGATAGATTGAGATACTATTTGTGAATAACTAGTTATTTAGTGAACTGGCTTAAAATTTCTCTAGTAAAAATTCTTTTTTCGTCTGTTTAGCAGCTCTAGTGAATATTTGTCGATGTATGAAACAAGTACGATTCTAATCCTGTCATGGTATCTCTCCTAGACAGATCTCCCCTATTTTTAAAAAGGCTTCCATTTTAAAATATTCTGTAGAAGAGTGGCCTTCGCATAATGTACAAGTTACCACAGTTTATAATTTATTGCAATGGTGACTCAAAATTGCAAGCATTTTATTTTTGTGATCCACATTTTGTTCCTAAATAAAAAACATTCAAGAGACATTCAGGTCTACAATAATTATAATTATCATTTTTTGTGATCTTATTTATGATCACAAAATTCTATAAGAAAGGAAAAAGCAAAAGATTGAAAAGAACAAATATACTAATGGTGAAGTATTTAATATGTCATTAGTACTTGGCATGAATAACACTTCCTCATGTGTCATTCATCAAACCTATTCTAATCTATGTTGTTGTGTTTTGGTTTGTTTTTTTGTTTTTTTTTTATCCAAGTATAGGTGTTTAAAGTTAGGCTTTATTATCCAGCTAAGTGATCTAGGAATCATTATAGGTAGAATGTTACTTTAGAGGAGTAAAATATAGACACAGCTGGAAAGTAGTACCAGAGCTGCAAAGTTTTATTTCAGACATGAACCACAAAGAGTTAGCTATGTAATTATGTTCAAAGCAAATAAAACCACTCTGTAATCTGTGAAAGCTTAGATGGCAAAGTAATAAAATTAGAACTGGTGAAATTTCTATGACCATGAGGAAAACTCAGTATTTATCCTAAATAAATTATACATTAATTTTGTCCAGCACCTCTGGGATCAACCAATGATTATCATAGGTAGGAAGCTAATTAACGAATGCAATAACATCATATTTCAATTGCTATTAACTGTTAATTTTTCAAATTAAAACATTAAATTCCAAATGTATCAAAAACATCATTACCACTAACACCACTATCAACAAGCACGTACTATGTGACTACTTTATGTAGAAGGGATCAGTAATAGATTTCAGAGCCCCAAGAGTAATTAGGTGGAAGAATCTAAAGGCAGTTAGGACTCTTTTTGTGTCATATGGTACGACTATTTCACAGATAAGGAAACTGATGTACAAAATAATTTTTCTAAATTTATTCAGCTAGTAAACAGGTTGAGCTAGAATCCACACGAGAATCCAAACACTCATTTCATCACCAAATTAAGTCACAGAATATTCTTTATGAAAAGTTTCCAGAATATAGTGAATTACTATTGTCAATAGCCTGAGAGTTTCATCTCACAGGCAAGCATGGGATCAGACAACCACAGGTTCCCTTTTTGTACCAGTTAACCTGTTGTATGATGATTTCAAGATGTGTGTAGGCTTGGAATTTGGCAGATCTCTTTGGGGAGTAATCCCCAATAAAGATATATATTACTTGTTTCAGGAACAGCATCTGTTGCAGTGGCTGGTATCCTTGCAGCTCTTCGAGTAACCAAGAACAAACTGTCGGATCAAACAATACTATTCCAAGGAGCTGGAGAGGTACTTGCCTTATGTAATACTTATGTTCTTATGTAATACTTATGTTCTCCTGAACTTGGGAACATAGAATTCATTTTAATTATTCATTAATTTGAAGTTTGAGGTATTCTTTAAAAGTTTGAGTTTACTGTAACTATAGGTTTTATTGAAAGAGTCACAAATTAATTATTGAATCATTGATTTTTCATGTAACTTTTGTATATAGATATAGAGAAATTTTTCAGTTTTAAATTTGTAAGATTATCAAATTGTGCCATAGGGTTTTTTTTTATCATATTTAAGGTGCCATGCAATAATAAAAACGTTTCCAATGTATGCTTATGTATCAAAGCCTTTAATAAATATTTAAGCATTATATCTGATGCCAATTTTTAGTATCCTCCAGTGTCACATACAAAAGTTTTCTTAATTTGACTCACCATTCAATGTGCACATATATAGCTATATACAAGTTTTTAAGAAAAAAATATTTTGAATTAGAGATTCATTGTGCATTATAACACACAAAAGAACCAAAAACATTTGGTATTGTTGGAAGGAGATGGCAGCAAGACAATATTATGCTGTTTTCTGTTATTTTTTTAAAGTTAATCATTTGAAAGAAGAAAACTAGACTCCAGTAATAATTCTCCCCCAATATAGAAATTAAAATGTGAACTGAGTTGAGCTTCTCATGAGAAAACTGCCAAAATCTGTTTAGAATTGTACAGTATGACAAATGGAGAGATACTCTGCGGCTATCTGTATTTTAAGACGCTTTAAATTTTCATATTTAATATGATTATGAATAAATATATTACACTAGTCGAAATTGTGTATATTGTGTTGGTTTTGACTTTCCTCGTTTTTAAAATAAAACAAAATATATGAAGCTAGAACTTAAATACGAAGATTATAGACATGAGAGAATTCAGAATGTAAATCACAAATTCATTTTCATGTTGAAATAAAAATCAAGGCTAAATAATAGTTCATTAAAATTTGAATTTTTTATTTCTGTGGATTGCTGCATGCTGTACTTAATTTTAGTAAACTTCTTTGAATTTCCAAAGGATTTCGTTGAATGGCATTGGTCAGTTCTTGATACGCAGTAGGGTGGAAGTATTCATGGTTGGATGATTGAAAACAGGCACTCATTTGTCCCTGAGAAGGTTTTGGAAATTCATAGATTATGACAAAGTTTATAAAATACCAAAGAAGTTTATTACTTTAATCTTGCAAGAAATTTCACAGCACTTTCTTTGTCCAAATTGAGAGTAAGTAAATGCTTAGGAACACATATTTTATGCATTGCATTTTGTTGCCTAATTGGTCAAGTTCCCATCCAAATGACCAGGCTTCAGTTTTCAAAATCAATTAGAGAAGCTTGAACTAGCAATAAACAATATAGTCCAATAATTAAGGTTGACCAGTTCATTATTTTAAATTCAATATTTTCTTGTTGGAGCAAGTCTTAATTGTATTAATAGGATTAAAGATACTGGCAATCAGAGATATCACTGGTTTAACTGTGGCTAATAGGAAGCCACATAATAATGGTTCTGTTGTAATACGAAGAGTAAATAAGTCATTTAGCTTGACCCAAATATGACAAAAATACTTTGCTCCCAGTATAAATGAATGACTATGGCTCTTTAGGTCAATAGACAGAGCCATTTTATACTTCCTTTTTAACAAAGACAAAATGGGATAAATGTAACTCTTGATAAGATATTATGTGGAAAAACTTTTAAAAATGTTTTTTATAACCTCTCAGGCTGCCTTGGGGATTGCACACCTGATTGTTATGGCCATGGAAAAAGAAGGTTTACCAAAGGAGAAAGCCATAAAAAAGATATGGTTGGTTGACTCAAAAGGATTGATAGTTAAGGTAAGGATTTGTCATTTTAACCAGAATAAAAATCAGTATATCGTTCTGGATGCCCATCTCAAAGACTACTATTTCCACCTCCCCCTCCCCCAACATTGTGAGGAAAGAGTAGCCATTACATATAAATGACCATGTCGTACAGTAATACTGATACTCGTCTGAATAAAGAAGAAAACTGTGGCTCAGCTATAGAATCCATGTGTGATGTGAGTAGGCTCCTTACCATGGTATGGGTTGTCAGTCCACTTCAATTAGTTTAGTTTCTAATCGAGGCAATTTGATAATGATGCAGATGAAACACCTAAGTATAGCTCCTTTTTGAAAGGGCTATCTGTCAAATTGCACTCTAGCTAGAAAGAAAGGGGGAAAAAATGAAATAACTTCTTTTACCTTTAGCTTTCTCTCAACCAAAATTCTTGAGGGTTTGAATGGGAATTTCTGAGAAGGGCTTTAGTAAACGGCCTGTATCAACATGAACTTACTTGAGGATCAGTGTCCCTGCTTTAATGGAGATAACAGTACCAACTTCCTGGGTTATTGTGAGAACCAAATAAGACTAGGTAAATAGCCATGTTGCTATACAGTAGTAAGGCATTATTATTACTTCTGCTATTGGTGCACACCAGTCACTCTAACTTAAACTGCTAGAAAAAAAATGCTTGTAACTCCTCTTTCCATATGAAGATGAATTTTAAAAATAACCAGTGATAAGCAGTATCTGTGGGAATTTATTATAGAAACAAATGTGAATGTGTGCAAACTTTCTGGAACACTGGTTTATGTGTATCTAGAGCCTTCAAAAGTTTATGCTTCTCTGAATGATGATGAATGCCAACTATAATTTAATATATATATATATATATATATATATATACATATATATATATATATATGTAGTCATAGAATGTGGAGTATAGTCATAGGGAATAGAGTCAGTGGAATTGTAACAGCTATATACAATGTCAGAGGGGTGATAGATTGGGGGAGTGAGGTTATCACTTTGTGAAGGGTGTAAATGTCTAACTATTACATTGTTTTGCACACCTGAAACTGATAATAACAAGAAATCTAAGCATTAAAAAAAAAAAGTTTATGCTTCTGATCCAATAGTTTCCAATCTAAGAATCTATCCTATATATATAGAGATGTTTACAGTGTTTTATGTGTGAAGCTGTTACCACAGCATTGTTTACAATACTGATATGTTTTAGCATACATTAATTATAATAATGATGTGTTATGCTTACCTAAATAACAGATAATTGTGAAATAAATTTTGAATAGCCATATGAGTGTAATATACAGGCTTAAAATGGTTTTCAAGGAACTATAAATAACATCATAATATAATATTAGGTGAAAAAAGGAAAACACTATCTTATATCGGTACATAACTGTTTTGTTAAAAAGTGAGCTGCATATAAAAGTCATAGAAGGAAATGTGTCAAATACATATTACTTTAGAACTTTAAAAAAAATATGTTGCCTTTCTGTATATTCCAAATTCTCCTTAGTAATTGTGTTCCTTTAAAGTCAGAAAAATGTTTGATTTTTAAAATTACTGTATATAGGTTTTGCCTTAAATGCAGAAAAAGTATGTGCATAACATTTTGTAGAAAATGTGTATCTATACAGCAGTGAAATAAGACAGAAAGCACTTTTACACTATCTTCTGAGAACCAAATAATTATCATTTTATTAATTTTATTAACTTGCAATTTAGTTTTTTATAATATGTAAAAAAACAAAGTTTCAATTTTTTGTCTTAAAATTGCTATTGGGTGGTAAGATGGCTCAGTTGGTTAGAGTGCGAGTTCTCAACAATAAGGTTGCCGGTTCAATTCCCACATGGACTGGTGGGCTGTGCCCCCTGCAACTAAAGGTTGAAAACAGCAACTGGACTTGGAGGTGAGCTGCGCCCTCCAAAACTAGATTAAAGGACAATGATTGGAGCTGATGGGCCCTGGAGAAACACACTGTTCTCCAATATTAAAAAAAAAAAAATTGCTATTGCTTTGAAGAATCAGTATAACTATAAAAAGTTGAATACAGTGGTCACAAAACAAATACTGTGGTCATGAAATAACATTTGCTAAATGAAATCGCCTATGGGTCAGGCATTGTACTAGACTCTGGGAGACAATAAGGCTGTTGATCTCAGAAGGCTCACAGCCTACTGGGGAAAACTCAGACAAACAGGAGTTGCAATTCTATATGAAAATGTGATAGAAATATATCCTTGATGCTGGGGATTCACAGAGATGATACTTCCAATTTGACTAAAGAGAATAATAAGAATACTCAGGAAAGTTCTGAGACAGCATCTTTCAGCTAAGTTTGAAAGGAAGAATTAGGAGTTTATCTGGAGTCTCATCTTAAACTTCTTATATCTAAAACTGCGATAAAGGAGGGAGAGTGGCAAGTTGATACGACATCTTGATTGAAACCTAATATCATATCTTTCATCTCTTTATATCTTCAAAGCGCTACATAGTGTCTTGTTTATAATGGACAATAAATATTTTGTTAACAAATGCATTAATGAATAGCCTTCTAGGCAGAAGAACAGTATTTACAAAAGAAAATATTTTGGTATAAGACACGTTTAGGATTAGGTTTGACAGGAAGCAGATGACAGGTGACGAAGGTGCTTCTAAATCCTGAAAACGAACAACTCAAGAAACTTATGCAGAGGAGAGCTGCCTCTTGTCGCTCTAATGGCATTTTGGAGGATGGATTGAAATGAAGTGAAACTGAGAAAAGGAAACTCCATTACAAAGCTGTTAAAATAATACGTATAAAAATTAATTGGGGCCTGAAATAAAACAATGACTATGGGGGGTGAGTGAAAGAAGTTTGATTCAGTAGATATTTAGGATATAGGATTATTAGCATACTTAGTAACTGATTTAATATGAAGGGAGGAGTACGATCGAGTAGAGGAAGGAATCTAGCAGGACTCTCCTTAAGTGTTTAGATAATTGATATGTCCATTAATGCAGAAAAGGAATACAGAATAGATCAATTTAAGGGAAAGATAATGACATCAATTTGGACATAGCAAGTTGAAGGTGTCTGTGGAGAACTCAGATGGAGCTGTTCCGTTGGCATTGGAGATGTGAGACTGAGGCTGGGGTTCCGGGCTCCTGGAGACAGAGATTTGGGGGTCATCAGCATGTAAATAGTTGGGCATGGAAAAAGCTATGCAAATCGTGCTGTGCTTAGGAATGTAATACATTCAAGAATTCAAAAAGAAAGTCTATGATTGTGGCTTTCTTTTGTGATTTCTAGTGATTTTTTTAAATGAAAAATCTTCATTAAAATAGCATAGATTTTAGCATCTCAAATAACTTGAACACAGACTTACTGAACTGAGAATTCGAATTCCATGGATTATACTACTTGCAATAACTGTGGAATTGTTGCCTAGACCTATCAGTCACTCTTACTTCATGTCTTTTACTTGCCAAAATAAAGAACTGCATATGTTCTGCTTGCCAAGGTAAATTAAGTTACATTAAAGGTTGTTATGTATTTAATACCTTGTGCACTATTTAATACGAAAAAACATATGAAGCTTCAGTTAACTACTTTTTCTTTCATGTTTTTAAAGTTAAAATTATTATGTTTTTTGTTGCGGAACTAATAAATCTTAGAATAACCAGTAAATTAGTCTAATCTTCCTTTCAAATTTACATGATTTTTGTGTTTGTTATGCTTTATTCTTAGTACTTTTACAACCTCTCCTGAGAACCAATAATAATTTTATTAATTTTATTAACTTGCAAAGTAATTGTTTATAATATGTAAAAAATATCATAAAGGTTTAAATAAAAATTTTTATTAGTCAAGCTCCTTCACTATTTAACGACATAAAACCAAACACTAAAAAGTTAACTGTACAGTTAGCTCATTTATGGAAATATATCATCATGAGACTGATAAGTATTAGTCTAACATGTTTTCAGTTTTCATATTCAACATCACATCTATAGCATTTTGCATCATTTACCTCATTCATATGTATGATGGAATGAGTTTATGCTATAAATATCAATATTTTAAATAATAAGATTGGTTGAAATTGATTATTTGGTCTCTGATAATACTTAGATATCTTAGTTTAGCATTTTTATAGCAAGAAAAATTGACATCTGTTTAGCCAAGTAATATTAATACATTTTAATGTAAACAAGCTGATATTTTGTTTAAAAGAAATCCTTCCAAAATGAAAATTAGAGGGAGAATAAATACAGTAAAAAGGGATAAAAAAGGAACATTGCCAGCATGACTAGTATTTGTATTTCACAATGATTATTTGGAACATTTCCAGAGAGGACAAGAAGCCACAAAACAAAACCAATACAGACTTAATGTATTCCAAAGTAAATACATTCTTGCATTTACTAATAAACCAAATCAATGCTAAGACAGAAAACTCAAAATAAAAGGTAGGGTATTAATAGATATGAAGGATTGACTTCACCTAACCCAGAATAAGACTGTAGAATTTTGTTTTGATTTTAGTTTTATTTTGTTCTGTTTTAAATAATTGTTTTAAATTATTTTATTTTATTTTGCTTTATAGTTAAATGGTTCCTGTGGAAAGAGATAGTGTGTAAAGTTATTTTAGACAGTTTTAACAGTACAGTTATTTCCTTCCTGAGAGCTTAATCTTTAAGTCTAGGACTTAAAACTCCACGTTGTATAGAAAACGTTTTCCTTTCCTCTGGAATATTATCAGAGTTTCAGCCAATGATGCTATCATCACCTTGAGTGATGGTTAATACATTTCATACACTGTGGTTTAAAAAAAAAAAATAACTCCTAAGAGATTTTGAAGCTTGTTGAAAAGTATCTGGCTTGATTGACTTTTTTCTCCCTCTTTCCCATTTCATATGGAGTATGATCAATGTATATGTATGTATTAAAAAGAGCAGAGACAAAAGATTATGTACATGAATCTTTTCAGAAAATTTTGGATATTTATTTTTATCAATACAAAATTAAATATTGATGGCGTTAACACCTATTGTCTTAAACTATGACCGTTCTGCA
This sequence comes from Rhinolophus hipposideros, assembly GCF_964194185.1. Classification (NCBI taxonomy): domain Eukaryota; kingdom Metazoa; phylum Chordata; class Mammalia; order Chiroptera; family Rhinolophidae; genus Rhinolophus; species Rhinolophus hipposideros. The sequence continues at coordinate 66,951,330 of NC_138049.1, forward strand.
CCCCTTGAGCTCTAACATGGAAAATACTTTTGTCATATCATTTATCTTCTTTTAATCTGTACTGAGATGTTGAAACACCCCTCTGAGCTCTTTAACAAGTGTACATACCTGCATTGCAAGTATTGTAGTGAAATGTTACTGACGGTGCACTAGGAAGGCCCTGTCTACAGATCCAAAGACGGGCTGGATCCAATTCTGATAAACTAATGACGTGACACCAAAGCAGGTCAGTAAAATGGGGACAGCTGTCCAAGCAGGCATGAATTCAAGGTAGGCATTTGTGGAGGAGTTCTTCTAGTGCATGTGTGTAGGAAGGAATACATATTTATCAGTGGCAATCTAGCCTTAATTTTTTTTTTTTAATTAATTTTATTGGGGTGACATTTGTTAGTAAATTTACATAGATTTCAGGTGTACAATTCTGTATTACATCGTCTATAAATCCCATTGTGTGTTCACCACCCAGAGTCAGTTCTCCTTCCATCACCATATATTTGATCCCCAATCCTTAATTTTTTTATACCTGTTCTGGGTGATGGAATGCTAACCCCAAATCTTGACAATCTTTGCCACCTATTCTCCCCACCCCCAGTAACTTTTTTTAAAAAAAGTTTTTATTTAAAACTTCGTGATATATTTTACATATTGTAAACAATTACATTGCATATGTGCTTTTGCAAAAGGTAGTAATTCATTATGGTTGTACCTTCTCTCCTGTACTAAGAATCAGCACAATATAAGGGGGAGAAGGGATTAATGAAATAAGAACATTCAAAAAAAATTCCCAGCTATCTATAATACATTTGGTGTAATTAGAGTCTCGTAAAAAAAAGAAACATTATGGAATTTGGAATTTCTGAAATATGAAGTGCCCACAATCACTTTGCTAAAAGATAGCAAAAAGCATTTCAGCAAGAGATCCCGGAAAGGGAGAATGAAAGGAAAAGAAATCTTCTATGCCCATACCCAACTGAATTGATTGGCATAAAGAAAATAGACTCCAAATTAGATTTTGAAAAAAAGGAGAAAAATGAGCCATTGGTACATAACACAGAAGTCCAAAGGTAAAGACAGTTGCCTTAGAGAGAAGATCACATTCCAGTCGTTTTTTAATGGAAACCAGATCAGCACATCAACTTTGAAAATGGTATAGAAAATGCTTAGGAGACCTTTATTTTGTCTTTTGATTCTTCTGTTTTGGGCAGCTAAAGCCCTTCTGTAATTGTAGTATTACCATTTCATGATTCCTGGCCTTCTTTCTGTATCCTCTCAGTGTTCCTAAGTAACCACCAAGAATCAAGCCTTTCGGGGTGAGGCTGTGGGTAATTTATGTGTTTTACTAGATGAATGTCTTCTGGCCAAGTTCTGGCTTCAGTGGGTAGGAGCTGCCAGTGCTATTACTATAGCTGAGAAAGTAATATGTTCATGATAAAAGTATACATCCTTTCCTTCCAGACAGTGTTTATCTATCTTCTTTATGATTTTCTTCTCATTCCAGGAAACTTAGGGGGTTCAACCCATATTAAATATTTTTCATTATATCTCAGGTTGTCAGCCAAAACAGCAGTACTAGAAATCTGTGATTGTTAATTTACATCAGCGGTGTCCAAACTGCGGCCCGCGGGCCAACTGCGGCCCGCGATCCATTTTTTATTGGCCCGCAGCAAATTCCAAAAACGTATTTAGTTTACCTAAATAAACCAGGTGAGGCAATACATACTTCACCTCGAATGAGTGGCCCGGCTGTTTGTGTATTTTAACCGAATATGGCCCTTGGTGAAAAACGTTGAAAAAAGTTTGGACACCCCTGATTTACATTATTCTGTATCATTTTTTTGTTTAGAAGTCATGATTTTATACTTTTTAAAAAACATACCACATATCATTTTAAAATGTATCTGGAAGATATCTGATAATTCCTTTAGTACAGTGATTCACAAAACTGGCTAGTTGTTCTATTCACCTGGGAAGTTTAAAGAAAAACAGTTTCCAGGGCCTCATCCTGGAATTGAATTAGAATATCTGAAAGCAGGGCTCAAGAATCTATTTTTCCTCAGGCGAGTCTGATACTCAGTCAGGTTTGAAAAGCACAGATCTGGCTCATTTTCATCACCAATCCAAACCATTTTCTAGATGAGGAAACCAACATCCATGCAGGTATCACAGAAATTGCCCAAGATCTTGAGTGAATGGAGAGCTATCCTGAGCCTTTGTCTGATGTTCTATCTCCAATATTTGTAGATGTCATACATGTCTAATTAGGGAGCTTTTCTGTACTTTACTGAACATCACTAAATGTTTTCAGATGTAACATAAATTTATTTGCTGTTAACTATTAGAATGCATTCTGCTGCTACTTTTTTATTCATGTTCCTAGCTAATAAAACTAATCACAAACCTAACGATATATTGACAACAATCAACAGTTATAAGGACAACATTGTAAAATACATTTGCCCCTTGAAAAACTTGGGGATGAGGGGCACCTAACCATGCTCCATCAAAAATCCACGTGGAACTGTGGCTCCCTCCCAAATTAGTTGTCCCTTGCTATCCATGGAGATTAGTTTCAGGAACACTGTGGATACCAAAATACGCAAAGCTCAAGTCCCTTATATAAAATAGCCATAGAACAAAGCATGCAGTCAGCCCTTCATATGTGTGGACTCCCAACCAGGGATTGAATACAGTACAGGTATTTATTAAAAAACAAACAAACAAAAAACCGTGTATAAGTGGAACCCGCTCAGTCCACACCCGTGTTGTTCCAGGGTAAACTGGTACGTTTAGAATTCTAAAAATTCACTCTTTTGGATAACCTGGGACACTACTCAGGAAAATATTTTCAATCATTGAATTCAGAAAATGGGGATTGTGTCTCTCTCCCTTTCAGATTGTTCAGCATCTTTAAATTCATTTCATGTCATGGATTTGTAGGTCCAAATTCAATAAAAACAGACATCCTTCTTCTCTTATTGACATGCTCCTTGTAGCAGCAGTACAGTTCATGTTGTACCTGGTGGCATTTGATTATTTCAGCTGCTAACAGAATCATTTCTAAGACTTTTATGCTAGTTTTATTTTCTCATGGAGAGGCCACTTCTTGGTTTGGTAATCTAATGAAAATGAATAATTTACATTTGTAGGACAATCATATGCAAATTTATTTTGAACTATGTACCAGAAGCAGTTTGGATATACTCTTTTCATTGTCATGTGGTTTTTCAGTAGTCAAATAGTCAAGAACAGGGAACATACAGATGCTTTCAGCGAGCCTTTAATGTAAGCTCCTAATTCTTCTATTTTATGCTGTAGGCCATGCTGTTTTACCATGGATTGTGTGGAATCTTATTGTTTGGTGAGCCCAAGCATTTTTGAAAATAAACAAATTAGTGGCATATTTTCCTCTTTAAACTAACTTTAGCATTTCCTATTCCTATTCTGTTAATATTCTTGAAAATCTTATAAATGTTCTTTTCTCTCACAATCCTTTCAGTGGGGTTTCTGCTTTCTATTTCAAAGTAAACCACTGGTAAAGTTTAATTATAATATTTTACTGTTATTAAAGAAGAAATATGATACTAGAATGCATTAACACAACCTTAAAAGCAAGATCTAGGTAGTATGATAATTCCTTGACCATATTCAACATTGGTTATTCCTTAGATGGAGTTTAATTTACAGTTCTGTGGTATTTAAAGGGTGACAGGAGAATCTGAGAGTTCAGAGTCAAGCCCCTCATTGATTATTGGGAAGAAAGATGGGTTCAGGTAGAACAGATTAAAAGCATTGGGGTTCCTCATTTGGGAAAGGAGACAGTATGATGCAATATCTATTTTCAGATATACAGAAGATTATACAACTTTGTCAGTCATACAAAGTTGAATAAAAAAGTAATTGTATTAAATTACAGTAAGCAAGAATTTGGTTGAAAATTTAAAAAATAATTTTAAATATAGAAAAATGCTAGAATTTACTACAAATCTTTGAAAATTGTATAGACACCTTTACTTGGTTTTAATAGTTTGGTCACTGGCCTTCCCGGAAGATAAGGACGTGTTATGGCAAAGTCTCCTCCTGATTGTGTCTGTGCTATTTTAAGATACCTAAAAGAAGAGTCTTCTAGCCAAAATACATGTATTATTTAGATTGTAGGTTAAACTGTTGTACAAGGAGACCCCAAAATATGGTGACTTAAACAAGATAAATCTATTCCTTTGTCATCTAACGTTGTAGAGGTAGGCAGACCTAAGACCACCACACATCTCCGGGTACAAAATTCTCACTATCTCCCAGCAGCTGGGGAGAGAGGATGGGGAATGGATTGAGGGAGTATGCTTCCTTTGTTTTTAAAGATACAACCCAGAAGTTGCATAAAACCCAGAAGCCCATCTTTTTGGCCATTAGGTAGTCTGAATTGCATCCCACTCCAGGCTGTAAAGAGGCTAAGAAATATAGTTTCCACCTGGGTAGTGATGTGGTTGGCTAAAACTGAAAAAACTTATTATTAAAAAGGATAGAATGAAAAAAAATAAAAAAGAGAGATTGTACATGTAAAAAATTTTTAAGAGAGTAAATCTTTGTTAAGTGTTTTTATCATTTTTTGAAAAAACAGAGAGAATATTGATAGATAATTAGAATTCTCTGCCATAGCATAAAAAAGTTTTCACTATTTGGACATAAAAGTAATGTGACATATTCAGACTATACTGAATTTACTGAATTGCATTTGCGTAATACACTTTATCAGATGGAAAAACAAAAAGACCAATAGGCAAACCCTGCGATATAGTCAATCTTCTCTAAGAGGTAAGCATTTTCTCAGCAGTCCTCAAGATTATATAACATTGCATTAGAATGACTCAAGCCAGTTTGGAAGGTGAATAATTATCCTGAGATCCTTTTTCTCTATTAGAGAACCTAGCACACATTAAACAACTTCCCTTGTCTGTAAAAACATCCTGAAAAGAAAATCTCTAAACCTTTGAAGAAGTAAGCCCCAGCCTGGACTTTGAGGAATAGTTCTTGTCATACAAATCTGTATTAGCAAGAGAGCTGCTATTGCAACTCACTCGAGAATCAGTGTCTTGGCCATAAAAGGAAAGCAGCCCAATATGGTAGCTGCCATGATCATCGCTTAGCACCTACCTGTTGGTGGTGGACTAAAGACTGCCACATATGCCTGAAAAGAAGGGGAGGAGAGGGGAGGGGAGGGGAGGGGAGGGGAGGGAACAAGCAAAGGTCAGCACCTACCTGGTCAGCACAAACTTTCCAGAAGAGCTATATGGCCACCGCTTCATGGTGCACATTTCTCCTTCAAGGTCCTCTAAAGGTACATCAGCTTGGTGAGCACTATAGTTAAAGCTGAAACCCTAGCTGCAAGAGAATCTGGGGAATACAGTTAGCCTTTTAGCCTCAAATGTACAGGAAGTAATGTTAGAAGCAATTTGGGGTCCTGTAGTGTTTGCCACATAGAGCCTCAGATATATGTTAATTAACCAGATGTTAATCTGGTTCCTTGCCTTTATGCAAGTGTATGCATTTCTGAAGAGTAGCAACCCAAAACTATGTCATGTTTAGTTTAGAATGCGGGAAGGTGAAAGTTATTATTCTCGGGAAATATGTCTCCCTGAGCCAAAACTTTTAGTACTTGTAGAAATCTCATTTGTTGTGAAAATGAAAATAGTTTAGCTTATACTACTTCTAGAAATAGTTCAGAAATAATTTAGATAGTTAAATGTTGTAATTATCATATAGTTCCAAATTCTTATTTCTGTCCATGACCAGACTTTCTTCTTTCTAATAATGCAAGATTATTTTTTTGCCAAATAACTCAGCATTGAAGTAGCAGATGATTGCAAAAGCATTCTTTTCATCAGATCATTTCAGGGAAAAGAACCTCTTATTCCCAAAACAACAAATAGGAACAACACCGAGTGAAAACAAATGGTGAAATATATGATCAAAATTAAAATCACCCCTTGTATCAGTCAGATATTGCTGTGTTATCAAAAGCAACAAAATCTCAGTGACATATAATGATAATTATGTATTTCTCTCACACTTATGGGTCCGATGGGGTAGCTTTAAGGATGCTGGATAGGTGACTTTACTTATAGGTTGGGTCCAGGTCATTTTACAAGACTGTCATCCTCCTTGGACCAGCAAGCTAGCCAGGTTATGCACTTCTAAAGGAATGACAAAGGCACAAGAGAGCAAACAGAAACACCAGTTCCTCTTGAGGCCTGAGTTTGAAACTGGCTCACTCTCATTTCAGTTCACATTTTATTGACCAAAGCAACACGCATGTTCACATCCAAAGACAAGGGGTAGGAAAGTATACTCTGCCTCTTGTGAAAGGAACTGTAAAGTTACAATGCCAAAGATATTGACCCAGGAAAAGGATGATGAGGAAGCCTAAATTAAAGTCTGAATTATCAAAATATTTTGGGGAATTCTGTGGTACTCCAAATACCTCTGTTTTCTTATTTGTGACTAATAAATTATCATTAAGCCTAGCCACTTTTTACATGCTAGGATGATGCATAATTAATCTTTACGATTGAGATACATCAGTGAAATAAATTTCCCAGCTGTGAAGCTAAGAGAGGTGAGGATGGGGTACCAGGTAGCTCTCCACACTGCAATTTGGTGAGAATTACAAGATTTCAGTATTGTCATAGATTTTTAATATTATTATAAAGCAGTTTTTAAAGGTATTACTTTATAAATACAAAATAACTTTGAGAACATTTAGTGTTTACTCACAAGATCAGTCCAGCTTTACATTAACTATTTGTTGTTAGACCTATCACTAATTGTAAAATGGTTATGATAATAGATTTTATTGAACAATTTGGTGCTGCCTGATGAAAGTAGAAACTGAATTTATATGATTCTGTTGACTAATTTTTTCTGTACTAAGCATGGTGAACAAGAATATGGACTAAGAATATTTAACTTAATATTACTAGAAACTAAAATGCTCTCTTCTGAAGTAAATATGAAACAATAAGCTTCAAATCTGATTGAGTGAATTAAATAAGATTTTTAAAAATTGAGATATAATTGACATATGGCATTATATTTGTTTCAGGTGTAGAACATAATGATTCATTCTTTGTATATATTGTGAAATGATCACCACAATAACTGTAGTTATCCATCACCACACGTAGTTACACTTTTTTCTTGTGATAAGAACTTTTGTTAATAGCTATCCTCTTACCAACTTGCAAATGTACAATACAGTATTATGAACTATAGTTACCATGCTGTATATTGTATCCCAGGACTTATTTTATAATTTGGAAGTTTGTACTTTTTGACCCCCTTCACCTATTTTTCCCCTTCCCCCATACCCCACCTCTGGCAAACATCAATTTGTTCTCCGTATCTATGAGTTTGTTGTTTTTTGTTGTTTTTTTATATTCCACATGTAAGTGAGGTCATATGGTATTTGTCTTTCTCCGACTTATTTCACTTAGCATAATACCCTCAAGCGTGCCTGTTGTCGCAAATGGCAAGTTTTCCTCTTTTTTATGGCTGATTAATGTTCAGTTATACATACATATATATGCACATATCTGTATCACATTTTCTGTGTCCATTCGTCCATCAGTGGACTCTTAGGTTGCTTCCATGTCTTGGCTATTGTAAATCATGCTGCAATAAACATGGGGGTGCACACGTCCTTTTTAATTAATATTAAATAAGATTATTTTTCACAATGTCTCAGACGCAGTATATTTTGATTTGCAAGAAAGAAAAAGTGCAATAATAACCTTTTAGAACTTAGAAATGACTAATGGTGAATTTGGTTTTTAGGAAGCTGTTTGCTATAATGTCATGCTCATAATAGAAAGTGGTAGTAGAGAAATAGCACTTTATAGCAAACTACAAGAAAATGCACCAAAATTACAAGTGCTGGAATTATAATTTATTTCTTCTTCACAATAATTTGAATTACAACAACTAACATTGAGCTCTTGTTAAAAATTGGGTACAGTTCCAAGTGCTTTAGGTGTATTATTTAATTTAATCCACAAACAAGCTGATGAGGTCGAAATTTTTGTCCTTATTTTACAGATGAAACATTACAAAGAGCTTTGTATGTTTCAAGTTATCTCTAATTCACATATATTGCTTTTAAAAACAGAAATAAAATGACAGTAACCTTTTTTTAAGCAAGAAAATTGTCTATCTTTATGATTAACAATTTGCAAACAATCTGTCATATACTATTTATAAAACTTTTTCTCCAGCTCTGTCCTGTGTGTATTATTCAAAAGACTGAGTTCCAGTACCTGCCTTGGGCAAGTTGCTTAATATCTCAGAGCCTCTGTTTCCTCAGGCAAAATGACTAATTATATTTACCCTACTTTTCAAAATTGTTGAGGAGAATAAACATGTGAAAACCACTTAATAAGTCATAAAGTACCATATAAAGTTAGGCAGGGATTTATTTAAAATCTTGAAAATTTGCAACTAGAATATTATAATGAGATGTTTCCTAGATAACACATGACACATTCATAATCAAAACACCCCAATAAACTTTAATAAAAAAAAAGAAAAACATGTAAAGCTAATACTTATTTAGAAAATCAAACTATAATATAAATATGGCATCAAGTTCCATTCTTAGTCAATGGTACATAAATTGGCTGTGCTGCTGCTGAAGCTCACTCTGTATTCTAAGACACTGTTATAGTAACACAAATAATGTTTAGTAAACAATACCTTTACTTACACGACATTTTGTATTACCATTTGTTAATGACAGTTTCTTAGAAAGATATATAGAATTAGGATTTTTAATATAAAATAATAGTTAAGTAAAGGAAAGACTTAATTTTATTCACTGTTATCTCTCCATTGTCTAGAACATTGTCTGAGGCATAAATATTTGTCAAAAGAATGAATGAAATTATACTCTGATAACTGGAGAAAGACTTTAAGAACAGCTGTAACACATAAAACTGTTAAAGATAAATACTGGTAATATGGGTAATATTTTGAAATTTCTTTGACTCACATATGTCTGGCTGATTTGCCATTTCTTCTTCTTTGCTTTACTAGGGACGTGCTGCTTTAACAAAAGAGAAAGAGGAATTTGCCCATGAACATGAAGAAATGAAGAACCTAAAAGACATTGTACAAGAAATAAAACCAACAGCTCTCATAGGTAAACTTCTCCGTCCCATAAACCCTTCTGACCCCACTTTTGCCTGATTTGTTTTTTTACTCCTGATTTTTGAGGCATAATCTAGCCTTTCTGAAATTCTAACCTTTGGAACTAACAAACAAAATGGCTCATTTACTGAAGCAACAGTATCCCGTAGACGCCTAGATTTGTATATTCATTGGGTCTCCTTAGTCTTACTGATCCTAGCTGAAGTGTGTGGCCCCCTCTGCTAACTCTGTCAACCTGTTTATTAATATCCTGCAGATTCAGTATTTTTCCAGGCTTGATTGCTCCAAATAGACAGTGGTTCTCAAATGGGTGGGATTTTGCACCCGGAAATATTTGGCAACGCCTGGAGACATTTTTGGTTGTCACAACTGAGAGGAGAGGGGGAGGTTAGGGTACTGACATCTCGTGCGTAGAGACTAGGGATATTACTCAACACCCTACAACGCACAGGACAGCCTGCCACATCAAGGCATTGTCCAACCCGAAATGTTAATAGTGCCCAGGTTGAGAAGCACTGCACGAGACTCTCCTTGAAGACAGGGATCATGTTTCACACATCTTTATATCGCTCATAGCACTTAACACAGTAGCTTTACACATTGCATGTGCACAGAAAAATGTTTGTTATGGTCAAGTTTAGTGTGGCTGAAAATAACTCAAAGTAAGTCCTGAAACTTTATCCCTTATTTTTTGTGGATATAATGTCAGCCCTTCCTTTGTATTATACTCCCTTTCTAGAAGCTTCTGCGAAACAGATGACAATATTAAGAAAAATGACAACCATAATGAAACACAAATACTTACTCCATGACAGGAACTGTAATAGCCTTTATTATCTTTTATAAAATATGTTCTGTCAGGAATCTTGCATTTTTTTCATTTCCATTATACAAATTGCTTTATTCTTCTGTTAAAATTCTTGCAATGTGTCATACTTCAATTTTAAATTGAATTGGATGACTGTCTTCAATGTAAGCAGTGGTTTATAAAACATCGTTATAGCCTTAGAGAATGAAATATCGTCAGAATGTTTTATAGAGAGAGAATATGTATTGGACACATTTTAATTTCCTGTTATAGATGCCTGTAATCAAAATGCCTAGTGATTGGTCAACAACTCAATGTAGTATGAGTCAAAAGTTAAATCTGTGATTTTTTTTTTAAATAGATACTTGTAGATTTGTAACCCTAAAGATTGTTGGCATTAACAAACTTACCTTTTCTGTCACTTTAATATAAATATTCTATATTTTGTCCAGAGTCTATTAATGACCTGACCTCTCATTGTTTTGGGGGCATGGGTTTCTTGGATTAATTAAGCAATGATAATCCTACTCACTGTTTCTCATTTCTGCATTAGGAGTTGCTGCAATTGGTGGTGCATTCTCAGAACAAATTCTCAAAGATATGGCCACCTTCAATGAACGGCCGATTATTTTTGCTTTGAGTAATCCAACCAGCAAAGCAGAATGTACTGCAGAGCAGTGCTATAAACTAACTGAGGTAAAGCAAAATATAACTGATGTTTTAATAACAGAATTTTGATTTAATATAGGGAAGCCTATGATATCGAAGGTGTTTACCAAACTTAACTTTAAAAAATTACACAACCAAGATTGAGAGTAAAATGAGCCGTCAAAAGAGATAAGAACGATTTCCTATTCTAGAATGTTGTTGTAAAAATCCTCTTTTCAGTAAAACAAAATAAACTCTGTAATGTTTTATTGATAATTTCCCTTAAGTGATTTGGAATTATCTAAGATTTAAACATAAAAGAGAAAGCTTGATTCTAGATGCTTATTAAAATAACTTTTAACTAGCTAGTCCCAAACATTGAAGCATACAGTATAAAAACCACAATCTTATTTTTGCTTTGCTAAATCCTGGGTTTGGGTTTTGATGCCATGGGTGGAGCATTTGGGCAGCCATTTTGACATCCAGCCAGGATGGGATAAGAGTCCTCAAAGTTTCAATACTTTACTGTTTCCAAAAAATGACTTATTTATACCGTTTCCCAGAAAATAAGACCTAGCCAGACCATCAGCTCTAATAAGTCTTTTGGAGCAAATATTAATATAATATAATTTTCCATAGCTTATATTAAAATAAGACCAGGTCTTATATAATTATATATTATAATACTGGGTATAATATAATACCAGGTATAATATAATATAGTATAATATAGTATAGTATAATATAATATAATATAATATAATATAATATAATATAATATAATATAATACTGGGCCTTATGTTAATTTTTGCTCCAAAGGACGCATTAGAGCTGATGGACTGGCTAGGTCTTATTTTTGGGGAAACACGATACTATGTTTGTATTAATATGTATTTGACTGATATGTTGACAAGAGCTTTTTTTCCCTTCAAAGACTTGAAAATATCATTACAACAAAGTAGGGGTTGAGTCATATATATCTAATACTTATTTTGGAAATAAATCCGAAATAAACTAGAAAAGGTAAACATGACACAGAGTTATGTTACTGCACAAATCAGAACTTTATGGCTACACTTGTTTAATATTATACACTTATTATATGCTCATTACTAGAATTAATGAAATTTTGGTGAGGAACTACTCCATTGTTCATCTCTATTATTTGGGATGGCATCAATGTCCTCAACAATTTGAATTTTTATCTTATCTCTAGATTGGGGAATTTTCCGCATCAGTAGTCCTTAAATTCTTAAAGGAGGAAAAAACCCTCTGAGCCATAATAAAATTTTTAGCATGGTGCATTGCATGTAGTAGACACATAATAAATAAGTGTTGAAGTGATTGTTTTGCTTTGCTATATCTCAGTAGGCCTCAAGAGTTTATGGACTCATTTGTAAAAGACATAAACAAAATTAGGTAAATTTATATCTTTGTAATTTTAAGTTTGAATGCATGTGATATAAATGGCCTAAACTCTTTCTTATGATCTTGCCTAATGTTCTGTGTTGTTATATATCAAATTGAAAGTCATTTTGAGGCTGAAAATGTAAACACTAATTCAGCCAAAAGATTACAGAACAAGAAAAGATCTACCTGTTGCTGGATGTGAGTCTCCATTGCTGTAGGCACAAGGGAAAAGTCACCAGGAAAGGTTAAAAATACAAAAAAATACTGAACCACAAAAGGTATAATTATGCCAAAGGTGGTATAGAGAGATTTCCTCTTCATATTAACAATTCATATATATGAGGGTATTTAATGCCATTCCTCCAAAAATATGATGATTATAGAATGATGGGCAGGAGGAGTGGGCGTGAAGGAGGGGAGGGAGATAAACAAGCATAAATACAATGTTGCAGGTCTCTTTCTTAAAGATAAATGATCAAACTATCTGTATATATAATATGTATCAAATAATTAGTTACATTAGAAAGTTGCTTGTAATAAGACATTTTATCTGCTAAACAAAGCTGAAGGTATCAGACTTGTCTGAAAATAAAACCTAATTTTGTGTAAAACGTGTCTTATAGACACCTAGATGAGAATTTTAATTTTCTTTCTCATCTATTTTTATCTTTTTATATCCTAAATAAGGTTGAATCATATTATACAACTTTACCTTTATACAAAAGTTATATTTGTTAGAAATGAATAAGTTAATACTATTAATATCATAATGGATTTACTCTAGATGTAAAAGGGATGAAAGTTATAACCCAGACTATCACCATTTAAACTATTTGGGTATTTGATGCCTTAGACTTTTCAAATTCATTTCTTAGATTGCGATGCCATATGTGTTGAGGGTTTCCTATTCCTATTTTAGAAGGAATGCTCTCCACTCTATCTCCACCATCACCCTCACCCTCAGAGATCACACCGATTCCCTTTTGATCAGCAGTATGACTAACAGGCCCCAGTTAGTGCCATCTTAAGGCGTCATACATGAGATTCCTCAAAAACATTATGACAAAATATTAAGACTAGGAAAAAAATAAAGACCGTTTTTGAAAAGTATTGAAAATTTAATCTTCTTATTTGCTAATCCCACTTGTTCTAATGAGTTTGTTTCCTATATGATTTTCCATATAATTATTTGCAATATAGAAATGTATAAAATTTTTCCTAGTGATTATGTTGAAATGTGTTGATCCCTAAACTCTAACCTAAAATGTCATCCTTTCCAATACTCTAATATTAATCTATCGTTTTTATTTTCAGAAGTCTATAACTGGAAGCCTATATGGAAATGGTTGGTAGGCCTATAGGTTGGGCCGCTGCAGAGAATAGAGGGTATCCCCTGCTTTGTCTACTCCTCCTAGAGAGGAAGACAGAGAACAGTCATAATCACCCACTGCAGAACTTATTATATACTGCCAACATCATATTATAAAAGCTTGCCCGGACTTAGTAGGGAGTTAATAAAAAATTAGAGTTCTTCCTAAATACTCACATGGGGTAGTTCTGTTACAATACATTTGTTTTAAGGTATCTTGCTTCTTTTTAAAACTGTGTGTCTGTGTTGTAGGGGCGTGCAGTTTTTGCCAGTGGCAGTCCTTTTGATCCAGTCACTCTTCCCAATGGACGGACCCTGTATCCTGGCCAAGGCAACAATTCCTATGTGTTTCCCGGAGTTGCTCTTGGTGTAGTGGCGTGTGGTCTGCGGCACATCACAGATAAGACTTTTCTCACTACTGCTGAGGTATTGTTAAAGGAGTTCGCCAGGGCTATAAAAGACCAAATCAGCTCAGTGTAGGTTGTCAAATGTTTTATGTATCTATTAGGTTGGTGCAAAAGTAATTGAGGTTTTTTGCAATTTTCAACCTTTTAAAACAGAATTACTTTTGTACCAACCTAACAGCATCCTAGCTCACTTCCAAGGTGAGGTATAGCTGAAGAAGAGAAAATATTTCCCAGTGGAGAATAAGGAGTGAGTAGCAGGTCTGTATTGAATCACTAGTTAAAGTTGTTCTTCAGTAGCCAGTAAAGGAATTGGATTCTGATTTTTTAAAAAGAACCCTTTTTTATCTTCACACTTCCAATCAAATTATGTGACAGTAATGAGACAATTAAAAATTTTGTTTCCAGTTCATAGGTTAAGTGGTAAATATTATATTTCTCCATTAAGAACTTCTCTAAATAATGGCATATTGAAGATTTAAAATGAAAGCCTGATTTAGTATAGTGAAGAACTCTTTATCATTCTCGGTTCAGTGTAGAAAACAGAAAATACTCTAGTATTTTAAGCAGAAAGTAAATTAAAACAGAAAATTAGGTATTTACAAGGTCATTAAGAGGACTTTGGGTTCTTAGTGTGGGCCTTCGGGAAAGATTCTCAGAACATCACATGACAGACCCACTAGGGAGACTCTGCCCAGCTACTGTTCTGACTGTGGAAGATCTGAAATTTTACACTATTTGCAAGCTCACAAGTTAGCCTGCCACAGTTCCATAAATACTGGCAAAAGACACAAACTCTTAGAGACAAAGGACTTCATTACTTACGGCACAAGAGGTAACATGAACTTCAGGTTCCCATCATTTCCCCTTGCTCACCAAGTCTCAGGGGGATGACACATGACTGGATATGTATTTGTAAAATCATGAGCTTTTAATAATCAGGATATTCATCTGGTTGATATCACCTTTGAAATTGATGCAATTCATGAATGAGAAATTTGAGTGAATTTCATCTCTTAAAATTAAACCAACATTATAATTGAACTGAACCAAATAACGGTTTAGTAATATTTAAACATTTCATCATGCAAACATGTTATTCTTTCTATTGTGAGGAGGAAGTTGACAAAGATTCTGGTGTTATTGATGTGATCTAAAGGAGTATATATAATCCCAGTGCTTAGTATTTGGCGTCATTCTGTGTGAACAGATGTCTTGTTCTGCTCCTTTCTTTTTCGTCACTGCATTAAAAACATGACGTCACTGCATTAAAAACTGATGTCTCAGAGTTTCTTTAACTCAGAAAATGTTTCTGAGTATAAGTAGATGTCTAATTACTAAAAGAGCTATTCACAGGTGTTACATTAAGGAAAACGTTACCACTTTATAGCAAACATATCTTTTATTGCAGACATATCATAAGAAAAAAAATGATCTTTTACTCACAGTAGCCAGTATGTTTTCTTTCCTAAATAACTCCAGCACCCTCTAGCGACAAATTTCAAAAAAAACATTCTTTCCATTTACTCTCCAGGAAAATACAAGAAAACTTTAAGAAAGAATAAGTATAATATATTAATGTCAGTAGTGTTAGTCTTATCATAGCTAGTTATCTCTCTGGCTAAATATTTTGGCTTTTCCATTGGTTTTCTCTTAGGCTTCAATACAATATTCCTGTTTTCCTTACCACTTTATTGTTTTCCTTACCACTTTATTGTTTTCATTGTCTCATTTTCATGTCCCTTTTAATTATGAGCTTTTTTTTCTAGCATTTATTTGTGTTTGTTTGTTTTCTTCCTTTTTTTTCTTTTCCTTTTCTATCCGAGATCTCAGCTATTCTCTTGTTTCCATTGTCTTCATTCTAAAAGTGGCCAAATCTGTGTACCTCTGTTATCATCTTTACCATATCTCATTATCTGATGGATATTTCCACAGAAATGCCCTGATGTTTCCTTAAACACAAGATGTATAAAACCATACTTTTCATCTTCTCTCACCCTCAATGTTTGCATTTCTATTAGTGACACCCCCTTTTTAAACCAGCGCCAAAGCTTAGAAGATGGACATTCTTTTCATTCTCACCCATCCGAAAGCCCTCAAACTCACCATGCATACATATACATATGCAAGTGCTCTCTCTGTTATTTTGCTTGGAAAACTCTGAAAACTGTTACCCACCTCTCTGAGCCTATCCCTCAGGTCATTGCTTAAGTCCCACTTCCTCCTTGAATCCTTTTGTGATTACTCTGGCTCATCTTGATCTTTCTCCTTAGCCATAGCTATCGTCATCAAACACATCGACGTTCAATTTCATTACTAGTTTATTATGCTCTTCATGTTTTAAACAATTAAGTGGTGCCTTATAATTAAATTGTAATTAATCTTTTTTTAAAAAGAGTCATTCATATACTTCTTTCAAAATTCCAGTTGCACCTAGCATAATGCGAAAGCACACAGCAGAAAAGTAGTAAATGCTTATTGAATTGACTTCAATAGAAGTAGTCATACATCTTAGCAAGAAGAATAAATACCATACCACAGACACTCACTGCTGGAGGGCCCCCAAAACAAGAAAGTCCGTTGTGTCTAGATCATATTTTGTAGTTAACAAAAGTAACATGTAAGAGATCTAGGTGAATTTTTTGTTCACTCCAAATTTAATAAGTTAGGATTATTATAAAAATGTTAGTTGGCTACCTTATGGAATCAGAACTCTCGTGGATTGGCACCAATCCCAAAGACTATTTATTCCTGGACATTTTAATATATTAGTTTACTAGCTTTTTGATTTAGGGGCAAGTTATGTAACCCATCAACTTCAAATTTTTTCAGTGGTTTATATGAGATTATATGTATATTACTCCTATCACTTTTGGCTCTCCTGGTCCTCTGGACCGTCTTCTGGACTTCTGATGAAAGCACCCAGCGCTCCCTGGGTCAGCCCTCCTGGCCCCGCACGGTTGCACGGCACCCTGGGAACAGACTCCTCCCCTTTTTTCCACATCTGTGAGGCAAACCTTAGCTTCCTATCCTTCCACCACTCCTCCTGAGTCTCCTGGTTTGTGTCCTTTCATCTCCCTCACCCCACGGCTTCCTGATTTCTCCCAGAGATGATCACAGTAGACAATAGCATCTGGAGGAAACTTTGATTCTTGAAGTCACTGGATAACTGAAAATCCAGCTACCATAACATTGTCAAAATGGAACAGAGAGATTCTTTGAAAGCAACCTCAATGCAGTTAGAGAGAGAGAGAGACACACTGGCATTTCAAAAGCAGCAAATAGTTTTGAGAGAATGAGCCAATACTTATCCATCTTCTGACTTTCCTCCAGTCTCTTTAAAATGATATTTGTGTTCTAGGGGGAAAAAACAATGATTTTGAATACCAGCAATGTGACAGCAGTGATAGGAGCAATATACATATAATCTCATGTAAACCATTGAAAAAATTTGAAGTTGATGGGTTACATAACTTGCCTCCAAATCAAAAAGCTAATAAACTAATGTGTTGTAGAAATAGATCTGATCCCAAAAGCTATTTTACATCTACTCTGCCATGCTGGCTGCCTATCTGTTCTTTTTAAAATGAAATAGCTAAGATTTATTGTACACTTATTTTCCCAGACAATGTGGTAAATTCTTTACTGGTGTTTATTTCATTTAATCGTATGAATTAGGGACTATTATTAGTCTTATATCACAAAGAGAAACGTAGACTTAGAAATCTGCCTTTCCCTGCCCCAACCCCTGCCTAAATATCCTTGTGCAGAGGTCCACAGTCGCCCATAGGACTTAACCCAAACTCCTTAATTTGCACTGAGAGTGCTCCAACCCTTATTTTTCTACACAGATAATCTCCTCCCCTAGATCAGGACATTTGGGCTCACCGAGTCCAGTTCCTATATCTGTGTTTGGTCTGACTCTGGCTTCTTTCTGGAGTGCCCACCCTTTTCCTGTTTGTTTAACTCCTAGCTTTCCTTCAATTCCATACCCATGCTCCCTCCACTATTCCTCTGGATTTCTTACCACTCATATTTCATCTTTAGACAAGGCTGCCTTCTGTTTTAGTATTCTCTTCTTCTTCCTGCTTCTTGTTACCTCACTAAAGTATACATATCTCAAGGGCAGGAACTGCTTTTTAAATTTTTCTGTAGTGTTACGTCTTTAATATTTGATAGTGGCACCAAAACAATATTTCAGAAATAATATCGCGATTAAAAAAAACCTAAAAGATATTAAAGATACTGAAAAATAAGTATTTGATTATTCAAAATATCAAATGAAGATGGTTTTCTATTTCCTCTCTGCTTCCATATTTCTATTAAATAAAGACCCAGCTTTGCAGACTGAATTAGACCCACCCCACTGAAAGACATTAATCAAAGTCTTAGAGCTGGAGGGAACTTCAAGGTTGCTGAGTCCATCTCTGTGCCCTAGTAGGTCCAGTAAATAATTTATCACTATTTTATTTATATACATATATACATAGTATTTTATTGTTGAACCATTTGTGGGCAACTTACAGATATTATGCCTCTTTTCCCCTAAATATTTCAGGACATTTTCTTATGTGATCAGTGTATCATTAGCAATTCAGAAACTTTATTATTGATGGAATACTATTATCTAATGTACAGTCCAAATTCAATGTTTGTCAATTATCCATCCATTTAAAAGACTTTAGAGCCTCTAGCCTAATCCTTTAATCTGCAAGACTATTTTAGTCCTTTTGTTTCTTTCATGGCATTGACATTTTTGAGAGTATAGGACAGTTGTTTTTTTACAGTGTTCCTCAATTTGGGTTCATGTGATTGTTTCCTCATGATTTAATTCAAGTATACGGTTTTGTTTGGAGCACTGTGTGCCTAATAATTGTACCCGTCTCAGTGCATCATGTCAGGGGGCACATGAGGTCAATTTACCTAATTTTTTTCAGCCACATTATCGACGTATGATTGACATACAAAAAGCTGTAATTTTAATTATGTACTTGATGAGTTTGTTGATAAGTATAACCTGTGGAACCATCACCACAACCTATGCTATCAACAAATAAATCTACTGGCTGCAAAATTGTTTTCTCACCCTCTTTATTATTAATTTTTTGTTATGGTGGTAAGAATGCTTAACATAAGATCGACCCTCTTAGTAAATTTTTAAGTATACACTCTTTGATTTAGAAATAAGGAATGGTTTGAGGGCAGCAAATGCTGCAGCTAGTTAGGTGATTCAGATAATCCAAAATCTCTGTAAAATTAAAATTCTGTTTGCAATGTGGCTCTGAAATCGCTTTCTCAGCCTCCTGTGCAACCTTATGTGAGCTGGGAGTGATGGCATGATCTGTCTTGGATGCCTTCTATCCTCAACTTTCAGACTCCTTTTCCATCACTTCTGTTATCCTCCTCTGATGACCTTACTCCTCTTTCTCCAGCTCCTCTAGTGTATCAAGTGTAAAGCTGCTAGCATTCCATGGTATGGTAGAAAAGGAGCTGGATTAGGAAAAAAAACAGATTCTGTTCCCATCTTTTTCACTAACTCTGTGATCCCACAAATCACCAAACTGAGCTCTCTGGGCTCAGTTTTTCCATTGATAAAGGGGGGAATGAGATTAGATGGTCATGGGCAGCCAGTTAGTTCAATTGGTTAGAGCGCGGTGCTCTTAACAACAAGGTTGCTGGTTCTATTCCCACATTGGCCACTGTGAGCTGCACCCTCCACAACTAGGTTGAAAACAATGACTTGACTTGGAGCTGATGGGTCCTAGAAAAACACACTAAAAATAAATAAAAGTTAAAAAAGAATTAGATGGTCACATTAATGTGATCAGCTTTTATTCATGACTGTGTATGTGACCATTCAGCTAGTTATTCTCATAACCACCACATTGTATGCTGTAAAGTGTAAATGTTTTTGATTTTTTTTTTTTTAAGGTTATAGCTGAGCAAGTGTCAGATAAACACTTGGAAGAGGGCCGGCTTTATCCTCCTTTGAACACCATTAGAGATATTTCTCTGAAAATTGCAGAAAAGGTAAAACCATTCTAGTTCAACTTCATTGTTTTGCCTTCCTTCTATTGTTAAGTGTGCATTTTTAGGTATTAAAATCCACTACCTGTATCAACTTATTTGAGAAGGCACAGTGCATTAGTAGAGCTTAGGAACTATGTTTGGTCCTGAGAAATGGAAGAATTGGGCTGAATCGTTACTTCCCCTATCATTCTTTTTCTCTCCCATAATTTAACTAATTCATTAGGTTTCCTTTGACCTAGAGTTCCACCACTTCACCTTTTTTTAAGTCAGTGTTTTCCATATCACTCTTATGAAAGTCACCAAAATAATGTGGATGTGGTAGAGTGACATTTAGACCTTGAACCCCATGCCTTATCCATGTCTCATGGCGTTTGGCATCTTAAAGATCACAACTGGGAAGAAGGCAAAGCAATGAGGGCAAACAACTCAATGAGGGCAAACAACTCAATGAGGGCAAACAGACAAGCTATTGAAGGAAGCAGCTATAACTACAATGAGAGTTATACTGACGTTTTTGCAATACGATTATATTAGTTTACGCGAGCTGCCATAACAAAATACCACAGACTGGGTGAGTTAAAAAAGGAAATTTATTTCCTCCCTGTTCTGGAGGCTAGAAATCTAAGACTAAGGGGTAGGCAGATCTGGTTCCTTTGGCGACCTCTCTCCTTGGCTTACAGATGACTGCCTTCTCTCTGTGTCCCCATGTGGTCTTTCCTCTGTGTATGTGTAGCCCTGGTGTCTCCCTGTGTGTCCAAATTTACCTTTTTGGTACGGACACCAGTCCACTTGGGTTCAGGTCTGCTCGAACAGCCTTATTTTAACTTAATTACCTCTTAAAGGCCCTATCTCTCAATACAGTCACTCTCTGAGGTACTGGGGTTAAGGCTTCAACATTTTGGGGTGACATAGTTTAGCCCATAATAGTAATTAAATTAGGGTTTATCAACCTCAGCACTATGCACATTTTGGCTGGATAGCTCTTTGTTGTAGGGGCTGTTCTGGGCATTGTAGGATGTTTGCAGCATCCTCGCCTTTTTCCATTAGATGCCAGTAACCTTTGCATGGTTTCCAGACATTGCGAAGTGTTTCCTCAGAGGCAAAATTGTTTCTGGTTGAAAATCAAAGCTATTAACAAGTTTATCAAAACAACACCATTTTAGATTTATATGTCATTATTTATCTTGTTGATTGAGGGAAAATGCTTCAAAAACCAAGTAATTATCAAAAAAATGTTAGATAATTGTCTTGGTTATTTATTTATGAAAGAATGAAAGAGTATGCTCATATTTTTTCCTAGTTTGTGTCTACTTGTTTTTAACTAGTTTGAATTATGAATACACTGAACAGCATACTATCATGTTAAATTCATTTTGAAGATTTAAATGAAAAAGAGTTAGCATCTGATTAGAGGATAAAGTAAGGACGCGAAGGACAGCAGGAGAGTACAAGAAGACTCAGATATTACACCTAGAATAATGAGCAAACCTGATCACATAGGAGTTGGGAAATCACGACTAAGACTCAACGTCAACGAGTAAGATGATATAAGTCGACTGAAAGTTTGAAGTATCAATGGTACATTCAAATGTACAATTTTAACAAGTAGATGGAAATGACTGAAACTTAAAGAGACACTAGATATAAAGATGTGGGAATCATCTCCGTGTGGTAACAGATGAAGCTTTAGGAATAGTTGGGATTACAAGAAAGCAAGTATAGAAAGGAAAGGAAACTGAGGATAGAACACAGTTTATTTTCTGTCTAGAAGACAGAAGAAAGAAGGCAGCTAAGAAGGAAAGTAGTCATGTCTTTAAGAAGAGACTAAGAACTGAGCAGCATGTCAGAAATTAAAGAAGACAGTGTCAGGATGGGGGTAGAAGTTGTGATAAAAAGAATCAAATCCTGGTGAGAAAAATTAGCCTGAATGATGACAACTTTTATTTATACTTATGAAGTCATCAGGAAATTTATAAAAGCATTTTTAATAGGCAACGTTAAGAAGCCTGAGAATTAGGAAAGTAATAAAATCTAAGCCACTCTTGCAGAGTTTGGGATTAACAAGGAGAGAGTGAAGATTTCACTGAGACAGAGGCTCATTAATATTGTGTGTCCTGGGAGCAGGAAGAGGAGTGAAATTCCACATAGTCTATGTCAGGAATGAAAAAAATCTATTTTGTTATAAAAGTGGTATACTGATTGCAAATAGGCACAAGGGATCTTTTTGGTGTGATGAAGATATTCTGAAACTGGATATGGCAACAGTTGCACAACTATGTAAACCTGAAAAATAATTCAATTCTACACTGAAAATGGTTGAATTGTGTAGTGAATGAACTGTACCACAAAAAAAGCTGTCAAAAATGTAATAATACCACATTATAGGCACTTTAGAAAATAGAGAAAAGGAAAATACTTAATATTCTACTTTTCCAACATTAGCATTATTCTCAGTTTGGTGTGTTTGCTTTCAGTCTTTTTTCATTTGTTTGCTTTCTTTTCTAACATCATTATAATAATGTATGGTATATACATACTTTTGTTTCCTGATTTTTTTCATAAACATTTCTCAATAATACAGCACAGTCTTTATAATCTTAATATTTCACAAATGCATAATTTTACATTGAGACGAGAATACTTAATCATTCTAATATTCTTCAAAATCAGACTTATCCAAATAAGTCTATTGTACAGATAGCTCCTTGATGAAAGGAGTTAATCGAAGAGCACATATGCAGTAATTAATTCTGACAAGAGGGCGAATCCATTTTTTTCAAATAGAGGAAGAGAGGATGTTTGGAGATAAAAGAGAAGATAGTTTAATTTGATGAAAAGGGAAATTGAGATCGTTTTCTCTAATTAGTTGGAATTTTCTCAGTAGAGTGATGAGAGTCAAATGGGCACTTGATGGGGAAAGGTTTGAAATTACCTTGTGGGAAATATGAGAGGAAGGGTGTTTTTTGTTTGTTTGTTTGTTTAAGGAAGATAAAAGCACAAAGTGCAAACAAATAGGCCCAAGTAAGGTTAGACAAAGTGTTATATCGCAGGAGACAGCCATGAAGGAGAAAGTCAGCACTGAGTGTTCCCTGGACTGGGGATGAGAATGGCGAGTATGGTGCAAACACACAGAAACGAGGTGCTGTGATCCTGGGAAGAAGCACTGGAACTGCCTGTGGAGTCTTCTGGTTAGATGAGCTGGGTCAAGAGACCCTAGGATAAATAAAGAGATTTTATAAGAGTTTGTGGTCAGAATAGGGATTGTTGAAACTACAAGGTGTCCGAGTTCAAATTTAGTAGGATATTAAGGTATTTAGTTCGAGTTCATTATCAGTTAGGTCATTGGAAGACTTTTATACCACTGTCTTCACTGAGAAATCCTGGTATAATCACCCTTGAATAAATCTCTTCTATTCATATTTTCCTTAGTTGCCAATATATTCACCTCTTGCTATATGATTACATTTTCATTTTATATCTTCTTTGCTGATGTGTGCTTTCATTACAATGCAACCTAATTTATTTGAAAACAGACAAGATATAAAGTATAAATTATGTTTTTAGAATAGATAAAACTTCTGACATGTGTTTACCATGATCTCTATTCATTAAAACAACTAATATTCTTTTCTTATTTCTAGATTGTGAAAGATGCATACCAAGAAAAGACAGCTACAGTTTATCCTGAACCCCCAAACAAAGAAGCATTTGTTCGTTCTCAGATGTACAGCACTGATTATGACCAAGTTCTACCTGATTGTTATTCATGGCCTGAAGAGGCCCAGAAAATACAGACCAAACTTGACCAGTAGCATAATAGCTGACATTTCTAGCTCCATTAAGGAGATCTTGAAGTCTTTCATAATTTTTAAAGATTGGAATCTTTTATAATGATTCATAATATGCTAATTTAAGATAATTTTACTTTAACAATCTGAAAATTTACAGAAGAATATTAATATAGTTTAGGGTAAACATCACACTAGACAGTTTTGCTTCATTTACTTTCTTGTTGTTTATGGTTTCCATCTTAGTTTGCCCAAGTTCTCTTTAAAAGGCATTATACCTACTACTGAGAACTTCATCACTTTTATATAGGGAACTATGGGAAGCCACAAATAAGGAATAAATTGATATGATTAAATTAAAATCCATAATTCTTTTCTTGACCATTTTGTAAAAATCTACTGTTTTTTATAAAGACAGAAATGAATTGAGGCATAGATGAACTTTTGCTCAAAATAGAAACACTTTGTTGCCTAGAGAAAAGTAACTTCTCAGGTATTTTTATTCCACTCCTAGATTATATTTGTTTTTTCTTTTTCCATGTGCAACTGAATTCTAACATTTCTAAGAAAGATAATTTCTGTTTATAATGCCTTGTGCAGCCTTAGATTTTACTATTCTTTCCCCATTGGTACATCTTCTTATCTCCTTGGCCTCAGTCAGAACCCCATGGAATAGCATCCTTCTTTCCCCTGACTAAGTGCCCTGTCCTTCAGTTCCACATTGCTGTTGCTGGGCCTTTGCAGACTGTGGCTCCTGTCTGGAGGTCGGTACCTCGGGCCAGCTCAGCGGAAAAGTGGGAAGAGCTAAGCTCCTTGAGAAAGGGCTGCCTGCAGAGTTGACCTCCTAAGACAAAGATCTCCAGAGTCAGGAGCAAGAACATGGTTCTGAGACAAGCTGGTCCCACTTGAGTGACCTGCTCTAATCTCCCCTTGATTCGCTCAGGTAATTCAGAGCTCTGTGTTGTTACAACAAACACAATTCCTTTGAGTTTGGAGAAAGTTTTGTAGCTTCTTCCCCAACATCAGAAATTATCTTTACATCAGATATTAAAATATTTGAATTACCATTAATAGTTAAAGTCTAGAAATTCATGTTACTTTCAAGTTTTACTTTAGAAATTAATCATTGAGGTAATGGAAACAATTGTAGGTTCTTAAGCTCAGGTACAATAACATTTGCTATTTGTAGAATTCGGAGAATTTTCTGTATTTGAAGTAATATTTTTAAAGAGTATAAGAACATGTTCAAGGTAAACTATATCAAAAAATGATTTTATTAAAAGTTGAAGGTTACACAAATTGTTTTAAGTGTAAGTAGAAGGGGTGGGATATTTCTGAACGTAAGACTTAATCAAGAATTTCCTGAATATAGTTATTTTGAAAGGATCCAGTATGCCAATTTCATGTCTGTTTCCATGTTGTCTTGTAGCTCTAACTGAATGTATTTACCAATGCAAAAGATTTATTAAAGTATAGAAAAAGTGAATGAATAAAATAATTATCTTTTTCTCTTAAAATGTTGTTACATTTAAAAATGATAATGCTGGGTCTTGGTGATCATGTGACAGGATACAATGAATTAAAAATATTCTAATAGCTAATTTCAGTATGAACTTCATTTAACACACGTGTGGCCATATTTGCCATATACTGTGTTGAATGAGCTACTTCCTTGTCCTCCGAGAAAGATAGGGAAACAAGCTTTGGATGATTACTTACTACTAGTATCACGTATTCTACGTACATTATATTATTTAATTCCCTTATGAAGTAGACTTTTAAAGTAACTTGCCAAGTCCACAGAGCTAATGAGTGAAGGAGGTGGGCTCTAAATCCATGTTTATCTTTCTTCTTAGTCTGTTCTTGTTTCACTGGAGTACAGTCTGGAATAGCACTGTCCAATAGAAAAGGAAAGTGAGCCACATGTATAATTTCTAGGGGCCTCATAAAAAGGAAGAAACAGGTGGAATTCATGTTAATCATATATTTTATTTAAACCACATATCCAGAGTATTTTCATTTCAAAATGTGATCAATATAAAAAGTATTAATGAAATACTTTATTTTGTTCATACTGAGCCTCCAAAATCCAGATATTTGCATGTACCTCAGTCATGAGGACATAATAGAACAATGGAATAGAACAGGAAGCTCACGGACAGACCCCCATGAATATATGAGTTACAAAGGTAGCACAACAATTAACAGATAAAGAAGAAAGTAAAAGGATTGGGAAAATTGGCCTACCACATGGAAAAGATTAAAACTGGAACCCTACCTTCCACTATATGAAAAGGTAGAGACCTAGGTATGAACGTTAAAATATAAAGCCAATAAAACCAATTGTAGCAAAATATCTTTGGGACCTCATAAACACAAACGTGGTTAAAAAAATTGATGGAATGATTTATCTCAAGACGGAAAGATTTTGGCTGAGAAATGGCTGCTGCCATGAAGCAGGGTAAAGAGTGAAGAAATACAGGAGTGTGGGATAGGTTGGTTGGTCTAGGATGTCATAAAAAAAGATAATCTGGGCTCAAAGGCTTAAATTCTTAGCTCAAGGCACAGTATAAAAACTAGAAAAATGCCTATGGTTTTGCAAAAAGAATCTCTTCTCTCTTACCAGCCATAAGGCTGAAATAACTGAAAACCAAGGTCAGACTTAACCTGCTTGTTGCCAAATTATACCAGGAGTTGCATGCACAGCCTCACTAGGCCTATATAAGAGTATGGAGCAGGAAACAGTAGGACCTTGATTTGGAATGGGGATGTATGACGAGGGGGTTTTGGAGGACTTGTGACACCCTAAACTAGGTGAACAATAGCTCAAGTGTGGGTTCTGAAAGACCTGTGTCCCACGAAACCCCTCAACTGCAAGCTAACTAGAACACTTCACATGTTTTCCCTTGCTAATCAAATTGGGAGCAATTCCTGTCTAAACAGCTTGTTACCGCCTTGCTTGAGGATCTTGAAATGACCCGTTTACCTCCTGCTCCTCCCACATTCCTTCTCCTTTCCTCTATACACAGAATGTCAGATTTCAGCAGGGAGAGTATCTGTGATGGATACAATTAAAAAGACAAACCCAGGAGGAGAAGACGCCCACCAAAAGAATTCTAGACTTTGCTCATTTGTATTGGCAAAAACTGAGGAAAATGTATGGGATTCTGAAAACGTACTGAGGAAGGAGAAGTGTAATTTTTGATTGGGTAGAATTGATTGGTAGAGGTGCACTTGCCACGGGTTCTGGATTCGGCGTGCTGCCTTGAACAGCTGGAAGTGATTCTGCCTGTTGGTTCAGTGAGATGACTGAAATGCAGACTTAATAATGGCCCGCGTTACATAAAATTGAGAACACAAACATTCCTTTGAAATAATATAAAGGAATTTAAAGATTTACAAAGATGGGAATGTTTGAGTGGATTTGTCGTGTGCAATCAGACCATCCTAATCCTAATGATTCCCTAACAGCATCCATGAAAAACCTTTTCTAATTGAGGTATAATTAATACATATTAGTTTTAGGTGTACAAATGATTCGCTATTTGTAGATATTGTAAAATGACCACCACAATAAGTCTAGTTAACATTTGTCACCGTCCATAGTTACAAAAATGTTTCTTTCTGGTGATGAGAACTTTTGAGATTTATTCTCTTAGCAACTTTCAGATATGCAGTACAGCATTAACTATAGTCAACGTGCTGTACATTACATCCCCATGCTGTATCCCCAAACTGCAAATTTGTACATTTTGACCCCCCTCCTCAATTTCACCACCCCCACATCTGGCAACCACTAGTCTGTTCTCTGTGTCTATGAGCTCGTGTTTTTGTTGTTGTTGTTTTTTAGATTCCACGTTTCACTTAGCATGCCCCAAAGTTCCCTCCATGTCGCAAATAGCAAGATTTCATTCTTATCTAAATAATGCAAATACACACACACACACACACACACACACACACACACACGGTGCCAAAAAATGTATACATATCTTAAGAATGGAAAAAACTATTAAAATTGTAATTATACTGATAATGAAAGATGAATACGTCACGACTGACTTCTGCAATTACAAGAGATGCTTAAAGTGGTTCCTATCAGCATAATTTGAATATAGTTTTTTCCTTTCGTAAAATGTGTATACATTTTTTGGCACCCTCTGTATATATATATATATATATATATGTGTACACACACACACACACACACACACACTTTATTCATTTACCTGTTGGACATTTTTGTTTCTGCGTCTCGCCTATTGTAAATAATGAACCTATATGGAGCCTATATATCTTTATGAATTAGTGTTTTCATATTTCTTCAGATAAGTACTCAGAAGAGGAATTGCTGGGTCATATGGCAGTTCTATTATTAGTTTTTTTAGGAAGCTCTATACTGTTTCCCACAATGGTTGCATCAGCATACATTCCCACCATAAGTGCACAACTGTTCTCTTTTCTCCATATCCTTGCTAACACTTACTGTCATTTTGATAATAGCTATTGTAGCAGGTGTGAGGTGTTATCTCATTGTGGTTTTGATTTGCAGTTCCCTGATTAGTGATGTTGAGCATCTTTTCATGTACCTGTTGGACACGTGTCTACATCTTAGACAGAGAGTAAAACCAGAATGTACTGTTTCATGAAAATGCTGTAAGCCCCCTGGCACACACAGCAATGTTTGGCATCTAACAATGTATCACAAAATGGGAGTGAGGCAGTCCCCTCCACGTTACTATATCTCAGCACCCAGTTTTGTCACCCTGAAGGGACCAGGACATCAGTGGGGTACCTGGGAGCCAGCAGGGAGCTCCCTGAGAAAGGGCAGTAGTAAGCAAAGAGAGACCATGGAAACCAGAGAATGCTATAGAGGCAGCTCAGGACACCCCTTCCACAGGTGAGACGCCCAGAAATTCTTGGGGAAGGGTAGATACTTTGTAATGAAAAAGTTTGGCAAGTGCTACTTTAATAGGGGTTATCACTAAAATAAACTCATTTTGAAAAAAGTTGGTGAAGCCTGTGGAGCTTGGAATTTTCAGAAGAGATGGCAGTGACTTGTCACCAAATTGTAGAGCTTGATTTTTTTCCCCCCAGTAACGTGATGGTCTAGAGCCATCCACACTGCTCCTTTCAACACTTTTGCCCTGGCACATGAGCAAAAGCTGCCAGTTTGCATCAGCTGTGGGACACCTTGTAGATAAGAAACCATATGTAAACAGCCAAAGAACACGTGTCATCTTCATTATTCTTGAGACTTCATTACTGTGATCCTTCTGCCATTAGTTAGGATCTAGTTTTGCTAAAAGAAAAAATTCAAAATAGGAATTTAGCATAAAGTAAAAAACGTAATAAGCATGCCCTCTCTTTGCTCTCATTTGAAACTTGATTTAGAATTCATCTCCAGTCATGAGAGTGTGGTGTGCCATCTGCGTGCTTGCATCATGAAAGGGAGAGATGTTACTCTAAATATTTGTGAGTTCAGAGCTGCCATTTGACTACTGACTATGGGCTTTGGACTCTTTAATCAAATAAGTGTCATGGGTTGAATTGACTGTTTTATTAATTTACAATTAAATAGTTTTCAGTTAACACAAGAACATAGGGATAACATCACGATTGCACTGTTACAAAGTTAAAAGCCCCAGGTGTTTCATTACCAGATAAATTTGGAAGCTAGGTTTCTCATGGAGGATGCTAAATAGCCATCGGCCCTTTTAGTTTGGTTTTATTAATAGAAATGCTACCAGAGTGCAATTACAAGCATAGGCCTTTTCATAGCTTCCTAGGAGTCTGAACTTTTGCTTTCAATACCAAATAATATCTGGAAAACATGCTCACTTTTGTGTTTTTTTAGAAATTCTAAGAACTGACCCAGATTCATGTGGTAGTCATTCCTTAATCCATAGTCACCGTGGGCCTCAAGGAGCAATTCTTCAAAAGAATGGAACAGACGCAGATCTTCCCCATTTCCTTCAGTTTCAATACTTTCAGCATGCTTACAGGAAATGTGTTTCCAATTGGGATACCTAATTGTGTGCCAGAATTCCTCACAATGCTCTTTGAAGCCCTCCACACAGATTATACCAGGCTTTCCTGTCATGCAAAATCCAGTCACATCTAACCTTTTCCCCACATCCAAAATCTTTTTCCTCAGGTCCTGCTGATATATATGGTGGCTGTAGATCCACATTCGAAGGAATGTGTTCTTGACCGGCTTTGCCTGTGTCGATGGTTCGTACAGGAGCTTTCTGCTCAGGAAATAAGAGGCACTGTTGTCCTGTAACCACTGGATTGCTGCACATACACGGAGCTCACCTGGATCAAAAGTCCCTATATAAGAAGTGAGACCTTTGTTGAGAAGAAGCTGTTGTTGTCTGTCAAGCTCAGATGACCGTCCAAACAACTGTAGTGCTACATAGGGGTAGCTGTGAGGCATGGTTACTTGCAAATCAATTTTTACCTTAAAATGAAAATCAAATAGATTTAAGTACCATAAAATCACCTAAGCTAGTTTATCAATGGCAACTGCATGATTTTGATAAATATCATGGCTATTATTACTATTAAGTGTCGGCTATGTGCCACTCTACTAAGTACTTTACATACCCTATTCCTTCCATTTAGGCATTCATTCATTCTGATATTTGTCAAACACCCAACCATGTGCTAGTTATCCTATGCTGGAACAAAGAAATGAAGATACTATTTCTGCCCTTTATGAAGTCTAGAGCCTAATTAAGGAGACACACAAAAACAAATAATTACATATATCAAATATTTAACTTCGATGGTGAGAAGCATTACCATGGAAAAGTACAGCAATCCACTGAAATGTGTAACCAAAGGATTACACATGTGTAACCAGGTTCCAGTCTGGAGAACCAGGAAGTTTCCACTAAGGGAATGACAACTTAAAGATGAGTGGGAACAGCTAGAAGAGTGGTTTTCAAATGCCTAGTCCACTTGTTACCTATATTCTGCTAATGTTGCTGGAGATAAATGAATCAGAAGATGAAGGTAAATTCATTTTTAATGTTCAGATTTTCTATCTGTATTTGCTTATGGTCTTATGGGGGCCACCAATGACACATTCATTCACTCCTGAAAAGCTAGTTTTGCTAGAGGCAATAATTAGATTTGTGAAAATCATGATATATATACAAGGTAGTCCATACTATAGTAGTTGGGTTGGTAAAACACTGGATGAGTGAGCAAAATAATAATGGTAGTATAAGATTGCAAGATGTTTTTAATAAAAACATCAGGCATATTTGTTGAAAAGGGTGTACATATTTATGTAAAATTCAGCATGTTTATTGAAGAAAATTTACAGGGCATCCAATGTTTTACATATTTTGCTTTCAAACAAGTAAAGGAAATATACATCTGGAATATTCTCTCTTTCCTGGACTGAAAGCTCATGTTCCAAGTGTTTCCAATAAAAACTGGGTACCTGGCAACAATTAAAACAACTCAGGACACCTACCTTGGGCTCATCGATTTGGAGTGTAATTTCAAATTCAATTTTTGGTGGCAGTGCCTCCCTTGTGCCTTCCAAATATCTCTTTATATTCGTCAGGACATTTACATCCTCAAGTTTTATTTCTCCTTGGTTGGGAAACATAGAAAACAGCATTTCCATTTCCAGTAGCTGAAGCTGCAGGCATTCTTTCATTGAAGCGGAGGACATGTCGCCTCAAAATCAACCTGCCAGAAAAACTGGAAAGGCTCAGGGACACTGGGTTTGTCAGTTGGCGGTGTCCAGCGAAATTTCTCGCAGGTCCCTTTGCGTGGAAGCAGTTTTGCAGGAACGCTAGGCACTGAGCACTAGGGGCACAAACAGGAAAACTTACACTCTTCTGCTTTATCTCTGGACCCCAAAATCTAGTATGCACAACATCCCCCCAACATATTTCGCTAAAATTCAGCTTCCCGGTCCCTTCCCCCCCCCGCCCCCCCCAACATTCTCTCTTCCGACCTAGATCCGGGAATCTGGACTTTCAACAAGTGTTAGGAATTATTCCGTCGCAGGTGGTTGGCAAACACCTGCAGACGTTCTGCAAGCCTGAAAATGAGAGGCAGGGGGGCCCAGCTTCTGAATCCTCCCAGGTCTCAGGCTGGGACGGAGCTGGTGGCTGCGGCGAGGAAGGCCCGCAGAGCCGGTGCGGCGGGGCTCTGGGTCCCCTGGTTCTGGGGTCTCCGAGGCCCCGCTGCCCCCAAGGCCAGTTGTCCCCCCTCGGCCCCAGCGCCACAGACCCCCCGGGATGGGCCTCTCCGCCTCTCCCGAGAGCCACACCGGCCCGGGGAGGCATCGTACGACCTCCAGACCATTTGGATCCACTTGCCTCTGCCCCGAGGGGCCCAGGTTTAGGGGGATCTCTTACAGAAACAGAAATAAAATGACATTTAGTAAGAGCTGGGGCGGGGAGATAGGGAAGGGGCGGCGACACGAGAAAGCTTCACCGCGTCAAAGGTTTGGGAGAGGAACCTCGAGAATCGAAAGAGGATGCGGGAGGCTGGGTGGCGCGCACTGTGGCTGAGGCCGCCGCGTCAGAGGCCCCAGATGCGGGATGGTATCCCCCATCCAACACCACTGGGACGGATGGACCCCGACTTCCCAGGAACGCGGGATCTGCCACCCCGAGACCCCAATATGGAGGTGGGGCTGCATATTTGCCGGTCGTAGTGCTCGGACGGCCCGCGACCCTCGGCCCCTACCCCCGGGCCACCGCGGGGGCCTCACCCTTCCTGGTCATTCAATGGAAACAGCCCCAAGCCCGCTCAGAACCCGGATCCGCAGTTCCGCCGGCGCGAGCTGCGCGCGACCCGCGAGGCGGCGGGGCGGGGCCAGAGGACCCTCCCCCGCCGTGATTGGCTAAAGGGCGTGGCGGAGGGCCGGAAGCCACGCAGAGCCACGTCTGCGGGTTCCGAGCGCGCCACTCTGGTTTCGGGCACCGCCGCGAGGTAGCGGCTCCGCGCCTTGGAGGTGGCGGGGAGTCTCCTGCGGAGGTGAGCGGGCGCCAGGGCTTGGTGGCGAAAGAGGACGTTCCGGTCCCCAGGAGTTCGGCCGACCACGCATAGTGGGCGGGCGAGCGGACTGCCCGACGCACCGCGCGCGGGACACACCCACCCGCTACTGCGCCGCGGGAGTCGGCCGGCCCGAGGGTCTCGTGCGGGCGGCCTCGTTCACTGGCCGGGGCGGGGGCTTAGGGCCTTGTGGGCCGTGAGCCGGGAAAAGTGCGGTGGTTCGCGGAGCTGGGAGGCGAGAGGAGCGGAGGAGGTGTTGGAGATGGAGCGAAGGGGAAGGGAACACTTAAGGTTTTCAGAGTGGAGGCCCTGTGCTTTTGGAAATAACTACTTTTAATAAAAGCGTTCACCTAACCCACTGAACGTAGTTTTCAGACCTAAAACTCATTAACGAGTGGATGCATTTTTATCTTAACGTTTTAAAAAAGGCCCTCTGGGTTTAACGGCTGGTGTACGCCCTATGAATAATCATGACACATTGCCGACTGGTCAGTTTTTAACAAAATGTGTTCATGCTTGCGAAAGAGATTTGATCGCTTTGGACCCAAACTGAGCCCGCTTGGCTGAATGCCAGCTTTTTCCAATTGGACAAAAGCAAAACATTTTTCACTGTTTTCTTTAACCTTTGTTCATTGAAGCCATGAAGGACAATAAAGAAAACAAGATACAGGCTTACCTTATTTTATAGCGCTTAGCTTTATTGGGCTCTACAGATGTTGCGAATTTTACAAATTGAAAGCCAGACCCTCCACCAGCAAAGATTGCCTGGCTTTATTGCGATTCTGGCTTTGTTGCGATACTCGCTTGGTTGCGATACTCGCTTGGTTGCAGTTGTCTGGAACCAAGCCGTAATGTCTAGCAGGTGTGCTTATAGTCAGGCTGGTAGCTGTGGGACTGCTGCTCATCGCTAGGCTAACAGGAAACGGAACGGATCCGGGAAGTGAATACATGACATACAACTGAGGTGGGAAACCCCAAGTGCCACTTAAAATTGGAGTATCCCAGAGAAGGAATTGGCTAAATGGATGAAGGCGAGTGGACTAATGGTCGATGTTTGATTTTTTTTTTTAATTAAAGGTAAAAAGAAGATATTGTGAGTTTCAGACCTTAATTTAGAAGGATGTCCTGATTCACCCTTATGAAAATAGAAAAATCCACCACAAGATGTATTAGGAGGTCTAGGCAGTCTTGGAGAGGAAGCGGTTCCCTTTGCCTTTCCTGTGGGAATATGCCTTTGTAGCCTGGGAAGAATTGCAAAAGACTACACAGATTTCTCAGCTATTTTGGATATGTAGGTCTAGCCCGTTTGAGAATAGGACCTCAGGTCTCACGTTATCACCAGCTGCCCATGTGAATTTAGGTTATTTAATTGAGGCCCAGGCTTAAGTTGTCTTTATTTGTAAAATGAGGTGAACTTGGATATCGTAGGAGTCTCTGAATCTAGGTATGAAATCTTCGTTTTAGTTGAGAGTGGACCATTTTAAGTTTGTCCTGGAGTCAAAATGGGTCATGAGTTGGAGACAGCCTGATCTCTGACCTGAATCTGCACTGGAGTGGACAGTATAAGTTGGGCAAGGTCTCCTAGGTAATCCTAACTTCCAGGACTTACTCTGCCATCCTTTTTTCTCTCACTAATTTCTTGACTAATTGCAAGAAATGCAAAAGAACATGGTTCTTTTTTTTTGGGGGGGGGGTTGGTGGGAGGGAAGACAGTTCAAAATGAGGCATACCTGTTAGTTTGGGGGTGGCAGTTTTTGAAGCAAATGGTCCTTGAAAGATTAACTACTCCTGAAAAACATTTCTTCATTTTGTAGACATGGATTTAGATGCTATTACAAAACACTCAGCATTACATACCAAGCCCAATGGACTCATTCTTCAATATGGGACTGCTGGATTTCGAGCTAAAGCAGAACATCTTGATCATGTAATGTTTCGCATGGGATTATTAGCTGTCCTGCGGTCAAAACAGACAAAATCTACAATAGGAGTCATGGTAACAGCATCACACAACCCTGAGGTAATGCATTTAGTGCTCTGATAAAGCAAACCTTTATTCACAAGACCAAACCGTAGTGTCTGAGCAGTTTGACCCAAAGTATAAACTCTAATTCTAAATGCCTTCCCATTATGTGCCTTTGGATTTGAAACAACTTTTTCTTAATGAGCGGTCATTTAGCTCATGATTACTCTTTAGAGGGTGTGGAGAGAATGAAATGAGATTGTAATTTATTGGAGTGGCCATATTAAAGAAAGAACAGAATGTCTTTCCTAGTTAGTTGTATTGTTACAGTATCAGTAATAAAAAGTCTTACCTCTGTTTATTTAGCAGAGATTAAATAAATTGGAAGCAAAGTGGAGGGGAGGACAAACATTTGGGAAGACTTAGCACATTTTGAAATTTTTCAGACAGGTTTTCTATAGATAGGGAATATTTTCCTATTCCGAATAAACAGCGACATAGGCGTTCCCAAGCATCCAAAAGTGAGCTTTGGGCAGAATACTGATGGGAGGCCTATAGCTCGTTCTAGTGTTTATTTTTTAAGTTTTCTTTTTTTATATATATATATATTTATTTTATTTTTTTTTTTTATTGTATTGAAGGGGAACAGGAGTTTTTTCCAAGTCGAGTTGTTGTCCTTTCAATCTTAGTTGTGGAGGGTGCAGCTCAGCTCCAGGTACAGTTGCCGTTGCTAGTTGCAGGGGGTGCCGTCCACCATCCCTTGTGGGAGTTGAACTGGCAACCTTGTGGTTGAGAGGACGTGCTCCAACCACAGCCATCCGGGAGCTCAGCGGCAGCTCAGCTCAAGGTGCCGTGTTC
Organism: Rhinolophus hipposideros; assembly: GCF_964194185.1. Classification (NCBI taxonomy): domain Eukaryota; kingdom Metazoa; phylum Chordata; class Mammalia; order Chiroptera; family Rhinolophidae; genus Rhinolophus; species Rhinolophus hipposideros. The sequence goes on from NC_138049.1 coordinate 66,986,834, forward strand.
AATTTTAGTTGCAGGGGGTGCTGCCCACCATTCCTTGTGGGACTCGAGGAATTGAACTGGCAGCCTTGTGGTTAAGAGCCCACTGGCCCATGTGGGAATCGAACTGGCAGCCTTCCGAGTTAGGAGCATGGAGCTCTAACCATCTGAGCCACCGGGCCGGTCCTATGATAAGTTTTTATCAAAGAGTTCCGTTTGACACAAACTGTTTTATTCTGTTCTGCCTGTGGCTAACTAATACATGGTTTGAATAATATGCTTCTGTTTTGTTGCTAGGGCATATGATTTTTGCCTTTTTAGCTAAATCAGCAGCAAGTTAAAGCTGTGTAACTAAATGAAGGATTATAACCTCATCGCCTCAAACAAGAGGACGTTGCTTGTCCATCTTCTAATTGTATGAGCATTCACTGTGAATGCTCACGTGTCTAAATGTCAAATTCACTGTAATTGCTTAATGACTTGTAGGCTGAGCCCCATATTTATTGCTAGCTCCAGAAGCACTTCTTAAAATAATTCTGAGTTGTTTCCTTCAGTTGACATTCACTCTGAACTATACTTTTTTTTTCGCCCCCAGAAATTTGAGCAGAATAGAATGAGGAGTCAGATTTCAGCTTCTATGTCACCCACTGGTTGATGCATACTGGCCATAAGGTTCTTAGATTCCAGAATCATAGCTGGAAGAATCTCTAGGTGCCCTCATTCTGCTCCAGCTGTGCCCTCTTCAGTTAACTGAAGGTTAATGCACACATGATGGCCTTTTAAAAAAGTTGGTGTAGCATAATGGTTGTTGGGATTAAGCGTCATATAGACTTAATGTTTTAATATCCATACTGATATTTCTCAGCTGTATGAACATAAGCAAATTATTTGCTCCGAATCTCCATTTTCTCAGCTTGGAATAATAATAATAGGATTATTAGATTGATACGTGGGACATGAGGATTTAGTGAGCTAATGTGTATAAAACACCTACTCTGGTACCTGGCATTCAGTAGAGGTCACTGGTGAAGCTGCTCAGCCCTCACAGTCTTTTGTTGAGGGAAAACAGGTTGAGTTTACTTATTGTTTGTTTTTCTTTTAAGGAAGACAATGGTGTCAAATTGGTTGATCCTTTGGGTGAAATGTTGGCACCTTCCTGGGAGGAACATGCTACTTGTTTGGCAAATGCTGAGGAACAAGATATGCAGAGAGTGTTGATGGACATCAGCGAGAAAGCAGCCGTGGATCTGCAACGAAAGGCCTTCGTAGTGATTGGTAGAGACACCAGGTGACCGTTGCAGTTACTGGTGGAAGCGGCTTTGGGAGCTCAGTATAACCTGTTGTATCAGTTTTAGTACCGGTGACAAATCAAAAGCAATAAGTAAAATAGAACTACTCTGAGACGGTCTCCCCTGCCTGGCCTTTGCAGTAGGATGTGGGAACTAAGTCACCACTGCAACTTGGGTTTTGGAGTCCGAACCCCAACTCCAGCTCTTAACTATATGATTTAGCCTTTTGGAGCTTCCCTTTGCTCGTCTATAAAATGTTGATAAGGCCTAATGAGAAGGCCTAAGGTTTTTGTGAGGGTTACATGAAATAATGTATGTAAAATATGCATTTCCTGGCATGAGAGAAGCACTTAACAAATGTCTCCCCACCCCTTCTATAAATTTACTTTTTTTGCCCCTCTAGAGTAAGAACACATGATTTTAACTCATTTTTTTTAGAGATTTATTTTGTAATCTGTTATTGTTGGTTCATATTCTTCTCTCATTTTCCCACGCTGAAGTTCACTGTAAAACATTAACAATTTATTTCTACATATCTGTCATATTTGGCAGATTTTCCCTTCCTTTACAAAAAGATATTTTTGTAAAATGTTAGATACAAAGTGTACTTTGAAACAGAAGCATTGACTTGCATAAGAGCTGGTTGTAGGAAGAGAGTCTAAAGGAGAGTCCTAGTTTCCTAATGCCTTGGACTGCTGTTTTACCCTTAAGTGTGTTATCAGAGGGGCTTCCAAATACCTGACTGGTATTTGTAGTAGCAGAAATAGCCAAAGGACTTATGTTCTGGAGCAAATTCTCTCTCAGTAAAGCCATCCCACATGCAATTGCCTCTTACCTATTCACTCATTTAAATGTTGTAGAACACCTTTTTCTACAATGCTGTTATATGATGATCTGCTTTATTTTCAGATCTATAAATAATTAGTCCTGACTTTTTAAAATGAAAAGTTCTGTAGCCATGGTGGTTTAATACTCAGTACTGCATTATACACTGCTTTCAGTATTTGTTACTGTTCTGAGCTAGTGTATGTGTAGTTATTGTAAGACTTGGAAAGGCATTTGGGTATGGTGTCATTAGTGTATTCTTTGTATCTATTTTCTAAATTCATTTAAAAGTGAAAATCTGTCCAAGAAATACATTGTGAAAGACTACTGGAAAATCCTTATACTTTACCTGAATTATTTTTTTCAGAGCTTTAAGACTTGGCAGGTTTCAGTTCAAATACAGTGAACTTATTCTGGAATTTGTAGCACATAATTTTAGCATTTGCTTTCAAAACTAGCTACCCTGTTGGTTTCAGGATGGGATGTATTATTTTCTTTCTTTTTTCTCCTAGGCCTAGCAGTGAGAAACTTTCACAGTCTGTAATAGATGGCATCACTGTTTTAGGAGGTCAATTCCATGGTATGTAGTTATCCTGAGTTGTAAATTAAATTAATCTTTAAAAAATATAGAAATTACAAAAGGAATACATGTTTTTTTTAGAAGTTTGAAAATTCAAATAAACAAATTTTTTAAAAATTGAACTCTTAGATGTGAAGTACTAGAGTTTAGAATTCAAAAATATTTTTAAAAATTTCTGGGTATACATATTTTGTTTTACCTATAGGAGATTATATGTAGGAAACACTGATCTTTAACAACTTTATTTACTTTAGTAAGGCTGAATTTCTTGATATAAAAACTCTTGAAGTTACTTGAAGATATTCATTCTGGGGAGCGTTTGTTAATATCAGGTGTCCCTTAATAGCTGATCATGTGTAGAATCAGCTGTTACCTGTCAAATAGTGATAGAAAATATCTTCGGCCTACTTACAATCATCATTTTAAGTTTTGATAGGTGGTTTTTCCTGTTTTATCAAATGAAGTATTAAATGCAATAAAACAGAGGCTAGAATCTTCTCACATCGTGTGCCACTGTGCTTGGAAGTGAATTTTCCTAGTGTCAGATTTTTCTCATTTAAAAATATCTTCTCTTGACCTTTTCTCCGTCCTTTCCAGCTCTGGTATCTTCCCTTCCTTCACAGTTAATCTAGCCTCATCTAAGAGTGCCCCTGGCTTGCTTCTCTCTTTGCTCTTCTGGTCATTGCTTAGGCTACTACAGGCCAGTCTCCATACTTGTCTGTCCAGTGAAATGTCTCCTGACACTCATCTGAATTGATTGCCAAATCCAGTGGCTTTTATGAAGTGGGGATTCTTAACCTGGGCCTGGGGACCCGTGGGGAGTGTTTGGGTAAGCTGCGGGGACCCTTTGGCTCTCCTGATACAGTGCATAGTATTACCTGTACTTGCACTGAGTTTCTCAAGAGAGGCTTCATAGCTTTTGTCAGATACTCAAAGGGATCTGCAACCTAAAAACTTTCAGAGTTTGTATTTAAAATTTTTTATTTCACTTTATGTCTTGGTAGCTTTCCACACTGTGACCTCCTTTTTTTAAGCTTCTACTTCCTTGACCACTACTGCTGATTGGTCTTCTCTGTGGGCTCCTCTTCCGTCTCTTAGTATGAGCATTCCTCACTTCTCTCATTTTGCATGATGTTTGAATGATCATCTTCACTGCCTTAGCTCCAGCTATGTATTTTATTCACTCATTTATTCATCAGACATTTCTGAATGCCTGTTATTTACAGTCTTCCAGTAGTCTTTCACTGTGTTCACAACCCATAGTAAAAAACCCATTTTACATCATGATGTGTTTGTGTATAAACTGAAATAAAAATCTCTGTGAACAGTACGTACCCATACTACATGATACGAATTCATTTGTTTCATTTACAAAGGCAGAAATGCTCGTGTGTCTCACTAAGTAGATTCCATGACCCACTGAGTGGCTTGGCCTGCAGTTTATAATGCGATGGTCTGAGTGATGTCTTTACCAGGTGGCCTGGCCCTACCCCAGATTCACTCTGCCCAAAACTGTATTTCTACCATCCCTGAATGGTTGATCTTTTTAGCACTTTCATTCTGTCTCTAGAACTCACTTTTCTACTGTTTTCGTTTATAAAAATTGAGTTTTTTTTAACCTTTCATTTCTCTTCAGCTTAGTGTATTTCAGCAAATGGAAAGTTAATGGAGCTGCAGTATAGGGAGAATGGGGAAGCTACTGGAAGGTAAGGGTAGGTTAGTGAGATAAGCAGGGGCCAGGTCATTCCTATAGGTCATGGTAAGGACTTAGGTTTTTCTCCAAATGTAGTGGGACTCCACTGAAGAGTTTTTATGTATGAGAATATGATCACATTTTTCATTTTACGCCGGTCACTGGCTATTGAGTAGAGAGACACAGGAAAGTTGTAAGAAAGGAAAAGAGACCTGTGCAGTATGAGGTCTGCCAGTTAAGTTTGCGAACTTGCCATGGTGTGCTTACGTTGGCAGCACTGTACAAATAGCCTGGTAAGATTTCATAGCCTTGTTATATCAGTGTCTCACAGCTGTATTCGTGTCGACGTGTGGCGGTGTCTTGCTGAGTGGCGTTCATTGCTGTTGCGTGTTTTTTTGGTGCCGTTGCGAAAATGTCAGAGCTTGAATTGGAGCAACGAACAAACATTAAATTTCTTGTTAAACTTCTCAAGAGTGGAAGTGAAATCAGGGACATGTTAGTCCAAGTTTATGGGGATAATGCCATGAAGAAAACAGCAGTGTACAAATGGATTAAACGTTTTTCTGAGGGGAGAGAAAATACTCCACTGATGAAGAGAGGTCCGGGCGGCCAGTAACGAGCAGAACTGACAAAAACATTGCAAAAATTTCTCAAATTGTGTATCAAAATCATCAGCTGACTGTGAGAAGCATAGCAGACCAAGTAAACATTGATAGAGAAACAGGAAAATCTTCATTGAAAATCTTGGCATGAGAAAGGTGTGTGCAAAAATGGTCCCAAAGGAGCTCACCAATGAACAAAAGCAAAGGAGAGTCGAAGTTTGTCAAGACCTTTTGGAGAGGCAAGATGATGTTTTGGGCCATGTTATCACTGGTGATGAAACATGGGTGTACCAATATGACCCTGAAATAAAGCATCAAAGTGCACGATGGAAGTCAGCCAGTTCTCCATGACCAAAACTTTCCTTCAATCCAAATCAAGAGTCAAAATGATGTTGCTAACCTTTTTTACATCAGAGGGATTATTCGTTATGAATTTGTACCAACTGGAAAAACAGTTAACCAAATTTACTATTTGGAAGTGCTGAAAAGGCTACGTGAAAAAGACGAAAACGATTTGAACTTTTCTCCAACAATTCATGGCTCTTGCATCATGACAATGCACCAGCTCACACGGCACTGTCTGGGAGGGAGATTTTAGCCAGCAAACAAATAACTGTATTGGAACACCCTCCCTACTTGCCTCATCTGGCCCCCAGTGTCTTTTTTCTTTACCCAAAGATAAAGGAAATATGGAAAGGAAGACATTTTGATGGCATTCAGGACATCAAGGATAATATGATGACAGCTCTCATGGCCATTCCAGAAAAAGAGTTCCAAAACTGCTTTGAAGGGTGGACTAAGCACTGGTGTCAGTGCATAGCTTCCCAAGGGGAGTACTTCAAAGGTGACCATAGTGATATGCAGCAATGCTATATGTAGCACTTTTTCTAGGATGAGTTCACAAACTTAATTGTCATATTGTGTAAGTGTATTAGTTTGCTAAGGCTGCCATAAGAAGGGACCAGACTGGTAGCTAAAACAACACAAATTTATTCTCTCACAATTCTGGAGGCTGGAAGTCCAAAATGCAGATGTTAGCAGGGTTGCTTACATTCTAGGCTTCTCTTCATTGCCTTACAGATAGCTGTCTTCTCCCTTTGTCTTCACATGGTCTTTCCTGTGCATGTCCTAATCGCCTCTTATAAAGATACCAGTCATACTGGATGAGGGCCTACACTAAAGACCTGATTTTAACTTAATTACATCCTTAAAGACCTATTTCCAAATATGGTTATATTCTGAGATACTGGGGATTAAGACTTCAATATATGACTTTTGGGAGGAAACAATATAGCCAATGACAATATGTTCATATATACAAGTACATTGTGTGTGTGTACTATGTCAAAATCAAAAAAGTTTGCAAATAACTTAGAGCACTCTGAATACACAATTTAAATTCATTTTAATATGTTCTAAATTTATGAGGCCTAGCCCTAATATTATAATGAAGTCTTAGGACTCCTTCAGTCTCCACATCTCAGGTCTTAACAGTTCAGAATTTAACTACCCCAGAGATACTCATAATGTAACATGAACATTCTTAGGAACATATAAGTAATTTCGCTGATGTTCTTACTCAACCATCACCTGACTATAAAAACAATCGTAGTGTTTTAGGTCTAGGGTTTGTTTATGAGTATAGAAACTCTAATTAATAGTTATAATCCCATCTTTTTAGAGAACATTATTCATTATTATAATGACTTCCCAAACTACCAGATTAAAATATAGTAACTTAAAGGTATAGTGTCTCTCCCCTCTCTTTAAACTCAAAGACCTCAAGTATCTGAAAACAGTTTAGTCAAGGTTACGGTATATCTTTAGGCCTGAGGGAAAATATTGATGGAATAAACCCTCTAAATTAAGGCAAAAATCCATTATTTAAAATATACAGACACCTAATTGGCAGACCTTGTTCTGTATGTTTTTGTCAGTTCTGCTCGTTACTGGCTGCCCTGACCTCTCTTCATCAGTGGTGTATTTTCTCTCCCCTCAGAAAAAAATTTAATCCATTTGTACACTGCTGTTTTCTTCATGGCATTATCCCCTAATTGGCGAACCTAATTGGCAGACCTCGTTCATGCAAGAGTGATGATAGTGAGAGAAATGGAAAAATTTGAAATTAATATTGAATTCAAAGAATTTTGTGATGTGTGATTAGGATAGAGCAGTGATGAATGACTTCTGGGTTTCTGGGTTGATCATTGGAATAGATGGTGATGTTTGGTAATTTTGATATTGCTCATAAAATCTTTTTGTTTCATTCTGTAGTATGTCTTTTGGAATATCCTTTTCCCCTCCTTATACTCTTTCATTGAGCTAGTCTAAGCTCTTTCCTACTTTTTTTGAAGTTCCTTCACCTCCTCCCATCTGATAATCCCTATAGCAGAGCCAAAGTTGCCTTCATAAAATACCAGTTCCATTGTATAATTGCAGGACTCAAGAACTTAAAATGACTTTTTGCCTCTAGTCCAAACTCTCATATGTGACTTTGAAGACCATTGACAGATTTAATCATTGAATTCATATTAGATATTGTTCCATCTCGGCTCTTTTTCCCTCCTGTTTCTTACTCATGGTGCCTTTTTTGTGTGGTTAGATTTTTGACTGTAAGCTGTTTTTCTTGAAAAAATATTTGTGGGACATTTTTGAGGTTTGTGATGAAGGTAATTATCTCTGGCAGAGTTTAGTGTTTGCTGCTTCAGCTGGGGGCATTACCTGGCTTGTTGATGACATGGTTTTTGATGACAAGGTCCTTTCAGACCCATGTCGTTCTGTGAATTGGGCTGGAAATCCATGGGAGGCCTGAGCTTCTGGCCACGGCTCTTCAGGGATGGGTTTTTTCCTCTGCTGTGCTCAATGGCAGTACCGCTTTTCTGGGAGAGGACTTGCTGCTTATTCACTCTGACTCCCTCATGACCTGAAAAATAGTCCTTTGGGGCTTCAGTTTCACGAGGGCCTCGTGTTCTACTGGGCTCCCCATCTTAGAACAATATGGACTTTTTTGCACTGACAACCATAGCTCAATTTCTAGTTTTGAGCACTGCCCACAGAGCAAAACTGGCTTCCTTTTCCTCTCTTCACATAGACTTTGCCCCAATTCCTCTGTAACTTGTTGGCACTGCAGTTCTTTTTACAAAGAGATTTTTTTTCTTTTTTTTTTTTTTCCTAGTCCAGTGATCAATATGTCTATTCTTTTCTTTTTTTTTTTTAAATTAAATTTATTGGGGTGACAATTGTTAGTAAAGTTACATAGATTTCAGGTGTACAGTTCTGTATTACATCATCTATAAATCTCATTGTGTGTTCACCACCCAGAGTCAGTTCTCCTTCCATCACCATATATTTGATCCCCTTTACCCTCATCACCCACCCCCCACCCCCTTACCCTCTGGTAACCACTAAATTATTGTCTGTGTCTATGAGTTTTTCTTTCTCATTTGTTTGTCCTGTTCCTTTGTTGTTTTTGGTTTATATACCACATATCAGTGAAATCATAGGGTTCTCTGCTTTTTCTGTCTGACTTATTTCACTTAGCATTATATTCTCAAGATCCATCCATGTTGTCACAAATGCCCCTATATCATCTTTCCTTAACGCCGAATAGTATTCCATTGTGTATATATACCACAACTTCTTTATCCATTCATCTATCCAAGGACATTTTGGTTGTTTCCATGTCTAGGCCACCGTAAACAAAGCTGCAATGAACATTGGAGTACACGTGTCTTTATAGAGAAAAGTTTTCAGATTTTTTGGGTAGATACCCAGGAGAGGGATTGCTGGGTCATATGGTAATTCTATTCGTAATTTCTTGAAGAACCTCCACACTGCTTTCCATAGCAGCTGCACCAGTCTGCATTCCCACCAACAGTGTATGAGGGTTCCTTTTTCTCCACAGCCTCTCCAACACTTGTTACTATTTGTCTTGTTGATGAAAGCCAATCTGATTGGGATGAGGTGATATCTCATTGTGGTTTTCATTTGCATTTCTCTGATGATTAGCGATGTTGAGCATTTTTTCATATGTCTATTTGTCATTTGTACATCCTCTTTGGAGAAATGTCTCTTCAGGTCCTCTGTCCATTTTTCAATTGGGTTGTTTGTTTTTTTGTTGTTGAGTTTCATGAGTTCCTTGTATATTTTGGATATTAGCCCCTTATCAGAGGCACTGTTTGCAAAAATCTTCTCCCATTCAGTTGGTTGCCTCATTATTTTGTCAATAGTTTCTTTTGCTGTGCAGAAGCTTTTCAGTTTCATATAATCCCATTCGTTTCTTTTAGTTTTTACTTCCATTGCCTTTGGAGTCAAATTCATAAAATGCTCTTTGAACCCAAGGTCCATAAGTTTAGTACCTATGTTTTCTTCAATGCAGTTTATTGTGTCAGGTCTTATGCTTAAGTCTTTGATCCATTTTGAATTAATTTTGGTACATGGTGACAGATAGCAGTCCAATGTCATTCTTTTGCACGTGGCTATCCAATTCTGCCAGCACCATTTATTGAAGAGGCTGTCTTTCCTCCATTGTATGCTTTTAGCTTCTTTGTCAAAAATTATCTGTCCATATTTATGTGGTTTTATTTCGAGGTTCTCAGTTCTATTCCATTGGTCTATGTGTCTGTTTTTCCGCCAATACCAAGCTGTTTTGATTATTGTAGCCCTGTAGTACAAGGAAAAATCAGGGAGTGTGATACCTCCAGTATTGTTCTTTTTTTTAGTATTGCTTTGGCTATTTGGGGTCTTTTGTGGTTCCAAACAAATCTGATGATTTTTTGTTCTATTTCTTTAAAAAATGCCATTGGGATTTTGATGGGGATTGCATTAAATCTGTATATGGCTTTGGGTAATATGGCCATTTTAACTATGTTGATTCTTCCAATCCATGAACAAGGAATGTCTTTCCATTTCTTTGTGTCTTCTTCAATTTCTTTCAAAAATGTCTTATAGTTTTCAGCATATAAATCCTTCACATCCTTGGTTAAGTTTATTCCTAGGTATTTTATTCTTTTTGCTGCAATTGCAAAAGGAATTTTTTCTATTTCTTTTTCTGAGATTTCATTGTTGGTATATAGGAAAGCAATGGACTTTTGTACGTTGATTTTGTAGCCAGCAACTTTACTGTATTCATTGATTGTTTCTAATAGCTTTTTAGTGGAGTCTTTAGGGTTTTCTATATATAGCATCATGTCATCTGCAAAGAGTGACAATTTAACTTCTTCATTCCCAATTTGGATGCCTTTTATTTCTTTCTCTTGCCTGATTGCTCTGGCAAGGACTTCCAACACTATGTTGAAAAGCAGAGGTGATAGGGGACAACCTTGTCGTGTTCCTGAACGTAGAGCAAAGGGCTTCAGCTTTTCACCATTAATTATGAGATTAGCTGAGGGCTTGTCGTATATGGCCTTTATTATGTTGAGGTATTTTCCTTCTATACCAATTTTATTAAGTGTTTCAATCATAAATGGATATTGTATCTTATCAAATGCTTTTTCTGCATCAATTGATAGAATCATATGATTTTTGTCCTTTATTTTGTTTATGTGATGTATCTCATTGATGGATTTGTGAATGTTGAACCTTCCTTGTGCCCCGGGGATGAACGCCACTTGGTCGTGATGAATAATCTTTTTAATGTATTGTTGTATTCGATTTGCTAGAATTTTGTTTAGGATTTTAGCATCTGTATTCATCAGAGATATAGGTCTGTAGTTTTCTTTTTTTGTGTTGTCCTTACCAGGTTTTGATATCAGGGTAATGTTGGCCTCATAAAATGAGTTAGGGAGTACTGACTCTTTTTCCATTTTTTGGAAGAGTTTGAGCAGGATTGGTAATGGATCCTCTTTGAAGGTTTGGTAGAATTCACTAGTGAAGCCATCTGGTCCAGGACTTTTGATTTTGGGAAGGTTTTTGATGACTGATTCAATTTCGTTACTGGTGATCGGCCTGTTTAGATTTTCCAGTTCTTCATGATTCAGCCTTGGAAGGCTATATGTTTCTAAGAACTTGTCCATTTCTTCTAAGTTACTGAATTTGGTGGCATATAGTCCTTCATAGTATTCTTGGATAATCCTTTGTATTTCTGTGGTGTCCGTGATAACTTCCCCTTTTTCATTTCTGATTTTGTTGATCAGTGTCTTCTCTCTTTTTATCTTAGTGAGTCTAGCCAAGGGTTTGTCAATTTTGTTAATCTTTTCAAAGAACCAGCTCTTTGTCACATTAATTTTTTTCTATTGTCTTTTTGTTCTCTATTTCATTTAGTTCTGCTCTGATTTTTGTTACCTCCTTTCTTCTGCTGACCTTGGGTTTCACTTGTTCTTCTTTTTCTAGTTCTTTGAGGTGTAACATGAGGTTATTTATTTGGGATTTTTCTTGTTTCTTGAGATAGGCCTGTAATGATATAAATTTCCCTCTTAAAACTGCTTTCGCGGCATCCCAAAAATTTTGGTAGGATGTATTTTCATTGTTTTTTGTTTCTATGTATCTTTTGATCTCTCCTCTAATTTCTTCTTTGACCCAGTTGTTCTTTTAAAGTATGTTGTTTAATCTCCATGTATTTGTGTTTTTTCCTGCTTTCTTTTTGCAGTTGATATTCAATTTCAAAGCCTTGTGATCAGAGAATATGCTTGGTATGATTTCAATCTTCTTAAATTTGCTGAGGCTGATTTTGTGTCCCAATATATGGTCTATCCTTGAGAATGTTCCATGTACACTAGAAAAGAATGTATAGTCTGATGTTTTAGGATGAAGTGCTCTATATATGTCAATTATGTCCATTTCATCTAATGTGTCATTTAGAGCTGCTATTTCGTTATTTATCTTCTGTTTGGATGATCTATCCATAGCTGTCAATGATGTATTTAAGTCCCCTAGTATAATTGTGTTTTGGTCAATTTCTCCCTTTAGTTCTGTTAGTAGTTGCTTGGTATATTTTGGTGCTCCCTGATTGGGGGCATAAATATTGATGACTGTTATGTCTTCTTGTTGTATAGTCCCCTTTACCATTATGAAATGTCCATCTTTGTCTTTTGTTATCTTTTTCACCCTGAAGTCTGTTTCATCTGCTATCATTATGGCTACAGCTGATTTTCTCTGGGTACCATTTGCTTGGAGTGTCCATTTCCACCCTTTCACTTTGAGTCTATGCTTGTCCTTGTAGCTGAGATGTGTCTCTTGTAGACAGCATATGGTTGGGTTTAGTTTTTTGATCCAATCTGCTACTCTGTGTCTCTTTATTGGTGAGTTCAGTCTATTTACATTTAGGGTGATTATTGATATGTGAGGATTTCCTATCATTCTATCTTTAGTTTCCTGGTAAGGCTGTGTCTCCATTGTTTTTTTGCCTTTTTGTTGTTGTCTTTTATTTCTGTGTGGTGGTATTCTATGATGTTTCCGTCTGTTTCGTCTTTTATTACAGTATATATATTTCAGTTCTGGATGTTTTTTGAGTGGCTACCCTTAAGTTTATGTAAAAGAAAATTTGATATTTAGAGTATTCCAGTTTCTTGAGCACACTTACTTTCTCTATTCCCATATTCCAGTTCAGGCCTTTACGCTCCCCCTTTTTATGTCTCGGTTGCCACAAGTTGTCCCTGTTGATGGTGGTCTAATAGTCTCCTTTAGTATTTCTTGTAGTGCAGGTCGTGTATTAGAAAATTCCCTCAGCTTTTGGATGTCTGGAAAGGTCTTTATTCCTCCTTCATATCTAAAGGAGATCTTTGCTGGATATATTATTCTTGGCTCATAATTTCTCTCTTTCAATAGTTTGAATAATTGGTTCCATTCCCTCCTAGCTTGTAGAGTTTCTGCTGAAAAATCTGATGATAATCTAATGGGCTTTCCTTTGTAAGTTACCGTCTTCTTTTCCCTGGGTGCCTTGATGATTCTTTCTTTGTCATTGATTTTAGACAGCTTCAATACAATGTGCCTTGGTGAAGGCCTGTTGGGATTGAGGTAATTAGGTGTTCTATTTGCTTCTTGGATTCGAGGATCCAGTTCTTTCCACAAGTTTGGGAAATTCTCATCGACGATTTGTTTGAATATATTCTCTGTTCCCTTCTCTCTTTCTTCTTCTTCTGGTATGTCCATTATTCTTATATTGCTCTTTCTGATGGAGTCAGAAAGTTCTTGTAGAGTTCTTTCATTTCTTTTAAGTCTCAAGTCTCTTTCTTCTTCCATCTGTGTAAATTCCAGGTTCCTATCTTCGATGTCACTGATTCTTTCCTCCATCTGGTCAACTCTACTACCTAAGATGGATATTTTATTGTTAATTTCTTCTATTGAGTTCTTAATCTCCAGAAATTCTATTTGGTTCTTTTTCAAAATTTCAATCTCTTTTGTAAAATGCTCATGGTGTTCTTTGATTGTGTTTCTGAGTTCATTAAACTGCCTTTCTGTGTTTTCTTGCATCTCGTTCAGTTTTTTCAGAATTGCAATCTTGAATTCTCTGTCATTTAAATCACATATTTCCATATCTCTAATTTCCTTTTCTGGAGACTTTTCACTTTCTTTCTGAGCTATCTTGTTGCCTTGGTTATTCATGGCAATCACTGATTTACTATTTCTCTTCCTAGACATCTACAGGAGTGGCTTCTGCAACAGGTTGATAGGTATGCGAAGAGCTTTTGGAGTTCCAAAGCTCTTTCTGCACCAGATTCAGAGCCCGTTTGTTTCAGCAGTTCTGTTTACTCCTGCAGGGATCCGCCCAGATAGGTGGGGCCAGGGGCGGGGTGAGTTGTGAGAGGTGGCCCAGAGCAATGGCGGCGACCACCACCACAGCCAGTCCTGCTTCCAGAGCTCCCTCCCCTTTGCCGGAACTAGTTGAGCTGCGAATCTGTGTCTGCGGTCCACAGTTCTCAGAGCAGCAAATATTCTGTCCTTTGATCCGACACTGCTACTTTATCGCTTCTAGCACCGGGCAGGTGGGGGCGGGGCGAGCTCTGGGAGGGTAGGGAGGGGGCGGCTAGTCTCCGTGCCTAAGGCTTCCATTCTCTGCTCGGCAGTGAGGGCTTAAACCACGGATTTCAGCCCTCTTCCCTCAGTCTTTGCTCCGAGGTCTGCCGTGAGCGAGCGTTGGGTTCAGCGGTTTTGTATGCTGCCCCCTCAGCCCTGTGGGCCGTAAGCGGAGCCCTAGCAGTCCGAGTCCTTCCCTCTCCCGCAGCTGCGGAAGATCCGGGAGCAGCGGGCTCCGAGCACTGAGCTAGGTCTGTGTCCTGCGCCCGCGGGGCTCTGTCTCTGCACTTCTCCTCTCCCTCCTCCCCCGCTCGCGCGATTCACCCACCTGGAGGTGAATTCAGTAGTGGGCCTCTTCGTCTTGCCTGTCTGCTGTGCAGGGAGTCCTTTGTGGAGTTATTGTTGTCCGATTCGTTTAAATTCCAGGGGAGCGCTACAGAGGCTCACCTCACGCTGCCATTTTTTCCCTATCCAATATCGATTTTTTTTTTCTTTTATCTAGCATTTTTTGGTTTTTTTCTTCAGGAGAGTTCATGTCAGTTATGTAGTTTGCAATGTTACTGGAAATAGAACTCAATTACTGCTTTTCTGTATTGCTCTATTTTTGTTACTTGTCTATACTGAGTAAAAGTGTTTTTTTGCTACCAATAGTATTTCTTTTAGAATTGCGTTTGTGCCCGGTGTGTGTTTTTCCTAATACCACCAGATAACTCAGTTGTGACTGTTTACCTGGAGGTAGCGTCAGATCCAATTGGTTAATGCTCAGCCCCATAAGACTGCCCTCTCCTCATCCACTTCAGATCCCAGTCATCAGGGCTTCTGACCAAGCTGGAGGTTCCCAAGACCCCCTTCTTGAGTTAGATTAATTTGCTAAAATAGCTCTCAGAACTCAGGGAAGCATTTCACTTAGATTACCATTTTATTATAAAGGATTTAATTCAGGAACAGCTCGATTGAAGAGATGCATAGGGCAAGGTATATGGAAAGAGACTCAGAGCTTCCATGCTCTGGGCACGCCACTCTCCCCAAATCTCCACATGTTTATCAACCAGAAACCCTGTCCTTTTTGCCTTTTGGGTTTTTATGGAGGCTTCATTACATAGGCATGATAGATTAAATCATTGGCTACCATGTTTTCCTGAAAATAAGACCTAGCTGGACAATCAGCTCTAATGCATCTTTTGGAGCAAAAATTAATATAAGACCCGGTCTTATTGGTATTAGAGATTGAATTGAATCTCTAGCCCCTCCAGCCTTTCTCCCTGGAGATGGTTGGAAGAGGTGGGGAGGACTGAAATTTCCAACCCTTTAATCACATGATTGGTTCCCCTGGCAATCAGCCTCCATGCCTAGGTTATCTAAGGGCTTTCCAAAAGTCATCTCATTAACAAATGACACCTTATTGCTCTATTTGCTTAGGAAGTGCCAAGGGTTTAGAAGCTCTGCCAGCAAAGGGGACAAAAACTAAATATATATTATGATAAATTAACATATCACAATGTGACATGCCTTTGTAATGATTTCAGTGGAAATCTGTGCATCTAGATAGTTTGAAAGTTAGTGTTTTATGTTTTCTGAGATATCTTTTGTCATCCTGAAATTCCTACAATATGAATCCATTTAAACTTTTTCTTCTTTATTTAAAAAACGGTAGTACATTGCTTTTTTGTATTTCCCTGACAGATTATGGCTTGTTAACAACGCCCCAGCTGCACTACATGGTGTGCTGTCGAAATACCCACGGTGGGTATGGAACGGCAACCATAGAAGGTTACTACCAGAAACTCTCTAAGGCCTTTGTGGAACTTACCAAACAGGTAATGTCTTAAATATGAGTAGAGTTTAAGCAAATGAATAAAATAACATCAATTGAACAATTTATCTTAATTACATAGTTTGTCACTCATTTTTTTTTCAAAAATTCGGCATATCTCCTTTTTCTTTCTGGGGCTCCAAAGTTCTAGCCCTTGTATCCTAACTGTTGGCATTTACTTGGTACATAGTACATTCTGAGATCATTGGAGGAGCAAACATGCTGGTGTTTTGTGATTATCATAAGCATTTCATTCAGAATAATTTGCTCTTAGGTGAGTTAATGTAGGTGCTATTGGCATCATACTTGAGGTATCTACTGAAGAAAAAGATTTTCTTTTAAAGAAATTGGCTTGTTCTACCGGGATGAGATTTGAGGGGTATAATTTATTTGATCAACAAATATTAAGGGTTTGTTATTGTCAGGCATAGCTCACCAAAAAAGATCCCTCACAGAATTTACATTCTGAGGTGAGGATGGGCAGAAGAGGAGACTGACATTAGGGAGAAATAAAAAGCAAACATACCTAGTGGTGGTATATGCTATGAAGAGAATGACAGATGTTTTCACTGCTCATTCACCTGTATGCTTATTTCCACATGAATGACTCATGTAATATAGATTATAATATAATATTTTTAAGGGAACTTGTTTGATTAAGACGAAATTCTAGTAAAGGTTGACAAGAAAAAAATTCTGAGATGTTCTGAGTTAAATCACAGCAGCCAGAGAGTGAGAGACAGAACAGTTAGCCTGTTAATAGCTGTGGCCCAGCTAACGAAAGACTGCTCACTTGCAGTATGTCTTTTGGGACTTCACATTAATTTTTTCGTGGTTATTTTTGCAGTTTTTCTAAAGGGTATAGCTAGGCACCTTTGAACCCCAGGAGCCTCCGCTTCTTATTTACATGTGAACTTTCCAGACTCTCCCACAACCTATCCAAGGGAGCAGACAGTTCTATCTTGGACTCTGCGCCTATCCTAGAACTGCCCCACTTCACCTTCTGCCGTCCCCTTTGTCTACAGCTAATGTAAATTCCTTCAGAGTGGCTGACATTCCTCTCTCCCCCTTTTTTCCCCCCTCCCCCCACTTGATGTATAAAAAACGCTTGCAAAACTCCGGGACTTATCTTTTCTACCTAGCCATGCTGCTGGTGGTTTAGATTCCATGCTCTAAGATAAGACCAGTCTTCTTTTTTTGCTAGCAATGGCCTAATAAACCCTTTTTTTAAAAAAAGACTTTCAGCTGTGAATGTTAAATTTTTTGTTTAACAAGCTCCATCTACATAAGTCATTCAGTCAGTGAAATTGTTCCAGTGTCAAAGTATCCAAAAGGTATTTTAAAATTTTACTTTAAATGATTTACAATTTTCATCTGAATGTGTGTACCCTTTTGTCTTTTGGTTGAGCTAACTGAAGTAATGGAAGATGTTTACCTATGCGAATACATGCTTTATGCTTCACTTTTACTTTTAGAACTTTAAATATTTCTTCTCTATGTCTTTCCCTTTTAAGGCTTTCTGCAGTGGAGATGAGTATCGATCACTTAAGGTTGACTGTGCAAATGGCATAGGGGCCTTGAAGCTCAAAGAAATGGAACACTACTTCTCCCAGGGCCTAACGGTTCGGCTGTTTAATGATGGGACCAAAGGGAAATTGAATCACTTATGTGGGGCTGACTTTGTGAAAAGTCATCAGAAACCTCCACAAGGTATGTAAACATTTTGTTCTTAGAGCTTTGAAGCCAGTCTCATTTGCAGAGGTGGCCAAGTGAGTGGTCCTGGCTCTGCCACTTACAGACATCTGAGCATCTTCCCACTCATCAGTGCCATTCAGAACGTGGACTGTTCTCTGCCTGTAAATTACAGGCCTTCTCCAAGGCAAATTGGTATTCTAGAGCAGTCGTTCTCCAGTTTAGCATGCATCAGAATCACCTGGAGGGCTTCTCAGCACACAGATTCCTGGGCTCTAACTCCATCTGGTCTGATTCTGTAGGTCTGGGGGAAGGTTGGTTTAGGATAGGAATTTGCATGTCTATCAAGTGCCCAAACTTTGCTAATGGTGCTGGTCTGGGGACCACACTGAGAATCACTGATCTAAAGGATAATAATAGTAAGTAGCATTACTTTTCATCTTATCTGAATTACACTACGGAAAGGGAATGCAACTGCTTAATTACCATTGTCTGCACAAATCAGTGTTTTCCACAGTAGGCATGTAGGAGGAGCACCGTTATTCAGATTGTAGTTGTAGTAGGAGGTGTTCTTACCCTGTTTCCCTGAAAATAAGACCTAGCTGGACAATCAGCTCTAATGCGTCTTTTGGAGCAAAAATTAATATAAGCCAGACTGGGCTTGCAAATGTGTTTTGTTTGGTCTGTTATGTGTGTCTTGTGTGTTTAATTGCATTACTTGCCACCATTTATAAATGCTTTAATTTCACTTAAGTGTTGGAATCTCTGGCTTCTCTTTACCAAAATTAGAAAATGTCCAGTCTCGCATGGCATTAGTCAGCTGCAGTGGAGTGCCTCCCACCCCCTTCAGACAGGAAGGACATGCATTCTTCAGAGCTCCACAGACTCATGCAGTTCCTCTCCTTGATGTCATTTTCTGCCTCACTGTAGTCAGCATTTCCATTTTCAGTTTAATCAAGCAGTGTAAACTCCTTTCCATTGATTTGCTTGTTTTGATTGTTACTTTGACAGTTTAATTATTGTGTCCCTTATCTGTCCATTCACTAAACCTTGAGCTCTCTCCCCTCTGCTGTGGGCACTGGGGCTGCAGTAGGAGCAGAGCCATAGGCCCTGGCTTTCCTGAAGCTTGTGTGCCCCAGAGTCAACCTTACACTCATTCCAGACAAACACCTTCCACTTCTTAGTTGCCTGATGTTGGATTTGTCAGTCGGCTGCTGTCATGGCTAAGGAACAGCTAGATTTTCAAATAAATTTGATGTGACAATTGCTGAGATTTCAATAACTTTATGCAAATTACACAAACCATTTATCTCTCACTAGTTGTAATTGTTTGCTCTTAATTCTGTTTCTTGTTATGGTGTGAACAAATAACACTCCTAAGAAAATCAAAGCACATACCTCATCTATTGCTGATTATTTTTTATATGTAAAGGACATCATAGAATTAGATAAAATGTATTCAGAAATACCTGGAGTTTTCAAAAAACTATGGGAAATCTCTTGCCAAACCAGCTGGCGTATAAAATGGAATTTTATTTTAGTATGATATCAAGTTTCAATATAGATATTGAATGCTCCTTTTTCAGTTAGCCATGAAAGAATTTACCCTGTGAAAACTATTTAAACTATTTAGTTAGCCTGTGTACTATTTAAACATTAATACATTGATTTTTATTTGGAATGATAATTTTAAATATCTCTTGAAGAATCATAGTGGACATGCTTACATGTAACATATAAGGCCAGTTATGATTATACTTTAGTGAAAACTTTTTCCCTTGTAGCTAGTGTAAGAGAAGAACCTGAAACTTTTTATATTGAGTTTTATTCCCCTTTTTTAGACTGAAATGCATTTTTAATTATTCTGTGTGCTAGGAATGGAAATGAAGTCCAATGAAAGATGCTGTTCCTTTGATGGAGATGCAGACAGAATTGTTTATTACTACCGTGACACAGATGGCCACTTTCATCTCATAGATGGTGACAAGATAGCAACACTCATTAGCAGTTTCCTTAAAGAGCTCCTGTTGGAGGTATGGCTGGGTGACTGACCCCCGCTTCAAAACAAGATTTACTGGTGAAATAGTTCCTAGCAGTCAGTTGAATGTCTCAGAGGCACAATTTGTGGGAAGTTCCTTATATTTGTGGCCAGAAAGTTAAAAAAGAAATGACCATTTCAACATTGGAGCACTGGTTTTGGAACCCAAAGTTACTCTTTTTTTCTATAATGATTTGAAGCTTATGAAGTTTTGGTTTTTTCATAACTGACACTTTAATAATGAGAGCTCCACCATAACTTCCCAAAGCCTCAAGGTTAAATAGAAAAATCTCATCCTCTGAGAGTTTTTGTTTTGCTCTTTTGGAACTCTCCGTCTAGATTTATCGGTTGTAATGGGAAATAATTCTTATAACCTAGAAAAGGTATACTTCAAGAATTCAATGAATACTTTTATTAAAAAAACTAGAGCCAAAGATGAAATCACAGACTTCTTTATAATGGATTCCTTGTAGAATTACTTTAAAAAAATATTTGAAAGTATTTTAGTTTTTTTTCTGGCCTACATGTAAATTTTCACTGAGTCATTTATTGCATAAACTAAGGCACAGTTGAACTGGTTGATAATTTTCTCATCCTTTAGACCTTATGTTTGTTCTTGTAGTGTCTTTATTTTTGATGCAAGGTAATTATTGTTTTTGTCTAGATTGAAGAAAATTTGAATATTGGTGTTGTACAGACTGCATATGCAAATGGAAGTTCAACACGGTATCTTGAAGAAGTTATGAAGGTATTGAACCATTTTCATTTTCTGGTAGTTTCTTCATAATTATACTTCATTGTAAGATATTCCTGTGAGGAAAATAATGCCCTCAGAAAAGTGAATAGGTTGTGGTGCATGAAGCTGAGCTTTTGTCCATTTAAGGGTAAATAGAAATCAAAAATAGGAAAAATTAAACTGTCCCTGTTGCAAAAAGAGATTTCTCCCTTCCATTTTCTTAGAGCATTTCTTTTAGAAAACTTGTAAGTTTTTTCTCTGCTCCTTTGTGATGAGTGTAAACCATATTAAAGGCTAAATAACCTAGTTTCACAGCTCTGTATTATTTAGCTCTTTTAAGTGTAAATATCAAGGAGGACAGCGCCCCTATCTCCCAGTCTCTGAGAGTTTAACTTAGGTGTTGGTTCCAAGTTATAACTATTACTATAACTATTATAACTATTTACTTCTCGTAGAGATTTGGGAAGTGTTATTATTCCTTTGGATAAAGGCAATTAGCTAACACCTATGGTCACTCCAATTATCAGGTAAATTTAGGACAAACTGACAAATGATGCTGTGTAGTTTTCATACTTGAGGACTAGGCCTATTCAGTAGGTATAGGGACTGTTGCCTGGGGTTTTGCAGTGGGGGCGAGCGCGCTGGGAGGGGAGAGATTAGGCTCAACTCCTAATACAACAGGAAAGGGGATTTTATAGCCAAGGAGCAAGATATGGGGGGAGGGAGTTGGATGAAAAGTTACTAAGAGGCATCAATGGGGGTGAGGGAGGATTCTCCATAAACCTGCCTGACAGGCTTTGGCCGAAAGAGGCCTGGGAGAGCAGACACCACCTGGGGATGGTACTGATGAAGACGTGGATCAGATTCTTCGAGTAGGGGACGAGCTGCTCTGATTTAAGCAAGATTGTTGCTTACATTGGGCTCGTGGAGACCTGCTCAAGGACAAGGCCTGTTCAGGCTCAGAGGACCCTGAATGAAGTTTGGTCGAGGAGAGCATCTTTGTCACTAGTTGTCTTCAGTTAAAGAAAAGGGTGAGATTTTTCTGTCTTTGAAGCCTCTTAGTAGATTGCTTGTGACATGCTTCATAAGTCTGGCTTAATGCTCATTCCATAATAAAAACTGTTTTCTTATTCTTCTGTGGAGAATAAGGTTTTCTGGGTTGGTAGGTTTTGTTTTTAATTATTACCCTAATGCCCACCAGTTGCCTCTGTACCACACTACCTGCCCTCAGCTTAGAGGATTCATAGCCATTTGCCATTAGTCCTTTGCTCACTAGCTACTGTAGTATTTTCCAACTTTTGGGTATTCTTTTTAAGATTCCTGCATTTTGCTAGTTATTAATGCTACCTTTCCATTCATTTTAAAGCAGGAATGGCAAAGTCAGATTCTTGTAGGACATGGATAGGTGCAAATGGATAGGGGAAGTGAATGAGTATAGCAGGTACGTAGGACGAGGAAGGGAGTACGCAAGCCAGTCACTATCAGCTGTAGTCAGATTCTTCAAGAGGAGCTGAAAAATCTGAATTCTCATATGAATTTCCTTTTCAAGTCTTGGCAACTAATTCCAGATTTATAAGAAATAGTGGGTAGGCACCATAAAACACATCTGGAGACTGCTAGTTTGTGATGTGATTTAAATATTATGGTTACATTAAATTCATTCAAGGGACTTTCATCTTGTGCCCAATTGCCTGCGTTTCACAGGGATTTCCAGTACTTGGGT
Source organism: Rhinolophus hipposideros (assembly GCF_964194185.1). NCBI lineage: Eukaryota > Metazoa > Chordata > Mammalia > Chiroptera > Rhinolophidae > Rhinolophus > Rhinolophus hipposideros. Next base: position 67,008,753 of record NC_138049.1, read on the forward strand.
TGTTTTAGTATTTTAATTCTTATTTCTTGCCTTAAAAATTTCTTATAGCTAAGATATACCCTGTTTAAGAAACTGAATACATCAGAAACTGTTCCTTGCCAACCCATTCTCTTAGGGATTAAATATTTTTAGCCCTGACCATTCCTGAGGTCTCCTAAATCCAATCAGGTATCAGTCTTATTGGATCTTGATCTCCTTTTTGCAGTTTTGCATTGTTTTTCCTTAAGCATTTCATCTCTCAGGTCTGTCCAAGACTTACACTGTCTACTGCTGCTAGTCCAACCACTGAAATTTCTTACTGGGATTAGTCCTAGAAAACTACTAACGGACCCTGTCTTTCAACCTTCTAGGCCACAGGTTAACAAATAGCAGTTGGAACAGAGACCACGTGGCCTGCAAAGCCTAAAATGTTATCTGGCTCTTTCTAGTAAAAGCTTGCAGACTCTTAGGCCATTCTCCATACTGTTGCTAAACTGAGCTTTCTAAAAGTTAGATCATGTCACTCCCCCACTTTCAATATTTTGTAAGGGGACCCTCATCTCCCTCACTTTGCTTTTCCCTTGTCTTTGTGTTTCTAAATATTTTTCTCCATAGTTAACACCACTTTGGATTTTAATTGTCTAATTTAATTGTCTTCCTCACCAGACTAAGATCCAGAAGGAAAGTTTTTTTCCCCTATTGTGTCCCTGGGATAGAAGGTATACAATAAATACTTGCCGACTGAATAACTGCTGTTGTTTCTTTAAATGTGTTATAGGTACCTGTCTATTGCACTAAAACTGGTGTAAAACATTTGCACCACAAGGCTCAAGAGTTTGATATTGGAGTTTATTTTGAAGCGAATGGGCATGGTACAGTAAGTTCTCTTTAATCAATTACAGCTGACTTTAGCTGGCACTTTTTTTATGATGGGAATTCTATACCTAGTAATAGGTAATATTCTACTTTGTTGAAATAATTTTCTGGGATGGTGGTAGAATTTGATTACTTAGTTAACGTACTATATTCTTTTGTGTTGTGAAATTGACTCTTTTAGATTGTAATGATCTTTCCTTGAGTGTAAAGAAATACTAATTTGCTCTTACAATATAATTTCTTAAAAAATGTGCAGTTCTTAATTTTTTTTTTTTACAAGCAGATTGTCTATACATTATTGAAAATATTTTCCTTCAACTGGCCATAGGTGGTAAAAGGAAAGTTCGTTAGGTGTGGTAAATTGAAAAGTGTTAAATAGCTTCAGGATAAAGTTAGAAACATTGGAAATGAGTTTAAAGTAATTAGCAATAAGCATACAAAAATTGTAATGGCTCCTGGCAGAATATTTAAAAAGTTTTTTGAGGTATAACTCACATATAAAATTCACCACTTTAAGGTACATTAAGTAGTTTTTGTATAGTCTTAAGGTTCAGAATTTTTCTTTAAATGTTTTATACTTCACCTCATTTCATGAATGTATTGAAGTCACCAAAAAAATTTACCTTCATCAAATCATTTACCTCAATTTCAACATTGGCTTCTAGAGGGTATTAATATAAGTAAAAGAAAAATTTTAAGTTCTTAGAAAATACAATTAAAAGTAGAACTTCAGAGATCTAATGCAGTGGTTGGTAAATGAATTTAAAGCGCAGCAGGTGGTAAATATTTTAGGCTTCGGGGCTATAATGTCTCTGTTGTAAGTGCTCACCTGCCGCTGGTGGTAAATGAAGGGGTACAGCTGTGTTCCAGTCAAACACGTGCCCAGCCTGCACCTTATTTTACCCACAAACATGTATTTTGGTAAGTGGCAGAGCAGAGTGTGGTAATGCTGCTGCTCCCCAGTACTGGGCTTCTTGAAGGCACTCAAATCACGGGCCTGGCCTTTCACAATGACAGGAATCATGAGGAACATGATGTATACAACAAATACCCACAGCACTGTTACCATAAGGTGATACATATGCTCTTTCTACTTCATCCTAGCTTATATTCATAATTTTAGGACCAAAAAAACAACAAAAAACTAGTTGCAATGAATTATGTTCTTCAAAGTAACATGGATACAGATAAGCTTAAGGAACCTGGTTGCACACAGCTGTTTTAGCTGCTGAGGGCAAACAGAATGAACTCATGTACGTGATCACCTTTGTTAAGGCATTGTTTTCTTCATAACTAGTTTTACAATTCATAAAGGAACTTTTTTCCCTAGTAATATCTTTTGGGTTTTGCTTTGATCTTATATTAATTTCAAACATTTTCAGGCTGCCATTATTTTTCCCCTTAGTTTCTCCAGATTGAGAGTCTCAAAAGTGGTTTAGCTAGGATGATAGTGATAACGACTGGGACTTGGATAGCGCTTTGTGATTTTTGTACACTTCCCTTGCAGGTACTGTTTAGTAAAGCTGCTGAAATGAAGATAAAACAGCTAGCAAAAGAATTAGAAGATAAGAAAAAGAAAGCTGCCAAGATGCTTGAAAACATGATTAACTTGTTTAACCAGGTCAAAACTGATGGGGCGGTGGGCTCTTGCTTACTTTTACATTATTCAGAAGGTGGACAGAATGGTGGGCTGTATAGAAAACTGAAGTGGAGCAGTCCTGGAGGCTGCCTTTCAATAGTGGCATATGTGGTTGAGATTTCCACTGAAATGTTAGTGACAGAACACTTATGTGCTTCCCTTCCCCTACATTTTACAATGAAAATTTTCAAGTATAGTGAGTAGCTTCCACCTAGAGTCACCAGATTCAGCTGAGTGTATATATGTGGCTAAACATATTTTTTTAAACCTACCTCCTTGAGGAAATTCAGGAAAAGTAACTGGTTGTCTCATGGGGATCAGATCATTGGGAATAGAGTGTAGCATACGGCAATGAAGAGCAAGCAAAGCATAGGACAGGGAAAAGCGGTGGAAGAAACATTGGAGCCTCTTGCACAACTTGGGCACTTTACATACCTCATTGTGTAATCCCTGCAGTAGCACAGGGAGAGGGGTTACTGTGATTCCCATTTTACAAATGAAGAAACAAAGGCTTAGATCTATGTGGCAGAATATGGCTCCAACTGCAAGTGTGACTTACAGCAAAGCTTCCTATTTCTCTGGTACCTGGTATGATGCTTTCGTCATCGTGGTAGAATATCTTAGAAGGGATCTAGTTCTAAAGAGAAATTTGAGTCATAGGATGTTTATGCTAGAACCTTCAGAGTTACCCAGTCTTAATTTCATTTTTACAACTAAGGAGGAAGATTAAAGGCAAGTTTCTCAAGAGCTAGTTTCGGTTCTTTCCCTCAATGTTCGTATCTCTGCACCAGTTAATAATGCTGCCTGGGGGAAGGGGGAAGCGCAGGTTTTGTAAGACAGCACTCACATGCAGGCTGTGCTTATATTGGAGTGGTTTCTTCCATTGTGTCTCCCCGTCTTGCAGGCAGCTGGTGATGCTATTTCCGACATGCTGGTGATTGAGGCAATCTTGGCTCTGAAGGGTTTGACTGTCCAACAGTGGGATGCTCTCTACACGGATCTTCCAAACAGACAGCTCAAAGTTAAGGTGGGAGTGAGATTGCAAAATTATTCTTTTCTGAAAATTACTAAAAACCTATTATTTCCTAATATTATAGTAATATTATTTCCTAAGTGTTATAGTATTTCCTAAGTGTCATATTTCATTCCATACATCCATCCATATTACATAGAAAATAATGCCTTATGTCATCTAACAAAATTTTAAATACGTGAGAAAATGCGCAGAATGGCTCTTAACCATTCTATTATTTGAGAAGTATTTGATTTCCAAACTTATGTATCACTTTTAAACAATTTTTATTTTGGAAAATTTAAAACATGTAGAGAACAAAATAATGATGAATCCCTATGTACCTAGATTCAACAGATTTCAACTGTTGGGCTACATTTTCCACATCCACCATATTATTTTGAAGCAAATCCTGGACAGCCTATCATTTCAAGTGAAAATATACCCTCTGCATTATTCTTGGTTCACAGAGTATTTCCTGAGGCTAGATGCTGAGTAGAATCTGGGGACTCAAAGGGAGAAAAATTGTAAAGGCATTTCATGTAAATAGCTAATTTTCTATATAGATTTATACCAGTTTGCACATTCATCAACAGATTTGTGAAAGATATAAAAGCCAGTGTTTACAGAAATGGCTGCTAATTGTTCAGATTAGCTTTGGGCATATTTAGGAGATTCTCCTCATGACATTCTTACATAATAGGTTGCCACTTACCTTTTTTTTTAATACCTAAGAATATTTGTTTGATGACTTAAGTCATACAGTACTTACTGGCCATTAATATGTGGTAACTGTAAGATGGTCTGTGGAAATGTTCTCTCTGCTAAAAGTAATTCTTTGTAGACTGAAGAAACAGAAACTATAAATATGTTGAAATTTAAAACCCTGATTTTGGTTGATAAAATTTTAATGCAATTTCATTGTATGCTTAATCTGGTACTTAACTATCAGTATTATACTTTGCAGTACAAAAATAAGCTGATATGTGGCTCTATTACTGTTTAAATGAAATGGCCATAAAAGGGAGTGTAATATATAGTAACAAAAATGAAATGCTTGTGCACAGGTTGGAGACAGGCAACTTATTAGCACCACTGATGCCGAAAGGCGAGCAGTTACACCCCCGGGATTACAGGAGGCAATTGATGACCTGGTGAAGAAGTACAAGCTTTCCCGAGCTTTCGTTCGGCCCTCTGGTACAGAAGATGTAGTCCGAGTATATGCAGAAGCTGACTCACAAGTAAGCTGGGACAGTCTGTTGAAAAAAATGTGCAATGAGAGTCAAATAATATAGGTAGTAGCGGGGTGGTAGTAGAAATGAAAACTGTTTTAAGGGTGTTGGAATCTTACTGTGATAATGAAGGATTTAATGTCTTTGAGATTTGTTTATGGAGCCTTTTACGTTCATAAGACTACAAAATTATTTTCATCAGTAGTAGTCACGTAGTAGTTGAACAAAATTAGATCCACTTAAATTTCACCAAATATTTTTATTTTAGACTTTCTGAAAGTGTCGTTATTTCTAATTGTGACATGAATAACTAATATATACTTAGTTTGACACAGATTAAGCTTATGCAGCCTGAAATGGATTATCCATTTTTCTCCTGTAAAAACATAATCCTGTTGCTTTATGAAAATAACAAGCTTCAAGGTCCATTTATAAATGAATTGGTACCACCATCCATGCTACTTGAAATTTATCTTTGTCTCTGGACTCTTGATTTGTTTTTCAAAATATTTCCTTTAAGTGACAGCCTCGCTCTTTGCTTCTGCTGTTTTCCTGAGAGGGTCAAGGTGTGGGCTGGATTTTTATAATTTGCTCTCTTCACATACTCTTTTCTGTCACCTTAAACCCTTGATAAAACTGTTTGCACAGTGGAGGCCAAGTAGAGTGGATGGCCTAGGGACTCAGGAGACATTTTCAGTTCATTTATACAGTTAGCTTATGCCCTCCCAGAATACACTGAGTATCTAGGGTGAGCGAGGAGAAGACATCTGGGGCCTTAGTGCTACTTACTCTCAGGCTAATTGTAGCCTTGTTGGCTTTAAGGACTAGTTTATTGAATTTAGTCAGTTTTGGAATGGTAACTAATTTTATAACTTCATTTGATTAATTAAGAACTTACCTGATTTGTAAGAATTTAAAGGTCTTGAAATTTGTTACTGAAAGATGAAAAAAAGTTTTCATTTAAATATGTCAGTGAAAAAAATCAGGAAGCTCCCTCCCTGAATTGCAAGTAACCTGGTAGGCGTGTCTTTCTCATCTACTCTCCTTTGATGTAATTTGCAGGAAAGTGCGGATAGCCTGGCATTTGAAGTGAGCTTGGCAGTGTTTCAGCTGGCTGGAGGAGTTGGAGAAAGTCCCCAACTAGGTTTCTGAGGACAATTTCTATATTCTTGAGAAACTGGATTTTTAAAAAACTTTTTACAAAATAATAGTACTGCCATTATTGTGACAGGTTCAAACATATTTATAATCATAATGTTTACTGTGCACCTTCCTTGATTATTTCTAGATCTGATTGTTCTTAAACACTACCAGAATAATTCTTTAGAAACAGCTAATCCTTAAACTTGTTAAATTCAATTTTTTAAAAATGAAACTTACCTCTAATTTGTTTTACTAATGTAAAATATTGGAGCTTACGTATATGATTTAGTCATTATCTTTATAATATATACTGGGAAAAATTCATGAGAGTTGCTGGAAAATTAAATCTTATTTATTACCAACACCTTGGGATGTCTTTTCCATTGTCGTTATCTAACCAGGATGTTGTTTTGCAGTATTCATCATTGATACAAATGGGGAGGGTGGAGAAGACATTTATACAACCAACTTTTCCACAGCAGAGTCTTCAGAATGATTCTTAAATGACTTACCTCGTCAGTTATCATCACCAGGAACTCAGAGGTGTGAATACGGAGGCTGTACACCTCTGTATTGGGCTTGAGATGCTCGTGCCAAACTTAAAAGGATGCGTGGCCCAGGCTTCAATATTCCTTACTCCTTTCAGTAAAGGTATGTAGGAGAAAATTAATTACAATACATTACCAAGCTTCTGACAGAAGTGACACCATTCTGAAACTAGAATGTAATCAATAACAAAGAAAAACCTCCCAAACCAATATAAAGTAAATGAAGCCCGAAACCAATAGAAAAAAGTGTGCAGTGTGTATTTTGGAGGTTTAGACAACTCAGGACAATAGAACAATGGAATCTCTCTCTCTCTCTCTCTCAGGCACCGTAATCAATGAGTCAACAATATTTAAACGTAATTCAGGCTACATTCAGATGTATGCTCTTTTTAAAAATATTTACAAGTATTTAAATTAAATACAACCTGAAATGTATTTTGTTACATACAAAACAATTATACAACTCAGAGCAATGTTTGTTTTAAATAATTACATTTACATTTAACTAAATGGGACCTTGTGGTGCTCAAGTTTTTATCACTCCTTCCAGAAAATCTTTTTCTACCATCTCTTCTATTTTTTGCCTGGCTTTGCTGGAAAATGGCTTGTTGTTTTCCAGTTTCATGTCTTTGTTAGGGAAGGTGTTTGAGTAGAGGATGGGGCTCCCTGAGTGTCCTGTGCAGCGGCTGGTGACCTTGCTGTTGAAGACTTGGCTGAGCACACTGAAGAACGGCAGGAGCTGCTCAATGCTGCGCACGGTGCAGGTGCTCAGCAGCAAGTGCCCCGGCACCCAGCCCAGCGTCCTCCCGGAGTTGTCTTCCTCTGGGTTTTTCTGCAGAAAGCAAAACGGGAATTGTTAATAACAGGTGATGTAGTACACAAGAATACTCAAAGGGTATAAACAAAAGCAAACACAGTTAAGAAACAAATGCAAATGACATTAGGTCTTCATTCCAGACTTGATAAAATTCTTGCTTTTAACTGACGCCATTTAGTGCCAATTACTAAGTCTGTACAGAGGAGTCTAACACCGTAGTAACATTTTCTAACTAGAATGCACAAGGAAGCTTAGCAGAATTGCTTTTGGATAGGGAGAGTCAAATATTAAAAGGTTATGTATGGTGTGCTTTGCATATACTCAAAAAGCTCCCAGATTTCTGGACTCCCACTATCTTACCAAGGACTAGGTCACAAAACAGCTATACAAGAAAGCTAGGAAGGGACAAAGGATCTTATATATTAAGCCAAATGGTTTAAAATTGCCATAGGATGGTAGCAGGGCCCAAAACTCAGGAGACAATTTCTTACTATTTCTTTGTTGTGCTAAACAACATGGGGAGGAAAGCTGGCTTTGGAGTCAAAATAACTGGTTAGTTCCTGGCTCTGCCGTTTACCTACTGTGGAGCACCCTTGGGCAAGACAGAGAAGGCTTCCTCACTTATAAAATGGGGAAATACAATCTGTCTTGCAGCCGAAAAGTAAAATGAGAATGTATGTGAAAATTCTATCAACTAAATACAAACACAAGTAAAATAATTTGTGTCTAGTTTGAGAAGCCAACTAAATTATACACAGTTGTAGACATTATTTTATCTAGAAAGCTATAAGAACTGAAGATGTTTGAACTTGGGCAGAATCCTAGGAAAACACAATAGAGATAATGAAAGCAAACAAACTGGATAGAAAAAGAAATGAAGTGGAACGCCAGAAGCAGAATTACAATCTGTCCTATTGGTTAACAAATGGAGTTTGCCTTCTAAGATCAAATGTTGTTGAGAAATTCATTGTTTACCTAATGTTTTAATGTCACTAGTTTCCTAGTAGTGAAAAAGAGATGCAAAATCCAGTTCATTTTCTTGTATGTGCTCACAGATTTGTTTATTTAAAAATAAAATCCTAGGAAAGGAAAACAGATTTAAGACTCCAGGAGTAAATAAGATCATCCAGTTCTTTATGGCCAAAAAACCCCAGACATCACTTAGTTAATTTCTTAGCAGTTATTTAACCTCTAATATAAACGATAGGATATAGAAAACCATCTTCTTTCTCTTAACTAGAACACTGGCTTTAATGACAGTCCTGGGACAGACTTTCACATTACTGCCATTAATTGGCTGACCATACCACTTTCACTTCCCTAAATCAAACTGCAATTCAGCAGTAATTAAAGGGTAACATTAACCTGAAGTAAAATGAACAATATATTTGAACCCTCTACATAGCTATTTGCCAATGTAAGAGAACTAGGTTAACGTTTATATTCCTGTCCAGATGTACCTTTAAGAGAGGGACTTTTACTATGCTTTTGACCAAGAAAAGTGACTTGTTTTACTGTTCTGCTCTTAATCAGAACTATAGCACTTCCCTCCATAGTAAATAAAATTAAAAAGTTAAACATGTTTCCATACAAACAATTTCTCCTTTCATTTCACCAATCTACGCTTGAAGAAAGACTTCCTTCCTCTGTACCTCTCTTGTACTTGTTGAAATTCAGACCTGGGTTTGTGCCTCAATATTTAGTCAAAATGTGGCAACTTTTGCTCCCATATGACAAGCATCAAAAAGCCACCCTCACCTGATGCTTGGCCATCTCCAATCCCTCCAAAATCACTGTCTTAAAGTCCTCCTCCTTGTCCTGTGGAAGGAAAGAGGAGAACTCACAGCCTTTGTTCCACGCAGAGTATGCTGGGCCATGAAGACCTTGTGTAAAGTGTTTGGATGGGGAAATGCTTTCCAGTTAAAACTGTTTTCTTATTCTGTGGGACAAGTTTTGGGTAAAAGACTGTCATGTTTATCACTTAGATAAGAGAGGAGTCTTATAAAAATGCTCATTACTAATGAGATGAAGGAAGGACAGAAAGTACATGTGCCTGGGGTCATATATAATCACCTTGTTTCTGGATTTGTTGTCATGATTATTTTCTTAAACCCTGTGGTATTAAAGTGAAAGTACCCGAGTACTACCCTAAACTCTGGACTCAACTTTCATCTTCCTCTCTGTCCTTTTACTTAGTCCCTAAGGAAATAAGTTCCTCGTATCCTTCATGTACAATCTCCTTTTTAATCACTCACCTCCATTCCATTTTCTATAGTTTGTGGAATGTGGTTTGCTGCCTGAATAAGGGATCCCAGAAGACTGGAAAATTTCTGAGCACTCAAAGCACATACTGAAAACTAGGACTCAAAGGACAACCCAGGTTATCCCCAAATTGTACAATTTATTTTTGAAAGTTTTTAAATGCAAAACAAAAGATTTGTAACAAAAGCCCATTGATGAGCATGCCACATTCATTACAAACCCTTGAATAACAGGTTTGAATTGTGCGGGTCTACTTATAGACAGATTTTTTTTTCAATACATATTGTAAATATTACTTTACTTACGATTTTTTTAACATTTTCTTTTCGCTAGCTTACTTTGAGAATAATACACATAACATACAAAATATGTGTTAATTGAATATGTTAATCATCAGTAGGCTATTCAGTTTTTGGGAGTCAAAAATTATATACGGATTTTCAACTGCGCGGGGGTGGGGGGGGGTGTTAGTGCCCTTAACCCTCATGCTATTCAAGGGCCAACTGAACTATTTTCTTGGGCAAAGGTCTCTAGCCTGATGCCTACTGAAAGATACAAAGTACATAAGACACAATATATATATTTTACAAATTTTATCTTCTTTCACTTAAAAAGAAAAAAGAATGCAATACCTTCGCCCTTTTCCGAAGAAGTTTTGCTAGTCGTACTACGTAAGGCTTAAATTCTCGTTGATGTATGCCCTGTCTTCTGACTTCCAAACCAGAGTCATCTGAGGCTTCTGGAATAAAGGCCCATCGGTACCTAGGTTTAGAAGAATGATATCCGTCAACATTAGTAAGGCTTTACAGCCATTTAACAACAGGCCACATAAATAGAGTAGAAAGATCAAATCCCTGCCACTTACACGGATTCAAACGCCAGCTACGCTGCTGGTAGCCCTTGTTTACCTTGGGCATGTTTCTTAACTGGAGCCTTTTCTTTATCAGTAAATAAAGATACTATTAACTACTTCATAGGATTGTAATAATGAATATGTAAACTTGTAAGATGCTCATTTTTTTCATGAGCACAAAGCAAGTACTCAAAGGTTTCCATCTCCAACAGACAAGATCACCATATACTTGGCCAAATGTTCCTTAACTACTCAGTAAGGGGACATAGAATAAAAATTTAAGTAGTACCTCTTTCATGCCTCCTTTTGTATTTTTGTTTATTTTAATTTTGGTCCTTAAAATTAATATCTGACTATGGTGAAAACTTAAACAGTATAAAAGGGCATACCACAGAAAGGGAGTCTCCCTCCACAGGGTCGATCAATACACCAGTCTTACGTATCTATCCTGGTTTATGCATAAAATAGCACGCACAACTCTCTTTACAACAAAACCTGATTTGCTCCTTTTTCTTTTTAACTTTTATTTATTTTTAAGTGTGTTTTTCCAGGACCCATCAGCTCCACGTCAAGTAGATGTTTCGGGCTAGTTGTGGAGGGCACAGCTCAATGGCCCATGCGGGGATCGAACCTTACTGTTAAGAGCACTACACTCTAACCAACTGAGCTAACCGGCCGCCCCTAATTGCTACTTGTTTTGATTTAATTATATATCATATAAAACTCCATCCTTTTCACCAGCTACGTAGTACTCCAGTGTTGGAAAGTACTGATATAATCAGTCTCCTAGAATGTCCAATTTCTTAGTATTACAAATAGTGCCATAATGGATATGCCTATATAATGATTTTTGTGCACATCTGGGAATGCAGTGGTTGGATAAATCCTTGGATGTAGCAATTACTGGCTCAAAGAGAATGTACTGGGGGTACCAAAAAAATGTATACAAGTTGACATTTTGGTCAATGTTGCTCAAGCAGTAGTTCGCCGGAATCAAGTGTCTGGACGCTGATAGTAACACTCTGAGCACCTCTTGTAATTGCAGAAGTCAAACGTGACTTCTATTCATCTTTTGTTATCTGTCTTTTTGAGTATTACAATTTCAATAGAATTTTCCTTAAAATGTGTATACATTCTTTTGGCACCCTCTGTATTTTGAATTTTGGTAAATATAACTCTTTGGAGAACAACTGGATGATATCCGTATACACTTCCAATAAGAAGAATGGTGCTGTCAAGGGTAGAAGGAAAAACACTTTCACATCTTTACCATTCTGATGGCTATTTAGAATTTTAATGGGAATTTCTCTCATGAGTAGATCTGAGCACCGTTTCCTGTGTTGAGAAGCCATTCCTTTGCTACGAATTAACCCGTTTTTCTATCAGGTTATCAATTTTTACATACTAAGCAAGTTAGACTTTTGTCATATACTCGTACACTGCAAATATCTCTTCCCAACTCATTGCTTCCTTTTAAACATGATATTTTCGTCATACAGACTTAAATTTGTATGTAGTTAAATGATCAAATATTTTGAACTTCTGAAATACCTATTTTTAGAAAAATACTACTCTTTCAAGATTATTAAATTCCCTATGTTATCTGCTACTTTATAGATATTTATAGGACAGTAGTTTTTAAAAAACTATTAGTTTTTAAATTCTATTACAGCACATTTCATCCCTTTCAAGTAACTATCTTGACTAGTAAAGGACAAAGCCATTTGGGTTCTCGTGGAAGCTCAATCAGTATCATGAGCAAGCCTGATCTACTCATGCTACTTCATGTGCTTCCTCCTCAAGCACTGAAAGGAGCGTTTCTATCATCTGTGTGAAGGTAAGCACCCTAGTTAATTTTGGCCACTTTCCTACAACTCTGCTTAGTATCATCGTCTTTTGAATTTCTTCAAGAGTAACATCAGTTTAACAGATGCCCAAACACAAATTCATCAAGAAATTGATGTGTTTAGTTTTCTAATGCAATGAATGAATGAATAAGGAAATGGAATTAATCTAAAAATGATTTAATGAATTTAAATTTAATGAAAAGTAAGCTTGTGAAATAGTAATTTTTGGAGATTTAAACATGTTTAACTAAAGATTCTGATAATGTTATTCTTTATCCTGTTAATAGTCTATTCCAGAATAATATAAAACATAAAACAAACACACACATATTTGATCATGTGGATAAATTATCAAATTATAGCTATTCTGATAAAACAATCATACAGTTTGCCTATTTAAAAATTTTAAATACGAAAAACTATTTTTGATCACTGACACACAAGGCATTGTGAGAATTTACTTATATTAATTTTCATCCCATTTCCCTCTGCCGTCTCTAGTTCAGCTTACTGTTACCTGAAATAAAACAGCCTTGATTCCAGTCTTGCCCATCTCCAGTCCTTTCTTCGAACTATACAGCCAAAGTGAACTTTCTAAAATTCACGCCTAAGAACAGCACTTCATTCCTTAAAATGATTCGGTGGCTTCCCACTGTCCTTAGTTTAGAATGTACCAAGTCTAACCTCTAAGTCTTCACACATGTACCTCTCGCAACCCTCTCTCTTCACCACCTCAGTATGAAACTGCCCTCCTGGCCTGCTCTGACCCTCAGAGCTAGGAGGGGTCACTGCTATGTGGCCTCAAGCACCCTGCACATCAGCTGTCGGCACCCATCATGTGTTTAACTATGTCTCTTAAACTGGACTTGAAGCGGCTGAGTCGTACCCCACTGCCTCACATCTGGTGAGTACTTAGTTTGCTGACTGAATGGTCTGTTAATTTTAATATATCCACAGCAACTCCTTATTTCTAATAACTCGTCGTTTCCCCCACCCCTGCCAAAAGAATTACATTTTAAGAAAAATTATGAATATTTCAACTTACAAAAAAACTTTTAACTTAGTCTAAGATATCACTGACCAAAGCAAACACATTTTCAAAAATATTCTTTTAGTATCCTTGCTTTTACTTACATCTGAAACTGAGGAAGATTTTCGGAGGGCAATGCCAGAGCCAAATCCAAAAATTTGCAAGCAGAGAGATAGAGGTTTAACCACCGCTGGCTGTTATAGGAAGTAGAAAAGCCATTGCCTCCTGTGTAGGTTGTCTCCAGACCAGCCACAGAGGGGCCTGAAGTCCTGTAAGGAGAAGACAGTGCTATAGCAGCTGTACCTGTTTACTAACAGGTAATTCCTGGAAAATCTCAAAGGCCAACTAATACTTTTCATAATCATTTTGAAAAGCATGTCACTAATTACTACAATGTTATGTCTAAATTTTGCTGTTCTCAAGAAATTATCTTTTGTTCTTTAAATCTTAGGGACATAAGAATAGTACAAAATAACTTGTGTTACACTTAAGAAATAGAAACATCCAAGCTGTAAAACCAAGAGACCTCTACTACTCAGTGTCCTGCAAAGATGGGGGAACAGGGAACTTTCTACAATAAAAAGTTATTAATTAATATGGAGGACTCTCTTTTATAAATCTAGCATGCAAAATAATTACATTTAAGACGGTCTTAAAGGAACTTTTCAATTTATAAACTTATTTGTACAAAACTTCCTATATAAATAAAATCAGTCATAATACTGCCTCTACTAAATAGGATACAATCATAGTACATTAAACTGAAGTCATTCTGGAAGATCTGGATATACGGATACCTTATGTTACCTCCCATAATAGGTTTAGCTGCATCTTTCATGGTCAATCTGACCTACCAAAACCAAAATGGCCAAGGTCACTGAAACAATACTGTATTGCTTTAAACACAACTTGTGTCTAGAGGCCATGAGTGCTGACAGCTTAATCCTAGGAGGGGGTCACTGCTGCCGGCCTCACAGCATCTTGCACGTCAGCTGTCAGCACCCATCACGTATTTACGTCTCTTACACTGGACTTGAAGCTGCTGAGTCACATACCCCGTGTAGTCTAAAATGCTTAAGGGATAAGTAACATATATGCAGATATGATCAGTTATATAATATAATAATAGACTAAATATATAAAGTATTCAAGTACAACAGTATCTATAAAGTAACATTCTGGATGATTTTAAGATACTAAACATTGAGAAGAATATACCAAAATAAATTACATATTACCGAAATAAATTATATATTACCGTGAAATATCTTCATCAGCAGTGAGTTCCTGCTCCATCAGTAAAAATACCTGTACCTGAAGACCATGGAATAAGATATTTGGAATTAGATACTTAATCTTTCTTTCAATTATCTTTAGGCTACATTTTCATTAATCTAAAAACTAATTTTAGGATACAACTTCAGGATCTTTAAACTGAGTTTCTGAAAATAAAACTACAAATTTAGCACAGAGCCTTGCTAATCATTTGGCAGAGCTGAGATGAAGGCATGCTTTTGTTTTGGGTGCCTATGGAACAGAGTTAGAGTTATTAAAAAAGGAAAACTATTAAAGCCAATTTGTGGGGAGATTATAAATGCTGGGTTTTCAGATTTGTAGGTTCTTTTTCCTTTCATTATTCATCTCCCTTTCTCCAACACCCCAGTTATTCAGATGAGGGTGGTGGTATGGTTTGGGGAGGGGACTAGATTAGGGTAGTGGGACTTGGAAAGGTTTTATTGTTTGGGAGTTTAGAAAATCTTTGTAAAAGTCTCTGAAGCAAGCTTAACTACGATAAGAGCTGCACTTCGAGAGTGAGTATGTACATGCTTCATGTCAGTCCATTTAAATACTCTGCCATCTCTCATCACTCCAGAGGTACTGCTGCGGGGGGAGCCAGGCCTGGCAGCTATAGCAGAGTTAAAAATATGGTGTAGTGGAGACTGAATTAATCTAGACCAGACAAAGTAATGATTCACAAAGAGCTAATATTAGTAATGTTGCATATTTGGAAGTTTAACTTGTATGGAGGTGAAATCTGACTTGTTTTACTATTTTCAACTGTAAAAATTGTCAGGAAAAGGCTTAACAAGAGTTCAGTTCTTTCAAGATTAGTTTTTATCCATAAGCATGTTGACACTAATCACATTGTGTTGTCATTTATAACTTGACTGAATTAAAATTAACTCACAAGTTCTGTAATCATGGTAGGCCAGAGTGAGGTAAGATGTTGTGGAGACATTCTTAAAAGTAACACTCTGAAAAACAGGAACACTTGAGAGTGAAGAGTTGGCACCTGGGGCAAACGGAGACTCTCAACCAATCTCTCTGAAAGAAATGCAGTATATTTTCAATACCTAAATAATTAGAATCATTTTAATGTAAAACTTTTCTATATAATCTAGTCTAGTACTTCTCAAACTTTCTGTGGTGAAGAACCAACTTTTAAAAATGTTTCCAATCTGTTGCAGATCGATACTTTGTAAAATATGAAATGAATTATCTGAAAAATCAAAGAAAAAGATATAAAATATAAATGCCATTTTATATTATTAGATTCAACAGATGCTGTCAGATTGTTAAAATGTTTAAAATGCTTCCTCTAAATTTCTGCACTTATCATGAATGGGATTAACAGATGGTACTGGTCCATGGACCACACTGAGCAGCACTGACGTAGTCAACTTTAAAAATCACAGCACAAACAGTGTGCATGCTGTGTATGTGACATTAGATACAAGGGGTCGGGAAAGGAGGAGCCACTTATCTTTTAGAGAGAAATAATCTCACTAGAGAGGACAACTGCCATTCCCAACCCAGCCACCTGATGGCTGCTGAGGCTGGCAGCTCCTGGGTACAAGGACCTGAGGCAGAGATCTGTTCTGTCCCAGGGCAACTTCCTCCCCTGTGTGGAGCTCTCTGGTAACACAGGTTGATGACGAGTGCACTTGTATCCTTCATGAAGGTTTATTAAAACTCATACACACCCCTTCCCTGGCCCCGTACTATAAGTCTCGAAAAGTTATTCTAGCCAAAATTTCCTGGCTCTGCCTATATTTTGCTCCTTTCCTTAAAGGTATATGACCCTCTTTATCCACAATAAAAAAAAAAAAATGCTAACATGCCTGCCTGCAGCAAAACAGTCTTACACCTCATCCTCAAACATGAATTCCTGGGAAATTTGAACTAAATAATAAAAGAGACCAAACTCAGTGTTTGGTTGCTTTTACATGCTACTGATGATTTTTTGTTGTTTCAGAACAAATTTCTAATTGTACAACAGTCTCCATCTACCTACACTTGGTACATTTCACCCCAATTTACCACTTAGAGAAAGTATTTTCTAAGGATCAAGAAAACCTGCAGATTGGAAGATAGAGAAAATAGTTTTTCACTATTTACCTTGTATATCTGGCAGATATTTCTGGTACTGGTCAATTTCACTGCTAAAAATAGCAAATGCTAATCTTTTGAGAAGCATGGCTCTCTGTTCTAGCTCCACATCACGGTTTGCAAAGAGATTAAGTGAACTGCTTTGAGCCACAGCTACGCGAGCTGACAAAAGAAAGCAAGACAGAGGTTGTGATTATTCTGTTATTTGTTTTTAAAAAAGGCTAGATCCCCATGACATCCAAAGGTGAGAGGAACCTAGAGTGGGGGACTCTGGGCTGGAGTGGCAAACAGATCCAGCATATACAAGCCGGAAGGCCCAGGAGTAGTAAGTGTGATGTGGGGAGACAGGAAAATTTAGAACTGTAGGTTTCTGAAGATACAACCACTAAGAATGCCATTTTATAAAACTCTTTCATATTTTATGCCATCTGCCTAAATCCTTCTCATTGGTTTAAAAATAATTTCTGGCCCCGCCTACCCAGCTCTCCTTCCTTCTGTCTTGTGACTCACCCCCTGCTCACTCTTCTGCAGCCATTCTCTTTCTTGCTTGTTTTCCCTTGAATTTACCAAGCCCGTCCCTGCCCCAAAACCTTTATAATTTCTGTTCCCTATGTCTGAAATATTCGGTCCCTAGGCTTTCTTGTGATTGACTTCTTAAGTTTCATCTCAAATATGAGCTCTTTCGTTATTATCTGAAATCTATCACATTGCCCTGTTTCCTTCACAACTTCTTATTCCCTGAAATACTTTTATTTATTTGACTAAAGCCCTGGCCCATTTTTGTTTTTTAATAAATATTTGTTGAATGAATGAATCTACATCTTAAAACAACCCTGTGAAGATTAGAGAAGAAAGAATATGCTGCCTCTTTCTTTCCCAAATGGGAACACTGCAGCTTATGTTAAAGAATTTACATGGAATCATACAGACTCATCCAACTTTACTGCTGTTTATTAGTTTAGTAACTTCCAAACTTAAAAAAAAAAAAGTAAACAAACCCTTATTTTCAGAATAAAAACTACAAGGGACCCTAATATGTAAAAAACAATGAAGATAGAGTGGGGGGTGGAGAGTGATTCTAACCTTTTGGCTCCTCTTTCTTCCTTCAGAAGAGATCAACAGAGGCCCAGGGTTTAGAGACTCAGGGTTTAGAGAATCTGTTTGGCTCAGATTGCCTGCCTCCCCACCTGTCAAGGCTTTCATTCCTTCAACAATTACTTACTGAGTGCTTACTGTGTGCCTATGCTGTGTGCTGAGGAAACAATTTAGAGACGTGTGGCCAAATAGTTTTACTTGTTACTTAGCTCTATGTTGTCCCCTTTAAGTTCTAACATTATATTCCTATAGGGTACTAAGTATAATTTGACAAAGAATTAATTCAGCAGTTACTAGAAAAAAACAAAGTATATAATAAGACTGGATGGTGTACAGGAAAGACTGCTTAGGTTGTCATCCCATAATACTCACTCATCAAATCTCTAAATGTTGTCTTATCATGTGTCATCAGATTGTCCATAATTGCTCTCCAACTGAAAAAGACAAAGGTTATGATATGTAATTGTTGTTATTGTTAAAAAACAGTATTTTATTTTGCAGGATAGTAGTTGATTTCAACAGACTTTATGAGATGATTAAGTTGAATAAAAGCAAGACAATGACTTACTGATTAACACAAGAGGCATCCATCTGAAAGAAACTGGGATCCATGAAGAGGTCAAAGGCTTCTTTTTTCCAAGCTCTCCGTGTGTACTGATACCCACTGAGACTGCTAAGCAGCTGGACGCAGGCTCGATAACTAGGAGCATTATGTGCACTAGGAGGAAGGATAACTACCTTAACCTATTTGCATAATTTAAATCATCACATTAAGTTATTCGTAAGTGTGCACACTTACCTAAACAATGATAGAAAACAAAAAAAGCACCATAAGAGAAATGTTTGGTTTTTTTTAAATAATAATTCAAGATAAAAATAATGTTATTTTGTGGTAATTCAAATAATGACAATAAGGGAATATAATTTGTTTTTAACAGGCTATGAATTACCTAAGAAATCTACTTAAATAATAACAATACCTGTGATTTCGGAGGTAGGGCACAACATAATGCATAATATTTACAAGTAATGGAATAACCCGTTCTTTTTCATCACTATAGAAAACCATATCCAAAAGATGAGCCAAAACCTAAAAAATATAAGAAATAAAATGGAATATAATCTAAGAGCTGAAATTGACAGCATTTATAAGTGGTTTTCATTTTTAAGAAAACCTAGAATACCTTAAAATTAGAAAAAATCTAAAACAGATCTCCCTAAGCCATTCTGATATGAATAGTTTCCACCACTATTTGCCTTTTTGGTCCATTATAACTATAGGATATAAATATGGGCAAATTCTACTATTTATAACCGAGATAAGGAAGTCTAAGAAAAAGAGAGGTCAAGATCCTTCTAATGTGACAGTGAATACCCAGAGAATTGAAGACTAGAAGTCGGTATTCTCTTTCCCTGACTTGGTAAAAGGGGGCTTGGGAAAAAAACCAACCAAATGAACTGAGCTGCTCAAGTCCCAGTTCTGTCAATTAACAGCTATTTGGCCTTAGTCATATTTATGTTCTAATCTTTGTAAGGCTCAGTATCCACATCTGTAAAGGAGAAACAAAAATGACCGGCAAGACTGTACAACAGGTACAAAAACGCATGTCAGGGGACGCATGTACAAATGTTTGGTGTACTTCATAACTGCAAGCATCATTATGCCACTTCCACTCCTCCTCAAGGTCCTAGGATGCAAAAGCACTTAGTTTTTTTAATAAACAGTACACTTGTAAAAATTACATGGGAAAGTGAACAATATTTAAAGTTATTATCACTGATATTTAACAATCTAATCTGAATACAAAGTCAAAACTTTGTTTATTCTATACAGTGATTCCTAGAAATACATAATGGTTTTTCAAATTAAAAACTAAGAACTACTTGCTAATATTTGTGAAACTGTTTACTTGAAAGGTCATGTGAAAAAACTTGATATATTTACCTCAGAAAGTAATGTCAGTGCATGGACACTATATACAGAAGGCGTTATGTTGGAGGTTTCCATTGCAGGTGATAACATATCTAAATAAGAGAAAGGACAGATAAAGTACAGTAAGGTCTTTTCCCACTAAAAAAAAGGTACCTGCTAAACAGAGAAAGGGGATGATTTTATAGTATTTACAGTACTAGCTGCAGTGATTTCTTAGTGAATATATGCCTACAAATATAAATCGAAATGTTTGAGATCAGTACCTTCAACATCAGATTCCAGATTGGTTCCATCCACCATTATTTTAGGAGAAGGTTTAACTTCAAGATTTCGTCGCAGCCATGTTGTCTGTTCTAAAGAAGAACCAGCAATTGCACCAATTGCATCCACTATTTTATGAGTCACATCCTAAAGAAACAAGGAAAAACCACTATGTACATGTGCATATACAAACACACACGAAACTGCACAGATAATTTTGTTTGACCTTCCCATTTTAGTGTTGAGGGCACTGAAAAACAGTTTTGGCAACAGTCCTCAATTCAGAATACCTTACCTGAAGGTCTCTTTGGTCTTTTTTATTTTCCAAACTAGGGTTTTTCATAATAAATTCATTCAGAACCCTAAAAGGGCCAAAGAGAAAAACAAACCAGAAATATTAGTCTAAAGAAAATGATTCAATCTAATTTCTCACAGTGAGTAAGTGGCTTTGTGGCTTCAATTTTTATTTTACATGTTTAATGGATACATACACACACTGTCAAAAAAAATGTATACATTTTAAGAAAGGAAAACTGTATTAAAATTATAATAATATATACTGATAACAAAAGATGAATACAAGTCATGTTTGACTTCTGCAATTACAAGAGGTGTTCAAAGTGGTTGCCATCAGTGACCAGACACTTCTGATTACGGTGAACTACTGCTTGAGCAACGCTGACCAAAGTGTCAATTTGTATACATTTTTTGTCACCCCCGGTATCTATCTATCTATCTAATCTATCTATCTAATCTATCTATCTAATCTGTCTATCTATCTATCTATCTATCTATCTATCTATCTATCTATCAGCTATCTATCTATCTATCTATCTATCCATCTATCTATATATCAGCTATCTATCTATATATCAGCTATCTATCTATATATCAGCCATCTATCTATCTATCTATCTATCTATCTATCTATCTATCTATCTATCTATCAGCTTTCCTCAAGCTGTCACCACTCCTCTCACCACTTTTCCACCTCTTTGCTTCCTGTCAGAAGACTACATCCCCACATTTACTACCCTGTTTCCCCCAAAATAGGACCTAGCCGGACCATCAGCTCTAATGTGTCTTTTGGAGCAAAAATTAATATAAGACCCAGTTTTATTTTACTATAAGACCGGGTCTTGTATAATATAATAAAATATAAAACTGGGTCTTCTATTAATTTTTGTTCCAAAAGACACATTAGAGCTGATGGTCCGGCAAGGTCTTATTTTTGGGGAAACACGCTAGAAAACTTGAGGCCACCTTACTGAAGAACCCTCACCTTCCCTCTTCACTTCAAAATTTTCTAGACCATTGGCTGCTAAGCCAGAATTGCTTAGTTCCCTCAGGACAACACGATAGAAGTTAAGTCTGTGTATTTATATTAGAGAAAATGCATTCTTCTTTCTCTCACACCTGCTGCCATTCACTGTCCTCCATCCCCTCCCTGCTGTCCCTGGAATCTGGTGCTATCAATGAGCCCCCTTCTGTCTAGAATCTTCTATCAATCTGCCCTTACACAACACTTATTATTGGCTAGACACTATTCTAAGAATTTAACAAATATTTAACTCATTTAATCCTCACAACAACTTTATGAAACAGGCACTATTATCATGCCCATTCTACAGATGGAGAGGTTAAATAACCCACCCAGGGGCACACAGCTCAGTTAAAAAGCTGGGCTGTGCACCCAGGCGGAGTACAACTTCAGTCTTTGCTGAACAACTCAGCATCCTCAGGTCTTCCTTACCATTAATTATGACTTTCAAATTCCATTTCCTCTTGCTACATTATCATTTTTATTTCTTTTCATGATCAAACATCTTCAGAGAATAATCCACACTTATATCCCATTCTAATCCTCTGCTGTTAACATCTATGCTTATTGCCTTGCCACACTCCTAAATCACCAGTGCTCTCCAAATCATCATGAAATATAGCCTCTTATTATTGCTCCTCTTCCTTAATATCTCTGAAGGTGTTACTCATGCCCTCTTACCTTCTCTATTCTTCTACAACACTGAATATACCTTGTTTCCTTTGTGCTTTCTGATATTTCCTTTTCTATCTCTTTTGCTCACCCCTTTTCCTTCTTTGTACTGTTCTTTCAATCCCATCATCAATACTTCAAACACTCCCTGCCTCCCACTTGAAACAGAACTCCTAGTCTATCATTTTTCTCTTCTGGTCCACCCCTCTACTAACTTGTCAATCATGTCTCTCCTCAAAACCTGCAATCACTCCCACCCCCTGCCCAAGACCAAATTTCTTATACTAAAATGCAAAATCCTTCTCCAGCTAGTTCTCATCTTCCTTTTCATCCACCTACCATTCCATTGCCTGTACCCTATTCTCTGATCAAACCAAACAAGGTACCCTGCCCCAGTATACCCTTCCCCTTCCAGTCTCCCACCACCTCCCAGAAAGGAGGCTTTCTGCTACCACCACCTCTATTCACTGAGCAAATATTTATTGTGAACCATGAATAATTGAGAGCCAAAAACACACTGTTCACGAAATCATGGTGCTTGCAGTTAAGTAAGGGTGACTGAAATTTACCAAATAACATGCAATTAACAAAGCTCAGGACACTCCAAGACACAGAGAGAAAATGAACTTTCCAAGCCTGCTTATGTTCAGGGCCTTGAAGTCAAATGACTCTCCTCTATGAAGTTCCCCTTCAGCTATCCTACTTACCACTCCACTTCGAATGCCCCATTCTCTCTTCACGAAATAACTACTGTTATAACAGTTTTATATTAGCACATTTACATTTGTATATGTATAAACACACATTGCTCCCTCCCCATCTCCCTCCACCCCCTTCTTTTTACACCGGCCTCACGTTATAGATCTAGTTTTATACCTTGAGAATTCTGAGAAAGTAGAGAGAGAATATGGTCACCCAAAACATCTGTTAGACAGCAATTAGGACAATGAACATTATTCTTTTATTTGAAATAATATTATGTGAAATTGCTTACCCAAGTATAAGAAACTGCCCTGGGGCTGGAAGACTCAGTTGTATGGAGTCTTTCAGGAGTATCAACAGTGATGCCCAGCTATCCACTAAATTGGGCACTGGAATTCTGCAAGATAAATTATATATATGTATGTATATATATATCCACAGTAAACTTCAATTTTCTTTATATTTTCCCACAGTTTTAAACAAATGTCCCCATTAGTTTCTCTCAGTCTCTAAATTTTTATAGACTATGAGAGAACAAAATTCCTAAAAGCTTCATATTTTCTACAAATATTACATAAAAAGAAAATCAACTACATTTAAAATACCCAGTGTGATCTATTAGTCTAGAAATTTTGCTATGGAAACTCCAGTTTTTAACACATGAACTCTCAAAAGTAAAATACAATTGTAATAAATCTCAGTTTAAATTACTAACATTATAGTCACCTACTCCCTATCCTGTCCTCTCCACTTCTCTCTTACATTAGCTCTTTTTTCTTCACCCATGAGTTTGTCTCATCTAAGGGGGACTGTTAATCTACCCTGCATATCAGTCTCTCACCTCCAGAGAAATTAAGATTATCTTTGTTTCAGTAAGATCGTAACCCTAACACCTCTGGGTGTCTAAGTTCAGACTCATAGGCAGTCCTTGCTCTAAGTCACAACCAGTTTAAATACACTACATAATTTAAAACTTTATAAACGTCAGTCATAGATTACAAACTGATGCTACGTTTGGTGACTGAAATGGAATTACTCTCTAAGGGAGGAGGACTAAGGGTCAGGTTCTCCATTAAGAAGTTTATCAATATTCAAATGAAACTTCTGTTCAAGGGTCACCTAAATGCAAACTGAAATGCTATAACAAAAAAGATATTTTCATATCATTCCTAACATTTAAAAAATCATGTTAGGTTATCACATGTTTACCTAGATCAAAATAAAAATGCATTCAGTGGCAATAGGCATGGTTTCAATAGGATTCAGCTTATCATTTATATATAAATGATTTTCTTAAAATTCAGTGTTTTAATATCCAGTGTATCTTAAATACACATATGTCTGTAGGATTTGCATGGCTGGGTCATTAAGATACCCAGTGACTTGTATTAAAATATCCATAAACAATGTTTCTCTGTTTCTAACATTTCTTATTTTAGTTTGGGGGGGCGGGGAGAATAGCAACTTCTTAAATAATTCAGGTGCTTTTCTCCTGTATTTCCTAATCTTTACACATTACTTAGGCAGTAAGGAGAGATCCACATCAGTTATCTTACCTTTGAACATAAGCATAGAAAAACTGAAGCATGCAGACTTCCAAAGAAAGATGTTTCTATAAACAAAAGAAATCAATTTTATAGTGAAGAAAAATGCTGCCTTTGCCTTTTAATTGTGGCAACTACTACTCTGCCAATTTTTAATAAAAAAAAATCAAACACAAGTTTGTCATAAAAAAACATGCAGCTCTCTTCCATTTAGTACAGAAAAAACCACAAGAGTTATTTAAAAAGCTGAAAATGGATGGAAGGACTCAAAAGATTCTCAATTCCTTCCCCAATTACTCATCAAGTTGACTCTGGCCATTACTTTTAAATGTTCCTTTTTCTCTATAAACATCTGAAGTAGCTTTATTTTAGTCAGCTTATACTTGGTTGGTGCTGTCATAATTATGCTAAGATTTTTTTTATATAAAATATAACTTTAATCTATTTTACCACACATTTCTGTTAAATTGGTGTAGTTAGGTAAATTTGAGAACTCCTAATAGTCTAAAATGTAGTCTTTAACTAACGATGGTACTGAATATGACATACAATAAAACACCCCTCCATAAAAGTTGGTAATAGGTAAGAAAATTATATTGATGACCATTGATATTTACCAATTTGTTCCTTTTTAGTAGCAACTACTCCCCTGATGGTTTCTCCTTTTATCACAAAAACAAAAATCAAGTATCTAATCTATTTAGAATTGAGTAGACGGAGAGCAGAGGGGTAACGGGTGGGTAGGTGTGTGTGTGTGTGTGTGTGTGTGTGTAATTCCCTCTTACTTGTTTTTACATCCTGCACACTTAGCCCAATCTCTGGCACAAATAGATGCTCAAAACATTATGCTGAATTGAGCTTTCACAGGCAAATTTAAAATTCTATCACAAGTGCCCCAGAGGTGATTTCAAAATAGTAAGGAAATTATTAAAAAGTTATTAAGGACACTGGTTATTTACACATGCAAGCACCTTTTTCCCATTGGCAATTAAAGAAAAAAAAGATAAAAGGAAAAAAGAACGCAACATTTTCAGATATGTGTAATAATTCTTTTATGGATGTGATTAGATCTATATTAGCTTGGCTTAAAGTGTAATGTTTGAAGTTGGTAAACATTTTCTAAGAAAATATGACCTGTTAGTATTGCTAGCACAAAGAGCAGAAAAAGTTGATTAAATCCCTAATGACGCTTTGTGGATTTTTACATCTGCCTAATTAGGGACAATGCACTGTGAGTGGAGATTGTTCTTCACTTTCTGTAGCCCTTGCAAAGCACAGTCTTATACATGTTCAAGAAATGACACTGACCACAACTAAGGTTAAGGCAAAACATGGGGAGTCACAGAATTAAGAGTTTCATTCTAAAGAGAAAGCAACAAAGAAGCTATGAGAAAGGCAACAACTGAGGGAAGCAGACCTTGGGCTCTTGCTTCTGTTTTCTTCTTTTAAATGACCAGAAAAACCTCCCCTAAGAATTAGGTTACACAGTTCCTGACTGCTCAGATGTACATAGAAGAGACAGATGAGCAGTTAACTGCTGTTCACTGGCTACAGGAATGTTTTTATTATGGCAGTGTGAGGGTCACATGCACCCATCGCTGTAGTATGTACTATACGAGCAGGAAAAAGGACATTACTGTACAAAAATATCTTAACCTACCAGCATCATTTCTGAAACAGAATTGTAAACAAAAGGAAAGCTCTTCTTACCTTGTCTTTGACAATGGATGGTGGCTGCTTTAAAACTTCTTTCACAGTCTGTATAACAGTTTCTGCTCTCATGACACTGATTGAGCGAACCAGTTCTACTAATAAAAGCTGTTCTTCACTGGCTGCAGGAATGACCTGGATAGCACATCATTGTATTTATGTATATTAGCGTGTAAATAATTCTTTTAAGAGAAATCACAGAAATAAGAGAATATTTATGGACTCTTAATATAAAGGACTTCGCAAGTCCTTTTTATTTTAGGTAAAATTTATTTTTTAATCAATATAATACATGTACATCATTGCAAAAAATCAAACAGGACAATAAGCCCGATAAGAAAAAATTGCAATGCCCTATCCTTTCTCATGCCTTAAAGCAAACATGCTCAACTCTTAGCTCTTTTGTATTATTTCTGAACAATATACACTGCTATAATATTTTTCCCATTTCATGATTTTTTTTTCAATTTTAGATATTACCTCCTGACTTCTTACCTTAGAAGGCAACGATTTAGTTCTCTTACACTTTTTTCCTTATCCTCCCAACATACTGTGTTTCCCCGAAAGTAAGACCTAACTCTAATCCCCAGACAATCAGCT
The DNA here is from genome assembly GCF_964194185.1 of Rhinolophus hipposideros. Lineage (NCBI taxonomy): Eukaryota > Metazoa > Chordata > Mammalia > Chiroptera > Rhinolophidae > Rhinolophus > Rhinolophus hipposideros. The sequence continues at coordinate 67,035,219 of NC_138049.1, forward strand.
CTAACGCGTCTTCTGGAGCAAAAATTAATATAAGACCTGGTATTGTATTGTATTATATTAATTATATTATATTATATTATATTATATTATATTATATTATATTATAATTAAAGACCGGTCTTGTATTATACTAAAATAAGTCCAGGTCTTATATTAATTTTTGCTCCAAAAGACGCATTAAAACTGATTGGCTAGGTCTTATTTTTGGGGAAACATGGTAGTTATATCGTAATTTATTTAAATCAACATCCAGTGTTCACATGACTACTTATGGTTGTGCTGTGTATTGTATTATACTATCATTGCATTTCTTTTCTCATACAACTTTTTATTTTTCCTAGTGTTAATCTCCTTTTTTAGGTTGCTTGGTTTTCTCTATTTCTATCTCAAATTCATCCTAAATTCTCCAGCAAGTGTAAACCTCCTCTAATTACTTATTAATTAATTATTTATTAATTAATTCAAATACATCAGATAATTAATCATCTACCTTTCCCTCCTCTTCTTCTCTCCTTTTTTTGTTAGACATCTGTTCTACCCTGGCCTGCTACGCAGACCCATCTTGATATCTCTCCTGCGACCATGAGCCTAGAGATCCCCTTTCCTTTTTTTCTGGATTAGAACATCTATTTCTTGGATACCATGTCTTCTTTCTTCTTGGTTTATTTCTCCACTGGTGGCGATGCATCTTCCAGTAGCTGAAAAAGGGTGAATTCGTGGCAATTTTTTTTTTTTGAGATAGTTTATGGTTCAAAAATGCTTTGAGTAATAGTTTGGTTGGGTAAAGAATTATAGGTTGAAGTTCATTTTCCAATCCCAATTTCCAGTGTTGTTACTGACAAGTCTCATCACTATTCCATTGAATAAGGCCAATATTTTCTCTTTAGAAGATTTTCATATTTCCTCTTATCTCCAGTGTTCTGAAATCCTACGCTGAGCTTTGTGTAGCTTTATTTTCACAGTGCCGGAGGGAACTCATTCCTTACATGTCTGGGGAATTTTCGTGTACTATGTCTGTGACATTTTTCTCCCATTTTTTTCTAATAGAGCTCCCAGGTGGCTCAGTTGGTTAGAGCGCGGGCTCTCAACCATTTTTTTCTATTCTTTCTTTCTGCAAAGACACTGAACCTCCAGTATCACTAACCTAATTTTCTTATCTCCTTTCCCCTATTTTCCACATCTCTAAATTTGTATTCTATTTCTGATATTTACCACTTTTGCTTGCCAACTCATACTAATTTTGATTGGCTTCTGCTATAAAATACAGTATTGAAGAAAAATTTTAATTTTTGCAATGGTCTTCCTTACAATCTCCTCTTATTTCATGGATGCAATATGATTTCACTTCTTGAAGGAAATTATTAGATTGGTGCAAAAGTAATTGCAGTTTAAAAGGTTAAAAATAACTGCAAAAATTGCAATTAGTTTTGCACCAACCTAGTACTATTATTGTTTACATTGTCTTCTGTTACCTGCCTTGTTTCTTTTGACTTTTTTATTTATTTTTTTTTTATTTTTTATTAGTTTCAGGTGTACAAGACAAGGTAATACTTAGACGTTCATCATTTATAGTCCTTACTGACTTTTTTTAACTAGTTATTTTGGTCTTTGACTATCATACCATGTTTCCCCGAAAATAAGACCTAGCCGGACAATCAGCTCTAACGCGTCTTTTGGAGCAAAAATTAATACAAGACCCAGCCTTATCTTACTATAACATAAGACCCGGTCTTATATAATATAAAATAAGACCTGGTCTTATAAAAGACGCATTAGAGCTGATTGTCTAGGTCTTATTTTCGGAGAAACACTGTATTAGAGGTTTTCTTCATGTGATTGGTAATCCTCATCACTCTACTCATTATTTAAATATTAGGAATAATAATATAGCTAACATTTGCAGAGAACTTATTAAATGCCAAGCATTGCTCTAAATACCATATATCTCTCTCACATATAGCATACAGTATAATTAGTTCATATACATATATGTGTGTGTGTATATATATGTATATGAACTGATTTTTACAACATCATGAAGTAGTATTTTACCCTGAGGTCATATAGCTGGCAAGTGGAGAAGTTAGGGTTTGAACACCAGGGATCTGGTTTCAAAGTCTGAGCTCTTAACAACTATGTTATCATTGCCTTTCAAAACAAAATTGAAAAGTGACGGGAAGGCAAGCACATGTGTTAAACTAGTGAATAGATGGGTCTCCCTGCGTAGAGATAGAGCCTAGGTTTTTGTTAGAAGACTCAAAACTTCAGTAGCTACGCCTTTTTTCTTGGTCTTTTTTCCTAGAGAAGAATCTTTACAACTCCTACCTGAGGGACACATAGATAGATTCCTACCATCGCAGTAGGGTGAGGTTAATTCCCATTTTTCAGTATGCAGACTTTTCCTGAATGCTCCTGTTTTCAGCATGAAGTATAACTTCTAGATGAATCTTGTGCCCCTGAATCCAGAGCTTCTCTTAACAAACTTCACAGAGTAAACTTGACTCCAGTCTCCTGCTGCACTAGGGTAGAATAAATGGGTGCTTGCTTGGGTTACGGAAAAAGGATCTAGAAGGGGTTTAACTGCTCCTTATATAGACTTTCAATCAGTCCTCCAGTTTTCAGCCCCATCAAGTTCTTTGCCTTTAAAGGTACCTGATAATCTTCTGTGGTTTAACAGCAGGAATTGGTTCCCTCTCACAGGTATTTAGAGATAGATCAGCTTTCTCTACTGTAGTAAGTCAGTTACAACTGTGTATTTTTTTCATCTTGCAAAATATTGTTGACACTTTTATTGTTTGTTTTTTTTAACTGGGGAACAGTGTGTTTCTCCAGGGCCCATCAGTTCCAAGTGGTTGTCCTTCAATCTAGTTGTGGAGGGCGCAGCTCAGCTCCAAGTTCAGTCGCCGTTTTCAATCTTTAGTTGCAGGGGGCGCAGTTTATCATCCCACGCGGGAATTGAACCAGCTACCTTGTTGTTGAGAGCTCGCATTCTAACCTACTGAGTCATCGGGGAGTCCCTATGGAAACTGAGTGGCAGCTCGTTGTCTTCAATCTAGTTGAGGAGGGTGCAGCTCACTGGCCCATGTGGGAATTGAACCAGCAACCCTGTTGTTCAGAGCTCGCACCCTAACCTACTGAGCCATCCAGCCACCCCTGTTTACACTTATTTTTATTCAGTCACTTTTTCCAAATTTTTTGTCATTGTGGGCTTTTTAAAAATTGTTTTATTTTTGAGAAGAGAACAGAGAAAAATGCCTTTGTTCAATGTCGTGTTAGACCACATGTCCTTGACTACTTTTAAATAGTCCAGTATTTCAGTTCTGTCCAATGTAGTATCTACTACTAAATCCTCATATATAAAATAATGTCATAAGTGGAATGTTTATTTTTATTACTTTAGCATATATGTAATGTGAAATCAGCACAAAAATAACAGATCAGAAACCTTTAGATAGATAAATCATGTCTTATGTGAATGTAAATTTAATCGTCTTAATATTCTAATGAGTCACTGTTTACTTCTAACATAGAACACTTTTATCAAGCTTTCAAAGTCACAAAGCAATAAAATTTTCACATACAAACCAGTCAAAACAAATATATGAATTATATTTAGAAACAAATTGTTTAAGCTATCAGGTTATAATGAAAAAACGAGTTGAGACGAAAACTCTCCAAATCTTTGTTTTGTACCCTGAATAACTAGCATTTAAATAATACACTGTATTATATTACCATTTATATATAAATACAGTTTTAATATCATACTAATTTCTTTTTTTCACATCAAATACCTTTAATACTTAAGAAATTTAGGCAACAAATCATTATTTAAACCTGCAGACAAACTGTTGCTTTTCTACTAACCCACCTAATCCCAGCCCCACTGCAAATAATGGAGAGTCGAAAATTAGCGTGTACAGCAGGTCCTCCAGTAACATGGTTTTATTTAACATTGTTTCATTATAACATTGATGTGATGATGCAGAAACTTAACTCTTGTTTATATCAATTAGCCTACGGTAAAACTGGTTTCATTATATGTTGTTTGGCCACATTTCCAAGAACATGTTGTGGATGTTAAGTGAGGACTTACTGTACTCACCAAATAGTTACCAAATAAAAAAACAAAAAGTACCAAACAGCTAAATATATACCTTGGTCCTGTTGGTGGTTTTGTTCTGTCTTCTTTCATTCCATACAAATGCAATGGCAGCCATAAAGTGAACACCATGATTCATTGAAATGGGGCCCAATAATTCAAGGATCTGCTGTCTCAAGTTCTAAAACAATTTAAGCAAATTGTTTTAGTAAACTAAACAAGTAAACTAAAATTATGAAAGCATTAATAATTAAACTGTTATTTTTAATTTTTATTGAAATAACATAAAGTACCTATGTGCTTTACTACCTAAATAACAGTAAATTTCAATTGTGTTAAGATGCAACCATGGTTATAATTCCAAAAGAAAAACAAACAACGTATAAAATAACAACCAATCAGCAAAATGCAAGAGTCTAATCAATGTGATGAAACAGAATAACACAACATAATTGTCCCTTGAACAATGAGGTTTTGAACTTAGACGGTCCACTTACATGCAGATTTTCTCCAGTAAGTACCTATACTGTTTTTCATCTGTGGTTAGGAATCCATGGATGTGGAGAACTAACTATGCATTTTTCTACATCATTTCTTTTAGAAGACTTGGGCATCCTTGGATTTTGATATCCACAGGGATCCTGGAACCAATCCTCTATGAATACTGAGGGATGACTTAAGTTTTGGGGAAGTCAAAAGTTACGTATGGATTATCAACTGCATGGGGGAGGGAGTCAGCGTCCCTAAACCCTGCATTGTTGAAGGGTCAACTGTATATGAAATTCAATTAACATTTTTGTAGATTCTTTTACAAAAGGGGAAGAGGAGGGGTTTTAAGTGAAACTGAACAAAAAAAGCATAGTTTAATCCAAATATCATTCATTAGACACACTTTTCTAATGGTTCTAACCCTGCCCTTTCCCCCAATTCCAGATATATTCCCGTACTTCACAAATCTGAGAAGTCTGGTCTAGGTAATTGAAGGATAGCAATTTGACAACTGACATAGCATAACACACTTTCAAACTTAATCTTCTTCTAAATATAAAGTAGAAAATTTGGAAAACACTTGAGAGTGTAAGAAAAACTTTTTAAAAAACTACTAATTTTCATCATTCTGAGATAATCACTATTAACACATGAACTTTATTCCTTTTTTTCTACAGATAAATTTATTTTACATAATTGGAAATATAAAATTTGTTCATTATGTAACATCACTATTTCACTAAACTTTAAATAAACATTTTCCCATCCACTAAGAATTCTTCAAAACCACGATTATTAGTGGCAACATAATGTAACACTGAAAGAATAATTTATTTAACCATTTTCTTATTTACTGCTTAGGATCTATTTCTTTGTTTGCCATTACATAAGGCTATAATAAATATGTATCTTATAAATATATCTTTGCAAAATTTTGATTACCTTAGAATTTATTACTATGACAAAGACTATGAAACTTTTAAACCTCTTTGTACATATTGCTAAATTGTCTTCCAGGAGGGTTTGCGTATAAAATGTCACATAAAAAGTCCTAAAAAAAGGAACAAAGTTGTAAAATGTATGACTAAACCTCAAAAACATTATGTCACAGGAAAGAAGCTAGATACAAAAGACCAAATACTGTTATGATTTCATTTACGTGAAATGCTCAGAAAAAGCAAATCCACATATAGAGAAAAACAGATTAATAGTTAAGGGGTTAGGGATGGGAACAGGAAGTGATTGCAAACGGGTATGCGGACTCTTTGTGGTGATAGACGTTTGAAAATTAGATTGTGGTGATAGTTACACTACTCTGTATATTTATTTTTTTAAAAATCATTGTATTGTATATACTTTAGGTGAATTTTGTAATGTCATATCACAATAAAATGGTTAAAAATTATTTGATAATTACTCAGTCCATTAGAGTGCCATAGATACTACTCAAATTGTTCACAAATCCTGAACATAATCTTTGGCAAAGTGCTTGAACAGACTCTTGAGCCCCAGATGAAATGAATTCTCTGACCTTTGTGGCTCCAAGATTAATGGTGGTGACAGATGCAGATGCGGCAACAGTCATCTTTTCCGAAGACTCGGCCTGATGCAGCACGCTCCAGAGCAGCGTCACAGATGACATGATCATATGCAGAATGGACAGGATTCCACTGCGGGCTTCAAACAAGTGTTTTTGGTCTACACTGACCAAAAGCTAGTCAAGTCGGGGGAAAAACATCATCACTTACTGAGGTTTACAGATGGGGACTTATTAGAATTTTATAGTCTTAAAAAAAAAGTCAAATATTTGTGCAGTCTTACTTGGTGATACTGTGTAGTAGGGTCCAACAAACAGTAATGGATAATGGCTGTGATCCCTTCTAAAAGAGTAAGAATCATATCTGGTGGAATAATTGATGCCATCCACAGAGGCCTGAAATAAAATGCATTCATCTGAACATAAGTTGTGAGAAAGAAAAGTTAATGTTTGATCAATAGTAAATGTCCAGCATGTGCTATGCACACAGTAAGGGCTGAATGAATATTACATAAATGAGTAAAAGAAAAAAAATTGATTTTACATCCTAATCTATAATAAAATGAGTTGCATTAAATGTTCTAAAGTTCTTTTTTGCTACAAAATTCTACATAAAATAAATAGATGGCCAGTAAATTCAGCTGTTAATCTATATAGCCAGTAAATCTCTAGCAACTGTGTGATGGCAAGCATATCCACATTAAGTACTACAGGCAGTTTTCTTATATTTTACATGTAGTAGCTGAGGTTATAGAGGAGATAAACCAGAAACCAGTTTACTAAGTATCTGGCTAATTTTTGTCAGACTAATTTTAAACATGGCCTGTGGATATAGATGGAATTCGCCTCCAAAACAATAAATAAAATCAGATAGGAAAATAATTATTTGTAATTTTAAATTAATTTTAGAGTAAAACTAATTTGCACTTTGATAACCTATCAGATAAAACTAGGGAAACCTTTTGAAGAGCTTTCTATTACTTTTGCCAGCTCAGTGAAGAACAACATAACTAATTTCAGCCCTTAGGAGAAAAAAGGCCTGTTTAAATATTCCTTTTTTTCCCCAGTCTTAATTCTCTAATTGTTACTCTTTCTCACAAAGCTGAATTCTCTTCTTTGTGAAGATAATATACTATTTGTAACTTACTGATACCCACTATTTACTCAAATTGTGACTGACTTTATGGATGACTCATCAGTCACATGGGAAAAATGTCAATAACAAAGTTAAAAATCAACGCTTACCTACTATCAGATAATCCTGTTTCATATTTGTACTGCTGAATTAGATTATCTAAATTTCTGCAAAGTTGTAGTGTCACAGAAACAACCACTCTCTGTAGAACTTTTCCCATGTAAGGCAGAGTAGATGTGATTAAACCAATCCACTGTGGGTGCATCTTACAAGCACAGTGTTGATGTAAAGCCCGTATCACCGCACAGAGGAACATGCCTTGACACGTGATTGGCTGCGCATGCAAATACTGAAGAGACGTCATGGGCTGATGGGGACTGACGTTTTCCAGGTCAGATACAACAAAATCAAACCCTGTTTCATTCTCTTCAGGGATAATCATTACCCGGTGTTCTAGAACAATGAGCCTCTGAAGAACTTTAAGAAGTTGTGACTGGAGTGTGCTGCCATTGTCAAATTCATCCTCTGAGAAATTGATAAGGCTGTCCTCTGAGAAACCTTCTTCCACAGCAGCCATGTTCTTACCTGCCATTTTTTCACTATGCCATTTCTGTGCACTGAAGATAGATGACAGCAGACAGTGAAGAATTACTTTCTGAACTTTGCACTTAGATAACATATCAGAGATAAAACTAGGGAAACCCTTTGCTGAGCTTTCTATTACTTTTGCCAGCTCAGTAAAGAGGAGTGTCAATATCTCTATGCTCATCATCTGCATGTTTCGATTGCCTATTAAATCTTGTGCAGTGACTTTGACATGAGTTGGGTAATGGCTACGCATGTAATACAAGCAGAGGGAAATAAGAATTTCTATGTACATAGAACTCCGGAAGTTATGATTTGAGTCCACTGGGATGTGACTATAAAAGTCTTTGCCCATAACAGAAATCCGATGTCTGGCCAATAGATTCTGAAGCAGAGACAACTGAGGGGTATACACGTTATTTATACTAGTAGTTGAAATGGCATTTACAAAAGTAATAGGGTTTGTTTTCAAGATGGCTTTGATGGCAGAAAAAGCATAAAGAGTCCTTGATGAATCATACAACTGGAGATACAGAAGCACATGTTGGTAGAGAGGGTGGATGTTGAAATTAGGAGATTTCCGTGATCCTGGAGAACCCATGTCACTCTCAATTTCAGAAATTTCTCCCTCTCCACAGCTATACCAGTTCTCTAAATCCAGACCATCACTAAAGAATACGTTGGTTTGTTTGAGTTTTTCGTTTGACGTCTTTTTCTTGTCATCATCCTTTTTTCTGGCAAGTTTTACTTTAGGTTTTGCTCCTGGTTGTTTACCTGACTCCTTAACAATTGTTTCTTTCTCTGAGACTTTTTCTGATAATTTTTCTTTGAAACTGAACTGAATACTACTGTGACTCCTCTGTCTAGATTTGGTTTCTGTGGGAGCAACAGAAGAGTCATAGAGAGCTTGTGTGGTTCCTGAAATACAAGGTGAGGAGCTATTTCGGGAGATTCCATTTGCCACGTACTCACGGCCTTCCTCCGCAGACACAGACAGAAATTGAGAACTTTCGTTACTTGGCAAAGTGCTCTGACTCGGCTGGGTGGACTGATCTTCACTTTTACTCTCCTCTTCATCTGGGTCTATGTCACTGTGATGTGGCGCCATAGCTTCAGCTTCTAACTGAGACGTAACTGATGCCGCTTCTGTTTCGAGGCCACTTACGACTTTACATATCAGGTCCAACACCACCTGCTGCACATCCTCGTCTGGAGAGCTTGCGTTTGGCGTCTGAGAATCCTCGTGGGCAGTCACGTTTTCAGGATCAACTTCATAACTCAAGTTGTCCCCGGCAGAAGACTGTGAGCATCCGGAGTCAGAACTCTGTAGTATTTCTACCTGTTGGTCTGGAAGATCAAAATCAGACACAACCATTGGAATTGTCTCACTGCTGGTGCTCAGAAGGGAGAGTCTGTCACTTAAGGGATTAACAGTGAGACTAAAGTTCTCTATTTCATCCATGGTAAGCGGCTTTTCACCATTTCCTTTAGATGCAATGAGTTGGACTTGGCTTACTGACATATGAAAAAAATAGTAAAGAAGGAAAAATATAAAATAAATTAAAATGTAGAAATGTAGACTGAACTCAAGATTTTTAATCATTAGCCTCAAAACCTACTTATATTTCCTATTAAAATAATATTTTATTACTATTTTAGATCTTTTAAGTTAGCAAATTATGTACATGACTAGTAACTAGAATTTAATAAACACAATTCAACAATAGAAGGCCTATTTTGCAATTGAATTAAACAGAACAGCACATTTAACACAGATAAAATATAGAAATTTGTCCTTATACCAAAATGAGACATGCTTTTCAGTGAAGTTCAAAATTTTAGTATTTTTTTCCTCCCTCTGTGATACTTCCCTTTAGTTATGCTATTTCTAAGAATTCAAATAGTTTAACATATAGTTAATGTATAAATACATAATCTCCTTGATTTTAATAAAATTCAACAAACTTTATGAATTATCTAGTATAAGGCTCTAAACCATTAGACAATGAGGGTGAGAGGAGGAAAGGACATCATTGTTCCCTCTACGGAGTTTAAAATTAGTAAGGGGTCACAAATACGTTAATCTGTTTCTATACTTTTGGGGAATATTCTTTTAGAAAGGGTGGAAGGCTTAGTTTCATATGGGTGGTACAAACTGAGTGCTACTGAATTCAAGCAAAGCATCATGATACCACAGGTGAGGTCTGAGATTGATTTCAGAGGAGAGGTGAGAATTCAGCACATAGATAGGAACTGTGGCAGGTAAAATGATAACACAAAGTTCTGGCAATAAACAGGGTAAAGCGTGTTCTTAGAAGATTCAGGGGAACCAGTGCAAAGGAAGCTAGAGAAAGGATCCAAGGCTCTGTAGAAACACACTAAAGATGAAGCAGGAGTGTGACGGTTTAGTTCCAGCTTGCATCAATCACTTACCAGCCATGGACCTTTGAGAAAGCACAGCCTTCTAAGAATCAGCTTCCTGCTCAGTAAAATCACCTTTTTATTACTGACCTCACATAAAAAGGAGATACATGAGAGTCTTTTGTCCCTAAAGTATAATAAATTAATCTAAGGGGCCATTATCACTGAATTATAGAGGATATCCCTCGAAAGCTTGTAAAGTGTGGATTTCACAGTAATTAACAGTCTTTATCAAACACTTATAATATACCAGTTACTGCACTAAACGTGTCATAAACATGACTTGAGAGGTGGGTTATTATTCCCATTTTATAGATGAGGAAAATGACTCATGAAATACAAACATGCATTAGAAGCTTACTATAAATTCCTAGTGAAGTATCCACAGAGCCGTTTAGGACCAGGATTGCTAAATAAAATCTAAAGGTATTTCCCTTAAAATTGAAGAATGTCTCTGACCAGAGCTCTGCTGAGTCCTCCCCTGAAAGAGTCAACTGAAAAGAGAGATCCAAGCCCCCTAAGATGGTCACTGATGAAGCACATACTGACATGGCCCACGTGGGCACTGCTAGTGCATGCAGAGGGTAGAAAAGCCCATGGAGAAAATCTCTCATTCAATTATCTTGCCAATCACTGTTGTGTTCACTTCTCACTTTATTTTTAATAACTTAATTCTAAAAAAAAAAAGCTGTTCTACTTCCATGTGATATTCACCATTGCTGCATGCAAAATTTTGCATGAAATGCTTGTCACTTTCTTCTCCAGGATAACAGGGAGCCTTATTCCAATAACGTTCTGCTTGCACACGCTGCACTGAAACCCTCTGAGTTTTTGGATGAAGCAGGAGCAATAGCAATGGTTCCAAAACTCTCGCGATGTCATGTCTTTGTAGGACTTGGTTCAGCCAGGCTTGTCCCACAGAGCTAGTGGAACCATCGAGACTGTTAAGGCTATCTAACATGATGAACAGTGACCTACAATAAAAACAAATTAATTAGAGAACACAATACCTACTGTAATTGTAACACTCCAATTTTTCTAAAATTAACATTAAAAGTTGTAACTACTTTAGACTAATCACACTTCAGGACAACTTTTGACTATAGCACTTTAATAATCTTAATCCCTACAGTCTCAGTAGATACAATAAGGAGAAAACAGTTTTTCCTTTTTGTATGTACTTACGTTTCTTCAAATTTCACAAGCATACATTACTCTTGTAAGATAAATACTAAAGAATAGAAAAAAAACCTTAGAAAGTTAGTCTTGTTTTAGCAACACATTCAATTCATATTGCCAAATATTGAACCCCCTGCAATACAATTCAATACTACGTCTATGATGGTACATGCTGCTCTGTTCCCATTCTTTTTATGAATCAAAACTATGCGCTTAATTAAAGGAAAAACTTTCTGTGAAAGGTATGAAAATTTGGTTTGGAATCAGAAAACCCAAGATTCAAATCTGAGCCACACACTGTATCTTATGTGTAGTTTTGGGCAAGTCACTTAACTCCTCTGAGCCTCCACTGCCTCACTTGTACAACGAGGAAAAATGGTCGTCAAATTAGAGGTAGTATTTGTCAAGTGCTTAGGGCCTAATTCTTGTAGAGGTACCATAGCAGGTCAGTTAAAGATGGTAATGTTGAGTGAAAATCACCAGCTGAAACAACATCAAGCAGAGCACACATCTGATTCTGAGCTGAGCTGTAAGCATAGTTAAGATTTGTGGCCACTTCTCTGAAACCTGCTGGTTGAGACAGCTATCTTATGCCAATATATGAATCTACCTATAAGTGGCATCTTCTTGGATGTTAATGCAAATCTCATATTTGGAATATGGATCATCTAAGTAGCCTAGACAAATAGCAAAACAACTGCCAGGCAGCTAGAGATTTTTTGAATCCATGGATGGGGTTTCTCAGTATTTCATCTTTAGATTTTAGCAATTCCAGTTCAAGGCAGAAGAATATCTTCAATGCTAGAGAAACACTTATACATTCTACTATTTATATACAATTGCTCTCTGTGTGAAGATAGATTCAAGAAGCCTGTATCCATTGCTGTATCCCTGACACCTAGAGTGGCACCGGACCTAGAATGGTACCTGCCACCTTTATCAAGTAGGAACTTGATAAATAGTCATCTAATGAAAGGAAGAGGCACTAGGTGTTCCAGAGCTAGAAAGGGACAATTTGGCAGATAAATGAAATCTGGTACATAGATGAAAATGCCACGCATTTTAATGCAGCTTAGATTTTTAACAATAATTTATAAATTCTACTTATAAAATCTGTAAATTGCTATTGCCTACCCCTGCCAAACTAACCAGAGGATTCAAGAAAAGAAAATTAAGACATCTAACTTTAAAATCTTAATATAAAATGTAACCAACCTGTCAAAAGAACGTGCAAAAGATGAAGACTTATTTATATGGAGGTCCCTTGTTAGATGCCAAAGAACTGCAAACTTTGCATGTGCTTCCATCCTTATTTTCTGAGGAGGAATATGAGAGATTAAAATTTTATTCTTCTTTGAAGATATTAAGTAATTTTAGCAAAATCACAGGAGCTATTTAAGAGAGAGTATTATGTTCACTCTTCCTGGTACTCCAATACACACTGCAATAAACTTTATTTTTTTATAGGAATAGAAAACTAAAAAACAGTATATATAAAATATTAAATCTAAAAGATCATCTCACGCTGCCTTATAATTATTATTTAGTTTAGACTAGGTAATCAGATTACTAGATTATCATATAACAGGTGATGGAAAGAGCTAATAATGTGCACGTCATCATGATATCTTGAGTATAGGAACACATTACCCCTAATTTTAAAATAAATACTTAATAGTAAAAATTGATTTTATTGTACTATATAATTTACTTTGTTCTCAGAAATTATATATTAATCCCAAATGAATTTATCATCACTTATAAAGCTGGTTTATTAGATTGAAAAATTTAAACAGCTTAAAATAGTATACTACTTTTGGGATTATTTGGAAAAGATAAAATATTAAGATAACAATGTAAAAATAAATTATTTAGAAAGACCAGCATTTGGTATTAGATAATGAACATGTATTAATATAAACCAAGTAGAAATTTTGATATTATAAAAATGTTTATAGTCTTTCTCAAGCACTTGTAGAATTTTTCAAGTAAAACCCCCCCAAAATCAGGGATTGCAACTGTCTTGATTGCCTGTGATAGGCCAGAGAAGTGTTTGCTTCTCCTGCAGGCTTAATAAATGCTTTTCCTATGAAGCCTGTGTACATCAACCAATACAAACATGTAAAATAAAAGCAATAACAGGTATTTTAACTTTTTTCATGGATGTAAGTATCTTCATTAAGAACTTACTATTTCTTTACAAATGAAATTTTACACAAGTAAACCGGTATGTAATTTGTCCTAAATTTATACTTAGTGTAAAACAAATTATAAATTAAAATATAAGACATTAGTTTTGAAAGAATGTGTTGAAGCTAAAATAGAATTTAACGTTTTCCTGGGAATAAACTTTTCATTCTTCTCATTTACTCCATCATTTCCCACTTCCTCACTCTGCCAATGTTTTATTTACTCAACACAATGCCTTTTTAAATATAACCCAATCAAACTCACTAGGACTGAGGGTTTTTTGGTGTTTGTTTTGTTGTTGTTTTTTTAATTAGGGTACTCCCCTTCTGAAAGCTATTTAATAAAATCTTCAACTTATTGTACAGAGCAGGTGCGGGAAAACCACAAACTTCATTAAGTTACCCTGAACAGGTCAATCAGAATTAGTGTCCCAGCTTCTTTTCAAGCTCACTTGTAACTCAGATGTCTTTACTCTACTTGACTTATGTATCACTTCCTAAACATTAGAACACAAAATCCTTATTTTGGATATTAAATATAATGAAAATAATATAATCTCACCTATTAGCATTCTATAGCTTATAACTTGTAACTTAAAATACTATTTCATTTCCCACATATTAATGTACCCATCAGTTTCATTACTGAGGCCACTGAGTTCTCTTTAAATGTCTCAAGAAATCAAACCAGCAACTACCCATAACTGATGTCCTGAATCAAGAAATAAACCCCGTATTTGATTTCGGGTTACTTGATTTTTCATATTACTGATGCTTTTTAAAAGAACTTTCCTCTGAAATGAACATATTTATTTTGAAGATTAAGATCATTTTGAATGAAGCTATTATCTCTTATTCAGATACTAGTTGCAGTCATTTTCCTAAATTTACATTTTGGTATAATAGGAGTGCGGAGTGGACACAGGATAAGAACAGAAGACTTTACCTTATCCTTATGGGTTAACTGCTGACTTATAACATCCTCACAGATGCTAGAAGAAGGAACCAAGTTATGTAATTGATAAAAGAGTTCCACACTCTTTTGGTGGTGCTGAGGTGTCCCATCTCCCAGCTGGTCCCACAATGTTAAAGCTACATGCTATAGAAAAAGATGTAAAAGTGACCGTGTTAACAAAACCATAAATGAAAACTTATTAACAAACATTTCCTACTGGTACAAACAAGTCTGATTGCCAGCCCCGGAAGGCCTTTAACACTCATTATGCCACTGGGATGAGATTGAAAAGTGTACCTTTCCTTATGCCCACTTTCTGGTCATCCAGACCCTTAGAACGTCCTATGATAGCCCTTTAATAGTATTTATTTTAAATATCAGACATGTAAGCACTTTCTGCAGGTCCAAAATAAGTCTCCATTTCACTATTTTAGTGACATTTAATAAAGTGATGCTAGATTACATTATCCTTAAAAAGATACAAATCCCACATTTAATATATTAGTATTTATAGTTATATGTTGCAAAGTGAAATATAATTTATGGTCCAAATACCCAAACTACTAAGCCATACAAAACAGGTCATATGTATTTCAGCGCTTCATGTGTTAACACAGTGATGCTCTCTGACAGCATTAAGAGAAATGCAACAACCTTCAGGGATCACTACCCTCACATTACAGAAATCACCTCTAATCTAGATGGGACGGGGCACAATGACTTCAAATCAAATAAGAATTTTTAAAAATTATTTATGTATAAAAAAATCTACCTGCTTAAGATGTAATATAATCCAAATATACTTGATGTTCTTTCTACGTAGCAAATATTATATGTACTGTTGTGATAGAAATCAAAGACTGTGCATTTTTTCTAAATGCCAGTATATACCACAGACGATAATCAGACAATATACAGTCAGGAAAACTTTTCCTGGGAGTTTTGGAGAGCTGAAATTGTACAAAGCAAAAGTGCCACAACAACTTCATCTGGAAATAAGTTTAACTATATAAGTGAGCTTTCCTTTTTTTTTGTCTGAAATTATTTCCTCCATGGCTTTAGTGCCTTAATACCTGTCTTTCTTTATACCTTTATACTTCCCTCATCCTTATCTTTTTCCTACACACAAAACTGGGGACAAAATGGGCAAAGCAGTACAAATCAACTATAATATCTTTCTCTATACGGTATGACATTAAGGGGTTCAATTAAGACTGGTTATCATCTTTAAAATCTTTTCTACGCAAACTAGGTCAAGTATCATCTTAGTCATGTATGTATTTTTTTAAAATTTACCTTGAAAAATTCAGTCTTCTCAGCTATGTACCTCAAATTGCCCGGTGTGAGGGGAGGTCTAATAACCACAGCTACTCTTCCCTGGTTTGGACTTAAGGGTTGCGCAGGTTCCACACTGTTGATGTTTTCCCCAGTGACGACGGCCACAGACTGAGTCAATCCCACCAGGTCCATGACTAGTGAAATAGCAACACTCTGCACACTGAAATCACTGGCTTGGCTGCAAGCATTCATCAGCGTCTGGAGCCACAGTGGAGGCTGCACATGCTCCCAGTCTGAAACAACAGAACCAATAGTTCATCACACTAAACCTTTCACCTGTACTTTCAAGTTAATTAAAACACAACAACAACAAAAACCAAAGCACCTCTATTTAATACCTTTAGGCCTTGATAACAAAACCTGGTTTCTCCCATAGACTAGAGCTTTCAGAAAATAAAGCAGCAACAAGAATTTCATAAATTTTTAATGTGTATTTTTCTTATGCCAAGTTATACAATTTATTTTCCTGTCCTGAAAGACAGTATATTAATCAAATATTATGTAGTAATCACTGCACTTTGTATGTGTATATATATATAAATTTAAATAAAGGTAAGCACATGTGATACTAGTCATAAAAAAGAAAACTAGTGGACCTAAATATTACATTACTTTTCTCCAATAAAAAAGTTAATTTCCTTCTTAGCTTCTACTCACTTGCAAACTGTGAAAGACATCAAATTTTCAAAAATTTCCAACATATCAATTTCCCCATGACAGGATTTCATTTTTTAAAAAAAATCTATAGATTAAAATAATACTTTAAAATTAACTATGTAAAAATATCCCGTTTTAATATCTGAGTGCTCCTAAATAAAAAACACGCATACCATAAAAAATATTTAGATATAAATAACACATAAACTACCTTACCAGTTTCTGATTTTTCAGAACACAACTCTGAGGTATGGTTCCCCTCAGCAATGTAAACTGGGAAACTTGAACACTCCAAGAAGAGCTGGCAGGCAGCAAGGAAGGCAGAAAGGTATTCTTTTGAAGTTTTTTGTTTATTTATGTTCCTCTCTTTTACATCTCCATGCGAATCCCGGTCCCATTTTGGAGTCTCTCCTAGCTGTCCGCTGAGATCCCCATGATGCTCTGCAGCTAAAGCCTGAGAGAAAGAGCTACTCTGAATGATGTAGAGGTTGATCAGTCTGGTGAGAAACTGTTGAACATACGCCAAGCAGCACTGCATTGCAGTCTTCTGGGCTGTCTTCTCACTTAGGGGTGCTGTCCCCTGAGTGACCAAGGACGGAGGCTGAATGATGGTTTCCTCAGATCCCACAGTGGAGGCCGTTTCTGTCTCCGAGGACGTGCTGCCAACTGGGATGGCAGCTGCTCCCGGCCCCTCACTCAGTTCTCGGTCAATGTCATCCGTTCGGTCTGCTTGATACTGTATAAACTCAGTGAAGCCACTCTCTGATGACTGACTACTTGGTGGATTTTCTCCATCTTCAAACACTTCAGTAGGATTTTCAAGAGAAACTGATGATACCTAGTAGAGATTAAAAAGAACAAAAGGGTGAGTAGCTAAATGTATATATTAGGAATTAAAAATTAGAAATGGCCAAGTTTTGAGACAAGTCAATTTTAGATTAGACTATTCACAACTTAATCTACATATTCAGCTGAATCTTAAAATGGTTCCTACAATTGATGTATATGCCTATGACAATCAATAAGAAATACTGATACAGTCCTAATGAATACATTAAAGTCATTCATTAAGTATTTATTTTTCACTATATGCATATTATAAACTTAGGTTCTTGAAGGCAAAACATGTGTATGTACAAATCTCTAGGATCCATATCTTTGTTGTCAAATGACTAAAAATTTATTCAATCTACTTTAGGAAAACACTTTCATAGTTTCTAAATCATGCAATTTTGCTAATGTCTAAACAATGCAAGGAATGAGACATATAAGATTAAAAAAATGACATTTTGAAAACTAGAAATAAAATCGAATAGGTTACCTATTCAGGACCACATGAGCAAAATTTATGTCTGAAGTGTAAAAAGCACTATTTAAATGTTTGCTATGAATCTTAGATTCTTTCAACGAATAGTTATTGAACTTACATTTTGTGCCAGACACTATATTAAGTACTAGGAATAAAAGCAATAGTTTATAATTTAGAGGGCAAGATAAGAAACAAACTATAAACAAAAAAATGAACCAGCTACTGCAGTAGAGATGGAATGGATCAACTGTTCACTCCCTATAATAATAGGACAAGTACAATCATCAAACATATTTTAGTTTTAAGTAAACAAAAGTTCCTTGGGAGTGCCAGAGCATAATTTGAATTTGAACAAGATCACTAAAGAAATACTCTGTGATATACACTGCTGCCACAAAGCTGGGCCTCACCCAGTGTTGCTTGCTTCAGTGAATCACACCAGGAAGGCAGACACGTAGGGGTGATTCCTGGTACCTGCTTCAGCTCTCCTCCACAGCCCTCCACATCTATTTCAGTGTAGTGGTCTCCAGTAAGGGAGCTGGCCGGGAGTCAGCTAAGGCTCTGTCACTTACTAGGTTGACAAGTTATTTAACATCTCCAAACCTCAGTTTCCTAACTTGTATAGTGGAGATGACAATCCCTACATTTTATGGCTGCTATGAGGATTAAGTAAAACAGGATACATAAAATACCAGGCATAATACCTGACACTTAGCAAACATTCAATAAATGTTAATGATCACTCATAATCCTTAACAGTCAACCCATTACTATGTCTTCTTGATTTTTTCTCCTAAGAATATGGCTAATCCATCCATTTCGCTCTGTCTTCATGCCACCATCTTGTTAGCACGTGTTACCACCACCTCTCATCTGCACTGCTGCAGGTCTCTCCATATCCATTTTTGCTTCTCACATCCATACTCTACACTGCAGCCAGAGTAATTTCTCTAATACATACATTGTCACCTGCTCTTTTCCCTTGAGCGTGTTCCCATTGCTTCTAAGATAAAAAGTTTTAGTATAGTGAAAAGGGACTGTAAGACCTGGCTCCTGCCTACCTCAACAGCTGCATGTCCCCCTGCTGCATTGTGCTATCTGCCCAACAGCCTTTTGGGAATGGTCTTTCCTCTGTCAAGTGCTCTCTTCTTTCTACCTCACCCTTACCCCAAATTTCTCTAGGATTTCACTGAAATAATCTTTTCTTAAGAAAGCCTCCTTTGGCCCCCAGTCTAGGTCAGATCACTCCATTTTCCACATTCCTGCCACTCTATATTTTCCTTCATACACTTACCACAACTATAATTAAATGTGCAATTCTTTGTTTAATGTCTGTATCCTAGGAAGAAAGGGTCAAGAAGGGCAGAGACTGTGCCTAGTTCACTTTTGGATACCTAGTGGCTTATACAATCTAAGTGCTGAATGAAGACAGGCTGTTCTATTTCAAAGGTAAGAAAACTAAGGCTCAGGAAGGTTAAAAAACAAACAAACCAAAAAAAAAAACTTGCCCAAGGTTATAGCAAATAGGCTTAGTAGTTAGTAGAAGAGGTGAAATTAGGTAATTCTAAACTTCATGCTCTTTCCACAATGGTATATCACTATATCTGTAACAATATGAGAAATTTTCTTACTATAATGCCAAAGTTAGAGGTGACTATCAGAACTGAACTTGTCAATTTTTTTGTCCTTGAAAGGTTAACAACCATCTAAAATCTTGTATGAATACATTTAAAAAAGTATTTAAATGGTAAAACTGTCATTAGTGTATTACTATAAATTTATTTTTGTATTGACTTTTTTACATAAGGATCATAAAACACTGGATGATATTACATTAATAGATTTAAAGCTAAAAATTCAGTTAAACTTGCATACATTTATAATATTTAGTTGTATGGTCCACATTAAACATAAAATAAAATCTATTCCTGAAAATAGAAAGGAATTACATGTTTTGGACATGTGAATATAGAGATCCAATATGCTCATTTTACAAAAATGTACTAAGTGCATAGAGACAAAATTAGATTTATAATTTTTTAAAGAACCATTCCTTCACTTACACTTTCAAAAAAATACAGAAAATACCCTTAGCTTTCAAATATGATCAATTTTCAGACATCTCAGTGAAGATAATATCATTGTGCTTCAGTAAAAAGTAGGCAAGAAGATATATGCCCTGGGAACATAGAAGAAAACCAAAAAGAGAGAGGGAAAAGCATACTCTAAGTTTAATGAACCATCGTGTTTTTTAGAGAGTATATTATTTAATTATATTTCATTTACTGTGAATGGATCTTCCCATTCACCTTACCAGGAACCATCAATAAGTGCCTCCAGATGTTCTCTACATAGTAAATATTTACATATTTGAATATGCTTTGAGAGAGTGCTAAGGTCCTTTCTCGACTCTCACTAACCTCATTAAAACAAAAAGCAAATCTTCAAAAGTAGTTAATGCTTATTTTAGTTTTATTTTTAAGACAATCCTAAGACATAAAGGAAAAACAATACACAAAATCAATTTCCCAAAAACAGAATCATAACAGAATATCACATATAAATAATAAGCAGGTAGGAAGTAAGAGAGACTGATTTTAGTTTATGTGGGATAATCCTGGGATGTATTTAAATTGCCTGAGGGTCAGCAATGGTCATTTCATATATGAAAAGCAATATATATAAAAGGACCAAAAAACCCCAAAAAACTTTAGGATTAATACTTGATGGGAAAGGTTGTATGAGATCATCCTGATAATACATTTTGATGGGCTGAAAAACAATAAAAACACAACTGGAAAAAAATAAGGGCAACTATACAAATCCTGGATTTAGGTAATGAACCTTATATGCTATAAATTTTTGTTTTAACATAGTGTCACTGTACCTATATAATTCCATTAAATGTTTAATATTTGCTAAAAAATATTTTAATATTATAAACCTGAAAGCTTCTAAACTACTGATTGTTTCATCGGTTTTTCATAGGTGTTTAAGTATGTTACTAATGCCAGATTAAAAATTTTATAATTCTATTCAATGTTATAAAGTAAGCATTAAGAATCCAGAAGATTGAGGAGAGTAAAAAGATTCTGGGTTTCAAGAAGAGCATGTCAAAAATTTAGTGTATAAATATGAAAAGGATCAGTACAGTTTAGATTATAAAGCTGGTCCAATATGGACCTACTGGACATGTGTCTACCACACGTGAAATGTGGCTGAGCTGACAGAGGAACTATTTTTATTTCAAATGCTTCTGATAAATATTCAGCATTTGAACGAAGATCTGCTATAGGTGTAAACTACACACTGGGATTTTGAAGACAGTACAAAGAAGAATATAGAACATCTCTGACTAATTTTTTTATATTACATCAATTTTATATGGATTACATATTGAAATGGCAATAAATGAGCTATAAAGAGCTAAATAAAATATAATTAAAATTATTTTCACCTGTCTTTTTACTTTTCAAAAGAGGTTACCAGAAATGTAAAGATTACATATGTTGCTGTCACTGTATTTCTATTGTAAAGTGCTGACATAAACAATTAAAATTGCACTACAGCCGAAAGCCTACAAGACAAATCTCCTGCCACAACACTTGGATCTCGGCAAGATTCACTAATGTTTAAATGGTTCTGTGTAAGTGATTTTATGCAGAAACTGGTCTGCTGAAGAAATATACAGTTGCCCCTTGAACAATGGGGGGGTAGGAGGAACGTTGACCCCACTAAACAGTCAAAATCCGAATATAACTTTTCACTCCCCCAAAACTTAACTACTAATAGCCTGTTGACCGGAAACCTTACTGATAACATAAACAGTTGATTAACACACATTTTATTAGTTATATGTATTAGTTGCTATGTTCTTACAATAAAGCTAAAGAAAATGTTAAGAAAATCATAAGGAACAGAACATACGTCGATAGTAGTGCTGTATTTATTGATAGTGTAAGTTTACATTGCCTATATGTCAGCACCTACATCAATATTCTTATATGATACAAAACACTGTAGGTGTTGTATGTATGACTAACACTAGACATCAAAAATGAAAAGACAATGTGAATAATAAACTCATGATTATTTTCAATGATTTTCAATGATTTTCAATGATTTTCAATGCATGGTGTAACAATTCATGCATTGATAGCAAAGCAGAGCAATATCATTGTTTTATGGTAGCCTAGTGCAATCGGTATGATTGCTTCATGGTAGCTTAGCCTATACACTAATGAATAAATCATTATAAAATTTTTATGGCATACAGTATTAGTCATATTCCTAATACAGAATTGGAACCATTGTTACATTTTTTAAAAAAATCACTTACCTGTGATGACTGCCTGATATGCAGTTTCTTCAATTATGAGAGAGGCATACTGTACAGTAATATAATTATTCAAAAGCAGTTATAAAGCAGTAAGAAAACTAATACATTATTAATTTTATATTAAATATCATTCATCTTATGCCTATGTAAAGATAGACTATCCACGTCCATACAAGTCATCCACACAATGTTCTACACAACGAATACTTAGGCAACGATGATAATGATGACACAAAAACATCGTCCACATTCTTGCTGCAGTTATTCGATTTTTTCACATGAAGACACACATACATACACAGCAGATACAGATAGCTTTATAACTGTAAGGCATAATGATTAGTTAGTATTCATTAAGTGGAAGTAGATCATAAAAGTCTTCATGCTCATCACCTTGAGTAGGCTGAGGAGGAAGAGGGGTTGGTCTTGCTGTCTCAGGGGTGACCGAGGTGAAGGGGTGAAGGAGGTGGAAGGGGAGGTGGTAGAGGCAGGCACACTCGGTATAACTTTATGGAAATATGTTGTAATTTCTGTCTGACTTCCCTGCTTTTCATTTCTTTAAAAATGTTTCTATATGGTACCAATCCTTCTTCCATCGTTTGCTTTATCTAGTTTTAAGTGCCTGCATAGATGGGCCGTGTCATAAAAGAAGTCAGAAGCAGTCTTGAATAATTGGAACCCTTCTGCCAGACTGTCTGATGTCAACTTGTTTTCTGGCACGGCTTCTTTTATATCTTCTTCCTCATTGTCTGGCATTGGTTTGGAAGCACTCATCTCCATCAAGTCGTCTGTTAATTCCTCTGGTGTGGTATCTGTACGTTCTTAAATCCGTCTAAGATCTAGAGTTTGAAACCCTTCATCCTTCACCTTTTTGCCATATCCACAATCTCTTCCATGATGTCCTTGATTGGCTCTTGTAAATCCTGTGAAATCAGGAACATCTGCACACAGTTTTCTCAAGCAATTATTTATTGTTGGACTTGCTGGCTTTCACAGCTTTTTCTATAACAATGGCATCTTCAATGGTGTCATAGTTCCAGACTTTCACGATGTTCTATTGGCATTCTCATCCTTAGTGTTGACAATCCTTTTCATAGAGAACCGTGTGTATTGAACCTTATGATCCCCTGATCTAGAGGCTGAATTAGAGATGTTGTGTTTGGGGCAAAGTAGACCACTTTAATGCCTTCGGTGTTGAACTCATGGGGTTCTGGGTGGCCAGGGGCATTGTCCATATTGAAAGAACTTTAAATGGCATTCCCAGACTACCTTTACTGGGAAGGTACTTGATGACTCCAGGGACAAAGCATCGGTGGATCAATCCAGAAAAAATGTTCCAGGCCTTCTTGATGTACAACCAAAAGCCTGGAAGCTGGTGTTTATCTCTTCCCTTCAAGGCTCAGGGTTTAGCAGGTTTAAAGATAAGGGTAGTCGTGATCATTAACCCAACTGCATTTGCATAAAACAATGGAGATAGCCTATTCCTTCCTGTGTTCAAGCCTGGTACTAGCATCTCTTCCTTACTAATAAATGTCTTTTGTGGCCTTTTTTTCACAATAGGACACTTTCATCTGCATTAAAAACCTGTGCAGGCAGATATCCTTTCTCCTTGATGATTTTCTTAATGGTGTCTGGGAAAACATCTACCTTTTGGTTGGCAGAAGCTGTTTCTCCTGTTATTTTGACATTTTTTAAACCAAACCTCTTTCTAAAATTATCAAACCATCCTTTGCTAGCATTAAATTCTCCACCTTTGGATTTTTCACTTTCCTTTTACTTTAAGTTGTCACATAGTGACTTTACTTTTTCTTAATTCATATTAAGAGTCTTTTGGATATGCCTATCTTATAGCAATCCTGCACCCACATAAAAGCTACATTTTCAAAACAAGATAAAAAGATATTTTACAAAAGTGCAAGGTTAACGCTCCTGCTGGCACAGCTTTTTAAAGCAATGGTCCTTATGCTGGAATTAATTTGTATTGAAATGGCAGGCAATGACAGCTGCAGACCTCAATCTATGGCACATATCAAGCAATTCAACTTTTTCTTGGACTGTCATTTCTTTTCTCTGTTTCTGGGGAGCACTTCCAGCATCACTAGTGGCATGTGCTATGGGTCTCCTGGTGTTATTCAAGGTTTATGGTATTGCACTCAACACGATGAAAAATACACGAGAACCATGAGAGATCACTTTTACTGCAATATACAATTTACTGGACAGACGAACTGCTCACGCAGAGATGATTAGCGTTGCATGGCCTTTTAAGTGGATACTCACAATACATGCTCACTGCAATAGCGACAGGTGACTACAAAATTATTATAGTATAGTATATATTAATTTTATGGAGTTACGATAAAATACTGCACCTTTGTTTACATTTTTCTTGACTGCAAATGTTTCCATATACGATCTGTAAGTGTGCGTTAAAGTTTTGAAAACTTTTAACTTTTTATAATAGATTGGTACATATTTTATGGTAGAAAATGATAAAATAAACTATTAGCTACATATATTTTATGCATTCATGATTTACCTAACTTTTTCTTGTTTCTCAAAAGTTGTTATTTGTAAGCTACACGGTTCATTTGTGAGTTTTTTCAAATTGTCACAAATCTCCAAAAATTTTACATTTATTGAAGAAAATATGTACATAAATGGACCCAAGCAGTTCAAACTCATGTTGTTCAAAGGTCATCTGTAACTGGTCTAATACCAACATTAATAACTAACATTACCTTTTTGTCTTCCCATTCTTTGACTGAGTTGTTCTGCCCACTTGGAAACTGCAAAACACCCGTGGTATTGGCAGATAACAGTGGAGGTTGAACTTTGCTAAGGATCTTTGAGCAGAGCCTGAGCGAATCTGTGAGTTCAGACAAATGCAATGTCTGGAGATGGCTTGTCAGGGCAGAAATCATCCTAAGCAGCAGCTGGGGCAAGTGTTCTGTCTGGATTTCAATGTAAGTCTCCTGAAAATAAAAGTGAAATAACAAAAGTTTAAATATGTATAACCTAAAAGTTATGCTATTTCATTTCTTTTTAATCCATATAAAAATGAAATAATTTTACTCATCTGTGATATTTTATATGTATCATGCTCTTAATTAACATTGTATGGTCATTTTATTATGGACTTATAAAATTTCTATTCCCAATTTCTCAATTTAAATACTTCAAAATATATATTATAAAATAACCCCAGCTTTATTTGCTACGTTACTGAAATTATAATAAAAGTGAATACAATCGTTTAAAAACAAAACAGGCTGAATGTCATACCTGACACAGCACCCTCATACTTCTAGAAGGCTTCAAAATGAGAAAGCAAAGAATTGAGGAGAGAAAAGATAAGGGGAAAAGATTTCCAACAGTCCTCATTTAATAGAAAAAAAAAATCATTAATGAATATAAATGCAGCATTAGACCATTATACACTAAACATTTAACATTTCAATAACATGCATTTATGAAGTATATTTTATGTATTATATAAGACTTGTCTATGTAATTATAAATCAGAGGACAAAACACTTGGAAAATTTTATGAAAAAAGTTATGGCAAAGAAGAAAAAAAATCAATATAATTTTTAAGATGACATTTAAAGATAAGGTTTGTCTCCAATATGAAATCTTTGAACTATTAGATTTCCTCAAAATTTTTTACCAAGGTGATCTTACCAAAGACACTATATCCAATAAAAAATCCACCAGTAAGCAGAAATTGGTCAGCTGTAACTCAGATGACTCACTACTATCTCCAGGCCCAATGTGAAGTCGGGCGTGTAGTGTTCTCCTAAAAGGACAAAATTCACTTTATCAAGTATACTATCATGTGAAATGAATACGGGTTGTCTTTATGATGAGGGTCAAGTCAACATTGGGAAACACATAGTAATGTTCTTGTGATAAAGCACATTCCTTTTCCCCCAGGACGCTACAGTACTTTGTGGAAAATTCCCAAAGCAAGATTCCCAGGTTTAACCTCTCCTTGTAATTCCCATCCTGTATTTCCAAGTGTTCTGGATGGATCACACTTTTTGGGACTTATTTCCTATTGCTCCCACAACAGGTATTATCTCCTAGTTAAAATGGATTATTTGCTACTTGATTTCTAATCTCAGGGCCTTTGTTCATACCAACTTGTCCTCCTAGACTGCCACCCTTCCCCAACCTCATTCTCTCATATACAGAATGCATCCATCCTTCAAGGTTTGATATCAAATGTTACCTCCTCCAGGAAGCCTCTTCTGATCCAAGTAGTAGAGATCATTATTCCAACATTCACATCAAATCACATTAATCCTATATGACCATACACTGCCCTACACTCTGAAGACACAAAGTTAAGAATATGGTACCGTTTCTAACCAGCAAGAAATATAAGCATATAGACACATAAATGTAACAGTGCGACAGTATAAGAAACGTTGATTCTGATGGGAGATTTGAGGGAGTCATGGAAGGCTACTGAATGGTGGGTGACCTCTGTGTGGGACTTTAGCAGATAGGCAAAGGAGGAGAATATTTTAGAAGAAATAGCACAAGTGAAGGCTCAGCTGCATGAAAGTTAATGTGTGTTCAGGAAAGAGTCCAGGTTAGCTAAAGAAGGGTGGATATGTGTGTTTGTGAATATAGAAATGAAGGCCAGGTGGCAAAAGACACTTTTAATTCCTCAACATTCCTACCACATTTAAATCTATACTAAGACATTGGTAACTTTCAATTTAATACTAGGGAATACACATGTGCATGTCTTACTTGTTCCCACTACAAGGTCTTCGAAGACTGGGACCATCTAAATGCCCAGCATAGTGCTTTTCAGTTAGGTGTCAATACTTGCTGAATGAATAAGAAAGCAACTCTCTAAGTCATTAAATGCACAATTAAAGCACCACATCAGAATTTATATTTTTAAAAGATTTCTAATCCCAAGATTGTACGTGCTTACTTTTTAACTATATGCTCCTGAGGCTTGAGACGTTAATCCAGTTTTGAGAGGATTTGGCTAGAATCCTGGCAGATTCTACTGAGGTTCACTAGTATTCTTGGGTTTTCAGAGTATTTTCTAAGTTTTATGTCCTAAGGGGTGGAGGGCTTTTATCACTCAATAGTGACAATATGGCTTGGCCTATGGCTTGAAAAACACAAGCATGACACCAAGGAATTTTTCACTATTTAAAGTGGGAATCATTTTGGGAATATAGCTGAGGCAGCCGCCATGAATTTGCTATTTTCTCTACAACAAAGAAAAACTGGGTTAGTAAAGATTGGAGAGGAAAAATCTTTCATCTATGCTAGTGACTGAGTAACTCATCTCTAAACTCCTTTTCAATTTTAAGAGTATATGATCAATAATCTATATTCTAGAATGACAGGGTAGAGCCAGGTTATGGCTATTAAACAATTGACAGTTGTCAGTAGTAAGAGAAGAATGTATAAATGAACATTCTTTTCACAGACTTAAGAACTTATAAAAACAAAGAAAAGTTGGCTTTGAATGCTATTAATTTAAAATGAATGAAACAGTATAACATACCTACAACATTCTTCAAACCAACGTGCAACATAATCCCACATATAATAAGGCTCAAAGGAATTAAAGAGAAGGTTGGCAGTTTTAATCAGCTCAGCTGTTTTCTTATTTTCCCTTAATTTACTACAAAAGGAAAAGAAAAACAAAAACTAATAAATATTAACATTTATTTTTTCAAATTTAAATTTGAGTGCAGTGTTGTTAGGGTAGTACCTATTCCTAGGCAGTTGACAGAAAACTTGCTGGTGAGAAAATTGGC
Source organism: Rhinolophus hipposideros (assembly GCF_964194185.1). Classification (NCBI taxonomy): domain Eukaryota; kingdom Metazoa; phylum Chordata; class Mammalia; order Chiroptera; family Rhinolophidae; genus Rhinolophus; species Rhinolophus hipposideros. Next base: position 67,063,252 of record NC_138049.1, read on the forward strand.
ACAGATAATTTTTATGTACTGCCACTCTATCACTTTATGTGTATTTTTCCAAATTTGTGTTTTCATAACTCAAATGATGATCAAGATAAAAAAATTAGCCTAGCATAAGAAAAAAACAGCTGTGCTTCCAGCAAAAGAACTAGAAGTTATTTTTGAACTACTCTGAGTGCCTGTTAATTTGGCATTAAATTATTTTGTTTCCCTTAGCACATATAAACTAAGTAGTGATTTGATTTTGACAGCCTTGATTCTAAAATAATTTTCTTTGCTTTCCTGTGCTGTTCAGGATTTGCTTAAAAAGGTTAAGTTTATGTTGGTGAGTTTCAATCTAATTATTATTCTTAGCTTGAAAAAATAGCACAAGCAAAAAGAACTAATACTGTATATAGCCATGATTACTGAAGTCCCATGAGGGAAAATAACTTTGTTATTTCAAGTGGAAATCCTTTAGCCTATTAATTACCCACCAACCTACCATCTCCTACCACCATCCTTACAATGAAAACAATTGCTTTTATATATAATGGGGTACTGTCAATGCATCTAACAAGTTGCAGTGCAAAAGATCAATTAAATTATCAGGCAGAGTACAGAATGCAATAGAGTATTAGGTTAGCCCATATTAACTTTTCAAATAAAAATTACAGGGTTATCATATTTATCAGAAATCAAAAACTGTCTTAAAATGTTTTAGTACATAAAAGTATGTTTTAGGAAGGTCCACGTTATCTCCCAAGTCTCATCAAGGAGATACTAGTGAAATGCAGATCATATAAAAGAAAATTGTAATCTTGGAACCTTTGCCATATTATAATAGATGAGGCTGGAAAAGTGGTAGGCTGCTTAAAGTAGAGAAGAAATGAAAAACTAAGACTTTGTCAACATGTATCTATTACTAACCTGAAAAACAGGATATGCTAATTTTATATAACTTATTCCAGGCATTAAAAAAATGTTTATATATATATGTGTGTGTGTGTATATATATATATATATATATATATATATATATATATCTGAAAGAACAAATAACCATAACTTGAAAAAAAAGTCTTTAAAGAACACCCGATGCCCTTTAATTCCTTAACTCTGTATTCAAGTCTTTTTCTGATCTCCTGAATATGTCAAGTCACCAAGAGTCACTACCTCTTACACACAACAGGCCTAGTTACCGAGTAAGGTACAACTTCTTAACTGACATGTAGCAGTTAATCTCTTGTGAGTTTGGTTAAGTGTGAATAAGTTCCCTGAAATCTATATTTTCACATTAGCTGCTAAAATTTAGTTTTCTAAATTGGTGAGATTGAGAACTAACCCCGGAATGTGGTGGTTCTACTACATAGCAGTCATGCAATAAATGTCTGTTTGAAAGATCAATGCAATTAATTATGAGAGTTCACATTACTAACATACAGTGATATTTTAAATCAAATTTACTCATTTGGAATACAAATTTCACAGAGCAGTGTACACTTTATAAATATTAATAAATGAGGACATCTTTATGTCATGCTTAATATTTTGGGTAATCCACCTGCTTAATTGAGCATGATCCTTGCTGAAGGGTTGTTCCATCTGAAGATCCAATTCTGCTTTGCACTGAGAATATAATGTTCTAAACACTTCAATTAGGACATCTTCTAGAATTACAGGTCCTAAAATTAATATACACATTAAAAATAATAATTAGCATTGGCAAATCCTGATTATCTGAAAATTGGCCCAGTCAAAGGATGCTTTAAAACAAGTATTTTTATAAATAGTTTTTTTCAGAAGCTAAACTTCACATTTTGAGAAGCTAAGAGTAAAATAGTAAACAACTGAACAAATGTTTAACTATTGGTTGACATAACAGAAATTACAGAATCAGGGAAATTGGTTTTGCCAATTAATAGCTCTATTACCTTAGACAAGCTATTTAACTTCTTTGAGCTTTAGTTTCTCATCTGGAATGAGGATAATAATATCAAACTTACAGGACCGTTGTTAGTGTTAGGAAAAATATCTGTATGGGTAGCATAGTTCCCAGGATATACTGAGTATTCAGTAAATGACAGCAATACTACTACTACTGTTAATTAAGTCCTTGAATTCTGTGAACTATAAAGAGAGTCATGATATATCATAAATGTTTCAATTTCAGTAACTTAATCAGGATTAAGAAGAGCTTAGATAGCATCTTTAAATGACTCCTCCACTGCATAGATAGTACAAAGTAGATATATGGTAACATAGCAGTTGGAAGTACACCTGTATCTTCTTAACACTCTAGAGTGAATGTTAGGTAAGAAATTGAGAATGTGTATTTTAGGTCCACCTCAAAATACAGCAACTTTTCTAAGTAATAGCTTTGCCTTATTTTTATTATGAAACAATACAAAACCACGTGACCGTATGCCCTAGGACAGTATATATTACCTAGCTCAGGTTTGTCCAGTAAACTGATTAAAATACGAAAAGGTTTTAGATCCTGCATTAAAGTGCTCTCTTCTCCAAATCCATTCACTTGTAAGATCCCCACCATTGCCTTTAAAAAAGAAAAAAAGTACACTAGTCATTTAATTAAACAGATTCAAAGATTTTTGTAAAGAAAAATATTTTTAAATACAATCATATGTAATGGAGAGTTACTTCCCCAATTATTTTTCTGAAGCTTTTTCATTGAAGTTGTCTTTTTCCCTCAGATGGGGGAAAAATGCTATACATATTTGTTTGTAAGAGAAGTGCTTACGTTTTCTCTAGAAAAAAGTGGAAAGTTAAAGAAAATCTAGAAAAATAAATACATGAGTTATTTGTTTGCTGAAAAGATAAAAATATTTCTATTTAAGATCATCAACATGACCCAAACTATGCCCCATCACATGGCAATATCTGCTAGTATATAATTATATTCCCACTGGTGACTCAAAACCAACTATATTCTTATAACTTCATTCACTTTTAAAAATGCATCAGATACCATGTATTTTCTTAGTTTATTCTGAGATATCCTAAGTATAATTGAAGTAAAAATAATATGAAATAAACCTATGGATCATTTTAACATTTCCATTACAATAGTTTTACCAAACATTTAGATTCCTGCAGCAACCTAAATTTTCCTGGGGCTTCCGAGGAAATAACACAGGTCCTGGCTCATTTTTGAAAAAGCTCCAACTTTCATAGGGCACATAGGTGAGATGCTGCAACTATGTTTTAATAAAGTCATGAAAACAAACTAAAAAAAATTATCTCTGAACTTACACAGAAATGAGTCTAGCTTATGGTTACTTATTCATTTTAATGTAATCATTTGCTTGTTATAATCATTCTTAGGAAGTTGGTGACTCTTGTCTCCACCCCTTCAACTGTGAATTAATTAATTCAATTAAGGCAGGACCTTGTCTTATACTTGTTGAGTAACTCTAGAGGTCAGGGAGTAACCAAAAGATAAAATGAAAACATTCATTACCTGAACCAACAATTCTTTTGAAAAGGTAGTGAAATAATAGGTGGCATGTTCCTCAGGATTACTGTGCCTTGTGCTTCTGGGTCCTATGATAGCACCGTTGTTATCAAAACCTCCATGGAAATAAATTGCAAAATAAATTAAAATGAAATTCTCAAAACTGTTGTTCACTAACACCAAACTGCAAATATCTCAAAAACAGCTCTAAATACTTACCAATTAGTAGCCCAATCAATGTCAGCAAGAGAGATTATTTTAGATAGTTTAATAAAGGGAAACCAATTCAATACATAAGTGAGTATCATAGTATTCTTCCAGAATTATCCTGTATTTTTATTTCCTAAAATTTACTGAAAACGCAGAAAATCCAAATTAAGTGATATTCTCTTACTCCATGTGGTCAGGAGTTGTGAAGAAAGGCTAACTACAAAAAATACGGGAGAACAAAGTGTACACAATGTTGTACTGCCTGAGTGACAGACTGGTACCATGTGTGGGACCAGTAGTCCTAATTCCTTTGATGGATTCAAAATTTTAGGAATTATGACATTATTTTGATTCTTAATTTATACTTTTTTATCTACATACTCATAGTATAACAACCTCAATTTATAAGAGCAAAAAAATCTTGTCAAAGGGAACATGACCTATGCTAATGATTAAAATGACCCCTTCAACTAAGAAGCTTTTGAAATTTCTTCAAACAATACACAATTAATATTGTTTTTGTTTTTATTGTCCATTTAAGCAAACTTTCAGTTTCTCCATTTAGGACATACACACAACTGGGTAATATTGAGGTATGGCAAATGTCCTTCCATCTTTTCCCAGGTAAGACCACACACATCAAACACCTACCAAGAAGCCAAGCATAAAGTCTTCGGTTCAGGGACATATCCCTCCTGAGTACTACATGAAGGGCTGCTGACAAGATCCTGATCATGTCTGGCCGAGTCGCCTGAAAAAGTTAGGAATGTGGCTGTATTTAATCACGTTCAAAAATATATTGTTTCCCTCTTAAAAAAGAATACCTTACAATACATTCAGAACTTTAGGGCTTAGTCATGTACTTTCACATAACAGTATTTCAGTTGATCTTTCAAACCCAGGAATTATTGCTTCCATTGTACAGATTAGTAAACAATATGTTAGGTAACACTGCTATTTAGTTGCACAGCTGAAACTATAACTGAATTATTTTAATCTCTGGTTTAAAGTTCTTTATCCTATCCAATATTAGCAAAATCTGACGCAAAACAAAGAAAATAAATAGAGCACTATAGGACAGACACAAGAAAAGTCATATGCCTTTAGTCTTTCACATTCATAGGGTTGTCAACTGACTACAGTTCTTTAGAAGTTCACTACCTTCATCAATTTTGTCTTTTATTTCCTTTTCTAAAATATTTATCTCGTAGTGTTTCAAACATATACAAAGACACACACAAAACATATAGTGAGCCCTTTTATCTTTCAGCTTTAAATCTTAAACATGTTTACGTTTTACTTCAGATCTTTTAAAGAGAAACAATTCATTTGTTCTTTACTTCTTTCCTAATAGCATTAAGTAGATGTTTAAAAAATTACTTACTAAAGAAGATCTGGTTTTATAAGGTAAAAGAGGTAAAGTTAAAAAAAAAATAAAAGGCAGCTAATAAAGTTGCTGTTAATTTTAAGCATATTATGGATCACTTTAGAATAGAATCTTGGGAGTCTGAACATTAGAAAGTTAAACGGAAATCAACTATTCTAACAACCACTCTAGAATAAAAGACCAGAGCTTCACAGGGCCTAAGTACTTAAATTCAAATGCCTGGTTAGTGTCCTAATTGGTTAGATAACTGATCTCTAGTTAATCAAGCTGGAGAACTTTTTACTACACCATGCTTTTTGACAGTATTAGAAAGGGATTTATCCAGGTTGTTTCAAAAGAATCTTACAAAAATAACTGAGATGTTACAGAACACAGATCATCAATAGTTGACAAATTATAGTCATCTAAATACAGATGTCTTCCATTAATCTAAGCAATTCTCAAAGTGTGGTCCCTGGACTCCTGGGGATCTCTAAGACCCTTTCAGGAGCTCCAAAAGGTAAAAACTATATTCATAACAATACCGAGATGTTATTTTCCTGTTTTGCTGTGTTGACATTTGCTCTGATCTTGTGAAACTGGGTAAAACTGCTGGCATCCTCAGCAAGAAAAGTAGTAGCAGAGCAGTGACATCCAGTGTACATGTAGTCACTGTATTTTTTTACTGTCATGTACTTGCAGTAGAATCAAAAAACACACAAGGAAAAAAGTCAGTTTTCACTTAAGAATGTTGATGAACCAGCAAAAATTTATTTTATTAAATATTGTTCCTTTAGTACATGCCTTTTAATATTTTATGTTATGAAATGGGAAGAACACAAAGCACTACTGATGTGTATTGAAATATGATACATGTTTCAAGGAAAAGGACTTGTGTTGACTGAATTGTGAGCTTTTTTCACATAATACCATTCTGGTCTGAAAAAATGACTGCAAATACCATGATTATTCAGGGTTGGAAACGGCATTTTCTCAAAAATAGATAAAGTGAGTCTGTCACTTCAAGAAAAACAATATTCATCATTACAAATAAAATTTAAGCTTCCAAAAGAAAATAAGAATTTTGGAAAATTTGGTTTTGGCTTGAAATTGTGTTGTGCTGAATTAAATTGAATTGGCTAGAAGGCTTCCAAATACCTAAAAAAACTTTACTGATGAGATCAGTGATGACAGTAATGAATGGGAGTTTGTTATTGTATAATGAAGTATGTTAACATTTGGAAGACCTGCATTATTCAGTAAACCAATATTTTCCAAATAACCAACCATGATGTTACAAAAGAATGTACAGAGCCATTCAAAGTGCAAGACAGACCAGTGGATTTTAATGAAACAGAATATGAAAAGTCCATTGATATGATTTTAGATTCTTTGTTGCAACTAATTTTTTAAAACCACAGCATGTCAGAGTCCAGAGTGCTAAGCATTACAAAACAAATAATAACAAGTGTTGGAGAGGCTGTGGAGAAAAAGGAACCCTTATATACTGTTGGTGGGTATGCAGATTGATGCAGCCACTATGAAAGGCTGTGTGGAGGTTCCTCAAGAAATTACGAATAGAATTACCACATGACCCAGCAATCCCTGCCCTGGGTATCTACCCAAAAACTCTGAAAACATTTATCTGTAAAGATATATGTGCTCTGGTGTTCCTTGCAGCTTTATTTACGGAGGTCAAGACATGGAAACACAAGTGTCCTTTGATAGATGAATGGATAAAGAAGTTGTGGTATACATACACAATGGAATACTATTCGGCAGTAAGAAAAGATTAAATAGTGCCTTTAGCAACAACATGAATGGATTTTAAGATTATGCTAAGCGAAATAAATTACACAGAATGGATGGATCTTGAGATTATTATGCTAAGGTGAAAAAGTCAGACAGGAAAAGTCGAGAACTACATGATTTCACTGATATGTGGGATATAAAACTGAAAGCAACAAAGGAACAAAACAAAGAAACAAAAACTCAGACACAGACAATAGTTTAGTGGTTACCAGAGGTTAAGGGGCGAGGTAGGTGAGGGTAAACAGGGTCAAATATATGGTGATGGAAGGAGAAATGACTCTGGGTGGTGAACACACAATGTGATAAATAGATGACATATTACAGAATTATACACTTAAAACCTATATAATTATACTAACCATTGTCTCCCCAATAAATTTTAATTAAAAAAAAAAAAGTTCTAGAGCATGTCACAGTGACTAAACATTTGACTTTCAAATTCAGCCAATTCTGCTAAGGGTCTGACAAAAGGCCCAGTTCACCAAACAAAGAAAAGATAATATCAGGACAGAGATAAGGCTGGATAAAGGCCTGGATTTCAGAGTTTTGGCTCAGACATAACTAGCAATGAGTACCTCCTACTTTTTATAGGTTAGAACTTTTTTTTAAAGGCATGAAATAATCTATTTCAATTTCCATGTTCTTATCCAAATCAACAGATCTTTTTTCTTCATAATATTCACAAATTCTACTCCTTAAAAAGGAACTTCTTTTCTATGTACTGGTTTGTAAAACAAAAGAATCCAACTTAAATAAAAAAATAACGACACATGATGAATCTATGATTTTCCAAAGAATACCTTATATTAATATCAGCATTTACGTTTTACCTGACTCATGTGGAATGGAAAACAGAAGAGTATGAGGTCCAGCGTGCTTCTCTGTACAAGTACACTTGAGTCCTGCACTGAAGTACTTACTGCTTCTACCTGAAATAAAAAAGGCTTTAATATTTATTGTCTATTACACTGGGAGATATTTACCATGAAAATGTAACAACTCTTCATTTTCTGCCATAAATAAAAATATGCTTCTGAGCATTTTATCAATAATTAACAGTATATTATTTTGAATAGGTAAATGTACTGCGATGGTTCAAAAATTAAGGAGTAGGAAATAATGTCTCCCAACCACCCAATTTCCTTTTTGCAAGTAACCAATGTTACTAGTGAATATTTTCTGTAAATATAATAAAAACACACATGTACATATCCCTTTTACACACATAGCCTTTTTCATTTAAAAATAGATTTTGGAGCTCTTTCCTAATAACTACATAAAGAGCCTTTTTTACAGCCACTATTTCATAGATAAACCCTAATTTTTTTTTAACTAGGCTACTAATGATGGACATTTATACTGTTTGAAAACATTTACTATTATAAATAATGCTGCGATACACTTATATAATGCACAAATACATCTGTAGGATAAATCCCTCAAAGTAGAATTGCCACGTCTTAGGGTATATGCAGTTGCAATTTATATAGTGTAATGCTTTCTATTAAGGTTATACTTATATTCCTACCAGCTTTGTGTGACTATTTGTTTTTCCATGTTTACCCATGAATTTTTAATTTCTGTCAATTTGATATATAAAAACTGGTATCTTGGTAAATTTTTATTTCTCTTATTATAAGTAATGTTGAGCACCATTTCATGTTTGAATTATTTTTATTTATTTTAGGTCAATTATCTGTTCAAACCATTTTTTCGACCTGACTGCTAATATTATTTATTTGTAGTAGCACTTTGAATGTTAAGGAGATTAATCCTTTAATTGTAATGTGTTGTAAATAGTTTTCCAATTATGGCATTTACCTTTTAAAGAAATTTTGAAAATGACTTGTTTAAAACTTCCATTAAGTCATCAAAAGAAAATGTAACAAACAATACATTTAAAGATCTGCATAAAAATGGTATAGCTATTTTGGAAAATAATTTGACAGTTTCTTATAAACTTGAATAAACATTAGAAGAAAATGTAGCAGTAAATCTTTGTGACCTTGGATCAGACACAATTTCTTAAATATTATCTAACACCAAAAACACAATGGCAAAACAGAAAACAAATTAATTGGACTTGATCAAAATTAAAACTTTCATGCTTTCAAGGACACAATCAGAAAAGTGAGAAGACAATTCACAGAATGGGGGAAAATATTTTCAAATCATATACATATAAGAATGTAATATCTTCTTCAATTTCTTTCAAAAATGTCTTATAGTTTTCAGCATATAAATCCTTCACATCCTTGGTTAAGTTTATTCCTAGGTATTTTATTCTTTTTGCTGCAATTGCAAAAGGAATTGTTTTTTCTATCTCTTTTTCTGAGATTTCATTGTTGGTATATAGGAAAGCAATGGACTTCTGTACAGTTGATTTTGTAGCCAAAATGTGTCTTCTTTGTACAGAAGACACAAAGAAATGGAAAGACATTCCGTGCTCATGGATTGGAAGAATCAACATAGTTAAAATGGCCATATTACCCAAAGCCATATACAGATTTAATGCAATCCCCATTAAAGTCCCAATGGCATTTTTTAAAGAAATAGAACAAAAAATCATCAGATTTGTTTGGAACCACAAAAGACCCCGAATAGCCAAAGCAATATTAAAAAAAAAGAACAATACTGGAGGTATCACACTCCCTGATTTTTCCTTGTACTACAGGGCTACAATAATCAAAACAGCTTGGTATTGGCGGAAAAACAGACACATAGACCAATGGAATAGATTGAGAACCCAGAAATAAAACCACATAAATATGGACAGATAATTTTTGACAAAGAAGCTAAAAACATACAATGGAGGAAAGACAGCCTCTTCAATAAATGGTGCTGGCAGAATTGGATAGCTACGTGCAAAAGAATGAAACTGGACTTCTATCTGTCACCATGTACCAAAATTAATTCAAAATGGATCAAAGACTTAAGCATAAGACCTGACACAATAAACTGCATTGAAGAAAACATAGGTACTAAACTTATGGACCTTGGGTTCAAAGAGCATTTTATGAATTTGACTCCAAAGGCAATGGAAGTAAAAACTAAAAGAAACAAATGGGATTATATGAAACTGAAAAGCTTCTGCACAGCAAAAGAAACTATTGACAAAATAATGAGGCAACCAACTGAATGGGAGAAGATTTTCGCAAACAGTTCCTCTGATAAGGGGCTAATATCCAAAATATACAAGGAACTCATGAAACTCAACAACAAAAAAACAAACAACCCAATTGAAAAATGGACAGAGGACCTGAAGAGACATTTCTCCAAAGAGGATATACAAATGGCAAATAGACATATGAAAAAATGCTCAACATCGCTAATCATCAGAGAAATGCAAATGAAAACCACAATGAGATATCACCTCACCCCAGTCAGAATGGCTTTCATCAACAAAACAAATAGTAACAAGTGTTGGAGAGGCTGTGGAGAAAAAGGAACTCTCATACACTGTTGGTGGGAATGCAGACTGGTGCAGCCACCATGGAAGGCAGTGTGGAGGTTCCTCAAGAAATTACGAATAGAATTACCATATGACCCAGCAATCGCTCTCCTGGGTATCTACCCCAAAAATATAAAAGCATTTCTCTATAGAGACACGTGTACGCCAATGTTCATTGCAGCTTTGTTTACGGTGGCCAAGACATGGAAACAACCAAAATGTCCTTCGATAGATGAATGGATAAAGAAGTTGTGGTACATATACACAATGGAATACTATTCGGCGTTAAGGAAAGATGATATAGGAGCATTTGTGACAACATGGATGGATCTCGAGAGAATAATGCTAAGTGAAATAAGTCAGACAGAAAAAGCAGAGAACCCTATGATTTCACTGATATGTGGTATATAAACCAAAAAGAACAAGACAAACAAATGAGAAACAAAAACTCATAGACACAGACAATAATTTAGTGGTTACCAGAGGGTAAGGGGGTGGGGGGTGGGTGATGAGGGTAAAGGGGATCAAATATATGGTGATGGAAGGAGAACTGACTCTGGGTGGTGAACACACAATGGGATTTATAGACGATGTAATACAGAATTGTACACCTGAAATCTATGTAAATTTACTAACAATTGTCACCCCAATAAAATTAATTAAAAAAAAAAAAAAGAATGTAATATCTAAAATATATAAAGAACTCGTGTAACTCAACAACAAATAAAGAAATAACCTCATTTAAGTAGTGGGCAAAGACTTGGAACAGACATTTCTCCAAAGAAAATATAAAAGTGGCCAATGACCACATGAAAATATGCTCAACATTATTAGTCATTAGAGAAATGCAAATCAAAACCACAATGAGATACTACTTCATATCCACTAAGATGGCTATAATAAAAAAGATAGACAATAACAAGTACTGATAGGATGTGGAGAAAAGTGACCTCTCATATATTACTAGTAGATATGTAAATTGGTGCAGTCACTTTGGAAAAGTTTGCCTGTTCCTCAAAAAGTTAAAACACAGAGTTATCATATGATGCAGCAATTCCATTATTAGGTATATAATCAAAAGAAATGAAAACATATGTTTACATAAAAACTTACACAAATGTTCATAGAGTATAATTCATAACAGACAAAAACTATAAGTAATCCAAAGGTCCATCAACTGATGAATGGATAAACAAAATTTTCGTATATCCATACAATGGAATATTATTTGGCCACAAAAAGGAGTGATGTTTTGATATTAATACACGTTTCAATATGGACGTATCTTGAAAAATTATGGTAAGTAAAAGAAGTCATTCATAAAAGATTACAGGTTGCATAATTCTATTTATATGTAATGTCCAGTACGGGCAAATTTATGAAAACAGAAAATAGATTAGTGGTTCCCAAGGGTAGGTGTAAAGGGGAAATGTGGTATGATTAATGTGTAGGGGGTTTCTTTTTAGGTTTGAAGAAAATATTCTGAAATTAGATAGCGATGACAGTTGTACATCTCTGTCAATATACTAAAACCACTGTATTGTACAATTTATAGGGGTAAATTTTATGGTAGATGAATTATATCTCAATAAAAGTATAATTTTAAAAAACTTAAAAACACATTTACCAAATTAACCAGGAATTCCATTCCTAGGTATTTTCCCAAGAAATAAACACATTTGTCTACACAAACAACTCTCTGCAAATGTTTTTAGTAGCTTTTCTCATAATTGTCCAAAACCAAAGACAACTTAATCATCCATAATCAGTAAATGAATAAATAAATTGTCGTACATTCATACAATACTACACAGCAAGATAAAGGAACAAACTACTGATATATACAAAAACAGATGAATTTCAAATTTGTTAAACAAAGTGAAAAAAACAGAACTAACAGCTAATACAATAAAATAATTCCATTTATATGACATTCTGGGAAAAGTACAACTAAGGAAACAAAAATATAGGGGAAGAGGAGTGACTATAAAGGGGAACAAAAGAACTTTTGGGGTGATGTAAATGTTCTGCATCTTGAAAGTAGTATTGGTCATGTGACTATGCACCTGTCAAAATTTATAAAACTGCCCATGTCAGATGAGTTAATTTCAGTGTTTTCCTGAAACTAAGACCTAGCCGGAGAATCAGCTCCAACGCATCTTTTAGAGCAAAATTAATATAAGACCCAGTCTTACATATTACATTATATAAGACTAGGTCTTATAGTAAAATAAGACTGGGTCAAAAATTAATATAAGACCCGGTATTATATTATATGTTATATTATATTATACCCAGTCTTATAGTAAAATAAGACTGGGTCTTAAGTTTTGCTCCAAAAGGGCATTAGAGCTGATTGTCTGGCTAGGTCTTATTTTAGGGGAAACACGGTAGTTATACTTTAATAAACATAACCCAAAATCTGCACAAACATTTCAGTCATTTCATAATGATATGGGGAAATAGTATAGGATGATTAATCAAAAATTTTTTAAAACTTTTCAAAATGACCCTTGAGGGTTTGTTTTCACTCCTTGCTCATTTTAAGAGAACAGCACTGTATAGAGATAAAAGGTTTCCTCCTGTTCTTAATCTTCAAATTAAAAAGTATAAGTAATCACTGAATTTTCTCGTATCTTTCCCTGTCTGCTTTAGTACTACATCTTCTTACACAAATCCCACACAGAATATGGCTATCAGTTTGTCTAAAACCTGTCTTTCTTATAAAGAAAGCTATGATCAAAGAGAAGGTCCACTTCAGAATCATATAATCAATGTGGCTATGGTCTGATCAGTTAGCAAGATGGTAACAAAAAACATTTATTTGCTTGAATAAAAGATACCATAAATACTTTTCCATGAAAAAAAAAAGAAGCTTTAAAAAAAATAATTACTGATTATTTTGGCCTTTAAGTTCCCCTAATGAAAAATGTAAGTTCCATGAAAACAGAGCTTTGTTCGTTGCAATATTCTCAGTATCTATTTGAAACAATGTGCCTGGCTCTAAAGAGATGATTTGTTAAAAGAGCAATCATTTGTAGACCTACCATTAGCTCAATATCACTACCGATTATATAAAGTTGATCTTCCATGGAAAGCTTCCTGTTCAAATGGGCAAGAACATACGTGATTCCAGGTAAACGCACAGCAGGACTGGTAAGAAGACTACCCCAGAGGGCACTGTAGAATGCAGACTGGTCCACTGCAGCAGCAACCTTTTCCAACAATGTGTTTGTTCTGAGGTACAAAATAAAGTGATTTAAGAAATGAAACATTAAAAATAAATCATTATTCTTTGGCAGAATGTTTAAAAGCACCCATGCGATAGTTATATGTTCCACCCTAGAGACAACTGTGATAGACTGAAAGAAGCATACACTGTAGAAATCAGAACGAGTGGATTTAAGTCCTGGATCCACCATTTACTATCTGTGTAATTTGGGGAAATCACTTAATATCTCTTCAGTTTCCTCAACTGTAAAATGAATATAGCAATAAAAACAATACAAGTCCTATCTACTTCAGTGGGTTGTTAAACACCATATACATTTTAGTTAGTAGTAACCTTGTAACAGAACATATTTTCTGTTAATTTTCTATAAAATCTTAAAGAACATTTCCAAATGTTTCCTTCTCTTTGAAAGCACACTATGTAATTCACAATTTTGATGAATTAGACCTATGACAAAATCATTACTGGTTTATTAAGGATTACATTTATAGATTACTTTTGATTTAGCATAAGCAACTTAAAATACAAAAATCGATAACATAATAGAGTCAGAATCAAGAGATTCTGATAGAGACCTACTGTTTACTTGCTATGTAATACTAACACTGTAATCCCCTCTGATCTCAATTTATTTATGCATTAAAAGAAGAAGTTTACAAATCCTTTTATAGAACTTGTATGGAATAACCGGCAAAGCATAATGCTATGGGCTGAATGTTTATGTCCCTTCAAAGTTCATATGTTAAACCCTAATCCCCAAAAATGGTATTAGGAGGTGGAACCTTTGGAAGGTTTGCCTTCAGGAATGAGATTAGTGTTCTTATGAAAGAAACCCCACAGAGTTGAGCCGCCCCTTCCATTACTTGAAGATGCAGGGAGAAGCCTGCAGCTACAAACCCGGAAGAGGGTTTTCACCAGATCTTAGACTTCCAGCCTCCAGAACTGTGAGAAATAAATTTCTGTTGTTTGTAAGTCACCCAGTCTGTGGTACTTTTTTTTATAGCAGGCCAAATGGACTAAGACACAGAACAAGATAAACCACAGGAATGCCATATTCATAAAGATCATTATTGATTTCTATGTTAAAATTTTAATTGTAGCTGTAGAGTTCTAAAGTGGTATTGAGTCTATGCTTCTCTTAGAATAAGTGTAACAATTTAAAACAAAACTAACATATAAACTAAATGAAATAATCTCACATTATGTTTCTAAAATTACAAGCAAGTAAGTACAAAAACTAATAAAAGAAAATGATCAGCTTTAAGAACAAAATTATTTTTCTCTCGAAGTAGTTTATAAGAGTAATCCCTTACATCTTCAGAATTAGATTCTTACTGCATTATAGGAGCAGATGAATACAATAAAATGGAGTACTTGGTCAATGCACCAGAATAAATTAATTGAAGTTTAAATAAATAAGTCTACTCAAAATAAGTTTGGCATTTTCTATTTTTGTCATCTCAACTCTTAAGTTCCTTTTTTGTAAGAATATCAGTAATGAGATATTAAAGACAGATAATGCCATTATGCATTGTCTTCAACTATTAAATTCCAGAGAAAGAATAGGCTCCAAAGGAGATCAAATCATGTTCTTTGAAAAGTTAAAATATCAACAGTATCATGTTAACAGCTAGTAAAACAGCCCTGCACTTGGAGCTAGGCTATTTTCCGCCATTAACAATTTAAAAACTATTGGCAATGGCCCAATTTCCCATTTTAAAAATTAATCTAAATGTCCTATCTACTGTATTATTATTTTAAATTATGGGTCAATTTTTTGAGTGACTCATACGTGCTAGGCACTGCACTAAGTGATTTCATTATTACAATAATATAATGAAATACGTACTAAGCTTGTTTTATAGATGAGGAAACTGAAAAAAATTGGAAATGTTAAAAAAAGCTTTCCTAAGCTCACAAAGTATCTGTCAAGCCGTGATTTAAACCCAGCCCATTTATCTCCCAAGTCTGTACTCTGATCACCTTACTATATTTTCAGTGTGATACATAGACTATATACACTACAATAATATTTTTTTGGTATAGAAATATTCAGGTTATACATTGGTGTCTAGAATAATTGATTTTTGTGACATTAAAACATTATTGATCTAAGGATTCTTTCTGACCAATCCATGACTTTGATTACTTAGCTGCACAAGAACAGCATCATCTTACCTCTCATAGTACTCTGATCCTTCTTCTAAGCCAGGAAGAATACCAGTTAGCAATCCTTGTAGACCAGGCTTCAATGTTTTACCCAAAGGCAAGTAATATATCTCATACAAACTTAACAATGTTGGTTTCACAGACATGGCAGCATTTGCAAGAAGAGGAAATAATCCAGAACTGTTTAAAAAAATAAAACCATCAATAATTATATGCCAACAAACTACACAACCCAGAAGAAATGGAAAAATTCTTAGAAACATACAAAGTACAAAGACTGAATCAGGAAAAAATACAAAGTCTGAAGAGACCAATTACTAATAAGGAGATTAAATCAGTAACCGAAAACCTCCCAACGAAGAAAAACCCAGGATCAGAAGGCTTCATTGGTGAATTTTACCAAAAATTTATAAAGTAATTAATGTCAATCCTTCTCAAACTCTTTCAAAAAAATCAAAGAGGATGGAATACTCCCAAACTCATTTTACGGAGCCAGCATCACCCTGAAACCAAAGAACACTATCAGAAAAGAAAACTACAGACTAATATCCATGATGAACACAGATGCAAAAATTCTCAATGAAATACTAGCAAACCAAATTCAATATCACATTAAAAAGGATCCTTCACCATGATAAACTGGGATTTATACCTGGGATGCCAGGACAGTTCAACATGTGCAAAATAAACCAACCAATGTAATAAACCAACATAATAAACCAATGTAATACATCACATTAATAGAATGAAAGCAAAACATCATATGATCTCAATAGATGGAGAAAAAGCATTTGACAAAATTCAACATACAATTCATGATGAAAACTAACAAATTAGGTATAGAAAGAATATACCTCAACATAATAAAGGCCATGTATGACAATATTACAGCTAACATTACACCCAGTAGTGAAAGGTCGAAACCTTTTTCTCTAAGACAGAAACAAGACAAGGGAGCTGACTCACTACTACTCAACACAGCCCACTATTCAACACAGTACTGAAAACATAGCACTCCTGGCCAGAGTAATCAGGCAAGAAATAAATAAAAGACATCCAAACTGAAAAAAAGCAAAATTGTCTTTAATTGCAGACATGATTTTATTTACAGAAATGTCTAACGGCTCCATTGAAAACCTGTTAGATCTAGATTCCAGTCATGATGGAAGAAAAGGTTAACACTGTGCTTGCCTCCTCCCACGACCACATCAAACTTACAACTAAATTACAGAATAACCATAATTGAGAACCACCTGAAGACTAGCTAGACAGAAGTCCTACAAGTAAAGAAGGTGTCCTATGCAGCAGAAGCCATGTCGAGACTGGTAGGAGGGGGAGAGATACAGAATGGGATGGTCCCATGCTCACCTGTGGCAGTTAAAAATCAGGAGGGATAACCCAGCTACAGACGTCACCAATGAGGAACAAAGGCCCATGCACTAACTCACTAATGTGCTCACACATTCAGAGCTCCAGCACTGGGGAAGCAGCTGGAAAGGTGTGACGGGCAGATGAAGAGGGACTAAATTGTGTGGCTTCAGGGCAAGGGCTGGAGGGACAGCTTTCCCTCAGACAGAAGTGCTGACAGAAGCCATTGTTCCTTTCTTGAGCCCACCTCCCACCCAGCCTGCAAGCTCAGGCAGGCACCATATCTGAGTCTCCATCAATCTAGCTAACACTGGTCGCCCTGCCCTGGTGATTCCCTGAGATCCTGCACCACCCAACTTGTGGGCTAGCCAAGCCACTTCAGCGGTTTTTCCATACAAATGCTCTTTCTTGGCTCATGCTGCTGATATTCCTAAAATCTCTAAAAGGTTCACAAACCCCAAACAAACAGCATCTGGCCTCAGTGTGCCCCGTATCTCTTGCTAAGTATCCCCAAGCTTGGCAATAGTGGCAGGTGGCCACATTTCACAGCTTAGCCTATCCTAGACACCTCCAAGCCCAACTCAAGTGGAAACAATCTGCAGTTCACTTAGTAGCTAATAAAAGTGGCTGCAAGCAGAACAAAGGTAGCAGCTGACCTTGGCCTGCACCAGAACCGCTCTTCAAAGGCCCCAGAACTCAAACACCCAGTGGCTACCTTCAGACCACACCAAAGCACTACCCGACCACCTCTACAAATGACACACTCGAATGGCAGACCAGGCAGGCACCAGAGACCCACTAACATGAATCCTGCTCCACAGAGAGCCCCTGCAAAACAGTTCCTCTACTATAGTCACAGCCATTTCTCACAACCAATAAGCCTGACGGTCAAATTCTCCCACTAACATGCCAACAACAATCAAGGATCAACTACAAGAGGAGGGCACATACAACCCACACAGACACACACACACCTGGGTGATCTGGCTCAGGTGACAAGGAGACTGTGCCACTGGGCCCTACAGGTCACCTACTACATAAGGCCACTCTACTAAGACCAGGAGGCATAGCAGCCCTACCTAATACATAGAAACAAACACATGGAGGCAGCCAAATGGGGAGACAAAGAAAATATGTCCTAAATGAAAGAACAGAACAAAGCTCCAGAAAAAGAACTAAACAAAATGGAGGCAAGCAATCTATCAGATGCAGAGTTCAAAACACTGGTTATAAGGATTTTCGATGGTCTCAGGGAGATCTTCAAGAGATAGGAAACATAAAAATGGAGATAGAAAACATAAAAAAGAAGCAGTCAGAAATAAAGAATACAATAACAGAAATGAAGAATACATTAGAGTGAATCAACAGTAAATTGGATGAAACAAAGGATCAAATCAGGAATTTAAAAGACAAGGTAGCAGAAAATATCCAAGCAGAACAACAAAAAGAAAAAAAGAATCCAAAATAATGAGTATAATTTAAGAGGCCTCTGGGATAACATCAAGCATAACAACATTTGCATCACAGGAGTACCAGAAGGAAAAGAGAGCAAGGAGTTGAAAACCTATTTGAAGAAGTAATGATGGAAAACTTCCCTAATCTAGTGAAGGAAACAGACATACAGGCCCAGTAAGTGCAGAGTCCCAAAGACTCCCAAAGATGAACTCAAAGAGGACCACACCAAGACACATCATAATTAAAATGCCAAAGGTTAAAGACAAAGAGAGAATCTTAAAAGCAGCAAGAGAAAAACAGTTACCCACAAAGGAGCTTCCATCAGACTGTCAGCTAATGTCTCAACAAAACCTTTGTAGGCCAGAAGGGATTGGCATATATGCACCAGTGATGAAAAGCAGTGACGTAAAACCAACATTACTTTATCCAGCAAAGCTATCATTAGAATTAAAAAACAGATAGAGTTTCCCAGAGAAGAAAAAAACTAAAGGAATTCATCACTACCAAACCAGATTATAAGACATGTTAAAGGGACTTCTTTAAGAAGATGAAAAAAATATCAAAAGTATTAATAATAAAATGGCAAATGCTACATATCTATCAACAACTACTTTAAATGTAAATAAATTAAATGCTCTAATAAAAGGACATGAGGTGGCTGAACGGATAAGAAAACAAGAACCATACAAATGCTGCCTACAAGAGACTCACTTCAGATCGAAAGTCATATACAGACTGAAAGTGAAGGCATGGAAAAAGACATTTCATGAAAATGGACAAAAAGAAGCTGGAGTAGCAGTAGTTAGATCAGATAAAATAGTCTTTAAAACAAAAGCTATAACAAGAGACAAAGAAAGAACTAGCAATTCCATTTCTGGGTATTTAACTGGAGAAACTCAAAACACTAACTCAAAAAGACATATGCATCTGTATGTTTATTGCAGCATTATTTACAATAGCCAAGATATGAAAGCAACCTAAATTGCTTCATCAGTAGTTTCCATCAGTACATGAATGGATAAAAAATTGGAACATACGTACAATACAATACTACTCAGGTATAAAAAAGAATGAAATCTTGCCACCTACAACCACATGGATGGACCTAGAGAAGTCAGACAGAGGAAGACAAATACCATATGATTTCACTTATATGTGCGATTTAAAAAATAAATGAACAAACAAAACAGAAATAAGAGAAATGGAACATTTTGATGATTGCCAGATGGGAGGAGTGTTGGGGATGGGTGAAATGCGGAAGGGATTAAGATGTACAAATTAGTAGTTACAAAATAGTCATGAGAATGTAAAATATAGCATAGAGTATACAGTCAAAAATATTGTAATAACTATGCATGGTGTCAGATGGATACTAGATTTATCAGGGCGATCATTTTATAAGTTATATAATGTGTAATTACTATGTTGTACACCTGAAACTAATATAATATTGTATGTCAACTGTAATTGAAAAGTAAAAACTTATCTTAAAAACCCATTAGATCTAATCAAGGAACTCAGTAAAGTTCTAGAATACAAAATCAATGTATTAATACAAAAATCAGTAACATGTCTATATACTAGAAATGAATTATCTGAAAAATAAAAAACCCATTTACGATAGAATCAAAAAGAATGAAATACTTATGAATAAATCGAACCAAGGAGATGAAACATCTGTACACTGGAAATTAAGACATTAATGAAAGAAATGAAGATGCAAATAAACAGAAAGATATCCATGTCCATGGACTGGAAGAATATTAAAATGTTAATAGTACTGAAAGCCATTTATAGAGATTCAATATAATCCCTCTCAAGATTTCAATGGCATTTTTTCTATTTTTTTTTTTACAGAAAAAAAATCCTAAAATTCATTTGGAACCACAAAAGACCCTGAATAGTCAAAGCAATCCTGAGAAAGCACAATAAAGCTGAATGTACCACACTTTGATTTCAAACTATATAACAAAGCTATAGTAATCAAGATAATATGATATTGGCATAAATGCACATATGTAACTATGTGAGGTAATGGATGTGTCAACTGTAGTTACTGTGGTAATCATTTCATAATATATACATATATCAAATCATTATGTGTTACATCTTAAACTTATATATCAATTGTATTTTAATAAATATGCGGTAGGAAACCCAAAAACATTTTTACACTTAGATGCAAAAAAAGTGAATTACTGACCTAGAAGCTATGTAAGGGGAAATTACCAGAATGTAGTACGAAGAAATGAAGTTTGAAAATAGGGAAGAAGGCTTTAGAGATGGGAAAGCCAGAGTTAGAAGATCTAATATATGTTTAATCACCATTCCAAAAAATGGGAGAGAGAATAGCTGGAGTAAAATCAAATTTTCTCTGGAAGAGATTCCAGAACTGATGAAAGGCACTGATTCATAGATTTAAAATTCCCAATGAATCCCAACAAGGATAAATAAAAAGATACCTAATTCTGAACACATCACAGTAAAACTAGAGTACTTAAGCCTAAAATGTAAAAGAAAGGCTGTTTCAGGGAGGATAATTGAGGAAGTCTTCTATGAAGAGTTGATATTTAGGAGACCTCCATTAGAGTATTCAGGGTGAAGGAAAAGCAAAGAAAATGAGGAAGAATAAGCAAAGAGATCTGTATCACCACAACGGAACAAATTGGGGGGAAAGTGGCAGGAGCCGAAAGTCATTGGCAGAGCCAGAGCTGAAGGTATAAAAAGCCCTAAAAGCCATGGTAAGGACTTTGAAATTTTCTTTTAAGTGTGACAGGAAGAAGTCAACGGAGGTTTTTAGCAAAGGGATGACATTATCTATTTAACATATTAAAAACTTTACGCTGATACTGTGTGGAGAACAGGTATAAGAGGAGGATAAGAACGGATAGTCTGACTGTTATGAGACCAGGCTAGAGATGGTGCTTACTTAGAGAGGATGCTGCTGGTGAAGGTAAGAAGAAGCATTAGGGACACATATCAGAACAGTAGTAACATCTAAACACTTTACATACATTAACTCTTTTAGTTTTATTAATAACCTATGAAATTTGTCATCTTATTGCCCTTTTGCAGATCAGAGTACACACACAGAGGTGAAGAAAACTGCCCAAGATCACAGAATTAGTGGTGAAGACAAACTATTTGACTGCACTGCCTCTGCTCTTAACCACTGTGAGAGAACTAGTAGTGCCAGAACGCACATGGGAGGAGGAAGAGCATAGGCAAGCAAAGAAGCTATTAAGGGCAGCTTTCAGATGTCAGGCCTGTGTAAATGGATTGACAGTGTGCCATTATTGAGCTTAGTGCATTGCAGAAGGCAAGGCTTATAGAAGAAGAGGATAAGTTTAGTTTAGAACAAGTTGAACTTCAATTGCCTTTAAAGATCCACCAGGGATGGCAAGGAAGCTAAGAATTTACAGCAGAAGCCAACACTGGTGAGGTCGAGTTGGGAGTTAGCACGTAAGAGATGGGCATGGGTAAATCTGCCCAAGGAGTGACTATAAAGTGAAAACATAACGTACAGGACTGAGCAAACCCTAAGAAATTCCATATACACAGTTGAGGGAAAGAAGGAAATGCTGGTAAAGCGATCAAACTGGAGAACGTGGTATCACAGAAACCAAGAGAATGATTAACACTGTTGAAAGCTGCTGAGAAATCAAGGCATCTTATTTTTTTCTCAGGGGAGTTCTGAAGCTTAAAAGGTAGAAAGTACTCTAATCTCAAAATTTTTGAATGAAACTTCATAAATGACATCTAAGAAAAAACAGGAAGTGTCTAAATTTTTCTGAATCATTTGACTATGAAAATATTTAAGATGGATATCTGAAAATCTCCATCCTCAAGTAGGTTTCATTTATCTTTCACAGGAAAAACAATAAATTAAAAATATTGTCATTTATATGTGAATAGATAGTAAAATTATTCTTACCTATATAAAAAAAGATCTTTGGCAAGTCGCTTCGGTCCAATGATTTTGAAGATAATTTCATATGTTTCAAGTGCCTTCCGATGAACTCCACCTGGTAATGCTGGATGTAGACACTGAGCTAGGCGTTTGCCTATAGTCAGCTTTTTGGGTACTACTTGATACTTTGCATTATTTTGTAAAACCTTGAAGAAAACATTTTAATTCAGTTGAGAAAAAAATACTACATTTCATATTATATCCACTTTCTAACACAGTATTATCAAAAATTCTTCTAGAACTTCTTTATATTTGGAAAAAATAGAACAGAGACCAAAGAACTTTCATTTTTGTCAGTTATATCTATCAAGGTATATGTCATATTTGAAATTAAAACTGCGGATTCTAAAAAATATTGAATTAAAAAAATTCACAGAATGTTAACAGAAATAACATTTTTATGAAAAATATTTTTCAAAACAAATTTATTCAGGAGATGTATTATTTTAGATTTTTGTAAAACTTTAATGTTAATCAGCTATCAATTTACTTTTGATACATTGTTTGAAATATATGAAGAAAATTGGACCTCAAAATAGATGGATATAGTTGTAAGAAGGCAACTACTGCTTTGGTGTATCATGTAGCAAGTAGTTCTAATGCTTAAAAGAATCTACATGAGATGATGATTGCCCGTTTGTTTTTACTAACTTCTCAATTAGACCAAATACATTTTGCTTTATATATTCAACTATAACACAGTCAGAGTAGAATTTGTAGAAGATACAATTTTACAAACCACCCCAAGAAGACTAGTTATTTAAGTAACATGAAAGAACTTATAAATGTACTTCTTCAAATTAATATGATAAAAAGCTGATACGTTATAAAATGTACACTCAGAAGGAGAACAGAATAATATATACTAGAATTGAATTTCGAAGAAGCACACAAGAGTCCTTTATTTTACAAAATAAAGAACTGAGGTTAAAATATATAAAATGACCTGCCAAAGCAGTATAACAGAAGAGTCAGCACTAGATCTCCCGGTTCATAAAAAAAGTGGAGGCTCTAACTGAGGTCAACTTAAAATAGCATTTTCAATGTTCTTCCCACTATAAGCCTTTAATTCAGTTTTAAATTGAATTTAATGAATAGTAAATAAAAATAGATCTATAAATGAAAAACAATGCAGCTATGAAAACATTTTATTTTATTTTTTAAACAAGCTGCCTTCCATTTCTGGAATATTAATTTAAATTTTGGACACAGGAGCAGAGTTAATATTTACACATATTTTTTAAAAAATTATGATTATTACCAGAAGTACCTCTGTATATCATTAAATTAGAAAATTTAATGATATATAACATAAAATGCTTCAATAAACAATTCTATTAATATGAAATAAAAAAAGGAAAATATAGGACCATTTTCTAAAAGGATTTCTGAGTTGGAAAACTTACATAAATGAGGTAAAAATTTAGCGAAACATATTTAGACTATCTTCCACATATACAAATATATAAAAACGTATTTATATATAAATATAAAAGTCTTACCTTATTTCACTGTGATTTTAGGTAAGTTTCATCAATGACTTGAATATTCTACTTTGTGTTATCTGGATACAATAAAATCTGCTTTCATGAATACTGATTAACTATAAAAACTAATTATGTATGTAATCAAGCAAATTAATTTCCACAATTTTGAACTGCTTTTAAACATAGTTCCTAGTAAGTCTTCAGAGACTCTTTATAACAAGAACAAACTATCTTTAAGTAAACACATACTTTTGAATGCAATTTCTTGGGGATGTTGTCAAAAATTTGAGAATTTGTCAAACCTCAAATGATAAATGTTAGAAGTTAACATGTCAAACGTAAGTTTGTGCATCTAATTTTCAGATAAATCCTTGGTACACTGGAAATTAAAGCTTTTCTTTTTAAGATATCAAAAAATTATCCTTAGTATCAGGTTGAAAACTAGTATCCTTGGTATGTATTTTAAGACAAATTTCTTTCCTAGTAATTGTATGCTAAGCTGTCTGATGTTAAAATAATTATTGAAGAGCTTTCCTTTTCTTTCTGCTACCCTGGACCATTTAGTATTTAGAAGCATTCCTATTCAATAACGTATTTTTTTTAATCCAAAAAATTCCAAAACAAAAAAAACATACACAAAAATACACCTATTATTGTGAGAAAAATTTAAGAAAAAACACACCAAAAAACAAACAAACAAACAAACAAAAAAACAGGGCAAAAATTTAAAACTAAGAGTTGATCAATGATGCCACCGTAATTATAGTGGATAAAAACCCACACATGTCATTCAAAGCCAAGCTCTATGTAACTGCTTGTCACTTTTATATTCAGTTCAGTACTTTTTGTATCTAAGGCTTGCCTGGATATAAAATGTCTCCTAATTGCTACATGTCATTTGGTAAGAACATATTAGTTACTACTTTCAACATAGAGGTTTTATTGCCAGGAACTCTAGAACCATATCTGATGCTCAATTACAGAAACTTATTAGTCCTCACTGTTATCAAATTTGTTTCTTAGTCTTGTGTTTTTAGAGGTAATGATGATAATAACTATAATTTTCAAACAGTATTGTTGTTTTGGCCTTAAAAATATGTCTGACTACATAGACATACAATGTGTGAAGTAAAATAGCAATAACAAAAGTAATTCTGAGATTTAGTTATATTTTCAAAATTTTTTCTTCAAGATGTAGGAAATCTAATAAATATAGACAGCTTTCTGATTTTTGCTACTTTTTATGAAATGGATGAGACTGACA
Source organism: Rhinolophus hipposideros (assembly GCF_964194185.1). NCBI lineage: Eukaryota > Metazoa > Chordata > Mammalia > Chiroptera > Rhinolophidae > Rhinolophus > Rhinolophus hipposideros. The sequence goes on from NC_138049.1 coordinate 67,088,481, forward strand.
TACCTTATTAAGTTTTCCAAGTGCCGATATCAAATCTGCCCATTCACTGGAGTATTCAAAATTCTTTAGTGCTTTGTCAATTGCAGCTACATAGTTTCTGTATTTTGAGTCACTCAATAACTCCAGCTCTTCTGTGTTCATCCTCCCACAGCGTCCCACTAGAGACCAGTTCCAAAATCATGTAAAATCATTACCTACAAGAGTTTTGCAGGAGGAACCAAAGTTACAAAGTATTAAATGGGGTTTGATGCTCTTGCTACAGAGTTAATGACTAACTTTAACACGTTTCTTGAGTTACAAGTGGTTAACACTGGTTGGCTAGCATGCAGTCATGGAAGTATTCAAAGATAACTCCCTCTGTTCCTTCCTAGGAACTGGAAAATGGCTGTGAGGATTTAGGGATATAAAAGAGTAGGGAATATTTTGATACTTAGTTCAATTTAGAAATTGTTATTTCTCTGCCATATTTGCTAATATAACATTTCTGATATACATACCCCTCCACATTGTTTTGATCCTAAAACACACTAAGACGGGTTGACTGTAAACATCAACGACATGCAAAAAAAAAAAAAATGAATGTCTTGGCGATTATCTTACTTTATTAAGTAATAAATGAACATACAGTATGAAGGAATATCATCAGCTCTTTGAAATTAGACCTTAATTACTTATTTTTTATAAAACTGACAAGTATATATATTGACAAGTATATGGTTTAAAATATGTCCACAGATTCTTCGATTTTACTTTCAAAAACTGGTACCTAATCTTCCAGCTCCTTGGGCTGGACTTTGTGACTCACTTCTGAGAAAAACAGTAAGATAGAAATGACAATGTATAATGGCTAAGACTAGGTCACAAGAGCACTCCAGCTCCTGCCTTTCTGTCTTACATTACTAGCTGTGGGGATAGCAGCCACCATGTCATGGGGACCTTCAAGGAGCCCTACGGAGAGGTCCCTCTGGTAAGAAACGGAACCTTTCTGCCAATAGGCATGAGAGTGAGTCATCTTATAAGTAAGTAGCTCCCCCACCCCCTGGCAAGCTTTGGGTTGACTGCAGCCGCCAACCAACATCTTGACTGTAACTTTACGAGAGACTCTGAGCCAGAACTACATAGCTAAGTCCTTCAAATCTGTGACTGACAGAAAGTTTCCTGCTTGAAGCCACTGAATTGGATGGAGGGTAATTTGTTATACAGCAATAGATGACTAACACAGAGTAGTAAAAGGATTCAACTGAGGCTCAACTTAAAAACCAATGTGGCCTCTCCTCTATTGTTCTGGTATCTTATTTGAGTTTTCACTAACTCTGCACCTTTCCTTAGAGCTGGGTTCATGGGACTAAAGGAGGGTCTAAGAATGGGCCTCCGGGGATACTAACACAATCAAATTGGGGAGCGGGGCTGTAAAAATAGTCTTTACAACAAATGGTTTGGGGATAACTGGATACCCACATTTAAAAGAATGAAGTTTACTTCTTCCTCACACCTACACAAAAATTAACTCCAAATGGAACATAGATCTAAATGTAAGCACTATAAACCTCTTAGAAGAAAATACAGGATTAAATCTTTGTGACTAAGGGCCAGGCAGTTATAGAAATAACAAATACCGGGGGTGCCAAAAAAATGTATACACATGACTTGTATTCATCTTTTATCGGTATATATTGAGTATTACAATTCTAATAGAGTTTTTTTTCTTTCTTAAAATGTGTATACATTTTTTGGCATCCTCTCTCTCTATATATATATATTTATATTTATAAAGCACCACAAGTAATACAAGCAACAAAAGAATAAATTGGATTCCGTCAAAATTAAAAGCCTTTGTATTTCAAAGGATACCATCAATAAAGTGAAAAGACAACTGACAGAAAAAGCGAAAATAACAAGGGACCTGAATATAAATAAAAGTATATATTGTATCTTACAAATCAATAAAAGGACAAATGATTCTAAAATAGGCAAAGGATCTGAGTAGACATTTCTCCAAAGAAGATACACAAATGGTCAATGAGTGCATAAAATGATATTCAACATCCTTAATCATCAAGGAAATGCAAATCAAAACCACAATGAGATATTTCACACTACTGGGATGGCTGTTATAAAAAAGACATAAGTATTAGCAAAGATATGGAGAAACTGGAACCCTTATAAACTGTTAGTAGGAATATAAATCAGTGCAACTGCTTTGGAAAATAGTCTGGCAGTTTTTGAAAGGTTAAACACAGAATTACTTTATGACTCAGCAATTGCATTGCTAGGTATGGTACATACACCCAAGAGAAATGAAAACATGCCACATAAAAACTTTTATATAGATGTTTAAAACAGCATTATTCATAATAGCCCCAAAGAGGAAACAACCCAAATATCTATCAACTGATGTGTGAATAAAACACAATATTCTTCAACCATAAAAAGAAATGAAGTACTGACACATGCTACAACATGGATGAACCATGAAAACATGCTAAGTGAAAGAAACCATTCATAAAAGACCAAATATTGTATGATTCCATTTATATGAAATGTCTAGAACAGACAAATCTCTAGTGACAGAAAGCAAATTAGTTTTTGCTGGGGGGGAAGGGCTGAATTGGGGGGAAATAGAGCGTAATTCCTAATAAGAATGGGGTTTATTTTTGACAAAATGACAAAAATGTTCTACAGTTGATTGTAGGGATGGTTACACAACTCTGTGAATGTACTAAAAACCATTTAATTATACATTTTAAATAGGTGAATTGTATGGTATGTGAATTATATTTCAATAAAGATTTATGTAGTAGATATACATAAAATGGACGCCATGAATCTGTGAATTTCCTCAAATTACACACAAAATTTACATCTTACATTTTATTGGGGAGATAGTCTACTACTTTAACAATATTCTTAAACACAGTTTTCTACATAACACTAAAAAAGTGTAAGAATCACTACTCTAGGAAACAGCTATATTAATACAGCCTGTCTGCATCAAAAAAAGCTAAAAATCTATTAATTTATTAAATCAAAATTCTCTTGTTTAAGATTAAGCCAACATGAGGCAACACAAACTTCCTAATTCTCTATCTCAGTTGTTTACAAACAAACTGTAAATGCCATCTTTAGAGAGAATAATCCTTAAATACAGTCACTTAACATACATATGAAATTACTCACTTCACTACACCATGGACCAAGAACTATGTTTGGGTGCTGACTAGAGAGAATATCTCCGACCTTGTGATACTTTCATTCCCAACTCCGAGGAGTGGGAATGGAGAAATAAGGTAAATCCTTTAAGATAGTCGATCTACTGTTCTTTTAAAAATTTTTATATTGGACCTAGGGACTTTGAATGCTGTCAAGTTTATATGGAAAAAAAACATTTAATCTTTAGGTCTTTGTGTTCTGGACTCTCAGAGCAGCAAACCAAACACAAAGCAGTATTCTGAAGTACTCTAAGAAATTAAAGATAAATATAAACTTAATAAGTGCATCAAAAATATTAACCTTCCATTTCAAAATTGATTTTGTTTTATAGAAGAGTTGAATATACAATTCCTTAACTATGGTAGCAATCTTTGAGAGCAGGAAGCATGTTTTATACATATATGTATGTTTCACAGCACATAACTTGCAATGTTGAGGCTCATGCTGTGGTCTAAGTATAGTGACTAAGACTTGGAATAAATTAAAAACTATGCAAGTTGTTTTATCATTAATCTGTGATTTCTAAAATTTTTAAAAACTATTTCACCATAAACAGAAACACACAGAGAAAGCAATAAGTGTTTCAGACACAAAACACTGATATACTAAAACGATTAAAGTCATAAACTTCCATAATAGTTGAATATTAATAATGACAGAAGTATATGGAATGAAAGTCAGAATGCAACTTAAAGTAAAAACATGTCTAAATTTGATTCTGAGAAATCAGAGAAGAAATAACTGCAAAACCAAATTAAACTAAGAGAAAAAAATCAAATTGACTGGATTTTCTGAAAATATATAAAAACAGTATAAAATAACTCACTTATAATCAATAAACCTAAGAATGTACTAGTAGTAAAGCATGTGTATAAATTTTACTGGCAAGGACTTTATTTCCTTAACAATATTTCCAGAATAAGACATGACACATCATTTTTGAAGATGACATACAATATTTATGCATGGAAAAGATTAACTTGAAAAGAATTTAGTAATTTCTATCAGTGAAAGTTGGGGTTGTTTATCTATAATCAGGGTAATAATATAATTGTGCAGTAATATTACCTCAATTGACATATCCTTCAGACGTTTCTTATTTGGTACGAAAAAAACCTAACTTTACAAAAAGATACAACAAAAACCAGCTAAGTTTGTTGGGTTTATAACTCCTATATGTGTTCACAGCTAAAAAAGTTGAGTCTGGTAAGAAATTTGGATTTATTTAGCTAAAAGCAGTCTAAACACTTAAATATGATTTAAAAGACTTCACATAGCATAGGATACATATAACACTCAGGTAGAACATTAAAAGCAAAATCTTATGAAAATGGCTGAAAAATGAAAAAGAACATTCTGTAAAAGTTTCATCAGCAGGAAGCTGCAGTATTTTATTCACATGAAAAGATGTTCAGATCCTAGGACTAAAAATGTGGTTATGCTTCCTCAATGATTTTAATGAAAATAAAATTACTCATTATATATCAGAGTCTAGGGATGTACCACTTTTGAATTTTTCATCCAACATATATAATAAATGAAGGTAGATTCTCAGGTAAATTTTTCTATATTTTACTTTAAGTGGCTTGGATCAGTACTCCTCATGTTATCTATGGTTGAAGAATCAGTTTTTTCCCTCTAACCCATTGCTAACTGATACTTTTCTAAAATATAAAATCATGTAGTTGCTGCAACATCAAAATACTATAAAAGTTTCTAAACGCTTACTTTCATCTCTGTGTTTATCTCGTGTTTTAACAAAAAACTTGTAAATGGTCCACAAATCAAACTTAGATCATAACACAAATATAACATATGCCCATATTGCATCAAGGAAACATCATACACTGTCTGTTCTCCAGAAAGGTGGTAGCACATGGCAGAAAATAGCCATATTCAATAACAAAACAGTGTTTTGTAGAACCCCAGCCCATGACACGATAGGCAGTGGGAGGGCAAGGCATTCAAGCACAGGTGTTAAAGTGAACATAACTGGGAAACCAAACCCTAGTTATAACACTTAGCAGCAGTATGACCGTGGGCAAGATTCTCAAACCTGCTACCTCATCAGTAAAAGGAGATGTTGGCCAAAATTAAGTAAAGAACATACTAGTCATCAGAGTGCCTGGCACATAGAAAATGATCTAAAAGTTATTGTCACTATTATTACCAATAAAAGCAAACAGTACTAGGAAGCAAGTATGCCTATTATAACGACCAATAAAGTGTAATTAAGCATCAGATTAATGGCTCTGAACTTACTGGCAACAAAGTGGAAAACTGAAGCATCTCACTAACCTAGCTCTAATTGTCTCAAGAATGCAAATTAAATTGTGTCTTTGCCAAATGTGTCTTTTTCACTATTTTATTTAACACACATATTTGATGAATTTTGACTAATGCATACACGTCACGTCAAGATTCCTCACCACCGTTAAGATATATAGAAAATTCCCATCATCCTAAATAAGAAACCAAACATTTCCATCACCTCTATCAAATGAGTTTTCGTTTGAATTAAAAACAACAACAACAAAAAAGACAACTTCCCACTAGATACAATAACAAACCATTTAGTATAACTAGGGAACTTGAAAATGCAAAGACAAAAATTTAAATTCTAATTTTAAAGTGTTGCAGGTTAAGTCAAAATGGCATTTAAAATCATTCTTTCAGGAGCTGTTAATAAGTAGATTTTCTGACTTAATCTATAGTCCACTTGACAATTTAGCTGCAGTTCTTTCAAACTTACAACTGATAAACTGCACCTGATTTGTCATAAAACATGATACAGTGTAGTGTTTTGTCACACTCAAATAGAAAAATTAAACAAAATAAGTTTTTATTAAAAAGCCATCGTTTTCTCTAGGGAAATTAGGCCCTATGAAAATTATCAGGTAATAACAGATTTATGTCTTCATACTTTATAGTGTATAAAGGTAAAATTTAAATAAGAAATGAGCATCCATCAGACCATCTAAATTTTAAAGTTTTGTTTAAATGGTTGTCAAAATGGGTAAACAAATTTCAGAATACCTACATGAAGAAGATAACTTGGCTTGTTTGCTATCACTAGCTGAGATTTCCCCTTCTCTCCCTCTTTTGCCATGAAAGGTAGAGAGAGAGGGTTGGAGAGAGAGGAGCTTTCAGTTTTATCCAGTTCTAAAGATATATCTGGGAACTGTCAAAGTGTTTTATCACATTCCAAGATATAAATGAATAAATTATTTAAGGCACCATGCAATGTGGGATGGTGGAACCCTACCAGTTGATTATGAAAGAGAGAGTACCTTAAAACTACTATATATAAAGTATAGACTCTTTCCAAACGTTTTTAAATGAAAAATGATCATTCAGTAATTGTTAACATCTAACAAATGAATGTGACAATTACTAACAAATCTATTTCATTTTGGTCAAAAGTTTTGGGTTTCGATGTTGACACTTTCACTAAATATTTTTTAGCAAAACATTTACTTAACCAAAGCTAGTTACTCCAAAAAATTGGAAACTTCTCTGTAGGGTTGACAATATGGGTAAAAGACAACACCCACCAGGTATTTCAAAATTGGTTAAGGCCACCCATTATAACCCTGATGCTCTGTACTTCCCATAATTTGACTTGATCTCAAACCTTCAAATGGTATACACTCTAGGAAACTCCAGATAATGTGATCAACAGATCTTCAGCTTTTCTCTGTATGTCCTACCACCTTCTAGTCTTAATTCTCTTCCAAGGATAAGACCTCCTCTGATGCAGCAGAGGTAACAGCATCTTAGCTAACCTTACAATGTGCTCACTAAATAGCAGCCACTGTTCAAATGCCTTGCATATTATAATTCATCTAATCCTATTTGAACCAACGAGGTAAGTGCTATTATTATTATCCACACTTACAAAGAAACTGAAGCACAGAAATACTGTGTGATATAGTTAATAAATGGCAGAACCAGGGATTTAAACTCAAGCAATCTGGCTTTAGAGTTCTAACTCTTAAGAGTAGTTCTAACTACTCTTGACTCTCATGGAAACATTTTTTTCCCTTCTAATACCTTTCCTACCTCAAGACCAGGAAGTAAAGTATCTTTCTTTCTCCTTCTGCTATACTTTGCTAGCAAAATCCCATCCCTGGTTGAGCTCCATTATTTGCTTTTTCCATACCTGAACTAAAGCAATTGAATACTGCTGGAGAAAAGTCATACAACCAAGCTGACTACACTTTGAGAAACACAATCCTCAAATAGGTCCTCAATGCAGTTCTGATCCACTGTTTCCTTAGTAAATTTACTGGCCTGACAGGACTGTTTGAAAACTTCTCAAAACTCTGGTACCACCTTTCCTCCATTGTTGCTAAAGATCGAGCTTCAAATTTAATTTTAAAAACAGAAGCAAAAGGAATGCTTTTACGTTTCTCCCAACAAATCTATAAACCTATCTCCAACCTAAACCCAAATTCTCTACTTTCCCTCCTGTTCTGAGGAACAAAGGACCATCCTCTATCAAAGGCCTTTTGCTATCTTCTGGATTACTCCCTTAACAATTTCCCCCAAGTGCATTATTGGCTCCCTCTTTCTGTACCAGTTTCCTGTCTACACGATCGTTCCCGACCAGCCTACAGGCAAGTCCTGGAATCTGCCTCAGTGAAAAACTAAAATCCCTAGCCTGCCCTTTAGCCCTACAGACTCGCTGGCTATTCAATCCATTTCTCTGTTCTCTCTCACTACAAAACTTTTTGAAAGATTTCTCTACACTTACTATTTCATTTCCTTATCTCCTAGTCACTCTTCAGCCCACTCAAAAAATGCCTTATGACACTGTTCCCTCTAAGGAAAGCACCCATACAAAAGCCACCAGTAAAAGTGCCTTAGCCAAAGCCAGTGGTCACTTCTCTAGCCCCTCATCTGAATCAACTTCTCAGCAGTAGTCAATACTTTGCTCTTGGTTAGGACTTTTCACTCAAGGTATGTTCCGACCTCCCTAACTGCTCTTTTCCAATCTGTGTTGCCTCCTCTTCTCTATTCAGTTTATCATCACCATCATCATCAAAATGCTGAAGTACTTCCAGGCTCATTCAGGAACCCTATGCTTTTCTCCCCCCATTATCTCCTCTAATCCTATAGGTTCAAACGGCATGTTAACTAACACATCCTGAGTTTGTAACTTTTCCTTCTATTATTCTAACCAGTTAGAGTTCACTCCAGCACACCACTGAATCGGGTTTTGATTCCTGAGCCCCTATAATCCATCCTCCACATTATGTCATTATGAGAGTATCCAAACTCAAATACACCAGCGTTTTTTGCATTACAGGACATTTTGTATTTGCTATTCTCTATACCCGAAAACTCTCAAGTCAACTCTTTGTGTGGCAAACTCCTTCCTATCCTCCAAATAATTAATACCAAACCCTCAAGAAGCTTTCTGATCAGTCTTTAAATTGGCCTGCACCAGGCCCACGATCTTACCATCTACTCTAGAGTATCACATTACTTCCTTCCTAACACTTGTTACAGTCTGAAATTGTCCTATTTGCTTGTTTCCTAACTTTGGTCTTTTAAGCATGGCTTCTGAATAGTTTCATTTGAACTATTACCACGAATTCCCATTTTTACTAACTTCAGCTTCTCTAACAGCCAATTAATTTTAAACAGCAAAAAATAGTTTGAGCATATTAGTCCTTGCTGGAAGCTCAATTTATAATCCATGAAAACCACTTTAGCCCAGTGCTTATTTAGCACATAAGAAGTACTCTTATCACTGCTATAATTGTGACATTCAATTACTTAGAAATGAAATGCAAGCTCTTAATCATACAATTAAAATCTTTTCATAAATCGGACCCATTCAATCTATCTTCTAATTCATATTTCTGTCCTAGCTAAGCAAAACCTAGAGACAAAGATTCTTTACTTCACCAAACTTTAGTCAGGCTTCTGAACCCTCCATTGCATGTTTTTTGTTTCTTTCTCAAAAATTATCTCCACCTATTTATGTGGGTTTATTTCTGGGTTCTCAATTCTATTCTATTGGTCTATATGTCTGTTTTACTGCCAATACCATGCTGTTTTGATTATTGTTGCCCAGTAGTACAAGCTAAAGTCAGGGAGTGTGATACCTCCAGCATTGTTCTTTTTTCTTAGGATTGCTTTAGCATTCAGGGTCTTTTGTGGTTCCAAACACATCTGACTATTTTTTGTTCTATTTCTTTTATAAAATGCCAGTTCTTAAAAAACTCAATGAGACGCAAGAAAACACAGACAGGCAGTTTAATGAACTCAGAAACACAATCAAAGAACAAAAAGAACATTTTACCAAAGATTGAAATTTTAAAAAAGAGCCAAACAGAATTTCTGGAGATTAAGAACTCAATAACAGAAATGAAGAATGAAATAGCCAGCTTAGGAAGTAGAGTTGCCCAGAGGGAGGAAAGAATCAGTGACATCGAAGATAGAAACCTGGAAATGACACAGATGGAAGAAGAAAGAGACTTGAGACTTAAAAGAAATGAAAGAACTCTACAAGAACTTTCTGACTCCATCAGAAAGAGCAATATAAGAATAATGGGTATATCGGACGGAGAAGACAGAGAGAAGGGAACAGAGTATACTCAAACGATTAGTCAACGAGAACTTCCCAAATTTGTGGAAAGAACTGGATCCTCAAATTCAAGAAGCAAATAGAACATATAATTACCTCAACCCCAGCAGGCCTTCTCCAAGGAACACTGTATTGAAGCTGTCAAAAATCAATGACAAAGAAAGAATCCTCAAGGTAGCCAGGGAAAAGAAGACAGTAACCTACACAGGAAAGCCCATTAGAATATCATCAGATTTTTCAGCAGAAACTCTACAAGCCAGGAGGGAGTGGAACCAAATATTCAAACTATTGAAAGAGATAAAATATGAGCCAAGAATAATATACCCAGCAAAGATATCCTTCAGATATGAAGGAGGAATAAAGACCTTTCCAGACATACAGAAGCTGAGGGAATTTTCTAACACATGACCTGTACTACGAGAAATACTAAAGAAGGCTATTTGACCACTATCAACAGAGACAATTTGTGGGAACCAAAACATAAAAGTGGAGAGAGTAAAGGCCTGATTTGGAATATGGGAATGGAGAAAGTAAGCATGCTGAAGAAAATGGATTATTCTAAATATCAAACTTTCTTTTACATAAACTTAATGGTTACCACTCAAAAAAAAAAAAAAAAAAAAAGAAAATCCAGAACTGAAATATACAACGTAATAAAAGAAACAGAGGAAAAATCATAGAATACCACAACACAGAAATAACAGACAATAATAAAAAGGCAAAGAAACAATGGAGACATAGTCTTATCAGAAAACTACACATGAAATAAGAAATCCTCATGTATCATAATCACCCTTAATGTAAATGGACTGAACTCACTAATAAAAAGGCACAGAGTGGCAGATTGCATCAAAACACTAAACCCAACCATATGCTGTCTCCAAGAGATGCCTATCAACTACAAGGACAATCTTAGACTCAAAGTGAAAGGGTGGAAATTGACACTCCAAGCAAACGGTATCCAGAGAAAATCAGGTGTAGCCATATTGATAGCAGATGAAACAGACTTCAGGGTAAAAAAGGTAACAAGAGACAAAGACGGACACTTCATAATGGTAAAGAAGACTATACAACAAGAAGACATAACAGTCATCAATATTTATGCCCCCAATCAGGTAGCATCAAAATATACCAAGCAACTACTAACAGAACTAAAGGGAGAAATTCACCAAAACACAATTTTACTAGGGGACTTAAATAAATCATTGACAGATGTGGATAGACCATCCAAACAGAAAATAAAGAAAAAGCAGTCTTAAATGACACATTAGATGATAGACATAATTGACATTTAAGCACTTCACCCTAAAACATCAGACTACACTTTTTTTTTTTAGTGTTTTCTCAAAGATATTTTTATTCTCAAAGATAGACCATATATTGGGACATAAAACTAGCCTCAGCAAATGTAAGAAGATTGAAATCATACCAAGCATATTCACTGATCACAAGGCTTTGAACTTGGATATCAACTGCAGAAAGAAAGCAGGAAAAAACACAATGGAGATTAAACCACATACTTTTAAAGAACGGCTGGGTCAAAGAAGAAATTAGAAGAGAGATCAAAAGATACACAGAAAGAAATGAGAATGAAAATACATCCTACCAAAATTTTTGTGATGCAGCGAAAGCAGTTTTAAGAGGGAAATTTATATCATTACAGGTCTACCTCAAGAAACAAGAAAAATCCCAAATAAATAACCTCACGTACACCTTAAAGAACTAGAAAAAGAAGAACAAATGAAATCCAAGGTCAGCAGAAGAAAGGGAATAATAAAAATCAGAGCAGAACTAAATGAAACAGAGAACAAAAAAACAATAGAAAAAATTAATCTGACAAAGAGCTGGTTCTTTGAAGGATTAACAAAATTGACAAACCTTTGGCTAGACTCACTAAGATAAAAAGAGAAAAGACACTAATAAAATCAGAAAAGAAAGAAGTTATCACGGATGCCACAGAAATACTAAGAATCATCCAAGAATACTATGAAGGACTATATGCCACCAAATTCAACAGCCTAGAAGAAATGGACAAGTTCTTAGAAACATATAGCCTTTCTAGGCTGAACCCTGAAGAATTGGAAAATCTAAATAGACCGATCACCAGTAAGGAAATTGAATCAGTCATCTAAAACCTTCCCAAAAGCAAAAGTCCGGGACCAGATGGCTTCACTAGTGAATTCTACCAAACCTTCAAAGAGGATCTAACACAAGTCCTGTTCAAACTCTTCCAAAAAAAACTGAAGAAGGGACAGTACTCCCTAACTCATTTTATGAGGCCAACATTACCCTGACACCAAAACCTAGTAAGGATAATACCAAAAAAGAAAACTACAGCCCAATAACTCTGACGAATACAGATGCAAAAATCCTAAACAAAATTCTAGCAAATCGAATGCAAAAAATACATTAAAAAGATTATTCATCATGACCAAGTGGGGTTCATCCCAGGGGCACAAGGATGGTTCAACATACGCAAATCCATCAATGTGATACATCACATAAACAAAATAAAGGACAAAAATCATATGATTATATCAATTGACGCAGAAAAAGCATTTGACAAGATGCAACATCCATTTATGATTAAAACACTTAATAAAATAATTATGGAAGCAAAATACCTTAACATAATAAAGGCCATATATGACAAACCCTCAGCTAATCTCATTAATTAATGGTGAAAACTGACAGGGCTGTCCCCTATCACCTCTGCTTTTCAACATAGTGTTGGAAGTCCTCACCAGAACAATCAAGCAAGAGAAAGAAAAAAAAGGCATCCAAGTTGGGAATGAAGAAGTTAAATTGTCACTCTTTGCAGATGACATGATGCTACATATAGAAAACCCTGAAGACTCCACCAAAAAGCTATTAGAAACAATAAACGAATACAGTCAAGTTGCTGGCTACAAAATCAACATACACAAGTCCATTGCATTCCTATATACTAACAATGAAATCTCAGAAAAAGAGATTTTAAAAAATCCTTTTGCATTGCAACAAAAATAGTAAAACACCCAGAAATAAACTTAACCAAGGATGTGAAAGACCTATATCTTATAGCTGAAAACTGTAAGACATTTTTAAAAGAAATTGAAGAAGACACAAAGAAATAGAAAGACATTCTGTGCTCATGGATTGGAAGAATCAACATAGTTAAAATGGCCATATTACCCAAGGCAATATATGATTTAATGCCATCCCATCAAAATCCCGATGGCATTTTTTAAAGAAATAGAACCAAAAAATCATCAATTTGTATAGAATCACAAAAGACCCCGAATAGCCAAAACAATCCTAAGAAAAAAGAACAATGCTGGAGGTATCACACTCCCTGACTTCAGCTTGTACTACAGGGAAATATCGAAACAACATGGTATTGTTAGAAAAACAGACACACAGACTAATGGAATAGAATTGAGAACCCACATAAATATGGACAGGTAATTTTTAACAAAGAAGCAAAAAACACACAAGGAGAATAGACAACCTCTTCATTAAATGGTGCTAGATTGGAAAGCCACGTGCAAAAGAAACTGAACTGCTATCTGTCACCATGTACCAAAATTAATTCAAAATAGATCAAAGACCTAAGCATAAGACCTGAAACAATAAACTGCATAGAAGAAACATAGGTACGAAACTTATGGACTTTGGGTTCAAAGAGCATTTTATGAGTTTGACTCTAAAGATAAGGGAAGTAAAAGCTAAAATAAACAAATGTATCAACTTAAAAGCTTCTTCACATCAAAAGAAACCATCAACAAAATATGGAGGCAACCAACTGAATGGGAGATTTTTGCAAACAGAGCCTTTGATAAGGGGCTAATATTCAAAATATATAAGGAACTCATACAACTCAACAACAAAAAAACAAACAACCCAATTGAAAAATGGGCAGAGGACCTGAAGAGACATTTCTCCAAAGAGGACTTACAAATGGTTAAAAGACATGAAAAAATGCTCAACATCACTAATCATCAGAGAAATGCAAATAAAAACCACAATGAGATACTACCTCACCCCAGTCAGAATGGCTATCATCAACAAGACAAATAGTAACAAGTGTTGGAGAGGCTGTGGAGAAAAAGGAACCCTCATACACTGTTGGTGGGAATGCAGACTGGTGCAGCCGCTATAGAAGGCAGTGTGGAGGTTCCTCAAAAAATTACAAAAAGAATCACCGTATGAGCCAGCAATCCCACTCCTAGGTATCTACCCAAAAAACCTGAAAACATTTATTCATAAAGACGTGTGTGCTCCAATGTTCATTGCAGCTTTGTTTATGGTGGCCAAGACATGGAAAAAACCAAAATGTCCTTCGATAGATGAATGGGTAAAGAAGTTGTGGTATATATACACAATGGAATACTATTCGGCAATAAAAAAAGATGAAATAGGACCATTTGTGGCAACATGGATGGATCTTGAGAGTATAATGCTAAGCGAAATAAGTCAGACAGAAAAAGTAGAGAACCATATAATTTCATTGATATGTGGTATATAAAACTGAAAACAAAAGAATAACAGAAACAAATGAAGGAACAGCAACTCATAGACAGAGACAACAGTTTAGGGGTCACCGAAGGGTAAGAGAGAGGACTATAGAAGAGGGTAAACGAGGTCTAATGGTGATAGAAAGAGAACTGACTCTGGGTGGTGAACACACAATGTGACATATAGATGATGTAATACAGAATTGTACACCTGAAATCTACGTAACTGTACTAACAATTGTCACCCCAATAAATTTTTTAAAAAGTATATTTAAAGTGGCTTTTATCACATTTCATAGTTTAAGAATTCATGAGCAGAGAAGGAAATCAAAGTAAAAATAATGCCATTATTAACAAGATTTTACTTGTTGGAACTTTATAATGCAATTCTTCATAAAATAAATGACTTGACCTTTAAATCAAATTCAAAGCATGAAATAATTATGGTTATCGTAAAGCATCAAGTGACCAGAAAAAAGAAGATAAATTAAAGCATTAAATTAAAGCATTAAGACCCACAGGAACCTATTTGCATCCTTAATATTAATAATTAACTAAGGAAAATATAAGCCTTTGTTATACCAGTGAGTTGCCACTAGATCTTCATGGTCCAGAAAGTTTAAACTGAAAGCTAAAACATAATGTGGGGAATTCCAGAGTTGAAAAGGAACTCAGCTCAAGTACTGTATTTTTCAAATTGATATTCTATGTACAGAAAGTCATTTCTTGGAACTGAGGTGAAATGACATATAATGAAACCAATTTTACCATAAGCTGATTGACAAAGTTTCTACCGCAAGGTTATAAGGAACCGGCATTGAAAGAAACATTATTGGAGGACCTGCTGTAATTATATTCCAGGAGATGTTAACAGATTGGCCATGAGAAAAGAAGCTCTCTGGCCAGGTAAGTTTAGTAATGGCTTCAATAACCCCAGGAACCCAAGCATAGTAGTAATAGTTTTGAGAAGCCCTGCAGTTAAAAGCAAATCAAAAGTTAAACTCCAGATTTAACCCAATGTGCACCCAAATTATTTGCCACGGAACTCTGTTTTGGGGCAGTAAGTCTATTAATGAATTCAGAACAGTGTTCAGGAGAAATATCAGTTTGAAAACCTCTGATCCTATGAAATTCCCTTTTAAACAGTTCACAAAACTGAGGCCTAGAGAAATCAGACCTGCTTAGCAGGAGAAAGGACTTGAATGAAATCTCTTATTCCCAGGCCAGAGAGCTTTTTGTAGTTCAACTACAAAACGTGTCTCCTTTGACTTTATATACTCAAACATTTAAGTAACAACATTTAATATACACTTAACACTTCGGTTATGGTGTCATATTTTCTGCTTTGTGCATTAACTTAGATGTTTTTAATTCTTCCTTCAATACTTGGGTTCCTAATAATCAGGTCCACCAGGAGATTTGCTACTGTTTAGCAATTCTGGAAAATGAGTCAGTGCAGAGTGGCAGCTGACAATAATCACTAAAACAAAGCATTTGTAGTACAACTGGTGTTGATTTACTCTTGTTATAACGTCTGTCAGCTCCAGCAACTAAATCACAGTGTTGTTTATCAGGTGGTGAGTTACTAAGCACAATATGCTGACGTGCTAACATCAGTAAAATTAAGATCTTAGGTCTGCATTGAAGAGGGCCAAAAAACATGGAAATTGAGAGATTTTTTGTCTTACTATAGTTTGGGGCTCCTGTGTCAGGCAAACACTATGTTTCATTAACTTCCTGTAATTAAAAAAAAAAAAAAAAAGGTTTTGATTGCTATTACTAGAGTCTCCAAATCAGATTTTCCCAGTCTTTGTATTTCTCAAACTGCATAGAACTCTAAGATAATGTACGAATAATCAAAACAATTTGAGTTGGCTTTTGAAAAGTGTGGTTGTGTGCCACTGGCCTTCGCCCCTCGGGGAAGGAAAGACCGACGCAGGAGAACAAGAGCGTTGCAACTTGAACAGGCTTGGGAATCAAAGCTGATAATTGTTAACAACTTCCTTGTGACTCATCTGACGTCTTCTAATAAACTTCTGCACTCCTTTCCAACCCCCCACCTGGACCCTTAACCCTGGCGGGCACTGGTGTCTCCTCAATATGAAAAGGACCCCACGAATTAAGGAGAGTGCGCGACGCCTTAATTCCCCGACAAAGAGGTTGCCCCGCGCGCCAGGATCGCACAGGTGTGGCGCCTCCCCCACCGCGCGCACCGCTGTCCCGCCGCGGGGACCCGGACCAGCCAGCGGCCACCCGGCCCCGCCTACCGCCACCCCTGCCCGAGGCCGCCCTCGCGTGTCCGCCCGGGCCTGGCTCGCAGGTCCCCGCGCGGCTCCCGCTTCCCCGGAAACCAGAGGGCGGCCGGCCGGCTCCGTAGCGCCAAGCGGGGCCAGGGCACCTACAGCCCCGACCTACACCTACACCCGCGGGGTGGCCCCGCGACTTCAGAACGAGCCAGGCCGAGGAAGCCGATCAAGGCCACCGGCCGGCCTAGCGACCGCTCCGGAGGCAGGGACGCTGTTACCTGCTGTGGGCTCGGCCGCTACCCGCCAGCGCCGCTCTCTTGGCAACCGCGGCAGCTACACCAGAGGCCGAAAGCCGAAGGGCCTAGTGACAGCTCCCAGCGTGCACCGCGCCGGCGCTCACGCCCACGCCGGGGTTGACGTCGCCGGTCCCCCACCGCCTCCCCCGGTCCTTTCAAGGCCTCCTGGCGCCCTCAAGCGGACCGTCAGGGAAGTGGCCCGCAGCCACCTACTGCGGGAGTGGCCTGGAAACGGGGTGTATACGTAGATACGTAGAGAGAGCAGGTGTTTCCAACTCGCCAGTCTGCCCCGTTTTGATAGTTTGAATGGAAGCTGAGAATTGAAAACAGCTTTTAAATGTTATTTAAGTAATTATTTAAGTATAATTTAAATATAATTCCTTTGGATTTTATATAAAGAACTTGAGGCCCAGAGAGGTTAGAAGACTTGTGAAGTTAGAGAAAATTACTTATCAGATGTGGAACTGTTTTGACTCTAGAAGTCTCTAAATCACATAGTTACTATAAGGAGGAGTGTACTGTGTAGCCTAAACCGTGAGGTCAAGAAATGAAATTATTTTACGAACGTGTGGCTATATATGAAATATAACAATTTTTAAAAATAATCAAACACCAATTATGAACAGCGTGCTGTGCTAAGAATGTTATGTCAATATTTAAGCACTTAATAGCCTTGATAATTAAAGGTGGAAAATACGAGGAGTTGAAATCATCACCCCTCATCACATTATTTGAAATGGAACACCTATGAACTTAATTCTCTTAACTGCGTTGTAGAATTACTGTGATGGATGCACCACAATAAACTTAAGAAACTCCAGATAACAATTTTAGAAATAGTCTTAAATTAGTGTCATGCAGGGTCTCAGCTCCTGCTCCCTGCACAACACAGGATCTGGTGAGGCCAAAAAGGAACAAAAACGGAACCACAGATAGAGGAGTCATACCACTATATTCCCGAGGGTGCCTGGAGCAGACGCAAAAGCCAACATCCGCCAGTACCCCAACAAGGGGTCTTCCTGCACCCGTCTTGCTGGCAGCCAGGCGAGACACAGGAAGTAGGAGCCACATGATCCACAATCCACCCACCTTCTGCTTCTCTGCCACCCAACCTGCTAGCTGCAATCCGCGTTTGCTAGCTTAGTCACGGCAGTTATATTAGTGGCTAATGGCTAACTGGTAACAGCTGATGGCCAACTAGTCACAGCTGATGGCCATATACTACCCGAGCCAGCACCTTTCCACGTGAGGCCGAGAGCCTAGAAACCTCTCTCTGGGATTCTGTCCCCACAACTAGTATCTCGCGGAATGTGGTTTTATTACTTATTTGGAAAATCTTCAAATTAATGTTTGGTGTGTGGTAATTTATGACTTTGAAATGATAAAGTAGAACATCAATAAACATGATTTTCTGTATACAAGCCATCATTGTTTTAAAAAACTAACAGCCTCTTTGTTTTAAAATTCTTATTATAAATTCCACCGTATCTTCACACTTCAATACTTCCCATTATAAACATTTACATTATACTAAATCCTTTTCTTTACTGTGTTAAACTTTCCAAAACTATCTTCTAGTAGTAATGAGTCAAGTTCTACTTCTGCAAAAGTGAATGGGTAATATATACATGGAATCATTTTCACCTTCCATTTTTTCAAAGGTTGTAAGAAGGGTTAATCCTGTGATTCATGAAACTAGATTTAACCACACTCTCTTCTGCATGGGGAACAGAAAACTTCTTACATTTTTCTGTTTCATCTTGGAGCGATGGTATCAAAATTGAGAAGTAATGCCAAGTCAGTCCTGTACATAGGCCTGACCAGCCACAGTTATTAAAAGAGACCATAGTTCATAAAAAAACCAAAACAAAACACAAAAACAAGATCAAGTGGGTGGAAAATTCTGCTCTGGGGTCTCCTGGGGACAGTGCCCGCTTGTATCGCCTCCTTTCATCATCTCCCGCTCTTCCAGCATCACGTCTACCCACGCTAGCCAAAGGCGTGCACTCAGGGTTTGATTTTTCAGGTCATTTTCAGGGAGACTAAAGCATCTTGTCACGCCCATTAGAAACACGGTGGGAGGACCGTTCTGTTCTCCCCGCCTACCTTGCTCCGAGCTCAGACAGAAAGGAGGGATTTGAGAAACCTCACGCCCCTCGTGTCCAGTCCTTGCGGAGGCGCGCTCTCCGCCCGGCAGGGGGCGCTGTGGGCTGGCTGGCCGTTTCAGCCGAGCGATTGGGTCCCGGAATCCCGCGCCTCCGCCGCCGCCACCACCTCTGCTGCTGTTTCTCCGTGGGGCGCATGTGCAGGCACTCCTGGCCCCGGTGGCCCGGTTCGCCGTAACCTCCGGCTGGGCGCCCGCCATGGCGGCAGTGGCTGAGACACGCGTGTTCCTGGAGGTGCGGAGACGGCTGCAGAGCGCGCTGCTGATCGTGGGGTAAGGCCAGGGGTAGGAGTGTGGGTTCCTAGGCTCAGTGCCTGGCTCGCTTTTCTGCTCCCGGAGGGGTCTCCGCCTCCCTCTGATGGACCGAGTTTTGAGTTTCTTCTTTCCAGTTGCTTAGAGCGCTTTTGATTACTCAAGTGTTGTGCCCTACCCCAGCCCCCACTCGATGGCCATCTCGGCACCACCGGGAGCTCTTTAGAAACGCGGTCTCAGCCCCACACCTGACCTGCTGAATCAGAGCTTTCATTGTAACGTGCACAGTCAAGTTTGGGGCGCATTGATGTAAAACGCCGGGGACCGTACCTGGCGTTTCCAACAAAACAGGGCTAAAAATGCCTTGTCTGCCTCTTCGGGATCCTCGTTATAAAATCAGTTGCAAAGTGAGCGCTTTCTGTTTGGTAAATAAACACGGTGTGTTTTTTTCTCCCCAAATTATTCAATGTAGGGAAACTGACAGTCATTCAAAACGTGTGTTCAATGAACGACTAGCAAAGGTGGGAGACGAATTGGAGTTCATGCTTTTATTCAGATTCCGAGTTCCAATGAGACGTCTACAAACAAAAGGCGTTCTCTCTTTTTGTTTTGTAGTATGTGATCCCTTCGACTCTTCTCTTGTGACCACTGTTTCAAATAAAGTAACTTAATTTACAATCCTAAAAAATTTATTACACAGCGCCACTCTGAGGCAGATTGGTGCTTAGCTTTCCCTTAGTTTTGGATTTGACATAAAGTGAATTCAAATGATACCTTCTTTAAGAGGGTAGAATCATATAATCTGAAATTTTTTTTTTCAGTTGTAAAATGGGGCTATTTTACTCTTCTCTCTATCTCTCAAATCCTGAGTTCAGATAACTATCTCCAATTCCAGTCCACCTTTTAGGGTTATTAGGAGACCAAACCATATACAAAACAAAACAACCTCTCTACACCCTCTCATCAAAGGGGCCTTTCCAGGCTCTCCTAGATTACTCTCCTCTGTTTAAGCAAGTTGAGAAACCTAGCCTTGTGAGTATGTGAATATTTTCTTCCAGTCAGTGAATTACCTTTTCATTTTCTTCGTTAATAGTGTTTTGATGAACAGAAAATTTTAATTATAATGAAGTCCAGTTTATTGCATTTTCTTAGTGGTTAATATTTTTTGTGTCTTAAGAAATCTTTGTTTACCTCAAGGTTGTAAAGAATTTTCTCCTATGTTTATTTTTTAGGAGTTACATAGTCTTAACTTTTACATTTAGGTCTGTGAACATGTCAAATTCATTTTTGCGTTTGGAGTAAGGAAGGGGTTTCACAGTTCTTTTTCTTTTTTTTTGGTTAGGATATCCAGTTTTATTGACAATCGTTGAAAAGACTCGTTTTTCTCGTTGATATAACTCCTGTCTTTGTCAGAAATTAGTTGACTATACTATTTGCATGGTATGTTTTTTTCTGCCGTTTTACTCTCAATCCATGTTTTTCTGTATAAAGTTTTGCTAGCATCTACTGCGTGGAGTTTTTTTTAAAATCCATTCTAACAAGCTCTGCATTGTAATTAGAATTTTTTAGTCTATTTACAGTTAATGTCAATTATATGATTGAGTTTTATTCTTGTTCCTAATCTTAAAAGAAATGCTTAGCATTTCATCATTAGGTATGAAGTATACTTTTGGCTAATATATTTGGTAGATTGCATAGTTTCTTTTCCTAGTTTGCTAAGGATTTTAATATGAATAGATATTATATTTTCTATAATGATTTCTGCATGTATTGTGATGGTCATATTTTTTCCTTTAGTCTTTACATCTGTGAATTGCATTAGAAAAATCTATTATGTTAAGCCATTTTAGCGTTCCCAGGATAAACCTTAGGCACTCATTCATTCAATCCACAGGTATTTACTGAATTCCTATTCTAGTGCCAAGAACTGAGATTCTAAGTGCTGGGTATACAGTTGTGAACAGTAACAACAGCAAAAACAACAACAGATGCTCTCATTGACCTAACAATCAAATGATGGCAGTGGGCGAAAAATACACAACATAAAAAATATATATATATAATATTGAAAAGAGATAAGTACCTAGAAAAAAGAAAACAGAAAAAGGGATAGGGAAAAAAAAAAATTACAATCCGTCATTCCAAAAGAGAAAGCAACATCTGAGTAATAAACTGAAAGAAGTAAGGCTTGGAACTCTAGGATTCCTGATAGAAGACGGCTTCCCTTTGAATTTGAAGGATTGCCTAGTTCGGGGAGATGGGGGTCGGCTGGTGCAGCCCATAGTAGGTAGGGTCTTACAGGGAGTGGTGTGCTGATAAATGTTTAAACAACCTGCTCTCCAGGAAAACAAAGCAACAACCAAATAAAAACCTCCCTGATTTGCCACATTTACTGATCTCTGGGGTGTAAGTACTTTCACTATGGATGATGTCAAGTTACCAAAGTGAAATCAACTAGTTTGCAAAATGTCTGGAATTTTATCAACTGGCTCTAGTATGTCACTGGGTCTTATAATACCACTGAAAGTTCTTTAGTTTTTACTCACAGTAAGATGTGAAGTCATTGGATGGTTTCAAGTAGGGTGTGACACAACTAGGGTTTTGAAAACTTCTTGAGGAGGTCCTTTGAGACTGTAAATGTCCTTTTCTTCATCAGACTTTCATTTTATTCTTTCATTTATTTACATCAGTATGGACCCATAGTCCTGTCTTTTTTCAGTGGCTTGCTCAGATTACACCAGATTTGGCCAGTGGGGCGGGAGGTCCCTTCAAGATGATTTCTGTGTTTTTTGACCGGTCCTCATCATTTATTGATTTCTCCTTTGTTGTACAGAAAGATGTCTAGGCTCATCTCACTTTTTTTCTTATTCCAGCCCTGGATGTAGTTCTTTTTCCAAGGAACCCTGTTTTGTTTTCATTAATTTATTTTTAAGTGGACAATGGCCTTTAGAAACCAAAATCTAAGTACAAAGTATGCTCTTTACTATTCGGGTGTCATGTCTTCTAAGCCTGCTAGTGGACAGAAGTGGACTATAATGTAATATAGACCTGCTACTGGACTATAATATAATAGTGTGACATATCCCATGTTTCCCCGAAAATGAGACCTAGCCAGACAATCAGCTCTACTGCGTCTTTTGGAGCAAAAATTAATATAAGACCCAGTCTTATTTTCCTATAAGACCGGGTATAATGTAATGTAATATAATATAATATAATATAATATAATATAATATAATATAATATAATATAATATAATATAAAATACCAGGTCTTCTATTAATTTTTGCTCCAAAAGACGCATTAGAGCTGATTATCTGGCTAGGTCTTATTTTCGGGGAAACACTGTATATGCTTAGGTTTAGATGAGGTCATGAGGGTGGAGCCACCATAATGGGATTAGTGCCCTCAGAGAAGGAGACACCAAAGCTTTCTTTCCCTGTGAGGATACAGTGAGAAGGCGGCCATCAGCAAGCCAGGAAGAAGGCCCTCAAGTAGGACCAAATCTGCTGGCACCTTGGTCTTGGACTTCCCAGGCTCCAGAACTATGAGAAGTAAATGTTGTGAAAGCAACCCAGTCTGGTATTTTATTAAAGCAGTCTGAGTTAAGATTGGCTCTGAAACCCCATGCTGAGCTGCTCCTCACCTCCCTTTCAGATTTCCTCCTCACACCTCTTGGGATCTGACATGGCTGCGGGGTGGCCCTCCTTAGCTTGTAGGCTGTGTGGTGGCTACCCTCCTCACCTTGCTGGACTTCTTACATAGACTCCAGGACATTGTGGTTCTCCTACCCTTGCCTAAATGCCTATTTCGCTCAGCCTGATGTGTAGGCTGATTTTTTTTAGGAAGGGTAAGAGGGAGAAGAGTGGTAAGCCAGAGATGGAGTGAGAGAGGGCTTAGGAAACCAGTGGTATCCCTTGGGGCACTTCCAAGTGCCAACTGCACAGTCCAATTTGAAAAATCACTGAAGTAGCAAAATGGACAAATTGTGTATCTTCAGAGCAGGGGTTGGCAAACTGTGGCCCATGGGCCAAATCTAACCTGCAGCCTGTTTTAGTACAGCCTATGAGCAAAGAATGGATTTTACAGTTTTTTAAAGGGTTGTTTACAAAAGAAAAATACAAAGCAGAATATGCAACAGAGACCAGATGAGGCCAGCACAACCTGAAATATTTACAATCTGGCTTTTTATATAAAACATTTTCTGACCGCTGCTTTAGAGGATTATGACTTTTTAAACATCATTTCTTCAAACTGGATTTTTGACTCAAGAGGATGAGGCTGTCTTCCTAGAAAAGATTTGGGTTCTTGATATTCTGTATTGCCAATTCAACGTAGATCCATTAACTTTGAGAAGGAGCCAGCAGAAAGTACAGGTAGTCTTAAGATTTGCTAAGGCAAATTAAGAGGCCCAACCAGCATTCAAAGTGAGCACGTGGTATGACCTCTGTACTTAGATGGCACTCATGGAGATGGCCCACATTCTGAACTTAGACGACACGAAGTAGGTGGCCTGCCCCTGCTGTCCGCACTGCACAGGGGCTCGGGGTGCTCTGACAGCTCTGTTACAATGCTAAGCATATTTCAGCTTCATATGAGGGTCATTTCTGTATGTGTTTATCCCCCTCTGTACTTTTAGTGCCTGGTGAACAGGGATGTGTTTTACTCTTCGTTGCCTATACCGACTCATTTGTGTTTGTAGTGAACTGTAAGTTAGTAAGTCCTTTTATGCCTATTCATCCTCACTAGATTGTTTTCTTAGTTAATTTTTTATACGTAAAATTGACAAAGTTTTTTTCTCCTTTCCCTTTTGCTTCACTTAATCCCTGTCTCCTTGTTGAAATCCTGCATATCAAATAACAATAATTTATTGTGAGTAAAATAAAACCTCATTGTAATGTTGGTCTCAGAAGCAAGGATATTTTACTTATCCCTTCAGTACTCAAATAACATTTACTTAGTGCTCAACCTATGATAGTCACTACATCCCCCCACCCCCGTCGCTCCCGTAGTACTCTGTATGTATCGTAAATAAGGACAATGTAGTTTTCATTGATCACTTGATCATTCCTGTTTACTAGCCTGTCCCCTACTTGTGAGTGGCGGAGTGGGTGGATATCTTGTTAAATGTATTCCCAGTACCTGGCACATTATAGAACTTACAAAAGATGTGTTGAATGAATGAATGAGAGTGAATGGACGTGCAAACCACACTAGGGTTAAGGAATGCAACAATGCATAAGCCACTGTCTTAGGCAGTCTTGTTGAATTCTCTTGCCAAAAATATTTTAAAGAACAAGTGTATGTATGACGTTTAACAGACCAGCATTAGATGGTACTGGTTCAAAGAAGCTGTGGTTGGGGGGACTGGTGGGAGAAAGTAGGGAGCATGAGAAAATGGAATGGCAGTCTATGCAAGCAGAATGGCTCTGGGAGCAAGCCCAGGAAGGTCCAGGCTGGAGTAGATGGAGGAAGCATTAGGATAGAAGAGAGTTGGGACTCAGAATCATTAGCAGTGGGAAAAAAGTGCACATTTTAAAATGCATCATTGCCATAAAAAAAGAAGCAAGAATAAAATATAGGTCCCAGAACTTTCATGTTACAGTAATAGTGTAAAGAACTCTCTGACCTGAACCAAATCTAGTATAGATACGTTGGTTTCCTTTATGATCCCTTCACTGTTATTTTCTGGGATAGTTGACTTGAGGGCGCTTTATGAAGAGCAACAGAGAGATCCTTTGCCATTTATGTTTCTTTCGTCATGTGGTTTTCATCAATGAGAAATTTTTTGTGTGTTTTATTTTTAATTACCAGAGAGCCAAAAGAAGCAGGTTTGCTTATGGATATTTCTATAACGCCATCCTCACTCCAGATGAAAACCCCTGCAGGCTGCACAGAGATCTGGCTTCCAGCAGAGGTCAGGCTTGTACCTTCCTCGTGCCGTGGACTGCAGTTTGTGCCTGGAGATGGACTGCACCTGCGGCTACAGGCACAAGCAGAATTCAGCACAAGTAAGTAATACCAGCACTCCTGTTCCTGCATTTACTTTTGCATTGTAAATAGAAGGTGGTTTTTCCTTTGAAATGTCAAACTTTTGCCAGATAGCTGCTGATCAGGGGCGTGGAAAGAGCTGAGAGTCAAGGAGATCTTGGTTCTTTGCTAGTTCTGCTGCCAGGTAGGTATCAGCTGTGTGTAGTTGAACATGTCACTTAACCTTTCTGAGGCTTTATTATTTTTTTTTTCAGTATTTTTTTCCCTAATAGACTTTACTTTTTAGAGCAGTTTTAGGTTCACAGCAAAATTGAGCACAAGATGCAAAGATTTCCTGTATACCCCGTTGTGTTTCTTTAATTATAAAATTACCCAGCTCACAGAGCTGATGTGAAGATTAAATCAGATGGCAGTTGTGCAAGACCTGCTTGATTTTAAAGCATTACATAGAAATTCATTAATTCAATAAACATTACCTTATGCTGTGTGCTAGGCATTGATCTAGGGTCTAGGGTTACAGAAGTGAACAAGGTAGGAAGATCTCTGCTCTCGTGGAACTTACATTCTAGTGGGTGGATAGATAATGACCACATTACTTGGATACAGAGAAAAGTGCTATGGGCAAAGTAAAGCAGAACAAAGGGACAGGCAGCGATTAGGGTCGGGCGGGCTGACGGTAGCCAGGGAAGGCCACCCTGAGGAGAGGACTGAATGATGGAAATGATCCCAGTCATTTAGAGACCTTTCCAATTAGAGAGAACAGTATAGATAAGGATTCTGAAGTTGAGTTTGATGTATAATTTGATTTTGATTGGCCCTATGCCTATCATATTTCCATTATTTCATTACTGGCTCATTGATTCAGTAAGATAGTAAAAATGTTTCTCAGAATAACTTACTAAATAAATGGTTTATTTATTTATGGTTTATAATTTATTAAAATGGTTTATAATTTATTAAATAAATGGTAAAATAATGGTTTATTATGTCTCTTAACCATGTAAGTAATACACTTTGGAGGATTAAAAATGATATAAAAAGGGATAACAGACTGATGGGATGCTCATTATCAGTGAAGGATTTTAATTTTCCAGCTGTGCCCTGAGACTTCATTGCTGCCTCACTGATACTAAGCCTTTCATCTGAGCTGCATGGTGCCTGGAGGTGGGGTCAGCAGGATTGTTTTGAAGAGCTGTTTAAGAGATGGGGAGCATATTTCAGTTCCCTTGAGTCTCTATGCTGACTTTTGAAAGGAAAGAGAAGAAAGAGGGAGTTTCACTCCCTTTTTGCTGGAGAGTTAATTTTGGTCAAGTACTGGATTGATGAATAACTAGTCTGAGTTGGGTGGAGTTGGTTTTAGGGCCAAGGGGTAGGGAAAAGAAACATCATGGAGTTTAAGTGGCATAAGATAAACACTAAGAATGACTGTTGGACTTTTCATAGAAAGATGACTGGGTCACTAAAATGGGAAATAGACTAACAGACTCCCTGAGTGTACCAGATAGTGGGCAAAGGAGGTGTTGTTTCAGGGAAGAAGCCGTGGGAGTATGGCTCTTGTGACGTCATCACCTTCTCTTTAGCAATGACAACAACAGTAACCACAGCAGGAATGTTTTATCTCTCTGGAACCTGGAAAAAGACAAGCATGAAAGCCACAGTGGGTGCTTCAGACCTGCTGCTAGTTTTCTGCGACCATGATTTTTGGTCCCATACTGAGGAGGCATAAAGACCTTCCAGAAACAGTTGGCTTGTTGCCTACCTGTATTCTGTAACAGTTAGTATACAAATAGCAAAACATGAGTTATTTAAAAATTTGGAATCAGCAAACATTGTTTCGTTTTGACTAGACAACAAAATAAATTGACTTCTGTGTGTTGGTTTGCATGTTATTTACATTTATTTGTCTCCTCTTTCTTTACATTTTTAAAACATGTTTTACTCATATATCTGAAAAGGAAAGCTTTCAAAGGCTTGTGCTGTGGTGCATGAAAGGGTATGCAGAATAGACTCCTCAGTACTTAATTGCTTTAGTGCTTTCCATATAATAGGGGGTGAATTAGTATTTGCTGAATGAATAAATACCAGATAGATGCATACTGATGGAAGCTTGAATCAAAATATGTTGTAGGAAGTGAGTTTTGAAATTTTTAGCCCTCAGTTGTGATTCAGAGTTTTTAAAAAGTTGATTTTTCAACTGTAAGAACATTCTTCTAAGGACTGTAGTAAACATATTGCTACACAGTTTTGAACGTAACATAGGTCAGATCATGGCTGTTCACATAGAACTGGCTACAGTAAATTCTGATACAGTACGAGCATTAGATTCATCCCCAGGGGGCAGTGTTGTTCCAGAATGCTCCTGTATCAGAAAGTTCTGACTTGACACTGCACCAACGGATCATCCTGGGTGGCCAGCAGAGGGGAGTATTTCACTGAAAATTTGTTTGTGTTTTTTTGGGTCTGGGAAGAATATTTGGATGTCTTACCCAGGTCTATGTACTCTTAAAATATATACTAAGTAACATACCAAATTCAAATTGTTTGGTTCTAATGGATATGACCTCATTTCTTTATATTTTTTTAATAGACGTATTTCTGTGTGGGTTTTTTTTTTGGGGGGGGATGAAAATATTTTTTTTTCTTTATGAATAAAATAATGGAAACTAAGAGAGCATACTGCCTATGCTGCATATTATGTGGAAAATAGACGTTGTTCCACAGCTTTAATCAGAAATTGAGTTTTGCTCTTGGAAAATTGAATTCTTCTTAGGAGCCATTCTATTCCCAGGATCCTGTCTAATAAAGACCAATTTCGAGATTCATTTTGTTTGTACATACTGGTAATATGTCAGAATGGACATAAATCTTATTTAAATCAATTTAAACTTAAATTTCAAAGCTTTATTTACCAGCAGTGACACTGATGAAAAACTGTACGTAACACGTAGTCGGGGAAAGCTGAGGATGGCAAAGCTGAGGAAGTTAGCTTGATTGGAAAGAAATAGGGCCCATTTCTCTCATCCTTAATGTTGGTATTTATGGAATGAGAGAAACAACTCAACAATATATGACATGGATAAGCTAAAGCAATAAATACCTCTCTCTGAAACACTTAAGCAAAATCTGCTGTTTTTCAAAACGCTTCACAGTATTTGCTTCTGGTTGAGTCATCAGATAATATTAATTAAATGTGTACTTCTGGGTAGACCATAAACAGTATTCATTGATGGTTACTTATTGTGCTATGAAACTCTTATATGTTAACATATTTGTCCCAAACCTCTAAGATTTGCTATTTCATTGATTTCCTTTAGAACCGATTTCAATTTTTAATCCAAGCTCACAAGCTCAAGGCTGTTGCACATTTTATTGCCAATCCTGTGGTGAAGTCATAATAAGGGACAGGTAAGGAATGTATTTAACACTGGTTAATTGTATGCCTGGCAATGGTTTTCTCTTTTTTCTGTCAGAATTTCTGAAGTAATTGTCAAGGGAACAGTATATGGCCTGAAAAAGAGAGCCACCTTAATATCACTTTGAACAAAATCAGCCCTAAAACTCTCCAGCAACCACAGAGCAATTAGGCCTTCTCACTCAAGGTGACAGAGGGGAGCAATAGGATTCTGGCTTTAAGGGAGGAAGGCTTATCTTGGTGGAAGAGGCTGTATTGATCACTGAAGCACCTCTCTTCTGAAAAGAGACGGAGACCTATTGCATGTTTTATCCATCATGGTGGTGAATGAGGTTTTTCCACATCAAGTGATTTTTCTAAATAACTTTTTATTTCAGCTACTTCTATTAGTGCCTTTCTAAAATCCATCTCCTATTCCCCTATTTATTAAAACAGAGCATAGAGAGCATAAATTAATCTTTTCTTGATCATTAGGTTAATCTTATAACCTGTTCTTGCCATGTCCTCTGATTACTCTATTGAGATGGGAAGGGCTCATTGCTGCATCATTTGCATTCCCAAGTTGTATCTTTTAATTATTTTTCTATCTGCTCCCTTCCTCCTGTCAGCCTCCTTGTTTCTTGGGTGCAAACCCTTCCCACTGAATTTTCAGCTTCTGATCATGCATAGGCTGGATAGGCCGATGGAAATCTTACTATTGTTAACAGTATTTAAGGAGAGACTGTAGAGGTCTTTGTTGTATGCATTTCCTCAGAGACAAGTGCCTGAGACTTACATGTGAATGGTTGCTTCCCCATATCTGAAATCTGCTCCTTGTGCTTTGTTGTCAGCACATTCAGGTGTGATAAAAAGATGTGAATGTTTAAATTTTTAAAATTTTATTACAGTAAAAGACACATTTTCATTAATCTCCCTCAAAATACTCCTCCTCACTTCGAATATACTTATCCCATCATTCTTGCCACTTTCTGAAGCAATTCTGAAAGTCCTCTTTCATGAATGTCTTTAGTTGCACTGTAGTGGCTGCCTTGACGCTCTGAATCGATTCAAAATGTTTACCTGTCATGGCCATTTGGACTTTGGGGAAGAGCCAGAAGTCACATGGTGCCAGATCTGGTGAATAAGGTGGATGAGGACACACCGTCATGTTTTTATTTCACAGAAATTGCTGTATCAGCAGTGATGTGTGACACGGAGCCTTTCTGTTGTGATCACAAAATATGGTGAATGCTGCTGCCGAGTGCCACCCAACCGAAAGGCAGGGGTTTTCTTTTTTTTTTTTTTATTATTAAATTTATTGGGGTGACAATTGTTTGTAAATTTACATAGATTTCAGGTGTACAATTCTGTATTACATCGTCTATAAATCCCATTGTGTGTTCACCACCCAGAGTCAGTTCTCCTTCCATCACCATATATTTGATCCAGGCAGGGGTTTTCAGTATGGGAAGTGGAGTGTCGAACCTTAGTAGCAGTGTGTGACAAGTTTCAACTTATTTGATCAGTTGAGTGCAGTCAGTCGAGTATGAGCTATGGTTGAGAGAAGGTGTGTTTTAAAGTGCGTAAATCCTCCTCTATCAGGACAGTGCTCCGTGTCACACACATCGCTTCGGGTGTATGGCAATTTCTGTCAAATAAAAATATTTTGGTGTGTCCTCATCCACCTTATTCACCGGATCTGGCACCGTGTGACTTCTGGCTCTTCCCCAAAGTCAAAATGATTCAGGACATTGAGGCAGTCATGACAGCACAACTAAAGACACTCATGAAAGAGAACTTTCAGAAATGCTTCAGAAGTGGCAAGAATGATGGGATAAGTGTGTTCAAAGTGAGGGGGGTATTTTGAGGTTGTTAATGGCAATTTGTCTTTTGCTGTAATACATTTTTTTATTTAAACATTCACTGTACTGTTTGATCACACCTCGTATACTGAAACCTGCTCCTTCTTCAGAGCCCCTGGTCTCACTCAGTGCATGCCATACCTCTGCCTTCATTCTCAAGGTAGAATCCTAATGGTGTTGCCTCAGGCTCCTCCCTGCCCCTCATTTACAGTCTCTCACCAGGTTCTTTTGCTATTTCCTTCCCCACATTTCTTACCCAAGTTCACTTTCCTCCACCCCAGTGCCACTGCTTCAGTTGAAGCTGTCTTCTCACCAAATAGCACTTGTTCCCGCTCCATCTCTACTCGCCTTTCCTTGGTTCACCCTCATCTGATCATTTCTACACTACTGAGTGTTCTCAAATGCAGTTGGCTCGCCTGTTCAAACCCTTCCAGGACCTCCCAGATCTTTTAAAATAAATTCCATAACACCTTAGCATGCCATGCTAGGTACTTTATGAGTTTGCCTCCTTTTCCCTCTCATGTTTTAGCCCTCCTTCCCCCATCTCCTTTTATCCCCTCCAAAACAATGCACTGTTATTTACACACATTCTGTGCACAACTATAGTGATCAGCCTGCGGTCCTACAGTCTCTCCATGCTTTTCTCCATGCCAGGGCTTAATGAAAGCTACTTTCTTCCATGGAATGCACCCTATGTACCTATCTCCCTCTGATTATCTTCTAAATTCAGCTGATAGGGCATCTACTATTGGGAGCCTTCTGTGAACATAGTTATGTGCTCCTCTACAGTTTATTTGCCTGTCTTTCTGATTAAAGTAGGCTCTGGGGGTGGGGATAGTCTTATTGACCCCTGTATTCCTTATCCCCACTCATATTTAGAGTGCAGTGTAGTGTAGTAGCTAATAACCAAACTCAGAAGCCAGGCTGTCTGGGTTTGCATCCACCATTTACTAGCTGTGACCCTGGGAAAGTCACTTAACCGCTCCATGCCTCAATTTCCTTATTACAAATATATAGATAACAGTAGAAGCTACCTCACAGGGTTGTTTGGAGGATCAAATGAGTTGAAGTATTTATAACAATGTCTAGCCCCAGGTAGACAATCAGTATGTGGTAGTGACTGCTGTAATTATTATTCTTATCATCAACCCCAGCATCAGGCACAGGGCCAGGTGAATAGTGTGCTCTCAATAAATTCCTGTGGGGTTGAGTTGAATAAATGTGAGGGTGTTTGTTTTGGCCTCCCCCCAGCCTCTCTTGCTTGCTTTATGGTTCCTTGGCAATGTCCCAGTAGATGAGATCGCCAAAAGTTGCCCTAGTGGAAGTAGGTAATGAACAGAGCATCCTCCGAATGATTATCTTGGGAAAGAAATGAGGTGACTCTCAGTCTGCAGAGGAGAGGAGAACATCCTTGCTCGGATTACCTGAGGGGTGAAGTTGCTGCAGAAGACGCACTCTGGGACAAGCCCACTTTAGCCTGAAATGTCCGCAGGGTCCCATTTTACATTGTGGTTTACCCAAGAAAGTTTTCCTTCTCAGTCTATTTCAGCTGTGATTTAACTCTCACATGAAGTTTCTGAAACATGCATGTCTGCATAACAATGAGGTGACCTAGAAGTTACAGTAGAAACAGGTTCAATTGAGTATAACATAATTTCCTGGTGCTGCTTGCTTATTGTAAAGAATATGCTTGTTAATTATTGGCTGATATTTGTGTTTCATTGGAAAATGATGATGGATATGAAAAACTGTTACCTATAGTCCCCATTTTTCCCATTCAGGTACTGTATCTTCTGTTTTGTGTCCTTTTTATGATCGTGGGATTGAGAACTAGAGGGTTTAGAGGCTAACATTGAAAGACAGTATTGACTCTCCCTAATCCTGACCACTAGGAATCCATGTAGCATAAAAGCTAGAGTGGGAAAATGGGACCTGGGTTTGAACTCTAGCTTTACCACTTAGTAGCTGGGAAACCTTTTCCATATCACCTCAGCATCTTAGATTTTTTTAAAATTAAATTTATTGGGGTAATATTGGTTAATAACATCATATAAGTTTCAAGCGTACTATTCTATAATACATCATCTATATATTGCATTGTGTGCTCACCACCCAGAGTCTAGTCTCCTTCTGTCACCATATATTTGTCCCCTTTACCCTCTTCATCCTCTCCCTACCCCTCCTCCCCTCTGGTAACCACCATACTGTTGTCTGTGTCTGAGTTTGTTTTGTTTGTTCATTTGTTGCTTTCTGTTTTGTATCCCACATATGAGTGAAATCATATGATTCTTGTCCTTTTCCATCTGACATTTTTGGTTTAGCGTGATACTCTCAAGTTTCATCTATGTTGTCGCAAATGGCTGTATTTCAGCCTTTCTTACAGTTGGGTAAGATTCCATTGTATATATGTACCACATCTTCTTTATTCAGTCATCCATCCAAGGACACTTGGGTTATTTCCATGACTTGGCCACCTGAAGATGCTGCCAGGAACATAGGGGTACATATATCTTTACAAATGTGTTTTCAAATTTTTCAGGTAGATACTCAGAAATCAGCTTCTTCTTGAGTAGACATAATAAGGCCTATTTTCCAAACTGGTGGAGAGAGTTAAAGACTGTAACACATAATACTAATGCTGAACATCCTCTTTTAAATTGGTTTTATAGACTCCTGCCACCCCTTTTTCCATAATTGGCCTTACTAGCAAACGAAGAAATTAACTTGTTAAGTGTTTCAAACCTTTTAGATTCAGGACTCTGTATTTTTTAGGTGTGCCACGGAAATGACCCACCTTTCTCCCTTTTTCTTCCTGAGAAGATAAACAGGGGACTTGACTTAGCCCTTGCTTCACTTAAGGAAGGCTACTTGAAAGCCTTTTCCTGTCACACCTGTGTGTCTGGCATGTGTAGACCTTTTGAGCAACACAGAGAAATCCTTAGTAGACGATTTAAAACTTAGCTTAAATTTCACTCTTAGGCAGCATGTTCCATGACTCTTTGTTTTATGGAAAAACATGTTTGCTCCAGTAATTGCACAAAGAATTCATGTTGACTGTTTACATTAAGCCCAATGGTCTTCTCATTTCTTCCTATTACCTATTTTATGTGGTGCTTAGGTTATCTTCTGTTCTTGTTAAGTGGAAAACAAAACCAAAGGAATTTCAAAAGAGGCTTGTATGTGCTATAATCAAAATCAACTAATTGTGGACATCTTTACCAGGAAGGCACCTTGGAATATGTTGATTTATTTGTACCAGGAGCTCCCTTAACAGGACCAATGGAGCAGATGTAAGGTCTGCTTACTGGCTGGCCTTATTATTTGGGAACATGTCACTTTAATTCTCTGGGCCTCAGTATTCTCATCTGTAAAATGAAGAAGTTGGATTAGGTAAACCTATAAGAGTCCTGCAAGCATGAAAATTCTGTAATTAGTGAACCTCATAAAGTTGTATATGCATTCTATAATTTGTGTTATACAAATAATGTAAGACTAATGCTCATTTTTTAATGAAAAAGTTCTTGTCAATAAAATTAGAAAAAAGGTACAGAGGACTGTTTAACCTATTAATACGCTAATGGCTTTTAACAGTTATTAGTGCCAGGGTGCATGAAATATGCTAATTACAGCAGTCTTTTTCCTTAATTTAGGGTCACCTGTTCTTAACCATTTGTTTTGGTTATTTGAAAACAGATACTGTCTTGTTTTGTTATGATAAAATTTTCCAATTTGCATTTTTACCAGTTTGGCAGAGTTTTTCTATAAATATTGTCTGAATGTATACAATTTTTGATTATACTCTTGTTGAGACTAATAGGCCTTAATATTAAGCAACAGTAATAACAAAATTTATTTCTTTGTGAATAGTCTCAGAAACTGCTAACTGGTCACTGTGTTTGGAATTTGTTGTCTCCCAGAAATAAATTCATGTTAGACTTGAACTACATGAGTTGGGCAGACTTTCAAACATAGCCTTTTGATTTTCAGTCGTAGGAGAGTTCTCCTGAGGTCTCTGGATAGGCCCTCTCCATTCCACCAGTATAGAACTAGGTATCAGCCCAGCAGTTCATGAGGGTGTTGAAACTTTACAAGGAAACAAGCAGAATAGACTTTATGGAAACAATAAGAGATGTCATATTATCCAACCAATTGATTGGTCCACTTGACAAACCAGCTATAATTGTGGTCTAAAAATAACTACTCCCATGAATACAATCACTTTTATATGAAAAAGACCAAAGAGGTGAAAAAAGAGTACAGACACAAACTGGATTATTGGTAATAGTGTGCAAGCTTTTGAGATAAAATGATTGATTATACATTATGGGTCTAATCATACTATGTACATAATGGTAATAAAATGCAAAGCTACGTTCATAGCATTTGTAGCCTACCGGTTGGATAATGCCAGCTGAATTTATGTAAATTCCAGCAGCCATATTTGAGCTTTAGATATTTGATGTTATTCTTAAAATTCTTAATGTCCATTTGGTTATAATTCAATCTGTAAAACTCTATGTTATAACCATTGTTATTTTCACTGATTAATGGTTGATTTTAAAGTTAAGGCATTCCATTTTCTTGTCTGTATTTTTAAATTTTAAATAAACATCAATCAATAGCAATTGTCTATTTTAAGTTATTTCTCCCAAAAGCTTATGTTTAAGATTCATTAAAAATAACTAGCAAATTTGAATTTATTGTAAACATGTGCTGCTATTCATCACAGAGTCCTAAGCTGAAAGAAAATTCAAGATATCATTTCACTCTTTTTCTGAGTTTCTGCAAGTTTTTAACCTAAAAACTACCTTGAAAAAAATGATATCTATTTTATTTTGAAAGTTCTCTTAGAAAGTAGATCATATCAAAGTTTCAGTTTTCGATAGACGTAATTCCAGTAGACTGTAATTAAAATACATCTTTTGTTCTTGAAGGTTTTATCTTTTTTTCAAAACAGAAAAATTTCTGCTCTACACTTTCATCTTCGCAACGACCTGTGAATTAGGCACTTTCTTGCTCCTGATATATTATGTAGATAGTTATGGGATACATTATAGCTTTTATTCACTGTGATGTGTGGTCAAGTTAAGTTTGAAATATCACATTTTGTGCTAATGTGCATCAAGTTTCCCAGATCTCTGTAAATCTTGGTGCAGTTTCATTTCTGTGATCGTGTATGAGACTTTGATGTTGCTGTCTTTTGCACCACATTGAGGACCTGTTTATTGGGACTGTATGTAAAATGTCAAGAGACAGAGAATCTTAGTGATGGAGAAGATCTAGGAGCCTGTTTGGGCCTAACCCCCACTCTAAACAGGCACTTTTGTTGACCTCCTTCCTCTTCTTTGTAAAAATTCAAATCTGACCTATCACTTCCTTAAATTTTTATCACTTGCTTAAAATTCTATAATGCTTCGCACCTATCTGTAGAACCAAGTCCCTGCCCCTTAGCTTGACATGTAACACCTCACACAGTGTGCCACTGTCCCTTTCTGATGTTCTGCATTGCCAGGGGAAGGGGTATATTCCAAGGGAAACAGTTTAGTTTTGGAACCAGGAAGACTTGGGTTGAGATCCTGGCTTCATTCATCACTCCTGGCTCTGTGAACTTGTACAGATATATTTAACATGTCTGAGCCTACCTTTCCTCCTCTGTAATAGAAGAATGGAAATTCTTATCTCACAAAGTTTTAGTGAGTATTAAATGGAAAAGGTGTGTGTTGTGCCCACCAGAGAGCTTAAATTCAACTAAACATGCAGATTCACAACCCTACCACAGGCCACATTTCTTGCCAGCAGGGGCACCTCAGGAGTTCCTCTCAGCAGAGATCCTGCAGCAGTTCAAGCACATGACAGCTCATACTCTCATATGGAGACTCTTGTCTCCCATGTGACATGATTCCAGGTACAAAGCGCAAGAGCCACATCAGGCAGGTGCAGGCGCTACCCTGAGAAGCCTCACGCCCTAAGCAGCCAGTATCACTCGTAACAATTCTTTGGCATAGTTTCTGCAGTTCCTCACAAAGGACTGCATGCAGGAAAGTCCAAAGCATGGCATCCTCATCAGACATTTACAGCTCATTCATACTTCCTCCCAGTCCAGATGCAATTTACCATCAGGGATCATTTTACCATAAGCAATGTTGTCTAGCAATGTAAATGATGCCTACTATCTACTAGGTTTCTAGGGTAACAGAGCTAGGTGGTCAAACCAAAGGTTAGATTTTCAAGCATCAAGGGAAAAAAGTTTGTTAACCCTTTCATCTCAGAATGCGACAGACCCAGGCAGGGGCCCTGCAAATTAAAGATATCAAAATATGCTTGTTCATTCCTTTAACAAGTATTTAAGAGCTTATACTATGAGTCACGCACTGTGCCAGACACTACAAATGCAGTGGTAAGTTAAATGGATATGGTGCCATTTTCATGTTGTTTCCTCCACCTGTGGTGCCCTGAATTCCGTCCATTGCCTAGAGAACTCCTATTTATCTTTCAAAGGTCAGCTCAAGTGTTACCTCTTGTCTGAAGTCCATGTATATACTCTACTCTCCTAGCACTTTGTATATATTGCCCTGAATTCATGGGTTAGTTTTGCGAATCCACAGATCCCCTAAGTAATATACCGAATTTGTGTGCGTGTGGGAATGTATATTTGAAGAAAGGGGCTATAAAACTTTCATCAAATTTTCAAAATGTTCTGAGCTGTCCCCTCCCCTTCTACCCCACAAAAATTTAGAACCACTACTCTGTCATGAGTGTTTATTATATTATGATCTTATTATTTGTTTATAGGTCGGTATCTCCTACTAGAACATGAGTACCTTGAGAGAAGAGACTGTATGCATTAATGTTTTGTGTCAGCAGAATGCCTGATTCATAGTAGACTTTTAGAAAATGTATGTTGAAAGAATTGCTTCTTAATATTTTTAACATGTTCAGCAGCTTGAATAATGCTGGTGGTGCAGCATTTCCTAATTTGAAAGGGAAAGTTCTTCCTTATACTAAGCTAATATCAGCCTTTCTTGTTTTTAGCTCTGTCCTCTGGAGTTATAAATTAAATGTCTTCCATAATGTAATTGCCCTTTTATGAGACTCATAGCTGATTGATGAATCAAAGAAAAGGGCTAATATGGGGAATCATTGAAAAATAATATATGTGAATCTTAAACATTTTAATTTAAAACATGCAAATGTACATTAATTTACTAGCATTTTATGGAATCAATACGTTTTTGTTGAGCATGACTCTACTATTTTGTAGCTTTTCTCACTTAAGCAATCCAAAATTCATCATTTACAATTTCCAGTTTGGATTTCTTTAAAGTGGAATGAAAAGTTAGACACAGGTGAAGCAATCAGTTGCAGAATTCTTCTAGATTTTTACTTTTTCTTCCTCTCCCTAGTTCTATAGTTATATCTCCCACATCGTATTAGTGATTTTTTTTTAAATTGGCTTTCATCTAGTCTGAAATCTTTCGTTTTCAGAGGAATAACAACTCATATTTCCTTGGTTTACATTATATTTAAATTATGTAACTAACATATATAAGTGGCACAAACAGGTCTGTGATGAAACACAGTTGACTCTTTGTAAGCACGTGGCTCAACTGCTTGGAGCAGAGCTGTGCAAGTATTCAGGGTGCTGTAAGCATCCGCAGCGTTCACGGACGTTAGAAAGACCATGAGCGTGTTTCTATTCTCAGTTTTTCTCAGCATAAACTATTTTGAAATTTCCTCGTTTCTTCTCCCCTTAGATTACTGATCTTCTTAATTTAGAGTAGAATGGAGGTAGGCTTTCGTCCTGGTTTAGTCTCAGGTGTCTGTTGTTGCTCGGGGCGGGGGGGGGGGGTGAGGGGGAAGAAACCATTAACAAAAACTGGTAGCAAATATAAGGGACGACTTAATTATGATGATGTTCTAAGTATAATAAAGAACAGCAGAGTGGAGCTTACTTTCTACCCCCCTGAGTGGCCTGAACTTAATGACTCATTTCCAAGGACTAGAGTATGCAAAGGGAGAAACCTAGCAGATACCATCTTAAGCAAGTGATCAAGGTTAATCAACAATGATAAGTCATATTGATAGGGTATAACCTCTGATATGATGTGATGAGAAGCGCACTTCATCTCTGTGGTATTCTTCCCCCAAACCCATAACCCCAGTCTAACCTTGAGAAAAAATATCAGACAAGCTCAAATTGAAGGATATTTTGCAAAATATCTGACCAGTACTCTTCAAAAATCTCAAGTCCTGAAAAATAAGAAAAGACTAAGAAATTGCTACAGACTAGGGGTGACCAGAGAAACATGATGACTAAATGTAACGTGTTATCATGAATTGGATTCTGGAACAGAAAAAGAGAACGTTACTGGAAAAACTAGGGAAATCTAGATAAAGCCTATAGTTTTGACAAATCTTCCATGGTTAAGTAAGATGTTAACATTAGGGAAGCCTAGGTGGAATGTATATAAGAACTATCTAATTTAAAACATGTACTATTTTTGTAATGTTCCTCTAAACCTAAAATTATTCCAAAGCAGAAAAATTATAAGAATAGTAGTAGGCGAAATCACAAAAGAAAGAGATAGGTGATTTGCATTTTAATGTGAACCAAATTGAAAGGCAATAACTGAAAAAAAGTATTTGTCATAGATGACAGACAAAGGACTAGTATTCTTAATATAGAATATGCTTTTACAAATTAATAAGAACACACTAATACCTCACTGGAACATAATCATTGATCACAATTCACAGAAGAAACACAGTGGTCAATAAATATAAAAGCCAGTTCTATCACACTGTAATTAAGGAATTGCCAGTTAAAGCAGTATTGGAAACATTTTCACCCATACATGAAAAAAATGATAAAATTCAACTTTGAAGAAGGTAAGTGGAAGAATTATAGATTGGTATAGCCTTTTTGGAAAGCAGGTTGCCAGTACAGATATTGGGTGTAAACATATGCATATTATTTGTGCTTGTAATCTCACACATATGAATTTTTTTCCCAAGGAAGTACTTATATATGTACACAAATTTTCTAATAAGAATGTTCCTCACAGGGTTGTTGATAAAGGGAAACTCAAAACCTTTATCAAAACTAAATATCTAACAATGAGGGAATGATCTAAAAAGTTTTGGCATTCCTATGAAATAGAATGGAATCATTAAGAATCATGATATAATAAAATAAAACAATGAAAGCAAGATACAGTTTGTGTGTATTCTCTGATCCCAGACTTTGTATGCATGTATACAACTACCGTGTTTCCCCCAAAATAAAACCTAACCGGCAGATAAGCCATAGCATGATTTTTCAGGATGCTTGTAATATAAAATAAGCCCTAATGCATCTTTTAAGCAAAAATTAATATAAGACCCGGTCTTATTTTTGGGGAAATGCAGTAGGGCTTATTTAATACTACGAGCATCCTGAAAAATCATTGCTAGGGCTTATTTTTGGGGAAACACTGTATGTCTTTTGAAAGAGCAGCAAGGAAATATACCATCATGTACAAAATAGTTACTTGTTCTTGGATGGTAAGGAAAGGATGATTTTGGTTTT
The DNA here is from genome assembly GCF_964194185.1 of Rhinolophus hipposideros. NCBI lineage: Eukaryota > Metazoa > Chordata > Mammalia > Chiroptera > Rhinolophidae > Rhinolophus > Rhinolophus hipposideros. The sequence goes on from NC_138049.1 coordinate 67,128,555, forward strand.
CTTTATACCTGTCCACATTTTCAAAATTGTCTATAGTGAAGTTATATTACTTTTGTAATCTGGCGGGAAATAAACACTGTGAGCAATGTGGTTAATGAGCTTCTTTCATCTTTCATACTGATTGCATTAAGAAAATGCTACATTTCCATTTTGTTCTGTAAAAAACAGTTTTTCCCGTCTTGCCACCAGGAAGCTTCTCAGGGTGCTCCCATTGCCGAGTGAGAACTGGGGAGCTCTAGTTGGAGAATGGTGTTGTCATCCGGACCCCTTTGCTAATAAGCCACTTCATCCGCAAGTGAATGACTGTTTTATCGGAGACTCTTTCTTCTTGGTGAATCTAAGAAGTGATTTGTGGCAACCAAGACCTGAACTAGCCCCAGCGAAGATGCCCTGTCTTTCTTCTGACACCCATTTTAAGTTGGTAAAGTATCTTTTCAAAATAAATTCTAATTTAGAGATTGGCTTAGAAACTGGTTTCTCCAAACTTGTCTTAATTCAGGTCATGTTACACAGACTGCTCTAAAGACTGAAATCCATTATTTTCAATTGCCTCTATTCTCCAGTTCTGCTCTGTTGATATAGCAAGAGCATGTGGCCTCAAAGCAAAACAGCCGACAAGGGGTGAAGGAAGAAGGGGAAGAGGACTTCTTCATGCACAGAATTCGGAATGTTACCATTTTACAAATCAAATGCCCTACTTTCTTGTTTTTAGTACAATATTCCAAGATCAATGTACATTTTTATCCTCTTAGTCTGAATTAAGTATTCTCTTGCTCCAGGATAGTCACTACACAGTTAGGCCTAGGTATTTTCCTGTATCTGCCCAGAGTCTAGACTTCGGTTCATGTCATAAAAGCAGATGCCATCAAAGAAAAAGAGGAACTGGAGGAGCCTAAGCCTGGAAATGAAGCTGGTGCTGTAGGCTCTACGTTGTTGGCTGACAACGTGAGGGCAGGTGGCTCTTGCTATAAAAGTTGCTTCAGAGAAAAGGCAATTTCCTCTCACTGGAGAGAACAAGGGGTTTACCTTATTTTAAAAGAAAATCAATGGTATTGAGTTGGCCCTTGTGAGAAATCATTCGCCTGATGGCAAGTCAATACAGATATAATTTAAAACTATATCTGTAAAGAAAATTGTTGCCAGAGAATTTTCAATTTAACATCTGATTATGGGTAGGAACAAAAGTAACGCATGTTAAATTTCATTTAGAACTCATGTAATTTTTGTAATGAGAACTGAGCCACTTCAGGAAATATGCAGCAGTTGGTTAGCTCTTAGACTATAAGTTAGTTTATAGAATTATTTTCTATTTTGAGGGAGATTAAGGAAGTTCATCAAGTATCAAGGTTATATTGTTATCATAATTATTTATGTGCCTCATCTCTCACCATAAACACAAATCCCTTTACCTAAATATGGTTCATTTTAAATTATAGTGCTTTAGCCTTCTATAATTTTAAAAGATAAATGGTAAGAATTTAATATAAACCTGATATAATTATGTTTAATATGGTTATATTAAAATTATATTTTAATCTAAATTTGTATACTAATACTATAGTGTATTAACTTTCATTGTTATGATTAAACAATACATTTTAAAAAATATTTGGAGGGTGTAAGTGGAAGAGGTGTTATGGGAACAGAGTCCCAGAGAGCAGTTTCCAGGCTCTCAGCCTCATGTGGAAAGGTGCTGGCTTGGTTATTAAGTGGCCGTCCGCTATGGCTGGGTGACCATCAGCTGTTACCTGTTAGCCATATGCCTCTGATATAACTGCTGTGGCTATGCTAGGAGGTGGGTTGGTTGGTTGGTTGGCAGAGAAGCGGATGGCGCATCGTGGCTAGCAAGTGTGATTAGCAAGCATGGATGGCGGATTCTGGATCTTGTGGATCCTACTTCCTGTGTCTCCCCTGGCAGCCAGCAAGACTGGGGTACAGGAAGACCCCCTGTTGAGGTACTGGCGGATTTTTGCTTTTGTGTCTCGACCAGCCACCAGCGAGACTATAGTGGTATGACTCCCCTATCCATGGCTCCGTTGTTGTTCCTTTTTGGCCTCACCATATCCTGCGTTCTTGTGTGGGGAGCAGGACCAGAGACCCTGCATGACAGGAGTGGAGAAAGATTAAGAGAAACTATGAGTTTCCCTTTTCAGATAAACTCTGCACTGCAAATCAAAATATATTCTTCATGTTTGTCTTTATCAGTTATAGGGTGCCACTTAAGAATTTCTCTTGTGAACAACTGTCCTGTGTGTTAAAGGAAGACCCTTCATATTCATACACTACAGTTTTTAGTATCAAGAAGACTGGGAAATTACTATCATGACATGCTGCTGTTGACAAGATTGTTTTCAAGTTAGCCTAGATGGAAATTTCACTTCAATTGCTTATTGCAGCAGTTGAAAGAGTATGCCTATGACCAAAATAGTAACATAAATTCAGAGGGACTGCTTAAACAGTTCTCTCAGGGTTCCTGTGGGAACAAGGCTGTTCCGTTCTATTGAAAACCTATTGCTCACATCATCCAGTCTAGTCATCTAGCCAGGTTTTGAAATGTCAAATGGTGACACAGCATCCTAATGGCATCTCTTGGGAAACATTTTTTTTGGGAAGACAATATAAAGGGTCCTTAGAAATTGAAACAACACAAAGGAAAATAAAAACGAGGACAGGAGGCTAATCCACCTCTCTGAGCAGCAGTGCCATCTCTCAGATATATTGATTTAATTAGTTCACAACAATGTCTTTCTTTGATGTTTGCTCTGTAGAGTGCTCACGCTGTTATGCTGTTTCATTGCACAACTTGCTTTATTCTTTCCTTTAAGCATAGCTCGAGGAAAATGCATTACAAAGCAGAGTTTCTCTTTCAACAAAATGAAAAGTGTTATAATATTTTGATTAAAAAGATCTGATTTTAAAAACAGCATAAATAAAGTCCAACACTTATTTTTTTCCTTCAATATCCCCTTTAGCGTCTACAGTATGTTATTTGTGGCAGTAGTATATACCTTTAGTTTTCAAAAGATATCTGCTGAAGATTTCCTGTTTTGCTTTTGTTGTCTCTTGTGCTATATTTCGTGTCTATCAACCTAATAAAAACTTTATATCTTATAATGGAATGGTAAGGATGGATGGCACCTCTACCTTATATAAGATTCATAAAATTATTCTAGACTTAGGAAGTATAGCCACACTTAGGACTTCAAACTACTTTTTAAAGACAACGAAATTGAACTTTGATTATAACTGGTAAGTATAACAACCACCTTTATCGTTTTATTTTCCTTTCCTGGGTACTTAGCAGTAATTTATTGATTTGAGTAATTTGTTTTATTAAGTCCATAAGGATATCTTTTTTTATTTTCTTAGAATAATGTGTTGGCCTTTGTAAACAGTCACAAATGTAAAAAAAATAGAATTATGAACCTCAGGATACCAATTATCTTGATTTATAAACTATGCTTCATCTCTCCTTTTAATTATTATTATTATTTTTGTATGTGTAAAGTGCTTTAAAGCAAATCCCAGACATTATGTCATTTCATCTCTATATGGGTTTTTCTTTTTTACTTAATAACCACAGTGTCATTTTTACACCTGACAAAATTAACAGTTATTACTTGATACTATCCAGGCCATATATAGAATTTACCAACTGTATTAAAAGTATGTTCTACTGTCAGTTTGGTGAATCAAAATCCACACATTTGGTTTGTTGAGGTAATTTGCTTTTTATTGATCAGATTTTAAAATCTTGATTACCTATGTCTTGAGAAGGTAGAATCTTATTTTAAAAACAAACCAACATAAACCACTTTTCCTGCTTCATTGAAAGACAAAGTGAAATATGCTATAAATAAATGAAATGCATAACAGTGTACCTGATGAAAAATTTTATGCTTTGAATAGAAAAATCCCTTCTTCTCAAGCACTGCTACTTCAATACCCTGTATTCGTTTTTGGTAAAGCACTTAGTTTTTGGTAAGGTTTAATGAGGATGATCTGACTTGTACAAAACAGGATCCTTTAAAGTGTCTTTAATACCAAGTTGGAGCCATACAGAGAGATTTTACTCTAAGAAAGCATGAAACTGCCAAAATGTCAAACTTAACAGCTGGTTTCTGAGCATACCTGGTTTCTGAGCTGTCTTTTTCCTGTAACCTTGCTTGGACCTGAAAAAATTGGCACTTGCCTTGGTTTCCATGTCTGTGGCTTTTGACTTTATTAACCTCTAACTAAAGCAAAAAATACATTTTTTTTACATCAAGATTTGATAATAAACACATACATATATAAACACATCTGAAGTAAAAGTTTCTTGAAGTAGTTCTTATCCTATGTTTAAAGCACTGTGATGTTTTCTATTCTATTGTATTTCATTAAAAAGTAATTCAGGCTGTAATCCATTGAATTGACTCCATGAATTGGTTTGGAAAACACTTGGCATAGTGCTCATAAGCATAAGCTTTAGCATCTGAGGAACCTGAATATAAATATCAGCTCTATCAGTTACCAGCAGTGCATCCATGGGACTCATTTTAAATGTGCTTCCTATACAATTTTTCAGGAAATAATTATTTATGTCATGGGAAATATCATTGTACTCCCTTATGCTAGTCTGTTAAGATTTATTCCTTAGATTAATACATATGTTACCCCACATCAGAAAGTCACTGTATGTCCTCACTTAGACCAGCACTATATTCTGAGGTTTCCCAAGAGAGATGACTTTAAGTGGCCAGAATTGCAGAACTTTCTTCTCCCTGCCCACTTTTATATGACCTCTGCCATGTTGCAGTATATCTGGGTGAGAGAAATACTATATGGCTTTAACAAAGTATTACTATGGATTGAAAAGAGCATTCTTTTTTGGATTCTTAATGCACAGTGGCTGTCCAGTAAAAGGCAAACAGTTGGTTCCATTGTTAGAAAGTGTGGGTTTTTTGACCATTTTTTGAATGTTATGTGCCAAAAGTGTATTATAGTTATGTAATGTCCACCTAGCAGTTACCATGTACCTAGGACGGTGCTTTGTAATACTCCTTTCTAAATGCTAATACACAGTTCTATGAGTTAAACACTACTATTAACTCCATTTCACAGATGTGGAAACCAAAACAAGGTAATTAACTTGCCCTAGGTCACAAGTCTAGTAAACAACAGAATTGGGATTTGAACTTAGGAAATCTCGCCCCAGATGCTGGGCTCTTAACTACTGTGCTGTTGCTTATAACAACCTCTTACAACAAACTGCAAATCAGAAAAACAGTTTTTATTGAGGTATAATTGACATATAACATTACATATATTACTTTCAGATGTACAACAAAATGATTCGATATTTGTACATATTGCAAGATGTCTAGTTCACATCTGTCACATTACCTAATTACAAACTTGTTTTTCTTGTGATGAGAACTTTTAAGATTTACTCACTTAGCAACTTTCAAATGTACAATATAGTATAGTTAACTGTGGTTGCCATGCTGTACATTACATCCCCGTGATTTATTTATTTTATAACTGAAAGTTTGTCCCTTTTGACTCCCTTCACCCATTTTTGCACCTCCTCTCCCCCAACCCCACTTCTGGTAAACAGTCTCTGTTCTCTGTATCTCAGAGCATTTTTTGTTTGCTTAATGATGAAGTGAATGCTAGATGTTTTAATACGTATCCCAAATGATGAATTTGAATTTTTGAAGTTTAAGAATGTTTCAGGAATTTGTCCCAGAACACTATTCATCTTTCCCATTACAATGCATGTTTTAAATGGAAAAATAAAATTATATGAATGGGTTAGATATTTTTAACTTCTAATGGATGATTACGAATTATAGATTACTTTTACATACGTTAAACTGGACTAGAAATCAAAATAATATGAGTTCAAGTTCTAATTCTTCTGTTCTCTAGACACATGAGTTAGGGCAACTCACCTACCTTCTCTGCTTTTGTTGCCGACCATCTGCCAATTCCAAATGATTAGAATATTTGGATGCTTTTTAGAAATGTTAGGTGCTTCTTGTTTAAATTATTTGGCAACATTTAGATTATCAAGAAGTGGCTAGGTTTGGAAAAATCAATCTGTTCATTATTCTGTCTTTAGACTTGAAAAAAATTATCTCTGCATGTGAATTATGCATACAAGCTAAATGTATTCCCAGTATTTAGGAGAGGGCAAAATAAAATGTAAAGTTCAATATATACCCTAGAGACTATGTTAAAATTATATATTCCTTTTAAGGAAAGCCGAATGACATTTAAATGACATTTTTGTGTTCTACAGAAACCAAAGGCAAATACCAAAGTAATTTGTAAGCGTTGCAAAGTAATGTTGGGAGAGAACATGTCATCAGGTAAGAATTTGATAATAAAAAATCTAAAATGATTGCCTTTTTGTTAAAAAAAAAAAAGAGATGGAGATTTTATAGGAAATATAGATGAAAGATGATTAATATATGTTGTAGACTTGATACTTTTTAAAATCGAAATCAATTAACATATCATTCAATGTGATAAGAACTTTGTGTATTTTGACCTTTGTAAGTACATAGTATTGAGTTGTGAGCATTAAGACATTGGTTCTTTTTATTTATTTATTTATTTATTTATTTATTTATTTATTTATTTTTAAAATTTATTTGGGTGACAATTGTTAATGAAATTACATAATTTCAGGTGTACAGTTCTGTATTACATCACCTATAAATCCCATTGTGTGTTCACCACATTGGTTCTTTTTTAATATTTCATATCCTGTTTGTAGATTTAAAACAATAGTATAAAGTTTGTACTTGGGTCTGTCTTAAAGAAGATTGGAGATTTTTTTTAATACAACTCCTTGAACAGGAGAGTTGGTTGCCAGAGATAATAAAGAAGTTGTTTTTCTTGGCTGCCCTCTTCCCCAGGGCTGTATTTTGGGGCTGGTAGTGGGAGAAAACCTATTGAAATGGAAGAAAACACATTCTGAGTTTTGTACTCTGTTCCTTGTTCTTTTCCCCAGTAATGTTACTTATATTTTATAGAAAGTCTATGTTATACCACTCCAAAATATAATGCAAATCTTGATAATTAAAATTCATCACTATTTAAAAATAGAGTTTAAAAATATCTAGAGAGCTACAACATGCTGTATTAACTTTGTGGGTGATGAATAATTGTTTTTAATATAATTAGAAGATTTAAATGAAGCTATTATACTTAAGGGAAGGTGGATGGGGTTGTTTATATTTTAAATCATCAAAATCTTGTAAGTAGTTACTTGCTCAGAGTGAACAGAAAAGGAAGAATGAGTAGTAGTAGTAAATGTTACTTTTGGAAAATAAAAGCAAGCCTCTTAAGCAACAACTTAGAAGCCTGTCTAAGTTAAGTAAGGGTGAATTGATTTGTTTTAGATTCTTTTCATTCTTCCCTGAAGCCCAGTCAAAATGTTAATTAAGGAATAAAACAAGATGTACATCCACAGAGACAAAGAGAAATGGAGAGGAGACAACAATGATGTAAACAAGAGGTGTGAGCAAACTTCTTTTGAAACCTGTAAAGCTGACAGATGTGTGGGAACACACTTGTATTTGGGGTGCTGCAGCCTAGGTGTCTTCAGAAGATCATTCAGATGAGAAGTGAGTCCATACTCACTGTCGAACCCCAGAACTGGTCAGAATTTGGAGGCAGCAGATAACAGGGAGGGCAGTCTGAGACAAAGGGCCAGATAGAAGCAGGAGATTAATTCGAAGTTTATACATGGAGCTCTAAGACTCCTGAGTGTTCTCCTCCACTTACAACTTGTTTATTTTCTCAAGGGAGGAGATTAGAGAACCCTTTCTTGGAATAATGGAAGAGTACTAACTAGAGAAAAGACATTGATTTATAATTCAACAAAAATTCAGCTTATATTCAGCCATCCTACGGTCATCAAGCCTTGTACCTACACCCAAAAGCTTCCTCCTTTACCTTACACTTAAATGTGAATGGATTGCTGAGAACCAACAAATAGTTAAGGAAACCTCCAACATGAAAGAGACAAAAGCAAATAAATAATCAAGTAAGCAGAGTAAAAGCACTGAGAAGAAACAAATTATGTATACAATAGAAGAAAATCTTTAAAAAGCATAATAAATGTCCTTGGAGAAATGAAATAATAATGCCTCCATAATTCAGAGAATGTTTAGTTATGAGAAGTAAAGATGTAATGACTTAAAAAGCGAATCAAAGGACTAGAAGATAAAATTAAGGAACTTCTTAACAACGGTTTTGAAAGCTGAAGACAGTGAAGCAATACTTTCATAAATTTCCTGGAAATAGCAAGGTTTCAAAATATAGATCTCAAAGGTATATTTAACTTAGGAATCTACCATAGGGAATTTATCACCAAAACTAGGGATTTAAACTCAAAAGAGAAAATATGCGATTTGGAAAACAAATTATTCAACATAGGAGAGCAAGACAGGGAAGTCTCAGGTGACAGATGTGTGGCAGGCCTAGAGAATAACAGCCTAGATTGGATCCAGAGGAGAGAAGATTGCAGTAAAAATGTTTTCGGTTGTAAGGTGAAACTGATAAAATCTTTTATTTGTTTGACTACATGTAACAGATAATCTTGAGATAAGTCACTTTATCATATGGGAAGAATTAGCTAAAAGTGCTTGGAAAGCTAAATACATGAAAAGAAAGTAGCTCTGCACTGCGGGAAAACAGAAAGTTGAACAAGAAAGGAAACATGATATCATTACAGTCACAGTATATAAACACTAAATATTGAATTAACCAAAAATCTTTATGATTTTATACATAAGTATATTAGGAGGTCAATATGTGAGTGTGTGGGGGGTGATGTAAGAGAGCTATTTTTACATCTACTCTAAAAGTAAATTAGTTGGGCATCATTTCCAAAAATAGTAGCATAAAGAAACTAGACAATTCCATTTTGTAGAAAACAAGTATAAGACTGTACAAGTTCAAAAAATTCTTAAGAAAACAACTGGAAGATCAAAATGAAGCAATGATTTGAGAAGGGTTTAGTTATGAGAAGCTGCTACTGCATTGGGTTAGAATGGCAATTTTTTTACCTTCTTGCACGGGGGCATTGCCATTTTCCCCACCTGAACTTGGACAGGAAAAAATCCACAGGTTTATTGTCTATAGGTGGTAGATTTGGTTTATGACAGACAAAAGAGAAACTAGAAATTAAAGAGAAAAATTTGGGGAGCAAAAGGGCCATGGAAGGGCTGAGATGAAAACTCTTCACACAACCTTGGCTTTCTGCTAAAATATACATGCACACAGGAGATGCCAGAGAGTCCAATAAGAATTGAAAGCTTGGGGAAACATGTGGATTTGCCATGCCTGAGATTGCATTCCTCAGTCCACACACAATATGGGCAACAGAAAGTGGAAGCCTTACTGGCTTGAGGTGTTTGAGCAGAATTTCTCCCCAGATTTGATGACAACTAACCTATGCAGGTATAGTAAATACTCACTAGGGAGCCAGGCTAAACAAAATAAAACTGAGCAGAACCATTAGTGGCTACACACTGTGGAAAGACATTTCACAGTTTGAGTCCAGGCTAGTTCATTGATTACTAAATCTAAACGGACAACCCTTAAGAGAACAAAATAAAACTCAGAATTGCGGCATGTAATATGTCCTTCCATCTAGAAATTATTAGACATGCAAAGAGACAGAAAAGAGCAATTCATTTTCAAGGGAAAAACAGAACTCAATGAATAGGTGCTGAGTAAGCACAAATACTAGATTTAGCAGACAGAGATGTTGAACAGCTATTATAAATATGGCAAAGAATTTTTAAAAACCTCTTGAGTGAACTAATAGCAAATCTCAATAAATTGGAAACTTCAAAGAAAGCACCAATTGATAATTATAGAGCTGAAAAGTATAGTAACTAAAGAAGAATTCACTAGATTAGCTAAACCTCATATTTGAGATGACAGAAGGAAGAAAATCATTGAACTTGAAGATAGATTAGTGAAAAATAACCAATCCAAAAACAGAAAAAAAAGTCTGAAGAAAAATGAACCGAACCTCAGAGATATGTGGGACAATATTGTGTTTCAATTTATGTATAATTGGAGTCTCAGAAAATGAGGAGAAAAAGAAAGGGTCAGGGGAAAAAATACATAGAGAAAAATGGCTGAAATCTTGGCAAATTTGGTGAAAAATATTAACTTTCAAATCCAAAAATTGCAATGAAACTCAAGTAGGATAAACACAAAGAATACATTTCTATGTATGTAGGCACATTTTAGACAAACTGATAAAAACCCAAGGTGAAAATAATCTTGAAAGTAGCAAGAGAAAAAACATCATATATGGGCATTTCATGATACAATTAAACTGACTTATTATAGAAATAATGAAGCCAGAAGACACTAAAATGAAACATTCAAAATCTTGAATGGTTTGGGAGGAACACCTGTCAACTAATAATTCTATATCCAGCAAAACTATCCTTCAAAAATCAAGGCAAAATAAAGATATTTTCGTATGAATAGATGGAAAGAATGCATTATTAGCAAACCTTCTCTGCACACAATGGTAAAGAAAATTCTTCAAGCCAAAGCGGGAGATATCAAATGATAAATGTAATCCACAGAAGGAATGAAGAGCAAGATAAATGGAAAATATGTGGGTAAGTTACCACAAAAGCAAACTCAAAAGAGGTTAGCATAAAAAGTATGATTTTCTAATTCTCTAAAAACATAACCTTTATTTAGATTGATTTGATGAGTAAGAATAGAAATCAAAGGCTATACAAGATGGGAACCTAGTAGGTGACTGTCTGCACAATGAGACGAGCCCCTAAAGGACCATACCCTCACAGTGAATCAGAAGTGGACCAGCCCCGTGTAGTTATAGACAGGTATCAATCCTTTGGGTCTTTAGGGAACTTCAAGTCTTGAACTTGGTTAATCTGCCTTGTGATAGATCTAACACCGTGTGCTTGGCAATATCAAAAGCAAATCACCTCTGAAGGAAAATACTTCATTGTAAAATTCATGTGATTCCCAAAAATAATTTGTCAAGTGCAGTGTTCACCATATAACCAAAGATAAATAAGCAAACAAGTGAACTAGATTTTCACTGACAAGAACTTCCAACAACCCAAACAGCAAAGAATAGAAACAGACTTCTGTTATTGGAATTATCAGATGTAAACTGTAAAACAATTATGCTTACTGTATTTAACAGTACAAAGGACAAGTTTGAATATATTGAAAATTAAAGGAAACTAACAGTAAGCATATTTGGGAAAGATTCACAATAGAATTTCTAAAAAATGTATTATAATTGAAATTTAAAACTTGGTAGTTTAACAGCATACTATGTACAACTTGGAGAAAAGAATTAATGAACAAAAGCTAGGTAAGAAGAACAATCTGTAATCCAGCACAGAGAGACAAGAAGGCAAAAAATATAGAAGAGAGAATAAAAGACACAAAACGCACTGAGAAGATCTAATGCATGTTTAATCAGACTTCTGGAAGGAAAAGAGAAATGGAATGGAGCATAGGCAATATTTGAAGAGATAATTGCTGAGAATTTTACAAAACTGATGAAGAACAACAATTCAGGAAGTCCAGTGAATTCTAATTGAATGAGGCTCAAGTAAGATAAATAAAAAGAAATCTATAGCTAGACATATCAGAGTGATACTGCAGAAAAATAAAAAACAAAGAGAAAAACCTTAAAAGCAACCAAAGAAAAGTGACAGATCTTTGGAACAGCAGTTTTTTAAAGACAATGGAATAAATTGTCAGTGTGCACAAAGGTTAACCTAGGTAGAATTTTATCTCAGGTGAAAATGTCCTGGTATGCAAGAATCAAGACAAAGATAAATATATTTTCTGACCAAAAAAATAAAACCTGAGATAATCCTCCTCTAATGGTTTCTTGTTAGTAAAATAAATTCTACCTGTATATCACTATCAGGTAGAAGAAAATGATCCCAGATAGAAGGTATAAGTTCAAGAAGGATTGGTAAAAAAAGGGTAAGTATATATAGGTGACACTAAATGAATATTAACTGTGTAAAACAATAATAATACCTGTAGGAATAAAATTATGAAATTAAATTGTATTTTAACAGCAGCTGACAAAAAAGAGATGCTTCATAATGTTAAATGGTTCAATTCTGCATCTAATAACATGACTTCAAAATAGCAAAAGGAAAATTGATTAAGGAGAAATAGATAAATTCATCATCGTGAATTCATCTAGATATATAATAATCTGCTAAACTGTCGATTTTATTTTTTTGCCTTTTTCTCTGGGTTATATTGAGCAATTGAGAACATTTTCAGAAAATATTAGGAACAACCTTCCATTTTATTAAAACAATTAAAAATTATTTTGTACAGTATTTCAATGAACACCTAGAATTCTCTTCCCTAAATGTATAATTGTTTAACCCAGCCATCTTCAGTTTTTAGATATTTAATTTGTTTTCAGTATTTTTCTATTAATATTTTTATGAGCATCTTTAGATAAATTTCTGCAGATATCTATAAGTATTTCTTTGAGATACATTCTTAGGTGTTTATGGTGTCAAAATATATACACATTTTTAAGGACTTTGCCAAGTAGTTTTTCAGAAATCTATTGTCACTTTCAACTCTTGACTGCAGTATGTGAATGTGTATCCATTTCTCCATGTCTTCATCAGAGCTGCATCTTATTAAAATTATTTTATTTATTTGATTCTAAAAAAAACCTCGTTTAAGTTTGCATTTCCTCCATTATTAGTGAGAGCACACATTTTTTGTGAATTTTGTGAAAACCCAAGTTGATTGCATTTATATTTATTTCTATTATTTAGTTTACTATCTAAATTTCTTTGTAAACTAAATAATCAGATAGCCACATTTGCTGGGAATTATACATTTATAGACTCAGTGAAATTCTGGGTAAATACTAATGTGAGGTTCACAGCATCTGTGCAAGGGCTTTGAGATGCTATGATTAAAAAGCCTTTTTTCAGTGACTTCTAGATTTGTGGCTACTCTATAGAAATGAGGAAACCAAATGATTAATTTCTAGATAAGTGATCTATGGCTGTGATGTGACTAATTTTTATCACCTTCCATGCGTGTTATCAGAGTCTTGCTGCACTGGATTCACTTCGGGCATGCTCTTCTGACATCACATCAAGCTGCCTAAAGTCTCAGGACTGTCTCCTTGTAATCATCAATGCTTTGTCTTCTTAAACTAGGTCATTTTTTACAAAGTTTTACTGAATGTTAGTGTATTGGGGAGGTTTATAATTTTCTTATTTTTTGTTTCTAGAAACCATTAAGTTTTATATGACAGAGATAATGATTCAGCCATCTGAGAGAAATTTTCCCGTCATACCAAGGTACAAATAGCACATTAAGTTTATTCTGTAATTTCAAATATAGGGAAAGATAGGTACAGTTAGTTATTTGGGAATTTGTTTTTATTTATACTTCTCTTTATCTGGAAAGGTTAGTTGAACCAAACTACACATGTAAACGACTTGAGGATTTGTTTATGGTTTGCTTATATAACGATATAGACAAATGTGCTCATATAAATCTAACTCTGAAAGGTTTTTGTGCTTTCTATGTTCCAGATATTCAAGGTCTTATACCTAATTATCACTGGGTTTTTAAACAATTATTCCTGGTTTTAATTTGACTTATTTAAAATTTGAAACATGGGTCAGTTTTCACATGACTCCTGTGTTTTAAAAAAAATGGTTCTTAACCACTAAATCCATTAGTGTTTCTTTTCTTTGAATCTTTTTAGTTTGCAAACAAAAGTTAGCTATAGTATGTCTTTATTTCAGTTCATTTATTGATGTCTAAAAATTATGGCAATCTGAATATAACCTTGAACTTTATACTCCAATAAAGAATTTTTTTATGTATCTCAGACCTGACACTTTGATAGGATCCAAATGGAAAATATTGTAGACAATACTGTCTAATGTTTGGGAGGAGATTTCTCACCTTTTTTAACTTAGCTATTCACTGTTTAATGTGCTAAAGTACAAATGGAATATTGACTTGACTTGTCTAGCGTGGTATTTTTTTATTCAGTAACAGAAAATAGTTAGGTGTAGGGTGGAAAATGTATTAAGGATTGGAGAGTAGGATATAAGAAGACTAGAGCAAACACAATTACATTAAAATATATTGATTGCATTAGCACAGATTGTGAGGGAATGGGCAGCATATAGAAAAGTCTAGCATGCACATGCCTCTGCGTTTTAGTTACCCTGTAAGTATTCTTGGCTCATCTTGCCCGTTAGAGTTATTATGAGAGGCACATTGTGAAAATTGATTTCTGTTCAAACAGGTCTCAGTTTGTACAGAGCGTTATCGCCCAGTGTCTGGTGGAACTCTCCTCTGCTAGAAGCACTTTTAGATTCAGTATTCAAGGTCACGATGGTAAAGCATATGTCTTGGTAAGAAATTATTTCACCTCGCTTTTTGTAGTCTAGTAATCCAGAGTCTCTGAAATTCTTTAGTTTTTGTCATTCTTTTTTCCTAATTCTCAGGTCTAGAAAATAATTGATCAAAAATTTGACTTTGGGTGGTGAATATACAATGCAATATACAGATGATGTATTATAGAATTGTACACTTAAAACCTCTGTAATTTTATTAACCAGTATCATCCCAACAAACTTAATAAAATTAAAAAATAAGTAAAGTGATAGTCAAAAAATTGAATTTGTAATATCAGGTTTAATTCACAAATCAAACTCCCTTTACTTAATAACAAATGATCCAGTGCCTCCATATGCTTAGCATTAGGGAAATAGAAATAAAACCTGATTCCTGTTCTTTAGAAGCTCACACCCCAAAAGAAAGTTTTTCACTCACAGTTTTTAATGGCTTTTCTTGGTTAGTATAGCACAGTTCTGTCTCTCACGTGTTTTTTTTTTCCTATTTGATACTTTTATGCATATTTCTTTTTGTTTGTGTATTTGTTTTGTGGTAAGAACACTTAATATGAGAACTACCTTCTTCACAGATTTTTAAGCGCATAATATATTGTTAATTATAGGCACAAAGTTGTACAGCAGATGTCCAGAACATATTCATTTTGCCCAACTGAAACTTTATACCCTTTGATTAGCAACTCCTCATTTCTCCCTCCCTCCAGCCCCTGGCAACCACCATTCTATTGTCTACTTCTATGAGTTAGACTATTTGAGATTCCTCACATAAGTGGAATCTATGCAGTATGTGTCTTTCTGTTTCTGGCATGTTTCAGTTAGTGTAATGTCCTCAAAGTTTATCCATGTTGTCACATATTACAAGATTTCCTTCTCTTTTGAGATATTATTTCATTGTATATATGTGCCACATTTTCTTTATTCATCTGTTGATGGAGATTCAGGTTGGTTGTACGTCTTGGTTTTTGTAAATAATGTTCCAGTGAACATGGGAGGGCAGGTATCTGTTTGAAATCCTTGTGTCAACACTTTGATGTTTGAGAAGTAGAGCCAAGTTTGGGAGAAGAGGCTCTTGTGATAAGCAGACTCATCCCCCACATGTATCAGAAGCATCTAATGTTACACTGTTTCCATTTAAAAGAAGGTGCTGCAGAAAAGAATTTTGGACATTTATGCAAAATCTAAGAATCAGGGCCCAAGTCTCTTCTCTGCCTCTTACCTGTTTTATTCACGAGTCAACATATATTGAACACATTTTTATTTGAAAGGCACTGTTTCAAGTACTCAGGATAGAGCAAAAATGCCATCAAAGAATTCAAAAGGTAATAGAGAAACAAGATAGCTAAAAGAAAGGAGGAGATTAAGGTTGTTATTAGGTGTGGCTTTGTAGCTGCCTATCCATTATGGCAACCCCATGCTTCTGTAATTCCAGTTAATTTCTATCAAAAGCTAAAATATTTTTTGACTGAAGTTGATACTAAATACACCTCATAGTCTGAAATTAGTTTTAATTTTTTTAAATTGAAGTTTATTGGGGTGACAATCGTTAATAACGTTACATAGACATCAAGTATACAATTCTGTAACACATCATCTATATATCACATTGTATGTTCACTACCCAGAGTCAGTTATCCTTTCATTACCATATATTTGATCCCTTTTACCCTCATCTACCAGTTCCCTTCCCCTAAACTAGTATATGTGTCTATGAGATTTTGTTTCTTCATTTGTTTGTCTTGTTCTTTTGTTGTTTTCAGTTTTATATATGACATATCAGTGAAATCATATGGTTCTTGATTTTTTTCTGTCTAACTTATTTTGCTCAGCATAATAATCTCAAGATCCATCCATGTTGTCGTAAATGGTACTATTTCATCTTTTCTTATGGCTGGATAGTATTTCATTGTGTATATATACCACAACTTCTGTATACAATCATCTATGGGTTTCAATTTTTTTATTGCAAGGTTTTCAAGTGAAAAATCAGTAGGAACTTTTTAAACCGACTGCTAATATAAATTTTTTTAAATTTTCTTTTTTATAAAAGTAATGCATTCTTGAAACACATTCAGACAACATGAAGAATATATGAAGAAGTGGTAGTTCCCCCATCTTGTCCTCTCTCTTGTCCTGTTATATCGTAATATTTGAAGGTAAACATAAACAATCTGATATGTGTACTTCAATATTTTTTTCTATCTATATACCGTGTTTCTCCGAAAACAACACCTAGCCAGACAATCAGCTCTAATGCGTCTCTTCGAGCAAAAATTAATATGAGACCCGGTCTTATATTACATAAGACCCAGTCTTATAGTAAAATAGTCTTATAGTAAAATAAGTATATATATATAGATATGTATTATATCTATATATATGTATATATGTATATACACATATATATAGATATATATATACTATAGTATATATATACACACACACACACATGCACATCTATATATACACTTTTTTTTAAAATATAAAATCCAGTCTTATAGTAAAACAAGGCCGGGACTTATATTAACTTTTGCTCCAAAAGACGCGTTAGAGCTGATCGTCTGGCTAGGTCTTATTTTCGGGGAAACGGTATAACTATATGTACATATACCCACAGGTATGTATTTATTAAAAAACTATCATGTGATTCGCACTTCTCTTGAACATGCTTACTTCACAAAAGAGTATATCATGAGGATTGTTTCTTGTTAGTGCAAGTATACATCAAACTTTAATGACTATAATTCCATTGTACGGCTGTTAAAGACAATGCTGAACTATAAATCATCTTTGTACATGAATCTTAGTACTTCTTTACAAACGGACCTTTCTATTCTAATATAGCATTAGAATTTGTGTATTTTAAACTCTGGTAATGGTTACCCTCCAAAAATCTTGGACTGATTTGTCCCTTAGAGTGGACATTCATGGGGCCCCACTCAGATCCCTTTTCCTTGGTCAGTGCATCCATTTCCCGCGCTGAGTGTCTTGGCTGCTGATGGCTCACAGCTGCACCCTTCTCCAGAGACTTGTCCTAACCTGACAGATGCTGCCTTGAGCAGAGAATTTCTTATCCTTCACTCTCCCCCACCATGCTATGGTCAGCCCACTGCAAATGATTTGACCCTGAGGCACAAACGTCCAAATGACCCTAAGATATCCTGTCTCAAGGTGGGATAATCTCTAGGTACGATTCATGCTAAAAAAGGGTGGCACTCAAATTTTGTATTTTGTCATTATTAGTTATATTAACATTTTTATATTTTTATCATTTATTTCTTGTGTTAATTCTATTCATATTCTTTGCCTGTATTTCTGTTAGGTTGGTTTTTGTTTCCCCTTATGATTTCTAGGAGTGCTATATATTATCGATAATAACTGTTATATATGTATCAAATATTTCTCCTAGTTGGTTGTCTTATTTTCATTTTTTAAAACTTTATCATATTGTTTAATGTACCAAAGCTATGCTTTGATAGACTTACCGTCCTTCAAAGTTACATGCATACTTCTCTTTTTTTTTTTCTGGTATTTTTATAGGTTTTTTTTTAATTGTTTGTTTTTTGTGTTTTTTTGAGAGGTGGTATGAGATATGGATAGGATGGTGATATCCTTATATTTGGATTTTTCTCTCCATATCTCTAGCTATGGCTTTTAAACTCAGACAGTTTGGTGATTGAATCTTTGGGAAATTCCAAAAGTATCGCAAAGTTTCCCCTATTGGAAGACACATCGAAGGCGGATTCCAGTTCTGCTTGGAATGCTGTCAAGGTCCTCTACCAGCCATGCCTCACAAGCAGGAATAAAAAGTAAGTTGTGCTTCTGTTTTCTCATTCCACATTATGTTTTAGTTTCTGTTGCCTTGTTGGTGTTAAGAAATTAATGAACTAAATGGTACTGTATGTACCACTTCCATTCTTGAAGCTTCTAGGAGTCATACTGCTAAATGTTATGCTTTCAAAATAGATTGAATTATGACAGATGAGTCATGCTAATGTGCAGAAAGCTTGCTTATACTGAAAATAATTGGTCTTTTTTTGTAATCTCAGCTGTCTGTACATATGGCTACAGTACTAAGTCAGGCTTCCACAATATGAATATTCACTGATAAGCACTTTCGAGGCATTCCTGATACAATAGTAAACAAAACATACCATATTTCCCCGAAAATAAGACCTAACTGGAAAATAAGCCCTAGCATGATTTTTTTCAGGATGCTCGTAACATAAGCCCTGCCCCCAAAATAAGCCCCAGTTAAGATCGTCAGCCAGATGGATGCATTTAGTACATCTATTGTAACACGTGACAGACATATTGAATTATAGAATAATATTAATATATAATTAAATATAAATAAATAATATTATTGACAATAATGCTTAAAATAAATGATAATGTAAATTATAATTGAGTATTTGTGAATACCCAAGTGGTATACCTCTTGGCCTTTGGACGAGAGGTAAACCCCTATGTAAATAGATGAACTTGAGACTTATTGCCAAATGACCAATCGGAGAACAGACACAACGCATGAATTATGTGCACACTTGATAACAAACGGACGTGGTTGTGTCTAATATGAATCTCTTAATAATTCAATATGTCGTGTGTTATAACGGATATACTTAATACACTCATGTGATGTACAGAAATGTTTTCTGAATTTGGGTGACTGTTATTTTTCGTCGCTTTTGTGTGGATCATCATTCTTAACTGTCATCATTTTTGTTGCTATTCCTGTCTCGTAAGTCTTCACTTAACACTTGATTTAATGGTAGATTTAAAGGGAATAATGTTTTGACTCCCAGACAAGATGAGTGCAAAAAGAAAGAGCTATTCCGTCGAGTACAAGAAAGGAATCGTGGAGAACTCCTGGGGCAAGAATCTTACGGCTTTCTGCAAAGAAAAGAAGTTGGATCTCCCAATGGTCCGAAAATGGCGAGCAGAGTACGATAACCTCAGTCAACAAGTGGACGAGGGAAATGCTAAAAAGCACAAGTGTGGATCAGGTTGGCAACCATTATTTCCTGAGCTGGAAAACATCATCTGTGAATGGATTGCTGACAGGAGAGCAAAGGTTTTGGTTGTTTGCAGGGCTGACATTCAAGCATTTGCCCTTGCAATGGCACCACAGTTAGAAATATCCCCAGAAGAATTCAAAGCATCACAACACTGGCTGGATGGCTTCCTTCAGCGATATGAACTGTCTCTAAGATTGACAATACTGTTCAAGCTGGAAGATACTGAAGTTATTAAATGTGCACTTGCATTCAAGTCCTTTGTTGATGACAACAACTTTTCTAAATGCCAACTCGCCGACATGATTGCTATGGATGAAACTGCAGTGTTTATAGGCCAAAGATCTCAAATGATAATTGATCAGAGGGGTGCCTCGTCAATCTACTACATTCCCTCCATTGGTTACGAAAGTGCATGTGTTACCTGTATTTTGGCAGTTCGTCTGGATGGAAAGAAAGCCCCACCTCTAATCGTCACTCAGGGCAAGAAAGATAAGATTGAAAGTGTTTCAGGCATTTATGTTATTGAAACCAAAAAAGCCTGGTGCACACAAGCAGTTTTAAGGAAGTGGGTCGATTTAATGCTGCCACTTGTTTTGCGACGTGGCCAAAGAGGCTAGTCTGGGATTCAGACAGAACTCACCGCGCTAAAGACATGAGGAACTTCCTTACAGAGAGAAGAATAAATCAAATAATGATTCCTGTAGGAATGACTGCTTATCTCCAGACTCTTGATATTGCAATAAACAAGCCATTCAATGACTATTTGAACATGGAAATTGATGACTACATTGAAAATAGAATAGAGAGAAATCAGCATGGAAACTTTGTGAAGCCTAGCCTGCAAGAGGTCGTGACTCGGGTGAAGAATTCATGGGATAAAATCACTGACAGCTGTGCTGCCAATGCACTACGAGTAGGCTGCATGGACAAGAAGAGCTCATTTAAGGAGAGCTCTGTTGCTGGACATGAGAGATTGGGGCCAATGGTTCTACAGGAAATGGGGTTGCAAGAAATTCAAGCCGGAATTTGGGGTCTGGAGAGTTATGATGTTCCAGAAGAAGATGACATGACTGTATTTGAATAAATGTAGATTTTTGTACATGAATAAATAAATAAATGTAGATTGTTGTACATGAATAAATGTAGATTGTTGCACATGAAAAAATAAGACATGCCCTGAAAAGCCCTAATGCATCTTTTGGAGCAAAAATTAATATAATACCAGGTCTTATTTTTGGGGATATACGGTAGTCCCTGCCTCTTGGGGCTGTCATTCTAATAGGGGGAAGGCAGATCATAAACAAAACAGGCAAAAAAATCAAAGCCTAATGTGGCTCTTACTGTGAGCCCAGCACTCATCTACGGGCTTCTAGCTAATTTAAGCCTAATAATACCCTTGTGGGGTAGGTACTGTTATCACCCCCAATTCCAGATAAGGACACTAAGACACAGGTGTTAAATTACTCTAGGTGAGGTAGCTGGAGAATGGTAGGATGGGTGTAGGAGATGGTCATTTTATATAGAAAAATTAAGGAAGATTTCTCAGATAAGATGATACTTAATTGGAAAACTTGAGGGAAGTGAGGGAGGGAGCCATATCAGAGGGAAGAGCATTCCGGGCATAGGAAACACAAAGTGTTCTTATTTGAACAGATTGGAAGTTTATACTTGTCCTGTACTCTTAAATGTGTTCGATCAAATTTGTACTAAGAACAGAAAGATCCCAGTCTTTTTCTGGGAAGTAAATAAGAAATTTTTTAAATAATTGCTTGTCTTTTCTTTTTTGAATTATGCAAGCAGTATAAATCATAAAATATTCAAACAGTAGAGACACACATAAAGTAAAATATGGAAGTTCTCCATCATTCTCCACTCCAGAAGTAAAAAGTATGTCGTGTACTCTTCCACTCCTTTTCTATTATCTTGCATTTTAACGTAATTTGAATGATACATGTATATTTTTTACACCTAAAAAAAAAAAGCTGTCTTGGAGATTTTTTCCATGTCAGCATTTGGCATTTTATGAAATGGATGTTCTATAAATAATTTAACCATGTTACTATTGGTAGATATTTGGGTTGCTACTTTTTTATTGCTGTAATTAGTATTGCATTATATATTGTACATTTGTTTTGTGAGTATGTGTATTGTTTTTGTAAAAAGGATTTCTAGTTGTAGAATTGTTGAGTCAGAGTATGATATTTAAAATTTTGATAGATAATATCAAATTGTTTTGCAAAAAGGCATTACAAATTTATATTCCCACCTGAAGTTTCTATAAATGTCCATTTCCCTGCACCCTCACCCAAACTGCCATTTAGATGTTTGCCCATCTGAGGCCAGTCTAAATGAAATGTTCACTTGACTATCCTTGTGTTTTACTGAGGCATGATCAGACAATGTAGCTTATTTGATGCCTTGGGGACTTGGTTGAGGTTTTGTGTGTGTGTGTGTGTGTGTGTGTGTGTGTATGTGTGTGTGTGTGTTCTGATACATAGCTCTTAACCTGTTCATTGGTTATATTCTCTGTTGCTAGTGTGCGTGTATATGTGTGTGTATATACCTTTATATATTAAGATTTATGTAGTCCAGTTTATTAAAACCTTTATATTCATCTTTTTTATTTGTTTGAGATGTGGATTTTTGAGAAGGGTGTGTTATATATCGTACTATGATTATGGAAAAGTTGTTTTCTTCTGATATTTGGTATCAGTTTTTACATTATATATTTTGAAGCTATATTACTAGGTACATTAAGATTTGTGATATGACAAACTCACTAATTACATATTTTATCAATAAGAGATTTATCTGTTCTTCCATTTGATGATGTTTTCCTGTAATTCTAATTTGCTTGATGTTAATATTGCTATATTTATTTTCTATATTTATTTCTATATTTATTTTAATTGTTGATTTGTTATATCTTTTTCTGTTTCTTTATTTTCAGCTGTCATGTGATATTTTATCTTAGGTCTATGTCTTGTTACCATATACCTCGTAAAGTGCATGTAGCTAGAATATTTTAAAACTCCACTGTGACAGTCTATTTTAATAGTTAATTTAATTAATTCTCATTTGTTGATATAGTTGAACTTAGTCTGCTATCTTTTACATTGGTTGCCTTCTCTCTGTGTCAATTCTTTCCTCTGATTATTTGGAAGTAAACATTCCTATTTCAAAATGATTTTTAGTGGTTAACCTTAAATTCTTAACACACATACTTAAACTTATTCTTTTACTATCAATATCTAGATTTAATTAATATCCATACTCTTTTCTAGAGCAAGAAAAGACTCTTAAGAAGGTTTCATATTTCTTGTCTTGCTCCCTCCCTCACATGCTATCGCCCCTGTGTTGAGATCTTTTGTGATTCTTTTTTTTTTTTTTTTTTTTTTTTTTTCCCACAGAAGCTGATTTGCTTCTTCTTTCTTTATTGTTAGACAAAGTATAAATACATGTATAAATACATAAAACAGAAAACAGCAGGGATCCTCTTGGGCCTCAAAAAATACCAATGAAGGAAGAGGTTCCAGAAACGTTGTTTAAAGTGCAAGACACATCAGTGCCCAGACCAAGGATAGGGAAGGCAGGCCCGAGCCAGCACCGAGTGGACTAAAGGCTCCTCCCTCTCCCCAGAGCAGGACAACCTTTGACTTTATACATCTTTAAGAAGAAAAAACACCATTATCAGAATCACAAAAGATTTGTTTGCTGGCATGCACCTGGAAGAGCAGGCCAGCAAACAAATCTTTTGTGATTCTGATAATGGTGTTTTTTCTTCTTAAAGATGTATAAAGTCAAAGCTCTACCTCACTTGCTTACCTCTTACATTCATGCATCATGACTATAAATATTTTTGTATTTTTATTGTGTAAGTCTATTTCCATAATAATATTTATGGGTTGCTTAATTTTTTAAAAACAATTGTAAGTGATATTTTGTTGTATGTGTCTTTTGCAATTTATTTTTTCACTCAATATTCTTTGTTTCATCGTTTGAATTGAAGAAGTATGCTCTTTAATAGTTTTTTTAAAACTTCTACTGTAGTCAATCATTGAATATCTGAAAATCATTTATACCTATTTTACCTTTCTGAAAGCTTTTCGGATTTTCTCTTTATCTTTGGTTTTCCAAGATTTCATACAGATATATCTAAATATAAATGTTTATTCAAAATTTCTCTATGTTCTTTCTATCTGTTCTTGTCTTACAATATTCTTGCAATATTCTCTCAGTATCTATGAGAATAATAATTATAGTTAAAGTCTTTTTTTTCCCTCTCTCTATTAACTCTTTCTCCTGGGTGTTAACTCTTCTTTTTAAAAAGAGGAGTTTTTGGTACTTTGTAGTGTTGCTTTTCCCAAATGTTTGATGATTTCACTAGAATTCCTACACTTGGATGTAAACTCCATGTAAGCCAGGACCTGTCTGTCCGCTCATTACTACATCTACGTGAATTTTTACAGAAGTACTCAAAAAATACACTTTATGTTTGCATTTAATAAGACATTTGTTAAATGAATGGTACATGGTTTCCGGCTTATGTTTGTATTTAATAATTACTGTTCATCTGTTGGGAACTTTAGGTTTTCGTTACCATAGCCTGCTTTTATGGATTAGTGAAAGAGAACTCAAAGGATATATCCAGACTAGATGTGTCAGTCTGTCTTTTGACAAGTTTTGGGTATTAAGAAAAAGGAATTGGTAGTAGATTCAGCTATGATGGTGAACCTTGCATTCGTTATTGTGAAGAATCCTTACACTGCCTTTCTTGAGGGGTAGTACAAGGATCAATGCACCTCTCCCAGTGTTTCATTCATTTCTAACAAATCCCTAATGACATCGGAAATATGATGACTATTGTAGGTTGTATTTTGCTCTATTTGATTAGTGATCTTTTTTTTAACTCCATATGTCTTGGGAATGAGTTGATGTCCAATAAATGAGTTTGATTACTTCAGCGTGCCCATTTTATATAACTACTTTTTGTTGTGCTTTTCCTGCTGCTTATGTGTCCGCCAAATGTAGGAAGAGAATTTCACCAAATTGTGCAAGTATCCTGTGAATTATTTACTTTTGTCTTTTAAGGACATTAGTTGGTTTCGTTCTTTTTGGGCATGGCTGAGTAAACCAAACGATAAACTCCCTGGCAGAATTTTGGCACATGAGGTGGTGCATTAACTATTTTAGTCCAATTGGCTAGAATTTTTTTTCTAGTGGAAGTATGGATTACCAGATGGCAGTCCAAAAGAGGAAAATAGCAAATGTAACTCTAGTTTTATTTCCTTGAGCACACACAAAAAAAGTGGCAGGTAATATTTTTAGAATGTTCTTTCTTTCTAGTAATAGACACACAACACATGTCTTTTAACATTCTGAAGTGTTTGTGTGTGTGTGTGTGTGTGTGTGTGTGTTTTTAATCCCCCTCCTTTTGCCCACAAATATCCTACAACTCACATTCTTTAGTTTGCATATCAGAGTTTAGATACTAAATACTCACTTTTTAGCTTTGGACTCTAACTTGTGCAGTTTAATTCTGCTAATTCATCAATTTGCCTGTGGCCCCATATTCTCGGGGGGGGGGCGTTTTCCCCTTAGAGACATTGGCAATGTCTGGAGACATTTTTGGTTGTCACAACTTGGCACGGTTTGACGGGAGGGTTACTGGCATCTAGTAGGTAGAGCCAGGAATGCTCTTAAACATCGTAAATGGATCCGAAAGCCCCTACAACAAAAAATTATCCAGCCCAAATTGCCAATAATGCTGAAGTGGATAAATCCTGTTCTCGATTACCTCCTAAAATCAAACTGTGTCTACCTTTTCCCTCTGGGTGTCATAGCCCACAATTTTCTTGAAATTGTTTTTAGGCCAGCAAATAAGAGAAATTTCATTGGGACATGTTATACATTAACTTTGTTAGAATAAATACAGTAATAAAATATGCATGTTTATTATTACATGTCTCTCTTTTTCTATTAGAAAACATGAAGAATAGATTTCTTTTTATTAAATGATGAAGAATTTCATAGATATCAAGTCCTTTGTTCTCATATTTTTAAGAGAAAAAAACTTAGGGGAATGTAATCATTAAGTGTAAATAAGTGGGGTTTTTTGTTTGTTTGTTTGTTTCTTTTTAAGCTAAATTGATTTCTCTTCATTTTGCCAGTTACATGAGTCCTAGTATTGCTGGTTGTTCTTCCCACCTTTTTCAAAAGATATCCAATTTAGGAATCTGAAGAATTTGAACTGAAAAGAACTATTCTATGTTCTATTTATAGCATTTTCTTGCAAAATATCAAGGGAGGAAATGTTGATGATATGATATGTTACATTCACCCCTACTTTTAATGGAATTTAGAGATCAAATTTTGTAAACTGACTACGTTTCTCTCTGTTGGTTATATATTGGTAAACACTGCTTCTAAAATAGAAGTGTTATTTTTGCCTTAAGATAGTCATCATTATTGCTTTTCCTAATGAAATAAAAACAAATATAAACCACATCCATATACATTTCATATGCCTCAAATAGTATTAGCGGTTGTTTTTATTTGTGAAGTATTTCGTTATCTTTTTATTCCTTTATTTCAGCAGAAAATTTGAAATTCTGTTTATATTTTTATTGTGCTAAAAAACACATAAACAAAATTTACCATCTTAACCAGTTTTAAGTCTACATTTCAGTGATTTTAAGTATATTTATATTGTTGTAAAGAGATTTCCAGAATGTTTTCGTTTTGCAAATCTGGAACTCTATAGTCATTAAACACGACTCTACTTTTCCCCCCTTTCCCCAGACCCTCTTAACCACTATTCTATTTTTTTTGTTTTTGTAAATCTGACTATATTAGTCTTCTAGATCTACCATAAAAAAATACCACAGACTAGATAGTTTAAACATTAACAGAAATTTGTTTTCTCACAATTCTGGAGGCTAGAAGTCCAAGATCAAGGTGCTGTCAGGATTGGTTTCTAGTAAGGCCTCTCTTCCTCGCTTGTAGACAGCTACCTTCTTGCTGTGACTTCACATGGCTTCTTCTCTTTGCTCATGGAGAGAGAGAGAGAGACAGAGAGACAGAGAGAGAGAGAGAGAGAGAGAGATCTTGTGTCTCTTTTTCTTCTGATAAGGACAGCAGTCTTACCAGATTAGTGTTCCATTCTTGTGACCTCATTTAACGTAAGTACTTCCTTAAGGGCCCTATCTTCAAATACAGTCATACTGGGGGTTAGAACCCTACCTCCACTCATATTTGGCATATGAATTTTGAAGGGACACACTAAGTTCATAACATTGATAATTTTAGATACTTCATAAAAATGGAATCATAGTCTTTTTGTGACTGGCTTATTTTGCTTAGCATAATGTCATTAAAGTTTATCCATGTTGTAGCATGTAACAAGGTTGCTTTCCTTTTCAAGGCTGAATACTATTTCATCGTGTGTGTGTGTGTGTGTATGTGTGTGTGTGTGTGTGTGTATGACTTTTTGTTTGCCCATTCATCCCTTAATGAACATTTGGGTTGCTTCTACCTCTTGGGTATTATGAACTGTGCTATGTACTTGGGTGTATAAATATCTTTATGAGACATTGCTTTCAATTCTTTTGGATATATACCCAGAAATGAGATCGCTGGGTCATATGTTAGTTCTATTTTTAATTATTTGAGTGATTATACTGTTTTTCATAGTGATTACTGTATTTTATAATCCCACCAACAATGTATAAGGATCCTAGTTTCTCCATATCCTCAACAACACTTGTTATTTTCTGTTTTTTTGTTTTTTATGGTAGCCATTTTAATGAGTGTGAGGTGGTATCTCATTGTGGTTTTGATTTGCATTTCTCTGATGATGAGTGATATTGAGCATCTGTTCATATACTCGTTGGCCATTTGTATCCCTTCTTTGGAGAAATGTCTGTTCAAATCCTTTGCTCATTTTTCAACTGGATTATTTGATTTTTTGTTGTTGAATTGTAGGAGATATATATATGTATATGTATATATATGTATATAAGTATATATGTATACATATATATGTGTGAATATATACATATACACACACACACACACATATATATATATATATATACACATATACACACACACACACACACACACACACATATATATATTCTGATAATAGCCCTTTATCGGCAAATAACTTTTTCTCATTCCGGAGGTTGCCTTTTCATTCTGTTGCCCTTTGGCACACAAAAGTTTTTCAGTTTGATGGAGTTCCATTTGTCTGTTTTTACGTTTGTTACCTGTGTTTTTGGTGTCATAGCCAAGAAATCATTGCCAAACTTTGCTTAATTTTGATGCTCTGTACCTGATATGACAGAGACTCATTGCTTGAAGTAATTTGGAAATAAAAGTAGGTGATTTTGAGGAGAGTTAGAGGAATTTGTTCTTTTGATCGATAAAAGCATAAAAGAAACCAAATGTTAAGTTATGCTAATTTTATATCCAGCAGAATATCCAAGACTTGTTATTTGATAATTGCATAATCTGCTAAAATACTTCATGTTAACTTATTTTGATAGTGTATGAATATGTTGCTAGAATAAATGAATGAATATGCAAATGAATGAATGAAATAGTGTCAGCGACCCCTAAAGAATACTTTATTAAACCATCTCAAGTAAGTGTCTTCTACATCCCAAAAAGGAGTCACAGGGTGACGTTGTCAGTGCACACCAGTTAGGGACATTTACTTTGCAGAGTACAGTAAACTTAAATTTCAGATTTGAATGTCCAAATCTTATATTTTATAAGTGAGGAATGGAGGAGCAATAAGAGAAAAGTATAGTCAGTTTGTTAGTGATAGAGACAGAATTAGAGCCAGGTTGTCATGATTCCAAATTCAGTGCTTTTTTATCATGTCGTCCCTTACCATAAAACTCTAGGAGATCTGAAATGTCACTATAAATGCATATTCTTGCTCAAGAGCAATTTCCCTAGAGTTTAGAATGTGTCAGCATTTTGATTACTCCCTAAAATATACTGCTTACTATATACTATATTCAGAGACTATTTATGCATGTTAATATGTAACATCCGTAGCAGAAACTTTTGATTTATAGTATGTCCATATCTGATCTAGTCGATCAGAATTTAATGGTACAATGTGTTTTTTTTTTCCAGAAGTCCATTGCCTTAGCTTCTTAGAACAGGAATCCATTGAAAGGGAATTAATCTGAAAATACAGGAACATAATTAGGTACCTCTGGGAAATGTAAACTTACTGTATTTGGAATTCCTATGCTATTCATGAATTCATTTATAATCATTAAAGAAGATACAGGAAGTAAAACCAAGACATAATAAAAGTAAGCTTTTTTCCTATAGATTCCAGTCAAAGCAGGTTTCCTGTGAAAAGCAATTCATCTTTTGAGATTACATTCTTGGGGGAATCTGGTTTCCTTCTTCTGAAGAAAAAATGTGAGACAAGTATAGTCATGACCTGTGAGAGTAAAAGCGGGGAGGGACCAGGGATCGGATAAAAGGAGGGGGATGTACATAAGAAATTGTTTCATCGTTTTTGTATGTTTTCTAATCATGTGTTAGGTATTTTTATGAGTCAGACCTGAAGTAGTTGTCTTCACCTTTCACATCACAGGGGTTTGGGTTTTTCTCTTTTTTATTACCTCCTACTATATTTGGTATTGTATGTGATCTCAAAGCAGAAGAACAAAGATTCCTATCATAGAGGAACTTATAGTAAAGTTAAGGCAACATGATAAATGCGTACACACACAAAATTCTTTCAAATGGCCAAAATCTACATACATGATGAGGAACAGATTTTCATGGAAACGAGTATCCTTTAGCTGAATCTAAGAAGATAGAGAAAAGGTAGGAAGTACAACTCTCCTCTACCCCACCCCCACCCCAGTAAAAGCTGAAAAGGGCTGGGCAGGGAAAGCCTGCTTGTTTTCATGTAGTGGATTCTGGGGAGCCGGCTGCTGCTGATGGAGTGGAATGTGACTTGAAAAGGGGTTGGAGTGGGGGAGGGCAGTCATCTACCTACAGAGATGCTTCATTTATCTGTTTAGCATGTTAGGTTCTTCTCAAAAGATTTTGTTTGAAGAAAGGGTTCCACAGGTGATTTTTTTAAAAATTTGAGGACTGTTCTCTGTGCTATGCATTTCAGTAGACTGTGCTTGAATCACTGGGTCACAGCAAAGTTACTACTTGCAAAATCGATCACAATGAGGTGGTTCTAATTGTTAGAATGGTCTTCCTTTCATTGAGCTGAAATCTGCCTCCTGGAAACTCTCACCCAGAGCTACCGAAAATTAATCTGCTGATTCTTTAACATGACAGTGTTCAATTCAAATAATCTGACACGTGCTCCTCGATTTTCTCTTTTCCAAAATAAACATCCTTCAATGGAATGTATTCAAGCATCACTTTCCTTGTGCAGTCTCTTTTCTAACTTGGTTCCCTTTCCTGTTACCATCTTGATTGCGCATGAGAAGATGTTGCCCCAGTAATCTGTCAGCTTTACATAGATAGGGTGATTGAAAAGAAGCTAGAGCTAGAGGTTTCTCCTACAAGGCTGTTTTAGGTAATTTAGATGTAATGGGAAGAAGATATGTTCAGTGGTACTGGACAAGAGAGACTGGATTTCAAGAATCCATTGAATTTGGACATGAAACAAAAGTTTTCAACCTCAGGTATTGAAGGTATTCATTTATTTAACAAATATTTATTAAATGCATAATACTTTACTAGGTTCTGGAATACAATATTGAGCAAAAGAGATTTGATGCCTTGCATCATAGACCTTATTAGAGTCTAGTGGGAAGGACAAGTAAATGTAAAATTACAACCTGATCAGTGCTATGAAAGAGAGTTACATGGTGCTGTGAGAGCCAATGTAGGGAGACCAACCAGGTCAGGAGAGGACTCCAGGGAGAACTGAGGCTTGACTGCTCTCTGAAGGATGAGCACGAGTTAACTGTGTGAAGAGTCTTTGGGCAAAGGGGAAAGCAATGCAAAAAGACAGAGCCCAGTGGGAGAGAGCACAGTGAACACGAGAGATGGGGACAAGGCCACAGTAGCTTGACTGGAGGAAGTGAGAAACAGGGATAGGGTAGGGAGAAGCCAGACCAACTCAGGATCCTAACGGCATTTTAAAGAGTTTTGTCTTAGTGTTTGTCCTACGAACAAGAAGAATCTATTACATGTTTTATTTAGAGAGAAGGGTTAAATGGTCTAATTTATGCTTCAGAAAACTATCACAGAAGCGCCCAGAGGAGAGTTGGACATGGTGGATCAGACAGGAAGCCCCTGCCGAAGCCCAAGAGAAATGGTTATAGTGGGTGATGGGGGCTGAGATACAGTTGAAGATACGTAGTAGTATTGCAGTATTTGGTGATTGATCGTATTTTGGGAATGAACCACTATTTACTGGGACAAATAACAAGGGAAAACGATCAATTTTTAAGAAAAAAATCAGGTTCAGATTTATACATGTTGCGTTTGAGTCCTTTAAGAGAAGCAAATGAAACAATATACAGACTTGGAATTCAGATGAAAAATTTGGGTTGCATTTGTAAATTTGTGAGTCATCTATATATTGGTCATAATTGAAGCCAAGGGCATGGGTGAAATATAGTTGAGTTTTCTGAATAGAGGTGTCTCTGGATTGAAATAGGCTTATATAGACACTATACCTGCCATTCCCACTTTCTTTTCCTTGGGAGTAATATTTTTGTGTTTTCTGTGCATGCATCTATGTATTCTTCTTTTTTGTAAGCTTCATATAAACCCCCTTCTCTTTAAAGTCTTTAAGGATAAATGTTATGGTTTTAATGATCTAATAATAGTAACTGTCACTGAGCTTTTATTATGCATCAAACTTGTGCTAAACTTTCTAATATATTATATCATTGAATCTGCATGACATCTCTGTGTGAAGTGCTGTGTTTACCTTCATAGACACTGAGGTTACTTGCTCAATGAGGCACAGCTAAGATGTGACTCGTCATTCCAAAACAGATCTGTCTTCAAAACGCTGGTTATGTTTGCCACATGCGCTTCTTGTGTCAGTATTTACAGACTAGCATCTAAAACCATCTCCTGCAAAGCAAAACTAGTAGTGGAAATGGATTTATTTACCAAGCACTACTTTTGAGCTCTTCAGATTTATACCATCAAGCCTCCTGTAAGCCCTCAAGTAAGAGTAACTAATTCACTCTTTGTATCTACCTAATGAAGCCTAGACTTAGCTGCTGCTTCTAAACCTAATTTCAACATCTACTTTTTTTTTTCTCTGCTGGTTGCAAAACCCTGTCTTAATTGGCTGACCCCAAGCCCATCTTAGTTTATTTCCATATCACCATGTACCCACGAATGGCTTCAAACCATTTTGACCCATTTTGCTCTGATCCCCTTCTTTCTCTTTTCCACATTTGACTCACATGCTGTGCTCCTTTGTAAATACTTTACTTTTTGGTACTCTTTATATTGGGTTCTCATTTAGGTCTCCTACTTGATTCCTTTCCTGGACATCTTTGGACCTAATGCCAATAGCTGCTTGTACACTCACTGTGTTCTGCTTCTCCCAGTGGCGGTAACTGACTTAGTCATGGTGAAATCTTCAGATCCACTTTGGTTGCCCAGCTGCTTTTTCCCTCATTGATGAAAACATGTGGTCTGTGTTTAAACACAACTGCAACAAAAACAGAACGGTAGGGTAGGAGATTTTTTAGAAATGCCTTGTTCTTAGCAAAATTCTTACATAAATAGTTAAGATGCTTATAGATATATTGAGACTGTTAGTTCACATTATATATAACTCTACAAATGTGTTCTAGAAGAATAGAGAGAACCTAGAACAAGATCAAAGTGACCATGCTATGCTATCTTTTAAGTGAAAAAAGTTGGGCATGGGGCTTCCTGATATCATTGTAGAAATGTATTTCTTCAATTTAATAATAAGACTGAAATAAGATAGTCAGAAATGATTAACCCTATCTATAGTTGGGGGTTATTGTTAGGCTGTTTGAGATAACCTGAAACATTTGAGGCACTTAGAAGATGAACGGAGGCATTTGACATTTTATGCTGGGAAGACTATAGGACCGGAGTCAGACATGGAATCTAGTCCCACATTTTCCACTGACTAGCTACATGGCCAAGTCAAGTGACAACCTCCTCTCTGGCCCTTAATTTCCTTATCCTTTGGGAGAGGTATACTCAACATTCTACAGTTTCACAACTTTGGGACATATAAGCATTTTAAAGAGTGTGATGTCAAGCTCTGTATTGTATTTAGTTTCTCCTATAAACTGAAAGCTTAGTTTTCTTTTCTTACAACTATTTAATGAAAGCACTGCTTAGCCTCAGATTCAGTTCAACAGACATTCATTTAGGCTTCCTAAGTGTGTAGGACTTTCTACTTTGAGATAGAGAAAATAAAAATATAAATAAGACAGAATTTTTACTTCTAGGGCCTCAATGTTTAATCATGGAAACTGACAAATTACATAAAAAATGTAGAAGGTATATGTACTGTGATAGATAAACAAGGGGCTTTCTGACTAATTCTAATTAAATTTCATAGAGATGGTAGCATTTGACCTGAAAATTAAGAGTGGAAAGATCATGGGGGCAGGAGGTTACAGAGGAGACAGTTTGAGCAAAGGTGAGAAATTGTAGGATGCATTTCCTAAAATATATTTCAAAAGATATCAATAAGTTTTTTTGTTGGAGAAAAAAGATACCAGTCAAGTAATACTAAACGAGATTATTAATGTGCAGTAATTATTGCTTATTATTATTATTTTGTTATTAAACAAATTTGCAAATCATTGAGCTCAGTGAATTTTTATGTAAGTATTTTACTGCTATACTGCTCAGAACCTTAGTATTCTAAAGTTTATTGTCAAATGCCAAGAGGAACATATAGTACTTAGCACTTAGGAATCTGACATGTTCAAGGAGCCCATTTTCATGGAACACTATATCCAAAGAATATGCTTTTGAGAAATTGCACAAGAAGATCATAGGTATCAGTAGAGTAGAGTGAATGTAAAGAGATCATCTGGTATTAATTGAACCAAAGTTGGAAAATAAGAGTTTAAGGAAGAAAGAAATTGGAGAGGGTATACTCGTGTACACACATGGAAGCCATTTTCTGTGTCAGCCAGTAGGTGTCAGTGTATGTCAAGTACAGCTTGGTTACATCCAGAAAGGAAGTAGATTAAAGGAGGGCAGTCATGTTGATAATTTCTGAGAATGCCTGTACATCGAAGGAAAGGAATTCAAAAGAAAATTTATATTTATTTACAATTTTATCGCTTCTTGGCCTTTTGGCTAAGATCAAGTGTATTTACAATTTTAAAGTTAATATGTTTTAAACGCCTTAAGTAATGAATTGTATTTTGCTGACACACTTTCATTAGAATCTTTTCCAATTGTACACACAGATAAGGTGGAAGGTTTATTTATTTATTTGTTCATGCATTCAACTAACAGACGGTGTATTGGTGGTAAGTATACAATAGTGAATAAAAAATACAAAAACCTTGCTCTTACAAAACATACAGTCTATGGTTGGCACTAATCTATATCTAGTATTATGTATTTTGAAGAGCGTCACAACTTACCTGGTGACTACATGAAAAATACCCAAAAGGCAAAGTTAGTTCTTAGTAAAGGCCTCAAATAGAAGCCATTTCGGGAATGGTTTATACTACAAAATGTTCAACAGTGTCACTACGCACACTAGCCTCTCACGTTGGACTCTGTCTGGTGTGCTTGGTTCTCCGGTCTGCAGTTAGAATTAAGCTGGCCTGTGAGGAAGTACAACTGCTGGATCTGTTATGCAAGTACAGCCAAGTGTTCCTCACCAGAGTGCCCCGGTCTCAGATAGGAGGAGAAAAGGTGGAGATGTAACCAACTGTCCCGAAGTTATCATACTGCTTCCAGCTTACACTTCCATTAGGAAATTCAGTTTCTCCTACTTCATCCTCCCTTCCCAAAAGAATGCAGAGGTTTTTACAGAGACAGACTAACTGTAGATCCCATTTCTTTATTTACCTTGAAGACGTGACCTATGAATGTTGGAGGGCTTTTTTGACATCTTAGAATATTTATATACACTCTGTGCATGTTTGCTCTGAAAGCTACTAAAATAAAAGAAAATGTAATTAAAAATTTTTGACTTACAACTGTTTTTATACATGAAGATCTTAATTTTGTATTGGTGCACTTGGGACTTTTGCAGGTGACACTAATTAATGCTAATGTGACTTGTACATCTAATTTTCTGCAACCCTATTGATTATACCTAGCAGCTTTATCTCCTGAGGCTGTGTACTTGGCACATTTATAGGTAATCAGAGCCTTGGTGAAAAACCTTGACAGAAAATTCCAAAAGTTAGAATTTTGGATATGTTCAGGGGAAGAGAGTTGGGTTTTTTGTTGTTGTTGTTTGGTTGGTTGGTTGGTTTGCTAGTCTGGAAGGTAAATCTTAATTGGTTATGGATTGCTATGCTTTTACTCATTTATTTTTTTATTTTTAAAAGTGATAAATCTTTCTTACCCATAAAACTTATGCTTTTTACCTTCTTATATAAGATCGTTCTTAGCCAAAATTCTTTTGGAAAGAAGATTTACTTATAAGCTGTGAGAACATAGCTCAGGAATCGTCATCCATTCTTCATTTTGTAGTTTAATTCATTTGTGAAAATTCAGTAACTAAAGATTCTATTTAGATACTTCTAAAAATGATTTGCTGCCAAATTCACAGGATTATTATGAAAAGTTACTTGATCTTGGCCTAACTCGGTGTATTAATGAGTCAGTGCCAGGTAGTTATTTACTAAACATGGTGCTAGGAACAGTGAGGTATTGCAGGCCACTTAGATATAATCCTACCTTCTTGGTATCATTGGGTTTTTGAAGGTGTGTGATCATTTTAAAGTATGTCCACAAACTCTTTATTCTTCCTCCCTTTAAAAGGTAGAACTTAATTCCCCTGTCCCTCGCGTGTGGGCTAGACTTAATAAATAGAACAAAGTGGATGTGACAGAGTGTGAATTCTGTCAGTGGGTCATAAAAGACACAGTGGACTCTTCCTTGCTCTGTGTCAGATCACTGGCTGCCAGCATGAGGACACTGCGGCCCCAGCCGCAGTGACTGTAGCCCTGCTGACAACTTTAGTGCAACATAATGAGAAACTCGCAACCAAAACCAACCCAGATAAGTTTCCAGATTCCTGTCCCACAGAAACTGTGAGATGCTTGTTACTTTAAGCTGCCAAATTTTGGGGTAGTTTCTTAGGCAACAGTAGGTAACCAACTCAAGAGATAAGACAGACACAAGCAAACCTGAAGCCCTTGGACATACTGCCCTCACCTCCAGCAAATTTCAGGGCGTCTGTGAACTCCATGTAATTGGATAGAAAAGTATGTGTATATGTATGTGCATTTTTATTAGTATTTAAAGCTTTCATCAGTTTCTAAAAGTTTTTATTCTCTGAGAGGCTACAAATCTGTGTCTCATTCAGAGGAAATAGAGCAGTGGGGTCCAGAGAAGTAGATAGAAAGGTTTCATGGTGGGAAATACCTCATATTTATAAACAATTGATGTGTATTTGCTGATGATGAATTGAATCAAGCCTTAAAAAGGGAAATGGACTTATAGTCCTGTGGGACAGTTTTTTTTCAAAGTATGTTTGGTTGGGTTATATCAGGGGTGGACAAACTATAGCCAGAGGGACAAATCCAGGACCCCACCACCACCACCACTTTTTTGCTTTTGTAAATAAAATTTTATTGAAACACGGTTTTGCCCATTTGTATACATATTGTCTATGGCTACTTTAGCCGTACCACAGCAAAGTTGAATGGTTGTGACAAATGTCCAAAGGCCTAAAATATTTACTATCTGTCCCTTTTTGAAAAAGTTTTGCTAACCTTTACTTTTAAGTACCAAGATGAGATTGGCATTCTTGTGGCATAAAAGCACTAGCAGAAATGTGTCTTTCTAACTAATGAGTAAAGGTACTACATGTCATGTAGCAGGCTGTCCCACAGGTAAGTAGTACATTAACATTTACTCTCCATGCCCCATAGGAGTAATTGCTGTCCTTGTCTAAGGAAGAAGTGGCTATCTGGACAGCCTCCTGAAGAAATGAGATTTGTAGAGCAGAGGGTAGGGGTTAATGATGATGAATCAGAGGTGAACACCCCAGGGGCCTTGGACGGCTACCAGCAGCTTTTCAGCTCTAAGAGGCATAAGTAGGGGAAGCCTGCTATAAATTTTTTACTATAAAGGAACTCTTCCTTCCTCTGGATTTATTTCAATGACTTGACATTTTTTCTGTTTTACCCAAAGAATCTTATAAACTTTATCTATAAATGATACATAAGTTGTTTTGAAATAAGATGCATGAGGGCTTGATTCTAGTCCATTTTCTTTCTGATTCCATTTTGTATAGGGTTGTGAACTCGCCTGTCACTAAGATTGATTCTTCTAAGTAAAGTGACAGTCACTTTAGTATTGGACTTAATTCCAAGATTTCAGGTCTGATTCTGTTCTCTTGCAGTTAATCTCCTGGCAACAGCTGGTTTTGCTTTGTAATTTTGGTTCCAGTGTGCTCAATGTTTATCCTTTAATACCTGAGACATTTCTCAGACTTTAATATCTAGTTTAGAAAAAGTCTAGAATGGAAATGGCACATACTTGATTGTGTCAGTGTTTTTTTTACAGTCTTTCTTCTAATTCTGCTGATTTTGACTGCCCAGCTGCTCTATTTCAAGATTAATATTCGATATACACTCATACAGACCTCATGTGAACAATGGTCAGTGTCTTCAGAAGGGAAGAGCAATTACCTAATTCATGTACCTCTGTTCAAAGCTTGTTTGATTTCTGTCTATATTGCTGTTATGTCAGTGGAAGACTATTTTGTTTTTCTTCTCACATCTTATAATTGCATAGGGGGCCCATATCTCAGAGTACTTTAGCTAATTTCCTAAGAGTTCTGACCAAGCTTATAATCTAATCAATTACCTTTTGATAGGGACTGTTTTGAATAAACAAAATAGTTAGAGAATAATGTAATGAACATCCATTTTCTTACTCCTCAGTTTTCTATAAACCTTATCATATTGCCCTATTTGTTTAGATAGATATTTTTTTTTTAAAAAATAAGACTTTAATACAGTTGATGCTGCCTCTGAATCCACCTTCTTTTATTCTTCCCCAGAGGAAATGTGGTATCTGAAATTTGATGTTTATCATTGCAATGCATACTTTTATAAATGAAAAGATTATATACTATTGACTACCATGCATATGTTTACTAAATATGAGTACTTTTATACTTTTACTAAATATAAATATTAAAAATATATGCTGTTAGTTTTTGTGTTTTTAAATGCCACATAAATGGTATCATGTTGTATACTATCTTCATGTATACTTCATGTATACTATCTTCATGTTGTATACTATCTTCCAACATGCATTTTTTTAACTTAACATTGTGCTTTGAAGACTTTTCCAAGTTTATACTTATAGTTTATTCATGTTAATTACTATAAAATATTCTTTTGTTGGAATACACCACGACTTATATATCTATTATCCTTTCAGTGGACATTTAAGTTGTTTTCAACTTTTTCCATTATAAATCATGCAGCAATGCACATTCCCATTTATTTCTCTTTTTTAATGTCTGAGCTTATCTCTTTTTTACACTAAGAAGAGGAATGATTGGATCTTAAAGTACATCTTCAATGTTATTAAGTAATTCCAAATAGCTGTCCAAAGTAGCTATATAGTTTTACACCCATTCCAGCATTATAAACATTTCCATTGCTTCACATCATGGTCAACACTTTTAATTTTTCCAATGTGTTATTTTGTTATAAATAGTATTTTTCTAATTGCTAGTGTGATTGAGCCTTGGCCTTAATTTATTTTAAAACTTGAGAATTTTTTACTCTTTAGCATTGTGTTAGAGATATTAGCCAATGCAATGAGTGAAGGAAAAACAATTATAGGCATAATAATTAGAAAGGAAGAAATAGAACTATTTGAGGGTGATATGATTATATATGAGGAAAATCCAGACAAATCCATGAAAGAAACACTACAAACAACAATATACTTGATTAAATTATCAATTTATATGAAGACTTTTTTAAATATGCAATCAAAAATCACTTAGAATATATTATGGACGGGAATATCCCATTTACAATCCTAGGAGAAAGAGAAGGAGGAGAAGAAGAAGAGAAAATATATAAATTTAACAAGCACTATTCAAAACTTGTATGAGGAAAACTATAAAACAACCTTGAAAGAGACTATGGAAGTTGTCTTAAACAAATAAAAATATATACCGTATTTTTGGATAAGAAGGCTAAATATCTTAAAAATTTCAGATATCCCTAAATTAATGAATAAATGCAATAAAATAAAACTCAGTAAAAATACTATCAGAATTTATTTTGTTTTCAGCTAGACAAGTTGATTATAAAGTCCATTTGGAAACAAACCAAAGTGGTAGGAATATCCTGAAAAATAAAAGAAGTCATGGGAAAGACTAGCCTTAAAAGATACTACAGTATATTATTAGACCACTATATTTAAAATAGTATGGTACTATGGTACTGACCCTTGAATAGACAGACCATTGATACACAATAGAAATAGACATGATCTCATATGAATGTAGAATACAAAATATTATAAAAGGTGGCTTCTCAAATCTATGAGGAAATGTAGATTTATAACAGTGTTGGGATAATGGGATAGATATAAGGAAAAGATACAATTTTAATCTTCACATCATGTACTAGGATATATGTCAAATGGATCAGAGGTCTTAAAAAAGGAAACCACCTAAGTACAAAAGGAAAATATAGGTTAATTCTTCCATCATCTTGGTTTCATGATTCAAAATGTAGAGAAGTAATAAGGAGAGTGATTAATATAATTACATAAAAATGAGAATAAAAACAAAGTAAAAAAGAACAACTATGGAAAAAACACTTTGTAAATTAAACCACAGATAAAGACTAATAACCTTTATGAATGAAAATCTACAAAGAGGAGAAAAGGCTAACAATCCTATAGAAAAATGGGTTAAAGATATTTCATAGGAAAAGAAATATAAAGAACTCTTAAATGTATAAAAAGATGTTCAATCTCACTCCTAGTAAAATAAATGCAAAATAAAACTCTCCCGAATTTTATTAGATTGGCAAAAGTTTGATAACATAGTCTACTGATGAAACTGTTGGGAAATGGGAAATTTCACACATTCCTGGGAATACAAAACAGTACAATCTTTATGGAAAGGAATGTGGCAAAATTACGAAGTCCATTTACTGTTTGATGGAGCAGTCCCAAATCTAGAAATTTATTCCAGAGACACATTGTCCAATAGTTAAAGGACAAATGCGTAAGACTATTCAATTTAGTATGATTTGAACTGTTAGCAACAATTAATTAATTAATTAATGAGTGAATGAATGAATCAAGCAAATCCAAATGCCGGTCAATAGGGGACTGAATAAATTATGATACATTTTTGCAATTAACCATACAATTCTAAAAAGTAATGACAAATATTATTATATTACGGAAGTGAAGAAGGTATGTGAAGAAAATGTGAGGAAAATTTTTGGTGAACAAAGTACATTACGATGAAGAAAAGTGTATGTGGTATGCTACATTTATTGAAGAATGATTGGAATGTGACTATATTTGCTTGTATTTAAAAAAATCAAATGATAAACAATTAAATTTAAATAGCACATAAAAAGAGGAAGAGAGTGAATAGAACAAGAATTAGAAGTTAGACTTTTAAAAATTTATCTGATTTCATTGATTTGTTTTTGGAGGAAGTACATATTTTACATAATTGTAAAATAAAATACAATTTTAAAACACCATCCCTAAAAATCCAAAGGAAACTTTAAAATCAGATTCTACGTGCATATACACATATTTGATAACATAAACATATAAAGAGGAAGTGCTCCAAGAGACTATAAAACACCGTAATTAGACAGTATATCTTTCTTGGGATATATCCTAATGACAAAAGAAACCACAAAACTACCTGAAAACCTTTTTAAAGTCATATTCTTGGTGATAGTGTGGTATTAACATACTGAGACTATTGTATATGCGTTTTCGGAAAAGTCGAATGAGTTAATTATGTTGGTGTCATGAACTGGGATTTTTGGCACAGGAAATAGAAGATGTAGACGCAAGGTTGATGAGGCTAAGTAAAATTGTGTAGCCCTGAATTTGAAATAGAATATTAAAATGAATACATGATTTATTTTAATCTTAAAAATAATACGTTTCAGCTATGTTCACTGGAAAGGCCTGGAAACATTGACTAACTCAGTGGCAATGCATCCCTAGAACCCAGGTTGTCTGGTCTCTAACTACCATTTCCCAATAAAAGCAACCAGGACTCCATCCAGAAGTGGGCGATTCCAGGTATGCTCAGGCAGTGTACAAGAAGAACTTGTAATGTGGGGTTCTAACAGAAAAGAAGTTATCAAGTATTATCAAGGTCATGTAAGTGACTCAGGAGACAACTTAAATGGGCTCCACTCACTGAAGACGGGTCAATTTGTGTATCAATAAAGATAATAACTTAATAATAAACCAACAACTATTATATCCATGAGTTCATAATGATACCAAAAAATTTTGTAAATCCAGTTTTATTGGTTATTACCTTTGGACGATGCTAGCTAAAACCACCTCATTGCTTTGGAAACTGGAAGATAAAGGGGGAGGGGAGAATCTAGCATTTATCCTGCCTTTCCTCTCTGAACTGTACCTCAAAGTAACCAAAGAAGTGATATGGGGAAGTTTCTTTTTATAGAGGATTGCAGGCGATAAATGAAAAAGAAATCATAGGATTGGGATATCACCATATCCTGACCTCTATGAAATACTGGAATTTGGAAATGATCATCTATAGATACTAACATCACAAAAAGAGAGACAGGGGGGAGGTTGATTATATAATACGCCTCCTGATAGAAGTATGTAACCATATCTATGAAGTAATCTTTCCCAAAGCATCAAACCTGGTCAAGTCTCTAGATGCATCTATCAGTTTACAGGAAATTTAGGAGACAGGAACACACATGTTAAATTATACCATTAGACTGCAATCAGCAAAATCCAGACTGGGAAACGCTACAAGACAAACAACTTGGTTTCTTCTACAAAAAACTAGCACGGGGAAAAAAAAGATAGAGGGAAGGAGAACCTATAGACTAAAAGAAACAGATAACTTATCAATCAATTTTAATGTATGGACCTTATGTGGGTCTCAATTAAAAGCAAACAATTTTAAAATAGGTGAGGATATATGACTATTTGATGAAATTGAAGTTATTGTTACTTTTTTAAGGTATTATTATGGATATGAATTTTTAAATGAATCCCTGTCTTTAGAGTACATATTGAAGTATTTACAGATGCATGGCCGTATTTGTGGAATTTGCTTTAAAAACTCCAGCGATTGAGGATATTTGGTGGGGAATGTAGCTGAAGCAAGATTATCCATGCATTGATAATGTTGAAGCTCACTGATTGAGATGTTGGGTGTTCATTACTCTCTATTTTTGAATAGCTTTCATATTTTTGATAAAACATTTTATCATTTAGATCTAATGATTTTCATTGAGAAACAGAGGCAGTTTATTATAGGTTTCAGTTTATGTGTTTATCAATTAATCCTTCTAGAAAACAATCATGAAATGAAGTCCTGGCCTTAATGTGGTGTTCTTGCAGCAGCACTTGGTAAGGTGTACTTGAATTAAAATCAACTCTCCATTCTTCAACTAGATCTAGATAGAATGTACACTACCACTTTATTCCCCTTGAAAAATGAAAATAAAACAATCATTTAAAAATATTCTGTTATGCCTTAGAAAACCATTAATAGGTCTTAACAAAGGGGAAAAAAAAGAAAAAAAGGCTTTTCTCAGCTTATAAATGGATGTATTCCAAAAGTTTTTTTCTAAGGCAGTTCCTTAGAATTAGATGGCTGTTTCTTCTCATAGAATTATGTTATAAATGTCAATAGGTTTCCAGGCCAGTCCACAAAAATCTGTTAATCCATAACATGATATATATGATCTACAAAGCTGACAAAGAGTACTAAGGGTTCAATACGGCAAAAATTAATCCTTTTTCTAGGTAAATGCCTTCTTCATTGATTGCAGAATTCCAAAAGATTAATGACTTTCCTACTTCCTTATAGGAGTTAGTCTCATCCTCCTGAATCATTTAGATGCCACATGATAATGCTCTGCATTCTGAAAGCAAAGAACAGTAACATTCACATCACCTGTGGCTTGGACTTCTCCCATTCATAAATTAAATACTTGAAAGAGCAGAGATTATCTGCATAATAATGATCTTAGTAATAAACACCTTCCTCTTATGCTTTTTTTTCATACATAATCTCATTTGATAGTCACAGGAAACCTTTGAGGCTTAAAGGGCAAATATTACCCCCATTTTACAGCTGAGAAGACTGAAGTTCAAAAGGGTAATGAAAAACACTTGGGAGTCAGAGGAACTGGATCTGAGTCCTGGTTCTGTGAGTCCGTGTCTTAAGCTCTTGAACTTAAGTTTGTTTCTCTATAAAATGGGCATAATGAAACCCCATTTTACAATGTCATTATGAAGACTAAATGAACTGATACATGTGAAAGATAACGTATAAGATACTATGTAAATTTTCATTCTGCACTGATGATGGAGATCGTGGTAGGGCTATTTAAATACACACATTGCAAAACTAGAATGGTAGGAAGACTCATCCATATGATATGAGGAAATGGCATTGGCAT
This sequence comes from Rhinolophus hipposideros, assembly GCF_964194185.1. Taxonomy (NCBI): domain Eukaryota; kingdom Metazoa; phylum Chordata; class Mammalia; order Chiroptera; family Rhinolophidae; genus Rhinolophus; species Rhinolophus hipposideros. Next base: position 67,171,887 of record NC_138049.1, read on the forward strand.
GTTTAGTAAATGGGGAATGTTTAGCCTAGAGAAAAATCCCAAGAAAGGTATTAGATGATGTCAGATATTTTCTAAAAGACTCGGGTTCTGAAGAGTAGATTTCATTCAATTTAAAGAATTTTGCTGTGAGTCTCCTTGTTACTGGAGTTTTTCAAGCAAAGATGATACCGCCACATGTTAGGAATATTGCAGAGGCTTCATCCCTCTCACATCATTTTGTGCTCTGAGGTTCTATTGAAATCTAACAAATTTTCAGTCAGTTAAAGATTCCTGGTCACTGATTTTAAGGTCTGAGAAGCACTAATGATAAGTCCCATAACTGGATAAAAGTGATCTAAAAGCTGACTTTTTTTAAAAAAAAATTCATTTAGCAAACATTTATTAAGCAAGATAATATTCTAGGTACCAAGGCATTTTTTAAAAGCCATCTCTAGTGTTTTGCTGCGTGAACATAGAAGATTCTATTGTTTTCAGTCATTCTTTCACCTTTTAAATGCACTGGATCAGTCTTGATCTTAGCAGGTCTAGTAAGGGAAGTGATAAACTGTTAACATTGCCCACTACTATGTTCTTATTATTCCAACTAATTTAGTTTCCAATTTTATTGGAATTTTTCTGCATAAAATTTAATTCTCCGGGGTAGACTCAAAATATGTTGAAATGACCTACAAAAAGAAAGGGAAAATAGATCACCTAATACAAAATATGTTTTTGCATCCTAGGCTCTTGAGGATAAAATATCGTTAGATGAGTAATGTATCAGAATCTTAATGCTATTTAAATATACGGATGAGTGCATTGTGTGTGTTTTGTGTATTTAAAGTTGAGATATTTGTTGGAACAGTATCTTTCATTTGGTGTACTTCATGGTGATTTATCATAATAGACTGCTTTAAATCATCTGAAATAGCAAGACATCTGAATTTCAACAATAACTTCCCCAAGGCTAGAAAAGTCAGCGGGAGCTCAAACTGCTAGGTAGACATTTTTTTTTTTCCCCCGAAACTCATATGCAAGTGTAAAACTTTTATGAGGCTGCTTTAACGAGACCCTTTGGGATTTAGGGTTATTTATCTAAACTCTTATTAAATGTGAAAACTTTTCTGTTTAACCCTGTAAAGCAAAACTGATTCTAACAGTACTGTAAGCTGGAAGAATGAATATTGTTCTGCAGACTGACTCAAAAATAAAGTTTAGAGACTTTGGGTCTAGTGTCTTCAGCATGGACATCATGATAATGGAATAGTGACAGCAAAGTCAGTATTTCCAAGTCTTCTTTAATTAAAAAACAACAACAACAACTTAGCTCTACAATGCTGGTGATTGAGGGTTTGGCATGGCTTATTAAAGTGACTTCCGGTTGTGTAGCACTGTTTCCCAGCATACTCCAGCATCTCTATTGGAATCAAGTTGTCCTAGGACTCTGTTGCTTGGTACAAGGTCTGTCAGCACCTTTATTTATGACAGCTGCACTTGTTAAAGTGTATCTGGTTTCCACCCTCCTTCACTGAGAAGTGGGGCATGGGAGAGAGGTTATTTCTAAGATTAATGTGCCAGAATCACTCTGTACATAACCCAGGGGAAGAGCTGGAGTTGCTGCAGGAAAAATTTTGTAATCTTGAAACGTGTTCAGTTTCTTTGTTAGGTATGTTCTCGTTTGATGAGTCTGAGTTCTGCAGTAAATCTATTCTTAGACAGACCCTGCGAGCTAGGATTTTAAATTATCTGTAATGCAGTACAATTTTAGGGAGTAAGGACATTATGAGGGGAGAAAGGAAATGTTACAAAATCAGGGTCAAAATCTTCTACAGACTGTTAAAAGCTTTTCAGAGTCAATTTAGCTTTGGAGTGTCCAGTCCAGTTGGCAAAAATTTTAAGATGAAAAGGTGGGTGGATAAACGGATGAATGCTTGAACAGAAAGGTTGGGTAGAGAGATGAACAGATAGATAAAACTACTTAATTGTTATCAGTAATGTGATTGTTGGTAAATAAGTTTCTATGCTACAGAGTGACAAAAAAGTGGATAAACAGACGTATGAATAAGATCATGGTAAATGCAGAATTTTGAAGACATTTATAAAGTGATCAAAAAGGAAAACTGTTAGCCAGAGAGTACTTTTGGATTTTTTTGAAGGGTCTTAACTTCAACAGTTAACCTTAACAGTAATAATGTAAGTCATTGGAAATAATACATCGCTTAGTGGAGTCTGGGGACTTCTGAGATACCATCTCTGTTTCACAGGAAGTAGAAATGCTTCCAAGACAATAGAGAGAGGAATAAGACTGTAAAGTACACAGATGATCTTTCTAAAGAGGGAAGTACAGAAGCACCAGCTGGCAATCAAGGTTTAGAGTGTGAAGGAGACAAAGGGTAAGCGCCAACAGAGACAATGATGGCAGAAACATTGGCTGAAGGACCTAGATAGAGGCAATACAAGTATAACAATTTAAATAGGTCAGGAAATGTCAACATGAACTTAAGTTTAGGAACTTCTAAAAGAATCTCAAAGCAGTTGCAAATGGGAGGAAGACTGCATGTACACTTGGTTTTAACTCTGACTTGAGCAGCTGTTTTAACAGTTGAGTTGCTAGGCACTGTCAGGAATAGAATATTTTAATTTTGGAGAAACCCAACTGTTAAAACAGCTGTTTGGGTTGATTAAACTTAGGCTGGCTCAGCTTAGGTTGCAAGACCTAATGGGATCACAGCACCAGGCAGATTGGCTATTATTATGATTTTATTGGACGTTACAAAAATATGAACCGATGCTAGGTTGAGTGTTAGGTTGGATACTGACTTCCCAAAGAAGTTAGATCCCCTGGTTTGTTTTGGCAAAATGTTAAGGCAAATAACATGGGCTTTTACCTTTTCCCAATTGCATGAAAAATACCTTAAGTAATTTTGCCTTATATTCCGTGGATGCGTGCTTTCATCCTGGCACCTAAAAAAAAAGGGGGAGTTCCTTAGTTTTATTATCAACTTTTAATAGATATTACACCTGCTGAAGTAGCCTCAAGTAGTCATTTACATTATTTATTTTGTATCCTTTGTTATCTAAGAATCTTATTAATAGCAACCACCAAGTTTGTCAATTTGTAGGCAACACATTTTTAATATCTGGAACAACTTGAGTGATACTACTAACAATGCTTAAAATCTTGAACGCCAAATCCACCATCTCAAGTACCTTTTCTCGTGGAAAAGACTACTGACTGGGTCAGTTTCAGGTAAATTAAAAATTTAAAGTATTTGTTAAGATGATTTGATTTCTTGCATAAAAAACAAATTTTACTTGATGTAATGTTAATACATATTTTAAACATTCAAAGATAGGTTGTATTTTACATATTTTCAAAATGAAAATATTTTACTTTTTATATGATCACCAAAATAATCATTAATGTAAACATTTGAAACTATAGGAAAATATAGTGAAAGAGAATAAGCAGAATTCTTGTAATCTCAATATCCACAGAAAAGAGCTATCAACTTTTCGATACCCTTCCTTGCATACATCTCCTTATGTACATATATACAGAGAGATATAGTTAGAAAATTTTACTTTTCACAAATTAATTTTAGCTACATGTGTTCTTTATTTTGCTTTTCCTTTTTAACTTGTCAAAATATTGTGACTATCTTTCCATGTCAAATGTAGATCTACAGTCATTGTCTTAATTTTTATGGGTTTCAGACTTTGAAGCAGTGACTTATTTTTGCTAGTTTCTAAAGCTCAGTGTTGTAAGTAATTAGAATACAGAATTAAAGCAGAATTAGAAAACTTGGCATGTGAATAAAAGCTGAACTGAGGTATCAAAAGTATAATTTTGCTACTTTCACTGAAAAAGTATACTTTTTGTTTTTACTAACGTAAAGCAAGTTTGTATATTTTGAATGTTTGTATTAATAAATTAACAAAAATACTTTGGTTATAAATGAAATGTTTTTGTTATTTTAAAATAAAAAAATCAATAAGCTTTTTATAGTTGGATCAAGAACCATTGTTTTACTTTCTTCTATTTCCTAGGCTAAAAAATGCAAACTTTCCTCATTTTAACATTCATTTAAAAATTTCTTTCTATAGTATGAATTGGCTCAAAGAATGTTGATTATTTTTATATTCACAGTATTATGTATTGCTGTTTTAAAAATGGAACGAGTTAGCTTTTCTAACTCTTCTAACACTCATAAAATTCAGGTGATTAACTACCTTTCTCCAGTTTCTGAGAATAACTTTTAAAATCTTTGTAGAATACTAATTCTTGAATAACACATATTTAACACCTGCCCCCCTCTCCTCTGTTATACACACACATACACTGTACAGGGATGATTACCCACATTTTAAGTGTCTTTTTTTAAAAAAAAAAAACACAAAAAACAGAATACCATTTTTTACTAATTTACACCGGGAAATGCAACCGTCAGATGAGCTGGATGTTACTTGAATATAACCAAAGCATCTTCTAACTGTAACCGCACGAGGGATTAGAATGAAATGATTAAAAACCTACTTAATGAACAGGGAAAGTTGGATATTTAGTTGGAAGCTCTGTAAGCTGACAAGCCCATCTTTCCAACAAAGATGAATGTACCTTCCATTCCAACAAGACAATATATACCTTTCAGGATTCCAGACTATCATATTGGCCAGTAACGGCATTCTCTGATTTAAACAATGCTTGCATAGGCAATTTCACTGTAGTTGTTGTTGTTGTTTTTAATTATACTTACTGGAGTGACTTTGGTTAATAAAATTATACAGTTTTCAAGTGTACAATTCTATAATACGTTATTTGTATATTGCATTGTGTGCTCACCACACATAGTCTAGTCTCCCTCCATCACCATATGTTTGACCCCTTTTACCCTCTTCCTCCTCCCCGAACCTCCTTCCCTCTGGTAACCACCATACTGTTGTCTGTGTCTATGAGTTTTTGTTTATTTGTTTGTCTTGTTTGTTTATTGTTTTCTATTTTATATCCCACATGTGAGTTAAATCATGTTATTCTCAACTTTTTTCTTATTTCACTTAGCATGATATTCTCAAGATCCATCCATGTTGTCTCAAATGGCAGTATTTCATCTTGTGTCATCTCCATTGTATATATACCACATTTTCTTTATCCAGTCATCTGTTAAAGGACACTTTTATTGTTTCCATATCTTGGCCACCGTGAGTAGTGCTGCAGTGAATGTAGGGGTACATATATCTTTATGAATAAATGTTTTCAAAATTTTCACATAGATATCCCAAAGGAATAACACGGATTTAATGCAATCCCCATCAAAATCCCAATGGCATTTTAAAAAAAGAAATAGAACAAAAGGTCATCAGATTTGTATGGAACCACAAAAGACCCTGAATAGTCAAAGCAATCCTGAGAAAAAAGAACAAGGCCAGAGGTATCACATTCCCTCACTTCAAATTATACTACAAAGCAACAGTAACCAAAACAGCATCGTATTGGCAGAAAAACAGACACAGGCCAATGGACAGACTTGAGAACCTAGAAATAAACCCACTTATATACAGGCAAATAATTTTCAACAAAAGAGCCAAAAACATACAATGGAGAAAAGAAAACCTCTTCAATAAGTGGTGTGGGGAAAATTGGAAAGCCACAGCAAAAGAATGAAACTAGACTGCTATTTGTCATTATCACAATAATTAACTCAAAATAGATCAAAGACCTAAATATAAGAGCTGAAACAATAAAATGCGTAGAAGAAAGCATAGGTACTAAACTTATGGACCTTGGTCTTAGAGAGGATTTTATGAATTTAACCTCAAAGGCAAGGGAAGGGAAGTAAAAGCAAAAATAAGTGAATGGGACTACCTCAAACTAAAAAGCTTCTGCACAACAAAAGAGACCATCAACAAAACAAAGAGGCAACCAGCCAAATGGGAGAAGATATTTGCAAAACACAACTCTGGTAAGGGGCTAACATCCGAAATATACAAAAAACTAAGACAACTCAACAACAAAAAAGCAAGCAATCCAATTTAAAAACTGGGCAGAAGACCTGAACAGACACTTCTCCCAAGAAGACATACAAATGACCAACAGACATATGAAAAGGTGCTCAACTTCACTAGCTATTAGGGAACTGCAAATTAAAACCACAATGAAATACCGCCTTACACCTGTTAGAATGGCTCTTATTAACAAGACAAGTATTAACAGGTATTGGGGAGGTTGTAGAGAAAAAGGAACCTTCCCACACTGCTGGTAGGAATGTAAATTGGTATAGTTGCTGTGGAAAACAGTATGGAGGTACAGAGGCTCCTCAAAAAACTAAGAATAGAATTACCATATGATCCAGCAATCCCTCTTCTGGGTATCTACCGGAAAAATTTAAGTGTCTTTTTCATACTTTGGTACCAAATGTTGAGAAGAGTCTCTCCAAAATGAACAGAATGTAGAATACTGAAAGCCAGCTATCGGAAATACCTTATTTCAAGGGTGTAAAGAGAAGCTACATATTTAATAATATGTTTAAAAACTGTGGTATTCTGAGGTTTCAGTGAAATTCCTCTTAGGTTCCAAGAGCTTCCATTTAACAGTATTTGGTTCTGCCTTGGAAAAATTTAGTCAAATACTTCCCTCTTTGAAAGATGATCTTCTAGGAGATGGTTCTTAATCCATAAGATCTTTGAATAAAACTTTGCCAATGTCTATAATCAGATGTCGCTAGGGTCAGCTAACGGGAAAATGATAGATATGAAATCTAGGAGACTGTCAGGCCTGACCTGGTATGTCTTATTGTTTATTTTGTTAAGGTTCCTATGAATGAAATTGTTACAAGGGGATTGAATTTAAGAGGTAGAAATGAATTTTTTCATTTCAAAATTGTTCATTTCAACATAATTTTAAAATTGATTTTCTTACCTTACTTGCAATGAGTGTGGCCAGTTGGGCTTTCACTCTACCAGAGTTAGAGTGACTTGTGCCTTCACAATGTCTGAAGTCTTAAACAGGACATTTTCTAAAATCAAGGACTCTTGCACAGGGAACATGAGTAGGTTACTGATCTTGGCATTTGGATTCGCATCTCTCATGGAGGGACAAAGTTTCTGTCATTAGGATTTGTGTTGTAATAGGTCAGAGAGAATCACTTGTGACTTAAGGTTATGCAGTTTAGTTACTAATACCTTAGATACCAAGACTGGCTGGGCCTTGTTCATCTGAGCTTACACCCTTGCCAACCACCTCTTGTGAAGGAAAGGTGTATGGATTTCCAAGAGAAGGCCATCTGAAAGAGGGCACAGGAAGGTGTATGTAAGAAACGCCAGGGATACCAGAGACTGTGGTAGTCTATAAAGGCAGGGGAGAGAGCTGGATCTGGTGCAAACCACCAGGATACATCTCCTTCTGAAGCCATGGGCTCATAGAGCTTCAGTACATCATATTTCTCTTTTCTGCTGAGACCAAACATGGTTTCCCTGTACATCTCAACACAGTCACTGCCAGTCAGTTTGAATTGAAAAATGAACAAAGCCTATTTGTTATACCAGGCCTAGAAAATAATAAAAGACGAAAAGGTCTTCAACCTTTGCTTTGTACTTATGCATCACAAACACTTTTACATCCACATTGGCAAAGGACTTGAACTGTGAGACACAGTGGGTGGTGTTGACTAACGCACATCTTAGCTGTGGCCCCCTGGTGAGACATAGAATTCTGTGATGCCCAGTGTAAGGTTTACTTATGAGAATGATGTTAGAGTGGATCTAATTTATTATATCTCAACCTTCGTACATTAACTTCCGGTTACTCAGGAAAGTGATTAAGGATGGGAAGTACATTTCTCAGCCTTCTTTTCAACTGACTTCCTCTGGTAATGGAAAGGGGTAAAAACGTGATCCAGGACGCTTTCCTCTTCAAAGACCCTTTGAAAACCCTTCCTAAATGGTTAAACTCATTAATATGCTAACCCAAATATTATGATATATAGTTAGTTTAAAATAGAACTTTTTTTTTTTTCGTTTGTTTGTTTGTTTATTGGGGAAGGGGAACAGGACTTTATTGGGGAACAGTGTGTACTTCCAGGACCCTTCTCCAAGTCAAGTTGTTGTCCTTTCAATCTTAGTTGTGGCGGGCGCAGCTCAGCTCCAGGTCTAGTTGCCAGTTGCTAGTTGCAGGGGACGCAGCCCACCATCCCCTGCGGGACTCAAGGAATTGAACTGGCAACCCTGTGGTTGAGAGCCCAATGGCTCATGTGGGAATCGAACCGGCAGCCTTCGGAGCTAGGACCATGGAGCTCCAACGGCCTGAGCCATTGGGCTGGCCCAAAATAGAACTTTTTAATGTTTTATCAAGAATGGTAAATTAGAAATCAGATTTTAACCTAAAAGTAATCGTTCTTACGCTTTCAAGGTCCATGAACCTTGAAAACATGCTAAGTAGAGGAAGCCAGACAAAAAAGGCCACACAGTGTATGATTCTATTTATATGAAATGAGGACATGAGTGGGCTTGGGGAACTGGGTGGTCTGAGAAACACTCAAAATTATGTGCAGAATTTTCTTTGTGTAAATGAGTGCTGTGTGAGAAAAGAGCCTGTAGTTTTAATCATATTATCATAAAGACCTTTGACCTTCAAATGGTTTAAAAATCACTACTTAAAAGCCTTTTGAAAAATGAATTTGTGTTTTTTGTCCTTTTATAAATATATAGGACTTCTTTCTATCATCAGAGGTTTCTGCCTTCTGCCTGTGATTTTTTTAAAAGAGTTTTTTATTACCAATACAATTTTTTTAAAATTATAAAAGCCTTATGGCTTATGGGATTGTTGTAGTTTCTTAAATTTTCTGGAAATCTTTTATATTGATTTTTTACATTTATGTTTTTAATACATCTTGAATTTAATTTTGAATATGATGCAAGATAGGTTTTTTAGTTTTTTTTGCAAATATACTACGTATATTTGAAATTTTCTGTAACAGAAAGTTTTAGAAAATCTGAAGGAATAGCTTGTCTCTTCAGATGGGTTTCTTTTAGATGAGCATTTCTTTTTTTAAATTTATTTTTTTATTTATTATTAATTAATTAATTTATTTATTTATTTAAATTTATTGGGGTGACAATTGTTAGTGAAATTACATAAATTTCAGGTGTACAATTCTGTATTACATCATCTATAAATCCCATTGCGTGTTCACCACCCAGAGTCAGTTCTCCTTCCATCACCATATATTTGATCCCCCTTACCCTTACCTCCCTCCCCCCACCCTCTTTACCCTCTGGTAACCACTAAACTATTGTCTGTGTCTATGAGTTTTTATTTCTCATTTGTTTGTCTTGTTCTTTTGTTGTTTTTGGTTTATATACCACACATCAATGAAATCATAGGGTTCTCTGCTTTTTCTGTCTGACTTATTTCGCTTAGCATTATACTCTCAAGATCCATCCATGTTTCACAAATGTTCCTATATCATCTTTTCTTACCGCCGAATAGTATTCCATTGTGTATATATACCACAACTTCTTTATCCATTCATCTATCGAAGGACATTTTGGTTGTTTCCATGTCTTGGCCACCGTAAACAAAGCTGCAGTGAACATTGGAGCACACGTGTCTTTATGAATAAATGTTTTCAATTTTTTTGGGTAGATACCCAGGAGAGGGATTGCTGGGTGAAGTGGTAGTTCTATTTGTAATTTATTGAGGAACCTCCACACTGCCTTCCATGGTGGCTGCACCAATCTGCATTCCCACCAACAGTGTATGAGGGTTCCTTTTTCTCCACAGCCTCTCCAACACTTGTTACTATTTGTCTTGTTGATGATAGCCATTCTGACTGGAGTGAGGTGATATCTCATTGTGGTTTTCATTTGCATTTCTCTGATGATTAGTGATGTTGAGCATTTTTTCATATGTCTATTTGCCATTTGTATATCCTCTTTGGAGAAATGTCTCTTAGGTCCTCTGCCCATTTTTCAATTGGGTTGTTTGTTTTTTTGTTGTTGAGCTTCATGAGTTCCTTGTATATTTTGGATATTAGCCCCTTATCGGAGGCACTGTTTGCAAAAATCTTCTCCCATTCAGTTGGTTGCCTGATGAGCATTTCTAATGATATCACTTCTTATGAAGTTTCTAGCAGGCGTGTTTACAATGGTGGGTTTTGGTTCTCTCCTTTAATGAAAGTGTTGTCAGTCTAATTCCTATGTTCTCAACAACTGGTATCTTACTATATAATGCAGGCATTTATAGACGACAAAATCTTTTGTCATTTTTTGGCATGAATTTAATACACTTAATTTTGAGATTGCCTTGTTGGTGTCTTACTTAAAGCAGAACCATTTTATGTTACATGGGGAATATCATGCCTTGACAATCTTATAAGTGGTCTTATGGACAAAGTCTGAAAGCCATAATTTTCAGTAATTCTGTACTAAATTTATTTTCTCAAGAGCCCTTTAATTCAAAGAGAATTGAAAAACAATTTTGATGTTTGTGATTTAAAAACTCAAACTTTCTCTGTAATTTTCAAAGAAAATACTGTAATTTCAAAGAAACACTGTTACTTAATAAACCTTATTTTGAAATTCATAAGCATTAGATGGTATAATATGTACATTTTTCAGGTTCTATTTTTATGAATTAATACTTTTAAAGTATTTTAATATATGGAGTTAATATGGCTTATCATAACAGATATACCAGTATAGTTAGTTGTTTCAGAATTTTCATAAGAATTTTTAAAATTTTGATTCTTTGTCCTAATTATGTATTAAATAGTTGTGTGTTTATAATGATTCTAGTACTAAGTTGTGATCATTTACTTGTTTTGGTATTTTGAGGGCTTAAATTGATGGGTTTATCACTGTGATAGCTTTGAAATTGAATTTTAAAACTCCACAGGTATAAACAATGTTATATTTTAACACCATTAATAAGTTCTTTGCTTTCTTAGGTCTTCCTAGAACTGAAGAATCCAAAACAACTACTAAAATATGAGAAACATGAGATTTAAATTAAATATTTTTATCTTGAGCTCTCCTATGCCGTATTATTTTGTCTTCCTTATGCAATTAGTTTTGCCTCATTTGAAATATTTTAATTTTTGGTAGAGTTGCTATATCATTTCTATTTGTCATTTTCACCTATTACATTAAACTACCTTTATGTTTCCAGAAGACTATATCACCTTTCTATTTTCTCAAATTATTTCTTAATATTGATTGGTGGTTGATTCATTCTCAATTTTACCATTTTTGTTAGAAGTGATGGAAAGTGATTTTTCCCCCTTTTCTTTGCCTATTTAAAAATAGATAGGTCATCCATGGTTGCTTCTCTAGGGGATTTTGTCAGGGCAAAAGTTGAGAAATAAGGATGGTGTGTCCTGTGCTTGCATTTTGGTCTCTTAGACTGAGGCCACCTCGCTGACAGCCCTGGTCTCCTAGGAAAGCTTTTCCTCTCTCACTACTTTGAAAGTTATAGGAATAGGTTTCAATGGATGTTAACTTCATTGTTCATTTTGAAGTACTTATCTTCTTAATTTTATAGTGGAAGATTACTGATTTAGGTCTAATAGTCTATGGTATCTTTGCAGAAAGTACCAGAATTAAACCAAATCTGCATTATTGTAATCCTATGTTTTTAAAAAATGTTTATATCATTAATATAAATGTGTACTGATATTTGAGCCATGGGTGGATAGTCTCACGTATCACCTCTGGCTTACTCAACACATGGCCTACATTCCACATAAAGTGATTGTTTTAAGATAAACTGAATTTTAAGTATGCCAGACCATTTGTCCCTCTTTCCTTCCTGCTTTTTTCTTTAGTTTTTTCTAACTAAATTAAAAAAATATGTGTGAAAAGATTAACTGAAGTTTTTAGGACAAGTTACCCATAGTTCTACTTTCCAAAACAGCTATTTTCATTTTTCATGTAGTATCACTTTCTCTCTTGGTTCACATATATGGACGTTTCATGTTATTAAAATAATATTTTATGCAATTAAAATTATAGAGAAAATTTTTACATTTTAACATTAAAAACTAGATCCTGGGGCTAATGAAAATTATACTGGGGGAAAAGGACATGATGCATATTAGGAATTTGAGCCATATTAGGTACAGCTGTGTTGTCTAATTGCAAAAATAAGTTTGTTCAAGTTATTTTAAAATGAGGTGTCCTATGAAATCTAAAACTCACTCCATTTATTTGCCATTGGGCTTTTCAGTTTTATTGATTAGAATTAGTTACAAAATAACTAGTGTACTTTTGCTTTGTTTATGGGATTGTAAAAAGAGAATGAGATTTAAATGGAGAGGATTATGCTTGAGTTTCTTTTCCATCACTTGTTGACTATGTGATCAGAACAACATTCCTCACCTTTCTGAACTTCTTCAATAGGCAAAAAAAAAAAAAAGTTGAATCACAGAATAATTTAAGGATTAGATTTAAAATGCCAATCTTGGATTTACTACCATGCAATTGTTTGTAATTACATAGAGGCGTGAATAACTAATGTGTATAGGTAATTTGTCTTTTCTTTGTGACTATGTTTACCATTAGTGTAATGAATGTCCTTTGGTATAAATTTTGGTGGTTTAATACATTGGGTAGGTTGTGTATGAACTCTACGATCTTAGGAAGAAACTAGGCCTATCTAAGAGTGCTTGTCCAAGATTACTTGCCGGTGGGTGACAAGGTTGTGCTGATGTAGTTTAATTTCTGTTCGAGTGTCCATTTTGTTAAGTCATACCATAACCATTTAGCAGTGTGTTGACACTTTTATGCAGCATTGAAACATTCCTTTGTCTACACCAGAAATCACATCTCTATCATTAACTTTTTCTGATTATAAAAATAACACTTTAAAATAAGAAAGCATAAGGAAGAAAATTTTTAAAAAGGTTATTATTTCCCTCTGTTAGAAATAACCATTTATATTTATTATATTGCCTCCATAATCTTTTTTCTCATTACATAACTATTTTGCTTATCATGATGTATGGGTATTTTCCCATGTCCATCTTTATCTTCATATTCAACTTTGAGAATATATATATATGTATATATATATGTGTATATATATATATACACACACATATATACACATATATGTGTGTATATGTATATATATACACATATATATATAAAGTAGCAGCTTAAGAAGGATAAAGCTGCTTCTTCTAGAAAAACAAAAATGCTCTTAATTGTATATTTTACAAGCTAAAGAGTTAACATACAGATGAAATAGGCTTTAGCAGATTCAGTTACGTGTGGTTTGCTTAGAGAGGATGATGGTATGTATAGTGCTCAACGATCAGAATGGCATAATGGGCAGAGCATAGGCTTTGGATTTGTGCTGAGTAGAGTGAATCCTGGTTCCATCACCCACTGGCTATGCGACGGTGGATAATCCCATAACCTCCCTGTTTTGGTTTCCTTCATCTTTAATCGGGGATGAACAATGTCTGACATTCAGGGCAACTGTAGGAATAGAGACAGTGACCATAAATAAAGTACCTGGCTCAGTGTCTGAACACGTTAGGCAGAGGGTAAACCCAAGGCCTAAAACTTACAAATGTAAGTGATCATAGAGAGCATGTTATAGCCATAATAAACTAAAATAACTGTTCTAAAAATATTTATTTGTACAATGTACCATTTCCCCTTTCTCTTACCAATATATTATTGCCAAAAGAGGGGTAGCAAATGATGAAAAGGTGACACTGCTTCAAAGACCATCTCTACTTGGCAGGATCCTTATTGATGAGCTCCAGCGGCCCCCAGTCCAGCCTGCAATGTTCACTTCATCTTGGGACAACCTGGCTGGAGGTGTGCGGCATGACAGGCCTGGGTTAGGTTTTGAGGATTCACAGATGAGTTCCCAAGGGACATTCACAATCCAGGGCAGTGTCAAGTGACCTTTGCTGCAAGAGATCCAATTCAGAAAAAGCAAAAACCTTGTCATTGCACTTAAAAAAAACATTCAGAATGAAAATAGTGAGCCCTGTTGTGGGTGCTGGGGAGGATGGCATAAATTCTGAAAAATTACTTATTGAAAATACAAATATATTCAATTTTTCACTTACAATAAGTGATTATAAGTGGAAAAGTGGATTATAAGTGGAAAAATTATTTCTTTTAACCAGTAAAAGGTTAATATCTGGGTGGTTTAGGAAAAACAACACTAACCGAAGCTGTATTTCCACGTTAGACTGCAGAGCTGGAGGAATCCACAGCCCTCCGTTTCCTCATCTCTCAAATGAAAGGATTTTTAAATCTCTTCCATAGCAGAGCTGCTTCACAGGCCACTTCACAGGAAAGTGAAGGGAGCCTCCTGCCAACCTTTCCCCTTCTAACAGCAGTTTTGCTTTCATTTATATTATAAACAGGGGCTTTTACAAGATTTTTGATAAAAGGATTCTACCACTTTTTAAAAATCTGAAAATCACTGAACTGGATGTTCCATGTGGTATACCCAGCTCAGAAATAATTTTTACATTTGTGGAATGGGAGTAACTAGGGTTGTATTTTATAGGTATACTGAGGGTTGAACAAGATATTGCATATAAAATAGGGCATAGAACACTGGAAGCATTCAATGCATTAACTATTATTCTCCCCAATCCCAAACAGGTCCCTCACAAGTAAAATTGCAAGTTTAAAATGACTCTTAAACTTTGAGTCTAAAATGTTGACCTGAAAAAATTGCCTAATCCATCTGTCGTGTACCAAAAACACTACAAAACGTTGTAGACACTTACTCTGTGTATTTATAGTATAATCATTTTTGTGTGTGTGCATTGCTTTTTCCTCAAACAACTGAAAGTTTTCTTCTACATCATATTTTTTGAATAATTATGAGCAGATGCTATTATGATATTGACCATATCGCTGTGTTTCAGGCTTGTCAGCTCATGGGACAATGACATCAGCGTCCACTCTCTGACCTTGCCCTCTGCAACATGCTTGGAGCTGCTTTTGATACTGTCGAGGAATAATGCCACACTACCTCTGACTCTTCGCCATATGAATTCTTTTCAGGTAAAGAATGGCTCGTTTAGCAGGTGTGTTTTCTCAGTTTTGCTTGTAATTGTTTTCTAAGGATCCTGTCTTTCACAGGAGATAGTCCATGAAAACCCACATTTCCACAAAACAATATACTAAGCACAATGCTTAGTATTGCCTCGTCTATCTCTTTTAAATAAATGAACAAATGGAGGCTCATAATTGACTAGGTGATTGTCTACTGGTGGCAGGACCCATATCTCTCTCTCTCCAGGGTTTGTTCTCTTAATCTTCATTGGCCCTGCCTCTGAGAGAAAAGGCAAGAACATTTGACAAAGACACTTGTGAGTGCCACGTCCCTTATTTCCCCTAGAACAAATGTTTTCATCCGTTCTTAGTGGCTCTGCTTCATTTCGCTTGCAGTCAAATTTCCAAATGGAAGTTTCACAGCGATGGTGTTCTACCTGCTCTCAGCACCTGTTCCCTTTCTCCCTAGTCCCACCCTCGTCGCTTTCCCATTCCTCTGGCTATTTATCTGTGCTCCTGGTAAAGGACATGGTCAGAACAGAACAGAACAAACAGAACAGCACATGTGAAGTGTCCAGCAGGAAGATCCTTTCCCTGGTAGGCAGCTCATTGTCACTGAAGTGGCAAATGTTAACTAGTCTCTTCAGTTGTGACCCTATAGCTACTGAGTGTAATTGAACATATCTTAACAATAGAAAAATACAGGCCTTCTGAGGCTGGTAAGAAGCCCACCTGCATTGGTGAGAAATTAATAAACATGGGTTGGTTCTACTTCTGAAGTTGCTGATGTATCCTGAGATAACTTGAGGATCGGTGTATATTACTTGCTTTACCTTTGTGGGAAAACAAGACGTGGTTTTTCCTATGAATTATAGCTCAGGAAATTGGTAAAAAAATATATATATATATACATAATAAAAATAAATAAATAAATAAATAAAATAACTGTTTCAATCTAATTTGCATCCATATTTTCCTGGTTATCTGTTACATTGATTATGTCTGTGATTTTCTGCCTGATATAAATAAATTTTAGACTTTGTGGAGCACCTGTTTTTATTTATCATCCGTTACTCAATTATCAACTTCAATCCTGGACTCAAAGGACCTTAGAGAACACCTTCTCATTTTGTAGGAGAGGAAACTGAGACCCAGAGAGATGGAGTGAGCTGGCCAGGGACCATCAGCATGTTAGAGACAGAGCTGGACTCCTAGGCTTATGCCTGGGTGACTACATCTGCCTCCCACTTGCAGTAGTAGCTGAAGTCCTGGGAGTTAGAGGGGGTATGAGTGGTAGGTGGAGGCCAGTTGTATCTGTCATGGAATGGCCACAACACCCCTGATTCTGTTGTAATTTATTATATAATTATTTTATTTATTTGTATACTGCCCTGAACTACAAATGATTTAAAATTCTGTCTCTCAATCCTTATTTGTTCTAAGTTTTGCTCTTTGGATTGAACATTGAATAATACAAAAGTTTATATATACCCACAAACTTTTACGGAGAGAGCTAACAAAAAACTTAACAGTGGTTATTTCTGGAGAATAATGCAGAAGAGAATTATTTTTTATTTCATTCCCTCATGCACTGTATGAAATTTTTATATGATGGGTCTGTGGGGAGCAAGGGACACTTCAAGGATTTTAGACAGCATATTGGGGAACATAAACAGTCATCTGTGTGTGATATAAACTGAGAATAATTGTACTACAAAGTAGCCTCAGTGCAAGTCTTGAAGAGATTAGAGTTAACCAAATGTGGAGGGTTTGTGAGGAGGCCCAGTCTGCATTTCTTCTCCATGAGACAGAGGGCATGTTGCCCCTCCAAGGATCTCAGCTCAGGCTCAGGGAAACACGTGGACATGAAAGCCTGGGACTGCTCTTGGTGGTATTAATGTTCTCTCCTAAAACTTTAATCACAGGGGCTCTTAAAGTTGTCAGGATGTTAATTACTGAATGTCCCTCTTTATTAGTGATTGTACTTCATCTGATTTCAGTCCATTTGCTAAATATTATTGTCAGGAGCACATACGTTTTCCCAATTTCTAAGGCACAAGTTCATGGACAATGTCTGCTAAAAAGGTTTGTCCCAAGTGCTAGTCCTAGAAAGATGCATTCTTATCAGGAATAGACCAGGAGTCGCTCTAAAATAAAGGATTAATGAAAACGGGGAGGACTTCTGTTGGTATTGGAATGAAATGCTCTGCTTCTTCATCTTCGTAATACCTCCTGAATCATTTAGTATAATAGCGAGGAATGGGGCTGCTAATTTTGCCTGTATTGGGGATTTACTTTTTCAGTTGGGAACTCACTTTAATGTAATTTTTTAAAGTACTGTGCTGCAAGAGTTGTAAAATAATAGAATGACATTTGTTAAAGATACAATCTTTACATTTCTAGTTCTCTTACATTGTAGGCCGTGTCAGTTAATGCTTCTTTTTCTTTTTTTTTTTTTGTAAAAATGTTATTTTCAATTCCATGGATTCAAATTGCACTCCTGCTTGAGCTGTTGTTACTGCCAGATCCCAAAAGCAGAGGTTTATCTTATTAATTAGAGCATTAACGTATATGAAATTGTAACTTCTTAAGTTAACGTTCAACATTTCTCTCAATAGGGATAGCTTCTGGTGGGTTTGTTATAATTTTAACTTCCACCATGCTGTAGTACCTTAATCTCCCTAGTGTGATGATGAGTAAACAGAATGTAGGATTTGGTTGAGAATCACTGATGTATTGCTAGACACATACTATAGTTGTTTTTATAGTCCCAGAAGAAGGATGGGCTTATCAGATCACTCTCTGCTTAAAATTCTTCCATGACTTTTTATGGCAGTGAGAATAAAGTCCAAGCATATTTTCCTGGCCAATAAGACCCAGCAACATCTGGCCCTGCCTCCTGTTTTGGCATCATCTCCTACTGTCTCCATCTCACTTACTGTGCTCTAGCCACACTGACCTTATTGCCTGCTCTCTTTCACAACGAGCTGGTGCTGGCTTTTGAGCCTGTGCACTAGCTATTTTCTGTGCTTCCGGGAGAATAGTCAGGACCAGACCTTTGCATGGCTGGATTCTTCTTGTCTTTCCAGTCTCAGCTCAGGTGTCACCTCCCCCAAGAGGCCTAATCTGACCCCCCCTCACTGAGTACCCTCTCCTCATCAGCATGTTCTGTAACCTCATCCTGTTTTCTTCATAGCACTTTTCACTATTTAAAATGATCTTGTTCATTTATTTGTCCTTTTTTCTTTACTAAAAGGTGTGTTAAATGAGAACAGGGAAAATGTCTGTTTCTGTTCAATACTGTGTCAACAGAACTTAGAACAGTGCTTGGACATAGGAAGCATTTAATATTGGATGACTGGCAATCGATGGCTGGCTGGGTGGATGGATGCGCAAATAAAATGCAAATGGGCATGGCCGTTTGACATTCTAGAGAAGTCCAAAATACTGAGCTAAGGGGAAACAGAGACATGAGCAGTGCACACTCAGAAGCAGAAGCAGCAGCCCTTTTCCTGCTGAAATAGGTGGACTCAACAGGTAAGGTTCAGATTTGAGATAGGTCCACAAGATTGAGCACAGATGGGTATCAGCATTGTAATTACAGCCTGGGGCTTTGTACCAATGAAAAAGACTGGAAGAACAGTTCAGCCTTTGGAAAGAGCTGACAAGATTCAAGATAAGCACAGTGACTAATATACAGCACCAGGCTCCCTCTGGGTACTAAAGACCACAGTTACAGGAAACCGGAATGATGCCCAAGCTGTGGTGCCAGAAACCAAGGCAGAGAGGATTGAAGGTCCTCTGGAATGGAGACGGTTGCAGCCTGCTGCTGTCATGACCGCTGCCAGTTTGATTCCACTTGATTCCACTTGGAATTCTGGGGTGAGGTAGCAGAAGGCCATATCCATATCCATGTCGCTCGGCAGCAACTAGCTGTTTAACACAAAAGCCCTGCAATGGTGTCTGGAAGGCAGAGCCTTAAGAACAACCGGGTTGAAACCAGGACTGGGCAGGAGCTGCTGGTTTTAATTACTATGCTTTTTTCTTAGAATCCTAGACTACTGTAGCTGGAAGGACCAACTAGTCTAATGACCTTATTTTTTATAGATAAGGAAACAGACCCAGGAAGGGTAAGTTGATATTGGAAACTGAAACTCTGATTCCTATGCTACACTTTTTGTGCTACACAGGATGCTGACTTCTCTTCATGTATAAAGGAGATATTTTTGTACTAGCATTTATCTATTCCATGGGACCCAGGTTCCTTAGGATATAAATAGGTGTTACAGAAAACAATTACATATTTAATCATCATGTATTAATAATGCAGATTATAAAGGCTAATTTTTATTCAGTGCTTTCTGTACTCTAGGCACTGTTCTCAATGATTTGCACTTATTAGCTCATTTCATTTTCACAAAAATACCATTTCACTGGTACAGAAACTGAGCCAAAGAAATTAACTTGCCCAGGCTCACAACTAGTAAGTGGAGGGGCTTCAAGTACAAAGCCTGGCTCCAGAACCCCCAGTCTTAACCACCATGTTACCTTTTAAAACAAGTTTAGTTAAAGTTAGATTGTTGTTGTTTTTTTAACTGCAGGGCTTTTAACTGAGCCCTTCATGTGTGTAAAGGGCAGTGTGACCCTCCTAGTTGAAGAATATAATATGACAATTTTCCAATTATACCTAATACAGGAAGACTTTTTCTAGGGGCATTTAATGGGATTAATGCTCTGGGAACACAGATGGGGAGACACTGTTCTGTCTGATCTTGAAAGAGTCAGGTGACCGAAACAGCGTCATAAGCTTATTCATCATGGCAGTCTTGCTTATTGCCAACAGAAGTAGTACTGCAGGTTTAATGTGATTGTCAAGAGGATACCTTTTTTTTTTTTTTTTTTAATGACTTGGCAGTTCTCCTTTTAGTCAGGGCAACTTTGGTCAGCATGGTACAACCAGAATGAGATCTGCATTAACGTTTCTTGGTGCGCACTGAGTCATGCCAGAGGCCCAACAGGCCCCTGGCTGAGATTGCTTTCCCAATCTGTACCTGCTTCCAGCTCTATTTCAACTGGGTCTCATCTACTCTAAACAGTGTTACTAGGCAGTAACATAGCAAAGGCTGCCATGAATAGATTGAGCTATCTGGCTCAACTCTGTCTCTCTCCTAACTTACTTAACTCCCACTGAGAATTCTCAAGAGGAGTCTTGAGAATGGAAACTTATATTCAGCTGAGAGATAAAGAGTGTTCCAAAGCCTGGCGAGCTCAGGAAACCTTTTGTGTTCATTCCCACATCTTATCTCATTACCTTTTGCGCCATCCAGGATGCTCCAGGCCATCCAAACTGTGTGGATGGGATTTTCAAGGGCATAGAGCTCCCAGAATTAAAGCCCCTTTTCTTTCCCCAAGGAAAACACAGACATCACATTTTTTAAAACCTCACACAACCTCCGTTTTAAAGGTGCGAAAACTAATGTAGGCAAGTTCATGTAACTAACAAAATGCAGGGCTGTTTCAAACCTAGGTCTTCTGGTTCTGAGTGTTATTTATTCCATCTCATGACACTTAATTCTCCCATCCAGCTACTTTTTCACTACCTGTTAAGATCTTTATCAAAAGAGAAGAAGAAAATAACGCAGGGAAATTTGGTATAGTTATTTGCCCATGTGTTGGCTACTGAGGGGAAAAGGTTTGATTGTATACAAGTTCGAAGTTGTAGTTTAGTTTTTAAACTTTAAAAGAAATATATAATCTATAGGGACTCCAAGAAATTAGTAGGAAGAAGCCTGGGAACTTTACAGATGAATATCAACAAAGGGGCAGAGAAGAGAAAGTGAAGTTTCCATCTCCACACCACTTTTTTCTATCTAGTTTTAGACCTTGCATTACATAAATAGCCTTATCCATTATATGCCATGTTCATCTCTAGGTATTATCTTTTAAACTAGCATTTTATAAAATGATTATAAAAAAGATATTTAGGATAAAAGAAGTTGGAAAACAGAAAAATGATAAATTAAAAATCACTGGGAATAAAATAAGTATTGACATCTTAGAGCAATTCTTGTTAGTGTTTTTTTAATGTTTTATTTATGCTTATATATATATACACATATATATATATATGTGTATACACACACACACACACACACACACACAAGTGTATTTGAGTATAAAATTGGTCTTGTGGGAGATGCTGGAACTCTGTTACTGGCAGTATTCTGTTCTTTCCTCTGTTTCTTGAGTGAAGGCAGTCTTCCCGGAGACTGTCAAAGCCTGTTGGGGATTTTATATATAAAAGTCCTGTTGTCAGGTAAGAGTGGATGGGGAGGGAGGCTGTGAGCCATTCCAGATGTCTATGGGTTTCTGCACATGTAATCAGGAAGCAGATAGACCTGTATGGAGATGGGCTAGAATTTCCACTTGGCTCTCATGGCAATTCATGTGTTCATTCCAGAGAATTGGGAAGGGAGTGGCATTGACAGTCTCAGGTCCTGGGGTATGTCAACCTTCCTTTCCTGCTAATGCCTTTACCCTCAGTGGGCAGAGATAATCCAGAGGTGAATGCTACTTGTTATATTTAGGGAATCCAGTCTCAAAGCTAGTGATTACTGCTCTATTTTCAGTCTCTCTCCTCAAAACAGGTTTCTGAGAATGCCTTAGCAATTTGGGTGTGAAAGGATGTTGCCTTCTTCCTTCCCTTTAGCCCTGCAGGGCGTTCTGTGGTTTGGGGAAATAAGCAGTTATCTTTCAAGAGGCTGCTCACAATACCTGGATTCCATACCACAGGCCCTGCTTCTCAGAAATTTGTATTTGTTGGGAAGTTGGGCCTGTGGGCAAAGTGCACTTCCCAGGACTTCCTTGGCACTGCCCTGTGCCCTGAAGAGCTGCCACTTGTTAGGGGACCCTGATTGGGCCGGGCTCACTCTGGCTTTGGCCTCATTGAGAGAAGCAGGAATGAGGTATAGTCCAGAAAGTCATTGATTCCATCTTCTGTTTTGTTTGCTTGTTTTCAGTATGTTAACTTTTTTCCCCTGACTTTAAAGGAAATACATATGCATGACAGAAAATGTATGTTTTTCATTAGCAAACCAGTATTTATTTGCACCTGTATCCTAAAAATATAGAATCTTAAAATTAAACTAACTACTGCCTAGTCCAATCCAGTCCCTCATGCGTGGTGAGGGGAGAAGGCCTGATATGACAAGGCCTGGCAAGGTCTGAGAAACCTTTGTGATTTGAAGACACTCAGTGTCCCTGTCTGTACCTCAGTGTCTTAAATAGTCGTGGGGAGGACGAGAGGACAGATGGCGTTTCTCTAATTCTGCGTTGAAGGTATTATGGATGGTATTGGTTATCAAATGTCGGTGCCCATGGGAAGCTTTTTTAAAGTTTAGGTTTCTGAATGAGAGCCTGAGAGATTCTGATTCAGTCACTCTGGAGGGGAGCCCAGGAATCTGCATTATAACAAGCATCCAAAATGTTTCTGATAAAGGTTTGAAAGAACCAAGGTAAGGAATAGTTATATGATAATAGACTATATTCCCACTAAAGTGAGAAATGTAAAGGAAAAAAAATCTTTTAATTATGACAAGTACCTGGTCACTAGCTCAAATTGCTTAATTATTTTCCTCTTTGCTTCACTTTTCTTTAATACCCTGTGCTTAACAGTCTCCGACTATCGAAGTAAACTGAGTCATTGTCATGAAGTTTTTATTTTTTCTTTTACTATTTTTCTTCTACCAAGACCTCTCCCTTTTACACTCAGATGTGTGGTAGACTCCAGTTGTTAGTTACATTTCTAAGTTATCTTTCTGCTGTTCAGTGTGAACACCTAGCATCTTAGGGTCTCCCGGTCTCTGGGTTTTCTCCCTCCCTCAGAAATGTGCGGCCTCCACAGCCTCTCCTTCCCACTGCAAGTCTGGTGTGGGGGACACTCACTCACCTTGACATAGGATACCTAAGTCCTAGTCTGAAATCTGCAACCAACTGGACTTGTGACCCTGGTCTAGTCAAGTAACCTCAATGGATCCCAGTTCTCTTTATCTGTTCAGTGGAGGTGTTGGGTTAAATTATAAAGTTCTTTTTAAAGTTATTTTGTCTATTCCCAGCTGTTCCTAATTTATTCACCCAGGCTGAATAACTTTATTCCTTAAAGGGACAGGGTCCTTATTACTTTTGAACATCTTGAAAGTGTTTACCTGATGAAAAGCATAGACAAAGCCACATTGCCTAGATTTCTTTTTTGTTTTCTAAGAGAATGGAGTCTAAGTCTCAGGACCTAACTAATAGCCACAAAGAAGGGTCATGAATGATGGATGGCATTAGAGTGTCATCTGTCCCTCTGTTCTTCCTGCCTGAGAAACCTCGGTCAGTCCTTCACTTGGAGGCAGGCACAGGGAAAACTGTCAGGTGGGCTGCTGGGCTGCGTGTCAGAGAAACGGAAGAGACTTGGAATGTCCTCTTAGCAACCCTTGGTTTCTCTGCTTCCCTCTTTTCTAGCCTCCCTCTGACTTCTTCTTCCACTTTTGGTTTCGCTTGTTGTTTCTGACTCTGGTCCTTGAAACATTTGTGGCTTAGGAAGTTTCCAGTGGTTTTGTATTTGCATTGATTTTATTTGTAAATCTGGTGATTCTAAGAGTCTTCTAAAATGTGAGCCTCTCCCCTTGCCTAGAGCTATTAGTAAGAGGACTTTGTTCTTTCCTACACACTGAGCATGGCCATGTTCAGTCAAGTAGCTCTCTGGTGGAGGGTTTTGCTCCCTTAAAAGGAAGCTAAAGATATATGTATGTCTGCTTCTAGAAACAAAGTGGTATCAAGATTGAAATGACTGAACTTGCTTCTCCCATGGAGGAAGCTACCATGTTGTTCACAGAAGCTTTTCAGGCCAGAGGGGGAAACAACAGCCTGGGAAAGATGCCAGCCTTACAGGGAATGATGGATTGGATGGTGGAACTGTTCTAAGCCTCCACTGAGAATCTCTTGTGAGCCCTCCTAGCAACGACTAATCACTCTGGCAAATTGAGAAGATTTAGAACAGAAAAGGTGTTGCGGAACTAAGCCAAAGCAATTGTGAGGAACAAGAATGAAGTTATTTCATTGTCCTTTCGGTCCTCACTCTTGTAGACCTGATATGTGATCCATATATTGGAGAAAAGCCCTGGTGTGGAGGTGGGAGATGGGATTGGGTTCTGGTTTTGGCTGCAACCAATGTGACTAGGTACAAGTCACTTATCTGCCTAGATCCCAGCTCATTCTCATTCCTCCAGCTCAAAAATCCATTTCAGTAGTTGAAGGATTCACAGTACTATGAGAGCTTATGCATTAAGTTAGCCTGGAGAAGAAAGGCTGGCATGCAGTCTAACATTAGCGTCCCCTTAAAGATTAGCACATTGCTTCTTTCTAGGCGAGACGTTGGGAATGATGGTTTCAGAGGAATGATTATGCTGGGGCAGCAAGGAAAGTATCTCTATCGCTTTAACTGGGGCTTCATGCATTTAGCGTCCACAGGTAGCATTCAGTAATGTAAGCCTGTGTGATTAATCTGCAGCATACAAGAGGGTGTCGGGTGCATTATTCAAAGCTGTAATAACAGAACACAGACTAAATTGGAGTAAAGACTTGGCCAACTAATGTGCAGGTGCTGATGCCTCTCTTGTCTTTTTAGAGCTGACTGTAGTTCTCTATAAACAACAGCATTCTTCCATGGTCCCAGTGTCTCTGACTCTCTTCCTGCTGGTCTTAAATTATTGTTCCCTTCTCATTTAACTTCAGCTTGAAAATCATTTGTAATGGCAATAAACATTTGCGATATTGTCCATCTGAACTGTCAGCTGCTTTTCAGCATCAAGTCCCCCAAGTATACTCATGTTTTTCACAGAAATCTGAGCACTGCGAACAGAAGACATGTTCTTGGTATTATTATTTTAAAGAGGTGAGTTAAATCTGCCTGAATTATTATGATTTCTAATGTACTTGGACTTCTGTCTACTATCTTTGTGTGGGGGGGGGTGTGAGTGTGGGGGGAGGTGTATGTTTTTTTGGCTGTCAAACTTTATCTTTTGTTTTCTTACTTTTTTGTCCTCTGTTGTCTTGATAGTTTTTCATCTTCTTTTATAAGAAATTTCTCTGCTGGCTTGGAAGCAATAGCATGCAGTTTTCTGTTTTTAGTAGTTAGTCTTAAATTGTTTAAATATATAAAATAAAAGTTTGCTAGTAAAAACAATATTGCTTGGTAGCTTTACCTTTTTCAAACAGGCAAGAACCTTACCATATTTTAACTATTAAGCGTAGTTCTTTCCCTCAACCCACATATTCCCCATTATCCGCTACTGTTTTGTTTCACTTAAAAAACAAATTAGTAATTTTAAATATTTTAATGTTCATTGCATACATACATACATACATACATATCATTTTTCTGCTTTTACTTTTTTTCTTCCATCCCATACCCTTTAGCATTTCTTTCACTGATGGTCTGTGAATGGTGAACTCAGTTTTTCTATGTATAAAATGCCTTCATTTTGTTCACATTCTTGAATGATGACTAAGCTAGGTATAGAATTTGGTACCCTTTTATAGCTTGAAAGTCTATCACTCATTGCCTTTTGTTATCTGTTTGTGTTGATAAGACAGTTATTGTAAAATTATTTGCTGTTCCTCTGAAGAGAATCCATCCTTTTTTTTCTGACTGGTCTATAAGATTTTATCTTTGTGCTTGATGTACTGTAGTTTTACTGTGATGTCTAGGTGTGGATTCTTTTAAAATGTGTTCTATTCTCTGAGACCACTCCATCTATAGACTCCTATCTTTAATTAGTTAATTAGTTCTGAAGAATTGTTAACCATTATATATTTTTTTCTTACAGTGAAAAAATTTTATATTTAGAATTATCTAGCTGGACTCAATTTAGATGATCCCAATTTCGTTGGCAACATCCAAAGCATCATAGTCAGGAGCCAGTCAAACATGTGCCCTCTTCTTTCCATCAGGCCTGATCAGGGTGTGGACCTTGGCCATGTCGAGGTCACAGAGCCTCTTCACAGCCTGTTTGATCTGGTGCTTGTTGGCCTTGACATTCATCCACAATGAACACAGGTGTATTGTTGTCTTCTACCTTCTTCCTGACTGACTCAGTACTTAGGGGAACTTGCTGATGGCACAATGGTCAAGCTTGTTTCTCCTGGGAGCACCCTTCCCAGGATGTGTGGGCTGCTTTCAGAGCCACAGTGTCTTGGGCCTTCAGAAGATGGATGACATGTATCTTTTTTGTGTGGCTGTAGATGCCTTTTGGCTCTGCTTTCTTTGCTTTAAAAGCCTTTGCTTTGGCTTTGGGAGGGGCACGGGCTTCCTTCTTCACTTTTGGCCCCATTTTCATGACAAAAAAAAACCCCAAAACATGTATTAAATCGCCATTATCTGCCCCCTCATTCCTTCTTTTGACCTCCTATTAGATGTATATGGAAGTCTTTGAATCTATCCTCCTTGTCTCTTAAGTGTTATTTCATATATACATTTGCATTCAGGATAAATTCTCAGTACATTTTCCAATCACTCATTCTGGTGCTTATTTGCATTATTGAGTTTTATTTCAATGGATGTATTTTTATTTCCAAGATATTAAGTTTTAAAAATCTTTCTGAGGATATGAAACATACCTGCTGTTAAGTTTTTTTTTCATTCTGTTATTTTAATTTTGTCTGGAGTTGCTTAATCTTCTAGTTAGTAATTTTGTGGCTGTCTAATTTAAGGTTTGATTTCTTCATGTGTTTTAGAATTCTGGTTTGCAAGTTCATCTTGTGTCAGTTCTCTTTTCTCCTCTTTAGTGCTCCCCACAACTTGCCCCTCCTGCACGGTAGTTTTGCAGCTACTCCAACCCACCTCCCTGGGTCTCATCCAGCACCAACTCCTTAAGGATGGATCTCTGTGATGATATTGGGGCTTCTTACAGATAATTCGCTGAACCAACAAGCAGCTTGGCTTTTTGCATTTCTCTAAATGTGGAGATCCATGTACATCATACATCCCAGCAGTTGTCAGCGAGTGTCTCCTTTCGTGAACATTACTCTACCCTGGAGCCTGACCTCGACTTCAGCCCCATCAAACCCATGGCATCAGCTTTGCTCCCCACTTTGTACTTCTGGTCCAAGGAAATGTTTAGCTTGTTTTTTCAAGTATAGCTATGATTTGGAATTTTCTTATTTTCTATTTTATCTGTCATTGCCATATGTTTGAAGAATTCAAGGCAAGGACTTTTCGTGTCATCTTTGACTCTTTGAATTAACCTTGGTTTTTACATCTATAGAAGGAGAATAATAGCTACGCTTCCTATCTGAAAGCACTTTGTAAATACAAATGGTATGGTGTGGCCATCTTTATGCTTCATGTAATTGGTATATCACATTTTACCACTACTCTCTATCTTTGGAGTCAGATTTTTTCAGGATGGGTGGGTGGCTTGGTGAGGAAATGAAATACCTTGGGTCATAATAGAATTAAACATCCCTAGGTCTTTAGTTGTCTGCTAAATGTTGTTAGCGGTTCAGGTCACAAATTGTAGAGTGGTTTCTAGAGGCAAATGGATTGTAGCTTTGTTTTTACTTTTAGAGTTGCGTGAAATGGAAAGGAAATTGCTTAATTACAGTAGAGATAGCCCAACCATTCACTGGATTTCTCAGTTTCTCTAAACTCTGTTGTTTCTTTTTTAACCCAGTGATAGTATCCAGAATATAACTTGTTATTTAGTATTTAGGTACTTTTTAAAATCGACTTGAACTAAACTTGCTCTGAGTATATAAGAGTTTATTAAATTTTGTCTTTCAGTTTGTTGATTATTACTTTCATTTTATAATGTTGAGGGCTTGGAGAGTTTCATCGTAAAGATGATGCTTTTTATCAGTTTTGTGAACCGTTTTATTTATGTTCTTGCCTCCTTACCAAAAAACCCCAAACTGCCTTGTCAGGGATTGATAATCAATGAGGGAAGTCACAGCCCGAATTTGGCCCTGGATACACAAAATTAAAGGTTTGCTCCCCTCATGTTGCCACATTCTTAGCAACAGTTGTCTCGAGCCTTGCTTTTCTCTTCCTCTGGCCATTTTTTTTAAATTGAAAATTTTTCATCCTTCTCTCCATCCTGATACATCACCTGAAGTGAAAAAATGCTCTCGATACATTTCTATGTAGCAAAAACAATGGCAGCTATGTCATAATCAGTCTCCCAAACTGAAAATAAGATGAAACAATTTCCCAACTGTGAAAATTCTACACACATACTTGAAGACAGAGAATTCCAGAACTGCAAAATAACTGTGAGTAAATAAGAAAAAAAAAAATTAAGCTCCAGCACTCAATTCTTTGTATTTCCGCCCCACCTCCACTCTGCTACAAGGCTTTTGGTGAGCAAAAGCAGACCAAGAAAAACTGAAGAGAAGACAGAAGAAGAGTGAGGCTAGTGAAGGTGATTTTGAGTGTCCTCTAGAAAGATTAAATCTAGCCTAAATTTTAAAATGCTGAAAAAATGTCCAAGCAGGTCAGAGTATGGAGTATAGGGAAGAGATTTTAAAATACACATGATTTAAAGGGGCAAAAGCCATATAGGACCAGGTCTACCATTTAAAGAGACAGGCATGATTTAAAGGGGCCAGCATGATTTAATAGGGTAGACATCATTTACTGGGGCAGTCTTCCGAAAGTATAGCTTCTGGAGGAGAGAAAAAGGAAAAAGAAAAGAAATGCTTTGTAGCAATGGAGGAGGAAAGAAGAAAAGTGAGGTGTGTGGAATTTAGGGTTCTGTAAGACAAAGAGAATCACACAATCAGAAGACTCAAACTCCTTTCCCGCCACCAAAACATAGTGACAGAAAAACCCACTAACTAAAGTACCCAAATTTTGCTAGGCTAGCAGAAAAGAGCACCTTTTAAAATATATAAAATGCTCCAACAGCATACAAATGGACACAAGGAAAGTTAAGTCAGTAGAGAAAATTTGCAGAAAATTAGAAAAATTTTAACTATCAGTTAAGAAAAGTCTTCCTCTAAAAGACAGCAAAGTAGTAAAATAAAAGTGTAAGTTCACACTCTAAACAGAATTAAGGGCACTGAAGTATTTGAGGATATGAAAACCACTCTGATTCAGAAAGGCAAAATGGATAAAAATCAGGATGAATTAAAAAAAAAAAAAGTTGATTTAACTCAGGCAAGAAATGGAAGAAAAAAAATCAAAATTATCTCACAAGTGAAGAATGAATTTAAAAGTGCCCAAGTGAAAATAGACTCTAACACAAATTAAATAAAGGGTTTGGAGAAAGACAGAAAAATAACCAAGAAAGTGAAAATAACAAAAGAAAGAAGTGAAAAAGGTCTGAAGTGGAGACAAATTTTTACCTCTCCCTTCTTAGGATTTTTTGGCTGGACCCTGTGAATTAAACTGACATAAGACAGATTAACAGTAGAAAAACATACAAATTCATGTAAATTTTATGTGACATCGAAGTCCTCGGAAGGAATGAAGACCCAAAAAAATGGCGGAGCCTACATGCTTTTATAATGGGGTAAACAAAAAGAGACAATTGTGGAAAAGTAACTAAACTATGTTCAGAAGCTAAAAGAAGGTAGGAATTACATTTACAAAGTCTTTATATAATTTTTTTTTTTTTTGGTTTCATCTTCTTATTGTTGATAAGATTGTTACTTTCCTTCTGGTTCAGGGAGAACATATTTCACCTGGGAATTTCATCTCCTGCTTTTAAGAAAAGAAGGAAGGTCAATGTGTTTTTCTTTCATTTGCTGTTTTTCAAGTGCCTTAACTCAAAATAATATTTATGTGGCATATTTTGGGGTGGCATATTCTGCCACCTTTCAGGTCCAAGAGAAAAATAGGCAATGAAATGGTCATTAAAAAAAAAAATGTTGAGTCCCTGAATTAAAAAAAATAAAGTAATATAGACCTAATATTTAAAAATATAATTTAAAAAATAATTTCATAAATAGAAAAAATCTGAGTCCACACAAATTGTGAAAACTTTCTAGAAATAGAAAAAGACCTGAATCTGCACATTGAGAGGGTTCACTGGGTACTTGGGAAAATTAACCCACAATGATTAAATCTGCGACATATACTAAAATTCTTAAATTTCAAAGATAAAGATAAAAACCTCAAGTCCTCTAGGCCGAAAGATCAAATAAGTTAAAAAGGCAAAATAATTATCCTGACATCAGACTTAAAAAAATCTATAAGTCAAGGCAAGAGTGGGATAGGATTAAAAAAATAAACAAACAAACAAACAAACAAACAAAAAACTTCAGTAAAAGTTTGAAGCAAGGATTTTATATCCAGGTAAGCTGTCCTTCAGATATCAAGACAGTACTGAAACAGTCTTAACCATACAAAATTTTAAGGAATCCTACACTTATCAACACTTCTGGAAGAATGTACTAAAATAAGGGTCAGTGAACTATGGCCTGTCACCTGTTTTTGTAAATAAAGTTTTATTGGGACACAGCCACAGTTATTTGTTTACTATCTTATCTATGGCTGCTTTCCTGCTATGCTGTAGCAGGACTGAGTATTTGTAGCAGGTATCATGTGGCTCACAAAGCCCAAATCTTTACTGTCTGGTCTTATACAGAAAAGGTGTGTTGGCTTCTATACTAGAAGATTCCCACATAATGACTGAGAAAAACTTCAGCATAGGACTGACACTAATCATGGTTTTTAAAAATATATAGATGTATATATAAGACTAAAACATGATGGGTGAGATGATAGTAGACTAATGCACAAATGTTGTGTACTATGACAAAGTTGAAATAATGTAACTAAAAATAATGGGAGGAGAAAGGGATAGGGAAAGATGAAAATTTTTTTTAAAAAGCCTCATTGTATAAGACAATAGGGGGGTGACAAAGAATATCACCTCCCCACCCCATCCCACCCTACCCTGACAAAAGAAAATACTTGATAAATCAGATGATGAATAGTTAAGTAAAGGACATTTAAAAAGGATAAGTACAAAGGTAACCACTAGAACATAAATAAGAAATTTTCCTAAATATTAATATATACCTCTTCTAGGGAAAAAATAACAGGAAATATTTTTTTTAATTCATGATTATAAAACATGATAGATTTGTGACTAAACATGTCAATCACAAAAATAAATGTGCAGGGGCTTAATTTACTTTTATTAAAAGAAAAAGATTTACAATTTGGCTCACAAAAAAAAAAAACTTAAGTATATGTTCTATATCAGAGACCTAGCTAAAAGAATGATTCAGATATTCTAAAATTAAAGGATGGACAAAAGTGAAATTAATGTTTATATTGTGTAAATATAAACAAAATGAGAGAAGTGGTAGTGATCCTGATATCAGACAACATAGAATTTAAACCATCATAGAATTTAAGAGCATTAAACGTGACAAAAGGTACTTGTTAAAAGCCAGTTTATCAACAAACACAAAAAAAGAGCAAGGCCCTTATATCTAGGTATTTATAAATTCTCTTATTAAACAACACCTGGGTGAAAGAGGACATATAAATTGGAATTAGAGCTTTTTTAAAAAACTGATGACAATCAGGGAAGAAGAGAGGTGGTTAGAGAGCATCCAGACTCCATTTGAGAGTTAGCTAGGGCCAGGAGGCAGCAGGGATACATACAGATCAAGAAGTCATCACACTGATTGTAGTTCACTTTATTACCATAGTGTGTAATATAACATAAATAAGACTTTAGGTTGAGGTGAAAAGTTTTAATATATACACAATAATTAATTGTCTTTTAGTTTGGCCACCATGTATTTCAAAGCTTCAAAACTTGCTCATGGTGTGAATTTACATTTTGATGGATGGTAAATACTGAAGAAGTAGAAGTAAATGTTGGTTATCTTCATCTTAAAGATAACCATGCCTTAACATTAAGGTGCAAAATATAGCTGATGATGTTGAGGAGCTGAAATCTTAAGAAAAGCCCTTATCTAATTCTTTAATTATAGAAAAGCTTAGCAAAAATGACATTTTCTCAAAAAGCTTTTAAGTGACCCTTTGCCACCGCTCCCCCCCCCCCAAATTTTAGTTTCATGATGAAATGGACAATTCCATTAGGTCAGAGTTTATCTCCATCAGATGTAATTAGAGCCCAAAGTTATGTAGGACAAACTTGGCTACTGAAAAGGCACACCTGTGTAAAGAAAGAAAGTCTTTAAGAAAGGGTTCATTGGCTTATGGGCTAGGTGGACATCTTACATCTACACAAAGAAAGATTTGCAATTTCTTCAACCTTAGATTTTTATCATAAAATGAAGCAGGAATCATAGTAAGCGTAGTTTTTTATTATTTTTGTTGCCCTATTTTCTGGAATTATGTTTGAAGTAATGCCGAAATGATTATGTAAGATGTTTGTAGTCACTTATGTATAAAGCTGGGGTAAGTTTAGTTATGCAAGGCTTTGTTATAATACTGTTTCCATGAGAAAATCAAATTCATATTGCATCACCTAACTTACAACTTTTGTTCCCCCCAAGAACATAATTTACCATATGTACAAAGATTGCTATTTGGATTCTCATGTATATCTTTATCCAGCATTTTTTCAGAGGGGATATTGCCTTATGTATAATCTGAAATAATTGGAATAATTGGAAGTATGATGAGAGCCAACATTTAGAAGCTCCCTTGTGTTTCTTTCTACTCTGCAAAATAAAATTATCACTGAATGCATTCATGTTTTGAAATTTAAGCAGACAGTAAATGAATCTTGTTTTCTAAATATGCACTGGGGCTAATATAAGGTAGTTGGTGTCCCTAAAACAGGTGTTAAAATATCTTTTTAAGCTTCCCAATACATTTGCAAATTTACCATGATGAAGTGGTAATTTGCAATGTAGAGCTGATTACAGAAATCAAGATATAGTTGAGCTATATTTTAAAAAATTTATATCTCCTGTCTCTGTTTTTTATGATACATGCAGTATATCATTAACAGTGTTCTCAGATGTCCCTGAGAAATTTGTAGCCTTGTTTTGTTTTTGGTGGTTGATAGGAATTGGCTTAAAAAAGAAAGCTATTCGTATTATGTGGGGCTTCCAGGATCCATTTTAGCATCTGACCAAATTTTGCATTCTTAATTCACTTTCTGCATGGACTCTACTCCATTTTTGTATTCATTTTAGAAGTCACAGTGATCTGACTGAAAAGTCTGAAAAATGGCTTAGGTAAAACAAGCTGGGATTTCCTTTTTTTTAGGAAGTATTTTTGAAGCATCATCATTAGACCTTTATTTTATATTCTCTATTGGCACGGTGAGGAGAGGGGGGGAAATTCATGTCAATTATAAGATTTCAGACTCTAGTCAGAAATATGTGGATCTGAATACTAGTGTACCACGTACTGTCCTTTGATATTAGGAAATTTTCCCCACCTGTAAATGAGAATTTAATCTCTACTTAGTAGGAACAAAGGACCAACTGATGCAGTACTAGGTATTTAACGTTTTTGTAATTTCGTGCAGCATCTATTGTAATTCTGCATATTTTAGAGGCTGCATTTATCATCATTCCTCATATTGTCAGGGTCTTTTGAAACAACAGTGTTCACTCTGTCTAGTTTGAGCAGAAGCAGAATTTATTAGAGGATATTGGGTAGGTAAGCGTGCAGCTGGGAATATAATCCAATATGCCTTCCGGGTGGTTTTAGGGAAAATGACACCCGGTTACACCGGTGACTCTGCCCTGCTGCCCTCAGAAAGACTGATACTTCCCTCCATGGTCTCCACAGAATGGATTCTCCATGTTTCTTCCTCAAATTACTTACTTCCACAGCTAAATCCTGAGCAGAGTGTCTAGTTGGTCTAATCACACAATGCTGCCCTGGCTTCCTAGAGGCTGGGGAAAACAACTTCCGGCTTTTTACTTAAGAAAATAGAACCCATAAAGAAAGAAATTTTTCAAACATTTCAAGAGTGTTTCAAAAGGTACTGGGCAGGCAAAAGATGTGATCACCCTCCAAGGACATTTTTATTATACTTGATTGACTGGAACAAAATAAAGACATAAAATATGTCCAAATTAAAAGAAAGGTGACTCTGGTTTATTATTCCTTTTTCAAATCATATATTTTATTTTTAAAGTAAACTTTGTTTTCTGACATATCCGTGTCACTTGCACTTATTCAAATTTTTGTATACACACCAGACACACACACACACACACACACACACACACACACACACACACACACCAGGGATGCCAAAAAATGTATACAAGTGGACATACTATATATCGTATATAGGCAATATATACACAGAGAGTGCTAAAAAATGTATACACATTTTAAGGAAGCAAAAAACTGTACTGTAATACTAAATATATACCAATAACAAAAGATGAATACAAGTCGCATTTGACTTCTGCAATTACAGGAGGTTCTCAAAGTGGTTACCATCAGGGTCCAGACATTTACGATTACGGCAAACTACTGTTTGAACATGGATAACATCTCTTAAAATGTGTATACATTTTTTTGGAACCCCCGGTATCTATAGGACATCTTGACTTTTGTAGGCCATAAAACCATAGCAACTTAAACCTAAGGGAATAAAAACTTATTTTTCTAACCCCTAACTCTGTACTGGCTTTTATCATGAGTGTCATCAACAGCTGACCTGTTTCTCTACATGGAATTATTGAAATTATTTTCTCCATGACATGGAAACCTGCCAGTTTTTCCTCTCTGATATTTGTTTTCCTTAGACATCATTCTGACATTTCTGATATATTTTTTCTTTAGCCATCATTTTCTTACTTTATTTACTAACCTAAAAGTTATGTTGCTAACTTAGATCTCTGTGAAGAAAATATACATGCTAGATCTGAAAAATACTGATTCAACCAGGAGAAACAGGAGCAGGAATCTGTTAAAAAATATATAAAGATTTCTCTCTAATTTCAAAAGAAATATACTATGATTGTTGGAAATTTAAAAACTGAAAAGTCTAAAAAGGAAAATAAATTTTCCCAAGGCATATTTTTCAGTGTTAGCATTTTGGTGTGTTTCCTTCCTGTGTTTTCTCTGTTTGCATGGTTGGGGGGGCAGGGGGATTGAGTTAAGCAAGAAATAAGGCAATTGTTTTCACAAAATTGGAATTATATATAATGTTAAATACTGCTTTTTTTATGTCATAATGGCTTCCTATGTCATTTAATAATAATAATAATAATAATAATAATAATAAAATACCTAATATTTGGAGTGTTTATACCTAATAATAATAATGGAGTGTTTATACTTTATACATATGAACTTATTTAATCTTTTCAAGAGCCCCTAATCTAAGCAGCATATTATTTACATTTGTTACATGAGGAAACTGAGCCACAGAAATATTTGAAAAGTGCTCCATGTTCACAAAGCTAGTAAGTGATAGAGGTGGGATTCAAACACAGATCTCCAGAGTCTGTGCTTTTAACAAGCTGTTGACTTCTATCATTTTAAAACATGATTTGTAATATCTATATGGTATTCAGTCATGAGTGGTACTTACTTGTTTTTTCCCGTTAATGCGTTATTTTTGTGAACAATTTCACTGGCCATTAAGGTGATTTTGCAAACATATTTAATGGCTGCATAATATTCATCGGTATGACTATTTCATATGACCCCTGGGGCTGTTTCCTGTCTTTAGGGTGGTAAACAGTGTTGTAATACAGTCCCTCTTGGGGCCTGAGCTGTAAAGCATCTTTGGTCTATGGTCTCCCCACCACAGCCATGACAAGGGGCCTTGTTTTAGGAGTCTATGCCAAAGGAAATGAAAATGCACCAGTTTATATGGGCAGGAGATAATTTTCATAAAGTGATTTCTGGAAAGTCAAGAGAAATTGGATCATTCTGAACCACCTCTGAAGGCAGGCAAAACATGAACCTTTTATGGCGTGCGTCCTGACTGCCAGCATCCTGTTATCCCAGGCAAAAAGGCTGATGAAATAAATGACTGGGAAAAGCTGAGTGAAGGCAAGGAAAATATCAGAGTTGCCATTGCAGCAGAGTGCATGCAGCTTTGTGACAAGCGTCTCATCTGTGGAAGAGAACCAATGGGGAGATGCCCAGGCTGCAGTGGAATGAGCACTTCTGGGTCTATAAGAATATGATGAGCTGAAGCAGAAAAAGAAAACTC
Organism: Rhinolophus hipposideros; assembly: GCF_964194185.1. Classification (NCBI taxonomy): domain Eukaryota; kingdom Metazoa; phylum Chordata; class Mammalia; order Chiroptera; family Rhinolophidae; genus Rhinolophus; species Rhinolophus hipposideros. Next base: position 67,208,066 of record NC_138049.1, read on the forward strand.
TTATCCTTGTTCTACTACAGGGAAGTGGGGACCAACAGGCCTGACAGAAAGGAATCCTGTTTGCTTCTGGGCAGAACTTGGCCTCCTGCTTGATGAAGTCTCTAGCCAACGCGGTGACGCCTACCATATTTTCACAAAATTATTGAAAAGAATCTCTGAAGTACTAACAGTAAATCTCAGGACCAGATCACTCCTATGTGTTTGGGAGAGGAATGGGAAATTGGATCTTTTAAAAGTGTGGCTAAAGGATGTAAAGGATGTAAAAGAACCTCCAGTCTTGAAAATTCACTGCAGAGGCAGCCTCTGTACAAGTAAAGTGCCACTGGTATTTGTGGAAAGGGAATTTTCTTTGACTCTGGTGATAATATTACCAAAGCTTCTGCAAATAATGACTTCATGAGGGCTGACATGAGAGGAGCTGCTGTATGTTCAGCCATTGTGACTGATGCAACAGTCAACTTGCAACTTGCCACTTAATATAATAGTTGTGGCCTTCTTTGTGAAAATAAGCCCAGGCATAAGCCCAACAAACCAGGAGATATCAGTAGAGCCAAGAATAGGAGACCATACAAGGTGACAATATCCACGCTGAGGGATGGATCTTGTAAACTGACATCCTCTGTTTTGCACACGTCTTCAATCCCAAATTCATCAAAATGGAACAACTTTAACACATGCCATGGATATACCTTTGGGGACAAGTATCACTGGAATTTTTACCTATGCTGGTAGCATACCAAACTATTTGAGTCCACCATTGAAACGGGGACCATGTTTGGAGGATGTCTCTATTTGAACATACAAGACAGTTGCAGATTGTCAACTTGCTGATGTTAGCATTGGAGTATATAGACCTGCAGAGCCATGTATGGCCACAACACAGCTGAACAAATGTGTGACTCATTCTAAGTGGGCTCATTTGGACCAATAAAGACGGGATTCCACATGTTAGGAAAGCATGACCAGAAGACGAACAAGCACTCTAATAGAGTTTTTAGTTAGGTTCAGTCAAGACAAGGGTACTGTTTAATTTAAATACTATAAAATACTACATTCTGCCTTAAATTGAAGACTTGAACGTCAAAATATTTTTGAATAAATGGATGAAAATATTTTAAAGGAAATAAATAATAGTATTTTTAAAATGCAGAACAAAATTAAATATGTATTCCTTTATTCTTTTTTTTTTTCAATTTAGGTAAAGATTCAACGAGTCTAAAGATAAAGCTAATGTCCTGCTTGGCGAGGATATTTTTTAAGATAGTCTATAAATAGCAATAAATTGTTTACGAAGTACCTAATCACTTTTCAGTGTATGCAATAGAATGAGGAAAAATATAGTGTTTTGAATTTATCAGACTAGAAACCGTGAATAAATTAAAAGTTACTGTAAAATTCTCATAAGCAATAAATTCAACTTTTTATACAAAACATAAATTGTGCTAAGGATTCTTGTCCATAAGCTTTTGCCAAATCTTTAATCATTTCGTAGTTCAAAGGGTATGGATATTTTTGAGGCTTTTGATACATTTTGCCAAATTACTCTTCAGAATGCTCATATCTATTTACTTTTTCATCAAAGTGTTTTGTTTTATCAATTAATAATTGTAAGCTCTACAAGCAAAGGGCCATATCTTTCTTTTTTTAGTTGTGGTTTTTTTGTTATTGTCTTTTTATTACTGTGCATATGGTTAAGTACAGTGCCTTACCATATACTAAAGACTCAGTAAATATTTTTGAGAGAAATGTGTTTAATATCTGCTACTTGCAGACTTTCAAATATTTTTCTCTTTTCCTTGGCTTCTTTTCTTTACATGCTGCTTTTGCATTTACATGTTTCTGCTTAAGAAAAATTAGCCTTTTTTCACTACTTTACCATTTTGAAGTACCAGGTGTGCATTGAAGGTTTGATTGTCCTACAAAGAGTTTTGAAAAGCTTAAATTTATTTATTTTACATTGGACTCTAGGCTTTTTCAACACAAATGGTTTTTCTGCGTTAATCTCTTAAACTAGCGAATTACCTGAAATAATTTTCAAACTAACTTATATTCTTGGGTTAAACTCAACTTAGTCATGGTATAAAGGTCTCTCATATTTTGTTTATTATCTGTATTTATAATTCAGAAGAGAGAAGCTAGTCATTTTCCTTTTTTATACTGTCTTTGTGGGGTTTTATTGTCAAGTTTTTGACAGTCCCATAAGGTGACTTGGAGAGAGTTTCTTCTTTTTTTTGTTTCTGGAAGAATTTATATAAGATTGAAATTACCTGTTTTTTAAAACTCATTTGCAAAATTGGCATGGTATTGTTTAAGTTACAAGAATTTTTAACTCCTGATTCAACAGAGGTAAATATTTTGGATGATTCAGACCTTCTCTTTCCTCTTAAATCAGTTTCAATAATTTATATTTTACTAGGGATTTGTCCAGTTTATCCACATTTTCAGAATTTTGCTAAAAGGTGTTCACAAGATACCCTTTATGTCTGCCGTAACTATTATTTAATCTTAATTACTAATCTTTTTTCCAGTAATGTCTAATCTCATATTTACCTTATCTGTTAAACTTCTGATAATCAATTTTTATATTTTTCCACTTCTAGAAATACTCTTTCTTTTTAAATATGCCTGTAAGTTTTGAAAGTTTCACATAGGCATACTTTTAATACTGTACCTTTATTTCTTTAGACATACTTATATATTCTTCCATAATTAAAATACCCACAGTTTTGCAGGTTGGTTCTATAAACTTTCTGTTGACCTGCTCATATATTGGGTTATTTTATGATGATGAGCTTATGCTCTCTCCCCTTGGAACTTTATCTATGGGAGTTCTTTGAGGCCTGGGTTGAAAGTGTGTTCCTGCAGAGAGGATTGTTTGTGAGACCCCATAAATAGGGTGAATTCTAATCCCAAATATGTCGAAGAGTAGGCTCGTGATTGGAAATTCTCAGGGGTGCCTTCCCCCTGCACCCTTCACTCCAGACTCTAAGCCCAGGCTGATGCAGACGAGTGTAGCCTCACCCACTGTCTGCCTCTAGAAGGCAGAGTATTTTTCCAATTCATTCACTGTGGGGGAGGGGCAGGGATAGCTGGGGTTCCTGATCCAACCTCCTATTTTGCAGGTCCCCAGGCTTGTCCTCTGACTACCTCCCCACCCCACCCCACCCCACCCCGCACTCCACAGTTCAAAGCTCTGTCTCTAGTTTACACCTTCAAGGATAGGAAGAGGCCTCAGGGAAAACTCTTCAGCCATGGCTCACCAAGAGGCTTCAGGAATCTTTCCTACCTCAGAGGATTCACTTATTCTCCTGAAAATTCAGCTATGTGTTTAAAAGAGTTTAACAAATATTTATTTAGCATTTTTAGTCTTTTATACTGAGAAGGCTTCTTTTGACATCAAGTCTACTATATTGGAAGAAATGAGAGATTTATTTTATTTCCTAAAAGAGAAATCTTTTAAAGTTTTAAATCTCATATAGTAACTTCCTCAGAAGTTATGCTTGTAGGTCAACCTAATTTTCTAGATCACAGTCAAGAGCAGGGAAATTTGTTAAAAGTAGCAGTAGCTACCATTTGGTTTCTTTTAATAGTGTAAAGGGCTCTATGCAAAGTTCTTTACAGGGGGATGATCTCATTTAATCCATCACTTCTATGAAATAAATACTATCATTCACAGCGTAACGATGAGGCCACTGAAGCTTAGAGAGGTTTAGGTGACTTGCCTAAGATCACACAGCTAATAGATAATTTATAATGTTCACCTTGGATCACTAGGAAAATGTTAAATTATGCTTGATGAAATCTTTTTAGGCTTGGTGCATTGCTATTTTAGAAGGCAGCAAAGTGTGTACCATATCTTAAATATCCATTAAAATTGTGTTGTTGCAGATCAACTTGGTATCATTGTATTAAAAAGATAAGCATATTAAAGGAATACTAAAGGCAATTTACCTTGCCTTCTTTCCTGCTTTGCCTCTTCGAAGAAAAATTGCTCATAGAATACCTCCCAAGGATTTTTCTGGATATCAAATCCTAAAACACATTTGTCAGCCTAGATGAGAAGGGAAACTTTAACCAAGGACTTCAGAGATTAATAGCTAGATGTAGAGCCCTTTGTTCCATAATTCATCTCAAGACACTTCTGTCCCACAGCTTCAGCCAACTGTGTGGTATTTGGTTATAGTGTCAATGTATACTTCTCTCTATGAGAGTGTTACTTTAAAAATACATGTTTGTTTTTTCCAGCAGAACTTTAATGTCATGGATGGTGCTTGGAAAATGTGACTTTCTTAGTACAGTAATTTCATAGGGTGATATTTGAAGGGTTGTTCTCTCAGGTAGTAAGGTTTACAGTAAACCTTTTTTTGTATGACATTGTTTCCTGTTTGCTAGTTTGGAGATAGACATTGAAACTATAATGTCTGTGTGTTTTTCTCAAGAAAGTTTTCTTTCTCCTAAAGTAACTGGTCAGTTCATTCTCTTCAACTACCTCATCTCCGTCCTTCCAGGAACATCAGGAAAAAATATTTCTGGACAAATACTTGCTTTTTGCCCAAATCCAAAAGTAGGCCGTGTCTCTGGCACTTTGACTCTCTGTACCAGGCCAGTAATTGAGACCCATGCTACTGCCTCTGGGATTTCCACTGGCATCCTTATAATCATCTGCCTGCCCAAGTCCTGACGCTTCTAAGACTAGACGCTAAAAATAGAGCAGTGAGTCGCCACCACTTTGGAACTTATCAACCCTCCCCATCCCGACTCGTATCTCAAGAAGTCTACTTTCTCCAGTGAGATGGCCCACTTCCCTTGCCTCTGGAAGCTGTCCCTCAAGGAGGGGTACGGGAGGCCAGGAGTTAAGCTCCCTAGGATCTTTCTGTTCTTTCTTTGCATGAGAGAAGGAGAAGAGGGCAAAAACTATAATTCTTTTGTGAATCCATAGCAAAGAAGGCAGTGCACTAGTTTACATCTCATTAAGTCATCCTGTTACACCAAACCTTATGTTTCCATGGTGCTTTAATTATCTAAGCTAAACTAGAAACCTATTCTGGAAAATGCGTTTGTCTTTTTTTCACTGATTGAGCTCAGATGTGTTTCTTAGTGCCTGATACCGTCATTTTCTCAGTTGTAAAATGACTTTTAAAAACTTGTACCTTTACAGTGTCATGCATATAAATAGCATAAAAAGCTTAGATTTGTGAAGGGTTCAAGTCACACTAAGATGCAGAAAGTAAAGGTTTCTTGTTTACCCTTTACTTTTATTTCCTGGTAGAAGGGTAAGTGGGCATTGCTCCTTCAAAAATTAAAAAAAAAAAAAAGAATGACTTGAGAAATGTAAAACTATTGCCAAACTAAGAAGTTAACTTCGTTTCCTTCCTGCATTCATTGCAATTCTATTTGCACTAGTCTTGTCTTCACTGCTTTCTCCTTCCTTCCCTCCTCTTTCTTCCTAGTGGAGCTTCTGTAATCTCTCAGGAGAAACTGGAAATTGATTTCCTTATAAGAATTTAGTCATTTCAATGCTGGAAATAAGAATCAGAAAAAAGTTCTCATTTTGAAATGTCATTTTGTTCCACATTGTTTAGGAAAGGAGAATAAAGCAGGATTTTTGAGGCAGAACCTTAGCCTTTCTCCCCCGTTCTCTAAATTCCCTCATGTATCCCCTTTCTACAGCCGTCAGTGTTAGTTTTCAGATCAGTAGGTAGAAATTGACTTTTAATAACTCAGTGTGTGATTTCTTATGGGATACTGAAAGTGCAAGAAGTGGGTAGATAAAATGAAAGGTTCCTTCTATAATAATCTAAAACTCAGTTAACTTGGCTTTGGGGTTGCCAGCTGAACATGCACAGGTGTTAAAGTGACTCCCCCTAATTAGTTGCCACATCCAGAAATGAATATACCTTCAGCTGACTTTCTTCAAGTAGCAGATGGTACCTAGATAAGTGCCCTTTCTTTATATTGGAGCTAGGTCCCACTGTATTTGTTTTTCCTATTTAAAAGGTATATTTGAAATGTGTGTAGGTGTTACAATAAATTTCTTATAACAATACTGCTGATTTTTATCAGATTTGTATCTTCTGTCACTGACCAGCACTGATTTTATCTATCCCAATACTCGAATTCAACTCACTGTTCTATTCATCAGAGCTGAATAAAATAGCTAACTAATTTACCACTTATTAGTATATTCTGACTATACCAATCTTTGATATAAACCTATGGAAACTAAGTACAATGTATGTTCTATGGTCTTCTGTGTTGTTGTTTTACAAACGCTATAGTAGTAGTATTTAAGATATATTAATGTGAGAAGTAGAAAATTATTACATACTTAGATGTCAGTAAAATTTCTGCAGAAATGTCCGAGTACTTGATGAGCTGTGCTATATTTCATAATTGAATAAGATACTACAGAATCTCAGAAATGACAGGGGTCAGGATCAGAGCACGGTCTTAAAAAACATCAGACAGGTGTGGTGTGAAACTTCAATCCCTCCATATGCTGGCTTTGGGACCTCAGGCTAAACATGTCTCTGAGCCTCTTTTTATTCATCTGTATAAGGTAAGTATTACTTACCTTATGAGTATTGTGATGATAAAGTCAATGACTATATGAGAAGGACTTGGAATATAATAAATATTAAATAATTGGTTGTTACTTTTATCCCTGTGACGGCTCCTTCTATTTCTAATTCTAAATATCTATGAGGTGTGATAAAAAAAATACAGTGAACATTTAAATTTAAAACAAATTTATTACAGTAGAAGACACACTGCCATCAATCCCCCTCGGAATAGCTCCCCTTGCTTCGAACGCACTCATCCCATTGTTCTTGCCACTTTCTGAAGCAGTTCTGGAAGTCCTCTTTCATAAGTGTCTTTAGTTGCACTGTCGTGGCTGCCTCGATGTCCTGACTCGATTAAAAATGTTTACCTTTCATGGTCATTTTGACTTTGGGGAAGAGCCAGAAGTTGCACAGTGCCAGATCTGGTGAATAAGGTGGATGAGGACACCCTGTAATGTTTTTATTTGACAGAAATTGCCTTATACCAGAAATGATGTGTGACATGGAGCCTTTCCATTGTGATAAAAAAATGCAGTGAATGCTGCTGCCCAGTGGAAAGGCAGAGATCCAATGGAAAGGCAGAGATCTTCAATATGGGAAACGGCATCTGGAAACTTAGTAACAGTGTGTGACAAGTTTCAACTTGTTAGGTGTGTTTTACAGTGAGCCATAAATCATCCTCCATCATAACAACGCTCTGTGTCATACATCTTTTCTGATACAATAATTTCTGTCAAATAAAAACATTACGGGGTGTCCTTATCCACCTTATTCACTGGATCTGGCACCTTGTGACTTTTGGCTCTTCCCCAAAGTCAAAATGACCATGAAAGGTAAATGTTTTGAATTGATTCAGGACATTGAGGCAGCCATGACAGTGCAACTAAAGACACTCACAAAAAAGGACTTCCAGAACTGCTTCAGAAAGTGGCAAGAATGACAGGATAAGTATATTCGAAGTGAGGAGGAGTATTTTGAGGGAGATTAATGAAAATGTGTCTTTTACTGTAATAAATGTTTTATTTAATTTAAACATTTGCCATATTGTTTACCTCGTACTCCTATTAAAATTAGAGACCAAGCCCCTTATCTCCCAGCCCCATAATCTGTGACCTGTGCCCCTCTGGTTCAACAAGCTGCCTTATATGCCTTATGTTAAGTACTGTGAAGAACACCAAAGAGACGATGCGAGTAAGATTAACATCTCATTTTCATTTCTCCTTGCTCTGCCATCACTTAGTATGACTGACAGCTGCTTAAATATATGTCTGCGGTTTCCAGTGAGATAAGTTTCTTAAAAACAGGAACATCATCTTACACTTTTATAGTATAATTTACAACACCCAGAACATTGCTGGATTTAGGCCCAGTTATTCAATGAGAGAATATCTTTAAAAATGTTAATTTTTAGGGGAACATACTGACAAGTAGAAATGGTTGCACTTGTGGAGAATGGGAGAGGTAGAATTCAACTATCTGATTGTTCACCACCCCTCCAATCCCAGGGCTCTGCCATCTTTCATAAGTGAGCTGGTAAAAGCAAAGGCAGAGAAACATCAAACCTCATGTATAAAAATGTCTTGTGGGGTGGTTATTTTTCAGTATGGTACTTATTTTTGCAGTCATATATTTATATTTGAATTGCGTACAAAATCACACAGGCTCAAACTGTGATCCTGATGTTTATAACTGAATCTATAAGAGTGATTGCTTGCCAAAATATTCCTGCTGGCTGCTGCTAATGTTATAACTGTTTTTTTTGTGATCCCCTGTAATCTACTTTTGCCATATTATAGCTTAAGGTTAATGCAACACAAACAATATTATTTAGGCTTGTGTCTTAGGGGCATGAAGTTCTAATTTTGGGTGAAAATGACCAAACATATTGCTTTCTAAGCTTTATTGTCTTTTGATCGTTCTCATTTTTCCCCATCCTAAGTTATCAAACATTCTATGAAACATAAAACTTTTTGTTTCTAAATCTGTGCCCTCAACTCTTGTCTGAGAAAAATGGAAGCCAGAACATTTCTCAGGTTATTAAAAAAAAAGAAAAAAGGTGGACAATCCACTTGGGGTTTCTGATCCATCTATAGCAGCACCTAGGCTTTGGGGACAAAGATCATCCTGTGAGAAACCAGGGAAACAGAAAAAAGTAATTTCCATTATCCTTTCACAATGAGAAAGGATGGACTTAGGTTCTTTTTTCTAGTCCCTTTCAATTCCTGGTCCTTATTTTCTCACCACCAGCGAGAAAATGTCGGGAAAGCAAAAGGTATCATCTTGAATGTTAAACATGAGAGTAATAGAACAGCAACAGATACAGTCAGAAGGGACTCTTGGCAGAGTGCTGTAAATTATTTTTTAAAAAGTAGGCATGAGACATCATACCTTTGTTAAGATTTTATAGGATATGGACTAACAGCGGTTTTTAGGCCCCTACTCCCAGCAGCAGAAGCCTTTCCTTTAGTAGATTGAGTAGGACTAGGACGCTAACTGGAAAGCAGGTAGACAGTAAAGCCACCATGCTTGAAACCGAGGTGGGACCGCGGAGCCCGCTCTACCAACCAGCTTCTCGCTACCCCACATTTTCCATGTCTACACTGGAAGCATCCCCACCTGCAGCAGCTTGGAAAGCGCTAATCTCACTGCTCTTGTCTCTGCCCAATCTACTCCACTTAACTTTGTTTTGCTCACTGATACCTTTGAGGGTCTGCTAAAGCTTGAGACCTATTTCTAGAAAAGTGTACATCCACATAAAACTTTGCGTGTCATTTCAGGGCATCCGTGGACAGCTCCACTCGCACCACCAAATACATAGAATAAATTCCCCAGCTCCAAACTCCTTTTAAAAGTCTGCATCTTTTGCACACTAAACAAAAACAAGAGCAAACAAACAAAAACAAAACCCGATAACATCAACTATACCCTAGTCATTTTAAATTCTTTTTGGAACAAAACTGGAAGAAACACAGATTCTAGTTCTAGGTCTGCAGCAATTGGCTGGGTTGCCTTCAGCAAGCCATTTAAGACTTCTTTGGGCCTCAGTCTCTCTAGCTCTGAAAAGATGGGATTTGACTGAATTATTTGTCAGATCCCTTGTAGCTCTAGGTTTCTGTAATTCTGTGAACCAAATTAAGGTGAACACATGAAATCAGTAGCCCTCTACAACTCGGCATCAATTTCTGTTGTTAGGTTTGTATCATTAAGGTTTCTTTTTTTGGTAAGGGGGAGGGGAGCCCAGTTACCCCTACGTCCTTCTCCTCTTCTTCATTTTTCCATCATCTCCATCCCCAAGCAAAACGAAAATTGGTTTATCCTCTTGCCTTTCTTTGATTTATTTAAAGTGATTTATTTAAAGTGATTTATTTAAAGAACTACTTCCCTGAGTTCAGCTTTGTCTAAATAAGTCTGGGCTAGACAGAGGGAAAGATAGGTCAGTGAATAGGATGCTAATATAGAGGTAATTAATAAGTGGGGTACTTAGGTAAAGGAAACAGGAGCACAACTCAACAGGAGCAGGGCTAGTACAAGCAATACACTCATTTTCAACCTAAGTCTTCTCAGCCTTTTTGAAATTGACCCTATCATTCCCATTCTCAGAAAAAAATAATTCTTTGATTTGGGGCAATTATGTCTTCCGGGCTGTAAACCCCAGTGGTGATATCGGCATTACAACAGACACAAATTATACAAACTTTGTAGATTTTATTTCATTTAGTCAGTACACCCACCTTTTGGGACTGGTGAAGCTATTTCTGTTTTTCACAGGAAGAAACTGAGGCTCAGAGAGACTAAAGCCACATGGGCCTCAAACCACCGGGCGAGACTCCACACCCAGGTTATTAAATTCCAGAGCCTTTCTTCCCTCACTGGGCTGCCAGTTAATAACTAGTGAAGCAGCCATGGATTTTACAGAGTTGTAAAACTACATCTGCCTTAATGAGTCTGCCTGCAGGTAGGTTTACTGTCATTGCTCCTCCTCACTTTCTCCAAGTAAATACAATTTATGAGATAGTTTTTGAAGTGACTGGCATGCCTAGAATAGACGATAAACAATCACATATTTCTCAGGATGAAAAGATTGGTTTTTGTATGTCTTTTTATTTTTATTTTTATTTTTTTTTAATTTATCACTCTGCCTGGCACATTGGAGGAACCCAGTGAGTGTCAAATGGATGAGGACATGGATGAATGAAAAGCAGGTCATTCTCCAAAGTTTAAATGAACTGCTTTTTGCAATAGTGAATCCAGAAGACAAAACTATAGCTTTCTACACCAACATGGTTTTATTGTCTACATTGCAGGAACAAAATTTCATATAACTTTACAAATAACTCTTTAAAACTCTTGATAGGTTTTTTTTAAAAATATGTTTCATTTCCTCAATCCCTTTGTGCAGTTACAGGTAAAATATTACACCACTTTCTATGGAAAAAGGACTAATTTTACATAATAATGATTGCACCTGCCTTGTGACAAAACCTTGATGTTTAAAAATGAAAAAAAAAAATTCCAATTTAATAGCTCAAGGAAGAAGATTGTCCCTAGGGGAACTATGACATAACTTTACAATTTACTCATTGTACAATTGTCCTTCAGTGCTAAAATAGGAACAAAAAAAATAAATAAATAAGGATGAATGTGGAAGGATAATGCACAGAATAACTGACTAAGCTCGAAGGTCATTAATGACACTAAGAGGAGTAAAAATGATAAAGTGAACACAAAAAAATCATACTCTGTGAAAAGTGAAATAAGATTGCTTTTAGCAAGAAGAAAGCAAGAAGAAGAAGAAAAGCATGGAAGAAAACTTTTTAGTACATTTCAGGAGACAGGAGGAAGGACTGCACCAAGTCAGTAACTGAGTTGGAGCCAAACAATGGGTTCTAGTCCTTACCAGAATTTCAGAGCAAATTCCTGTAATAATGTAGGTCAATAAGAGCACGTAGTTAGCAGAGAAGTCTGGTTTCCTGGAGACGTTTTTATCTGTTCACAGGAAGAAACTCCAGTGTCAATCACTGAACCCAGGTATCTGATTGTAAGGAGACAGCAGCAGTAATTGGAGAAAGCTGCTGCTGTAGAAAGTGTGTTGAGCCTTTCTGACCGATGACAGGACAGAGCTCTAGGGCAGGTGGATTTCAGTCCCTCTGATGATGTTTCCTGAGATTACAGAATTATCAGTGTGAATATCTGGTCCCCCTTCCCGCTACTATACACCTTCTTTTTCTATCCTCTCCATCCTTACTGGGAAAAGCATTCATTATTTAGAAGGCAGCAGCTCTAATGAAATGCTCATAACTCAGATTGTTTTTGCAAGGTCTGACTGTTAAATAGAAGTATTGACAGAAATACCATGCCATCCCACAGGCAGGACATAAGCTGAGTTTAAAAGGCTGCTGTGGGAACTGCTATATAACCTTTAGCCTCTATGCCTACAGATTGCCTAGCTCAGACTCCTGATAAGTATGCTAATGTATGATGATGACTTCCATTTCATGTCATTGGGAATAAACCAGCAACAATAAGAACCAGTAGCTGCCTCAAATGCTTGAGCTCTTGTTATTCAATTTGGAAGCAGTATTCTGGTAAGTGGGGCTTTTTGCTCTGTCTCCAAATATTGTATTCCAAAGCTTCATTCTGGTCCTATTACTGTATAGGAAGATGATTAGAGTGCAGAATGAACCAATGATCAAGTCTGAGGTGAAAAATACAAAGGTTTTGTCACAAACAAAAAATACAAAGGTTTTGTCACAAACCCTTTCATGGCCACTCTTTTTTTTTTTTTTTTTGACGAATGTTCTTCCTGTGACCTACTTCTGCAGATAAGAAAAATGATTTTGCCATCCTTCTATGACATGATGGCTATAGTGAACTGTTCCCAAGTGTCGTGGTGTAGGTGGCCTTGTGAGGATAAGCATTAATTATTTTCAGACTGCTGATGCATCACCTCTGTGGTGTCTATATTTGTCTTCTAAGAATTCATCATCAGTCTAATTATAGGTGATCTTGTGGGATTAGGTCTTTTGAGTTAAACAGACTAGGATGACACAAAATATGCATGGAAAGCAAACACTTGAAAAATTGGTGAGCCGTAGTCATTGTTAACATCCAAACTATGCCTCGTTGTTCAGAATAACTTGGAACAACCTTCACATTGCCAATGTCACCACCTGCTTAATTCCTACATTTTAAATCACTTGGTGATTGAGTCCATCTTTAAGGTTGTGTTTTCAACATGCAAACTGTTATTACCTGATTCTAATTCTTGGAATCTTGCAATGTTACCCCAACAAATAACTTTGAAAGAAAATCACCACAGAAAATCCTCAGGACCCCACTTTCTGACACTTCTCTCTTCACAGAGCTAGGAAGAGCAGTGAGGGTCTCTGGCCCTTGGTCTCAACTTTGGGGCCTGTGAAGCAATGCTGTGCAAAGCTCTAGCCAAGTGTTCTAAGCAAAGTGTTCTGGCCAGTAACATTGAAGTATTAGAGGACTGAGTTGTTTCTTGACAAGTAACATGAAAATATTAGAGGACTGAGATTGAAAATATCAAAGTTCTTCATCTCTTTTTAGCTCCACTTTAAAAAACATTATTTTTGACACCCCAAAGAAAAGTACTAAACCTAGATTCTAGTTACATAATATATTAATTCAATCATTTATTAATTCCAACAAACAAATATTTATTGAACACTTCCTTTGTGCAAGACCTCAGGGAGGGATATACAGGAATTTGGATAAGACATCACCATTCCACACGCATGTTTGGTGGTTTTGGAAAGTAGAGATGGGTGGATAAGAGTGGTTTTTACTGGGAAAACTGAAACACCATATGTCAGCCAGAGGATTCAAGTGGTCCCCCCTTCTCAGTGTGTGTATACATGAGCAAGGGTTGCGGGCCATACCAGGGAGCTGTGTCACGTGCATGGAATTAGGAATTAAAATTCACTGGTGCTTTGTCTCTTTTCTTGAGTCCTTCTTTGAGCTCTCTGGAATCATCATTTCCAGTGTTAATTGTAATGAAGCGGAAGTGTTTGCCTGTATTGAAGATGGTGACCAAAGTGTAAGGTGTCTTTCTTGTCCACCGCCCACCACTTCTAAAACTCAGTATCATTTTAAACAAGCAAGTTGGGAAGTGGGGGAAGGATTGCATCCAATTTCATTTCCCTACTGTGCAGCAGATGTGCCCACAGGAACAACTGCACAGTGAGAGGCTGTCAGGTTTCCAAAAGAATTTAGCTAATGGGCTTCATTGCTCACAGACCTCCCATCCTGGAGAATTAGTGTGAAGGTTAGAGACAAGTATAGACCGTTAGGCTTCTGAGAGTGAGTGAGTGAGAGAGGGAGTGAGTGGCCAAGTTTTCATGGGTAATTTTTGTAACTTGTGCGTTCTAGTTTTCCCCACCCGAAATTGAAGCAGCTACTCCTACATAAAGGGAAAGAAAGCAGATGTGAGTGCTTGTGTTAAAATTCAGTTAATTTAAACTTAAGGAAGAAGTTCTTGGCTGTGGAGAAGGCTAGAATGTGAAAGGAGCTCTGCAGCATCTCCTCCAGAGGCATTTCTGAATAACCTCTCTTGAATGGTTTGAGTGTGTAGGTAATAGGAAAAGCTGACTCAGGGCTGCCTCCAGGCTGAGAGGAGAATGTATTCTGGGTACCACTGTGAGCATTAGAGAAGGCCTGAAAATCACTGGCAGAAAGGCTAAATTACACAGTTCAGATTCCCCCCAGGAAAAAATGTTTATGAAATTCAACATTAGTAACCAAAGTCGTGAGCTACTTGTTTTCTGTCAATATCAGAGTTAATAGTACCTGTACCACCAACTAGTTCATGGCATTACATTTTAGAATCCATTTTTCTCTCCCCTTAGGAACAGCTTTTTACTTTGTCCCAGAAATGTCCTCTGAAATTCAGAGAAAACCATAGAAATCAGTTGCCAGATTGTTACTGTGATCTGTGGGACAAAGGGAAGCCCCTTTGAAGTCCTCACTCACCCAGCTGGCGCCTGTGTCCTATGGTTGCCTCAGGCTCTGTGCTTGAGTTGGGCACAGAGCACTGGGCCCAGAAAGAGTGTGGCATTCCCGGGATGGCTGAGCAAGTGCCGAGGCTCCCTGGGGAACTGGGCTGACTCACCTTCAGCCTGTGCCAGGCCCCACTCGGCCCCCACTCCCATTCTGCTTTATCACCCCAGGACTGTCTGTGCACTGAACTGTTTAAGCCTTTCCCTGAGGTCAAAATTTAATTCCTTCAGGAATTTTTTAAGAACAGTAGTCCAGGTGTGAGTTATATAAGTGGAAGAAGGGCAGATAGAAAGAACTTGCTTGAAAGGACACTTGTTGAAATGACTTACCCCACTCATCTTTCCTCCCAATTTTTTTTTTAACATTTTATAAGTCAAGTTTTTGGTTAAAAAAAGTTTTTGTTTTATTTTTCCTCCCTCTTGAGGGGGAACAGGGTGGCTACAGTGTGCTGGAGTTGGCTGTTTCCTTTCCCCCAGGTCAGTTAGGCCCTGATAATACCCCAACAGGTTACACTTTGGTTAACTAGTTTCCCTTGAGGGCAGATCTCCTTAGGAGGAACAAAGTATTCATATTTCAAAATGGTTCCTTTTCTTGTCCTCCTGCCAGAAGCACAAGGGGATTTTTCTCCCATATCTACTGTAAGAACCTGATAGAACCCCTAGAGGTAAATTGTGGGGTCCATTAAGACTGGATGCCCCTCCAGTTTTTAACTCTTAGACTTGTCTGCACTGAGGCTCCAGCAATTCCTCGGTTACAGTTTAGGGTTTTCAGCTCAGCACTACTTCTCACAGGGGTTCTGCTCCCATAAACCAGGACTCCCTGTATTCTCCTGTCTCTCCCCTTGGTTTTACCTGTGTCTTCCTCTCTCTCATGCATCCAAGAGGAGTTGACTTTTTCAGTCTGTTCAGCTTCTTACTTGTTAGGATGGAGTGGCAACTTCCAAGCTCCTTACATGTGAGATCAAAAACTGGAAGTTCCCCTGATATTTTTTATTTCAGGAAACATTAATTGAGCATGACTTGGATTTGAAATGCACTTATTGAGCCATTGAACTCATACAAGTGAAATATGAATTGGTTTTATTTTTTCCCCCAATATTCTCCTTCAACTG
This sequence comes from Rhinolophus hipposideros, assembly GCF_964194185.1. Taxonomy (NCBI): domain Eukaryota; kingdom Metazoa; phylum Chordata; class Mammalia; order Chiroptera; family Rhinolophidae; genus Rhinolophus; species Rhinolophus hipposideros. Next base: position 67,223,762 of record NC_138049.1, read on the forward strand.
TACTTTGAGAAGAAGAGAGGGGTTGTTGAATTCTTTTTCTTTCCTTCTTACTTTTGCTAATAGATAACATTCAATAAAATGTGCAGAACTTAATTGTTCATTTTGATGAGTTTTTGACAATTGTATGTACACTAGGTTTCTCAGCCTTAGCACTATTGACATTTTGCACGAGATAATTCTTTGTCGTAGGGACCTGTCATGTTCATCCCTGGCTGCTACCTGTTGGATGGCAGCAGCGTCCCCCTGGTCATGACAGTCAAAAGTATCTCCAGACATTGCCAATGTCCCCTGGGAAGCAAAATCACTCCTGGTTGAGAACCTTCGATATGTACCCATGGAACTACCACCCAAAGAGAAGATATAGTTCATTTTCATTCCTCCAAAGTTCCTTTCAGACCTTTTCATTAATCCTCAAAACCACTGTCTCTAATTTCTATGATCATAGATTATTTTGCCCATGTTTGAACTTTGTCTAAATTAAATCATATAGTGTGTACTCTTTTTTTGTCTGGTCTCTCTCACTTAACATAATGTGTTTGCTACTTCTCCATGTTATTGCATTTAACATTTTATTGCAGAGTAGAGTTCCATTGTATGAATATACCACAATTTGTTAATATAGTTGGCTGTTGATGGATACTTAGGCTGTTTCTGATTTAGGGCTATTTGGAGTAAGGATGCTATAAATATTGTGGTAAAGTCTTTTGGTGGACATGTTTTCATTTCTCTCAGTAAATATCTAGGAGGAATTACTGGGTTGTAGGGTAGATGTATGTTTAACTTTTAATAAACTGCAAAACACTTCTACAAAGTGGTATGCCATTTTACACTCCCATATACACAACTATGTGAGCCTTGCAGTTGTTCCATATCACCAGCAACAATGTCACCATTTGGTCTTATCAATCTTTTTTTCTTTTAGCTATTCTGGTAGATATCACATTATGATTTTTGTTTATATTTCCCTGATGATAATAGATATTGAGCGCCTTGTCAAGTGGTTTTTTTGTCATGATCTTCGCTTGTAACGTACTAAGTCTTTTTATGGTTGTGTCGTAGGAGTTCCCATTACATCTGCACCCCCCTACTCCCTATTAACAGATTCAAGTTTTATAGGAACCTGCGTCTGTTCCTCAAGGACTGAGAAACCTTTTGCTATCTGAATAAATGTGGTCTAAATTATCCAAACTGCTATGAAACATGCCTTTCTGATGTTTTTTGCCCTGTTTTCAAACATGCTATATGGTTACAGTGTTATTTTCCTTTAGTGAGGTGAGAAATAGTCCTAATAGCCAGACAAGTATACAGAACTACTGTTATTTGAGATAGCCTTCCAATGCCCATAGGCACTACACAGCAATACGCCCTGCCTCTTCCTTCCACAGCTTTGACAAACAAATTAGCAGCAGGGACCTGTCCCACACAAGGCAGTGAGTCACCTTTAAAATTCCATGCCCAACAGAATTTATTAGTGAGCCTTTTTCTGGAAGTGTTTCTCTTTTACTCATAAAGAAATGTTTTCACCTACTTAAAGAAAATTAAGTTCTCTGTTTTGAAATACTCTTTTTTTTCATGTGATAACAGAAACTAAAAACCTATAGCGTTTGCAAATATAAGAATGTAGATGACTCAGTGTAAAATACCACCTGCTACTTGAAACGGAACCTGAGCCCAGAGGCCACTGATAGGACTGTGTAGGGGGGCTCCGAAGGTGTACAATGGGTCGTACTCCTAGGGGTTCAAACTGGCATATTACTTCATCCATTCCTTAGAAATTCAGCTCTGAATCTGGGATTACTGTCTAAAACTTTGGGTCTTTAATACATTATACTATTTGGCAGAATTTACAATGATTTGACTCTTCCTAAATATAAATACATCCAATGTGTATCATAACATTAACTACAGAGAAATGTCTGACTGATTATTCATCAAGATACTCTGTAAAACGGTACAAATGAATAGGTGCATATATAGTCACTCAATCATTAGTGTATTACCACGTGGACAGGACTTTTCTAACTACTGGAGCATTGAATACTTGGAAGTGACCAAGCTCGACTATATTTCCTTGGGAAATAGCAGCATCCTATGAAATCAGCTAACTGCCATAAAATGCTGGCCTGTAGTTCACTGAGACCAGGATATTGCCCTCTTTCCACAGAAAAGCAAGTTCTATGAGTTGGCATCACTGATGGACTGACTGAAGGACTTGCATATTTCAGTGCTAGTCAGAACTGGCACATTATACAGCTGAAAGAGGCAGCCAGGCTTAGGAGAAAGAACATATATACTTTCCAGAGACAGCATGATACAATAACCTGGCCTTCATGCCTTAGTTTCTTCATCTGTAAAATGGGGCTTCCTCTTCCCCTTGTTGGTCAAGGATTGTATCAGATACACCAATGTCTCCGACTGGCCCCAAATAGGCCATCTCTTCCCCACACCCCCACACTGTGTCTGGGGATCCTACCACAGCCAAAGCCTTCGTCCACCTGCCTAAATGGGGTCTGAATGAATGACTGGTGAGCTGCAAAATTAACATTAAATATCCAGGGATCCTTCACAGCAAAATGTGAGATGCTATCTTCATGATTAGAGAACTTCTGAAAGGAGACACAGAAACCTAAGTTTTGACCTGATGATGAGAGTAAGGACAATAACTTTTCCAAGTTACAAAGCCATGAGAGAAAGTGTACTATGTTTTGATGGGGCGTGGAGTAAATTTGAAAGTCATATATTGTTTCAGATGTCTTTAGCACACCTAAATTGCTAAAGGCTGTGAACATAAACAAGTATTCCATTGAGTCTGCTGCGCTCTCAGAACTATTCTTTTTGGTATGTTTAAAGATAAGGCCTCTGGACACTTTTGAGAGATGTTTTCTATTTTCCGTTTATTTAGGGCTGAAAAAATTCTTTGAAAAAAAAATACATTATTTTAAATTTCCCCAAATTTCCTTGAGGCTTTCTTTCATCTTTCTAAGGTGAATGAGAAATGAATGGAAAAGGGCTACAATGGGAGTCCCTCGGGTAAGCAATTTTGGACAACAAATACCCAGTGTGAGATAAGCATATTACAATCACATTTCTTTTCTCATTCACCCTCGGTTCATATCATTAGTGGAATGCTAAGAAACAAACATGGGGAAAAAAATGTTGGGACAGATTGTATCAGTAGGATACTAATGTTTTCATTCTCACAAGCCTATAAAAAAAACCCAGCAAGAGTTTCCTCACTCAGGTCCGGTGACCTCCAGCAGCCATCTTGCCCTCTCTAAACTTCTGCCAGTTAACTCATGACACTAACCATCTGCAGGGCACTTAACTGCCTTTGTTTGTAAAGTATGAAATTTTTTCAAATATTAACATATTTCCTAGTAAAGAGAGTCGTATAATAAAACAGAACTTAGTTATTTCCTCTTAATTCCAATGGAAAAGGGGTTTTTTTGCTTTTAGTTCCTGTCCCACAAAATAATTTTTTGCTAAAGTGGTATTTTTCTAACTTGTCCTCTTTAGCTAACCAGACAAAAAGATTCATCTCTGAATAGTTTAGGACCTGGCTTCTGAATAAGATATGAGGGTACTTCGGGCAGGGTGATTTCTCACGGCAGTTTGAAAAGGGAACATGGTGGCCCCCAGATGGTGTGGCTTATATGATTTAACATGTCCAAAGAGCTTTGTAAGCAGTAAGGCAATCTCTAGATGTGATCTCTACTATTCCACATTAAAGTAACCCAGGCTCCTTGGGAAAATGGCTGATTCCATGTCGGGAATAAGAAATATGTAAAATGAGGCTGAATCCTGTTGTACCAGAAAGAAAAAAAATAATATAAACTACTAGGATCATGTCAATAGGACTTAGGCTCCAAGTTGAAGAGCTTCTCACTGACAAAGATGGGATGATTTGAGCATCAGTGAGAATAATGTGGATTAAAGCATATAAATTCATTAGTTCATAATGACACTAAAACAATCAACACATTCCAGTCTATGAGAAATTCTACTGGACAAAAAATCTGATTACTTTAACACATTAAAATCAACGAAAGGAAAAAGGAGAGAAGAGGAACTTACGATTTAAAAGAAATTTGAAATATATGAATCAATCCTAATACTTGGTCCATATTTGGATTCTGATTTGAACAAACCCCCACTGTTAAAATATTTTATGAGCTAGTTAGGGAAGTTGGATTACTGACTGGATATTAGATTATATTAAGGAATTATGAAGATTTTAGAAGTGATCATGGCATTGTGGTTTTGTTTTTATAGTAGTCCCCTTTTAGAGGTGCATAATGAATTATATACAAAATAATATGTCTGGGATTTACTTCAAAAGAGTTCTGGGGCAGGGATTTGGATGAAACAAAAATGGCCATAAGTTGGTATTTATTGATTCTGGGTAATAATTGCGGATTTATTATACCATTCTTTTTATTAGAGAAAATGGTAATATTTGAAAATTTTCAGATCGTGCTATTTCTGGAAAGCATACACGTTCTTTCTCCTAAGCCAGGCTGCCTCTTTCAGCTGTATAATGTGCCAGTTCTGACTAGCACTGAAATATGCAAGTCCTTCAGTCAGTCCATCAGTGATGCCAACTCATAGAACTTGCCTTTCTGTGGAAAGAGGGCAATATCCTGGTTTCATAGTGAACTACAGGCCAGCATTTTATGGCAGTTAGTTGATTTCATAGGATGGTGGTATTTCCCAAGAAAATATAGTCGAGCTTTGGTCACTTTCAAGTATTCAATGCTCCAGTAGCTAGAAAAGTCCTGTCCACGTGGTAATAGACTAATGATTGAGTGGTTATATATGCACCTATTCATTCGTACCGTTTTACAGAGTATCTTAATGAATAATCAGTCAGACTCTTCTTTCTAGTTAATGTTACGATACACATTGGATGTATTTATATTTAGGAAGAGTCAAATCATTGTAAATTCTGCCAAATAGTATAATGTATTAAAGACCCAAAGTTTTAGACAGTAATCCCAGATTCAGAGCTGAATTTCTAAGGAATGGATGAAGTAATATGCCAGTTTGAACCCCTAGGAGTACGACCCATTGTACACCTTCGGAGCCCCCCTACACAGTCCTATCAGTGGCCTCTGGGCTCAGGTTCCGTTTCAAGTAGCAGGTGGTATTTTACATTAAGCCATCTACATTCTTATATTTGCAAATGCTTTAGGTTTGCAGTTTTGTTTTTTTTTTTCATATGCAGTGTCTGCAATTTTAGTACCTGATAACTGGTAGATGTTATTGTTATTTAGGGGAGTGTAAACAAAAGAAAACCTTATTTAAGCTTTAGCTATTTTATACATGCAAGTCATTTGTGCTTCTTCTTTTAAGAATAATTAAACAAGAATTCATTGATGAATAATTAAACAAGAATTCATTGATGAACAGCCGACAGAATAAAAAGAGGCATCTGGAGCAATACTTAAAATACGTAAAACATTTAGATATTGTTATATTAGTAATACGCAGTTCCATTTATTGAGGGCCTCAGTTGTCCCAGGGTCTGCTGGGCCCTGTGTGTCCTTTATCAGAAATCCCCACAGTCACTGGTCAGCAGAATTGGAGGGAGCTGGAGCTTAGATTGGTCCTTCAGCTTGTAGGCATGAGGGAGGGGATTCGACCTCAGCCTTCCTTTAGTCCAGAGCCTTGATCTCTGCTCTCCCCGTGCCTATAGCTGTGTGACAGAATGTTGTCTTCTTGCACTAACCTGTTTTTACTTCTCTCTGTAGTGTATGTTTTATATACTCTATCTCCAACTTCCCAGTCCTTCCATAGCAATTAGAGTTCACCTTTGTGCACCTTTCCTAATATCACCTTATTTCTTCTAGCTTCTCATGGAGCTTAGATGTTGGGTGTACACTTCACACTTTGAACACTGAGAGCCCTTGATTGCTGCATGCCCTTTGCCAGTCCCAAACCCTAAGCTGTTCTTGACATAGAGAAACTCTATGAGCAGTTCCGTATAAAAGAGTCTCTCTTTGCTTTTTGTGTGGCTTAAAGTGAAAAAGCTGAGGCTTGTGGTAAAACATCACATAACATCGTCCTCTTCAGTGTGTCTCTGCTGTCAGTACAAGCATTTATTCCTTTTTTCATTTTGTCATTTTAAATCCTTATAAAGCAGTCCCTATCCCTCCTTTAAAATAAGTAGATTAATTGCAGTTTTATGATCCCTGTTTATTTCCTGCAGCTCCAAACAGGCTTAAGAAATAAATGGTGTTTATTTAAAAATGGATATATTAGCATGTTTGCCTTTGAAGATTTGCATGTTTTTAAAAATATTACATTTTTCAAAGTAATGCTTAAGTAGTAATGGCTAAGGAAAATACCATCTGGTTATAATTTGATCCCTTTCTCACCAGTCTTTAACTGTTATTTGGTTATTCCAAGTCATAACCTTTTTTTCTGAACTAACTGAACTGTACCAGTATAATTCCTCCTGCTTTCTAAATTTACGGACAAAAATTCCTTTCTGAGATATCAGGCCAGTCCCATCTATTCTGTTGGTTCTCCTCATTTGCCAGAAGCTTTCTCTTCTAGCCAAAGAATTATTTTCTCCTTATGAGAAGGGCTTTAATTTGCCATTCTGTCTCTTCTCTCTCCTTATTCCATCTAATCCAGAAGAAGTAATCTACTTTCTTCTTTAAAAATAGGGTGCCTGTATCATTCCAACTGCTACTAAATCTGGCTTCAAACTGGAATAGTGTGTATTCTTTCTTCAACTGAAGTTACTATAGCAATTATCTCTCACCGTAATTAGATGGAAGGGAGCTTTTATGATGAAATGAATTCTAGACTCAGAGACAAAGACCTGACTGCAACCCCAGCTTTGTTTTACGAGCGTTTAGCAAGGAGCAAAAGTTCCTTGACTTCTCTGTGCTCGATTGCGCATTTACAATTTGGGGACAATTACCTTGTTTCCCCAAAAATAAGACCTAGCCGGACCGTCAGCTCTAATGCACCTTTTGGAGCAAAAATTAATATAAGACCTGGTATTATATTATATTATATTATATTATATTGTAATAATTATGTTAGGGTATTATAGCATTTGTTTCTTTTTTTTCTTGTCTCCCCAAATCTTTTATAAGTTAATATTACTTTTAAGATTAAAATTAGAGTTTCAGTCTAATATATTCAGTTTGAAAAAAATACTACTTATTGAGTGCTTATTATGTGTCTGGAACATTTGCTATGGCATTTTGGGTTTTAAAAAATGCCAGAATCTTTCCTGATTATTTATACCAGGGCAATAAAAAAGCAAAAGAATTATGCTTAGTAAACTATTTAGAATAAGTACTTTATACTTAACCTAAGATTTAAGGTGCTGTTGTGTGTAACCTAAGCGTTTAATGCTAGGCTGTCAGCCCAACCCATGTTCAATATAAATGGTATTCTGTCTCACTATAGCCATCTGTTTCAGGACTCATTCCAAAATTAACTTCCTGGCTTACTCAGGGTCATCCCACTGAGGAAAATGGGATCTCAGTGATATGCTGACCAGACAACATCAACGTGAGCAAGGCTTTAGATAATGCATCTCAGAGCTACCTCTAGAGGTAACTGGATTGAAGTAAGCTAAACAAGATCATTTGCCAAGTATTACAGCATGATTTTTAGTTGAAATTTTTATGGAAATAGTTATAGATTCGCTTGTAGTTGTGAGAAATAATATAGAAGATCCCTTGTACACTTTGCCCAGTTTCCCCCCAGTGGTAACATTTTGCAGAACTATAGTTTTTGTTTTTTTGCCAGCTTTTGTTTCTTTGCCAGCTTTTGGTGCCATCATGGTAGCCTTATTTTGAAGTCAGATTTGTGACAATTTTCTTTACCAGAATTAATCAGATAATTTTGCTACAGAGACCTGTGGGGTAACTACCTACGTTTACAAAAGAAAACCACATCATGATATATAAGAAGCTGTCTCCACATCCCTACCCACACACAAAAATTTATTCACTTAACGCATTACAGAATAACTCTACACCAGAGGTCAGTCTGAGATATTTGGCCCCTTCGCTCTCTAGATAACTAATAAACAGGACCCAGCTCTCCTTTTATAGATATTGGGGCCGACCTCCTTTATCAATATCAGGAAATAAGGCTGGACATAATTTGTTTCTTTCTGGGCCAATGTCTTTAGTTTGTACTGGTTTAGAAATGAAATCACTGGATTGGGAGTTAGAAGGCCTATGTTTGAGCCTCTCTTCTCATTAGCTGTGTCACTGTAAATAAGTCAGTTACTTTCTCTAAGTTTGCTCAGCTACTATGTAAAATGGTTGGACTAAACCAATAGCTCTCACACTCCAGTGTGCATTAGAATCACCTAGAGGACTTCTTACGACACCAATTGCTGCACTCCACCCCTAGAGTTTCTGAATAAGCAGGTCCACAGCAGGGCACAAGAATTTGTCTAACAAATTCCCCAGTGATGCCAGTGAAATGGCATGAAATGTCCGTGAAAACCACTAGGCTTCATTACACAAAAGTGTGCTTTGGGCCCAACAGTCAGTAGTACCACCCTGTCCTCCAAAAAAACCTCAAATTTGTTTTCTGGTTGAATAAGTTATGCATTTGTCCTTTTTTTTCCTTTTTTCTTAAGTGATTTCTTAAGTGGACTATAAATATAATGCAGCCAATAAAAATATCATAGAAGAACATGCATTGTCATGGGAAGATAACTACAATATATTATTAGGCTGACAAGAAGCTATATATTACAAAATTTTCAGGTACATAGAAATTTTAGTTATTCATAGAAAATAAAAATCTGTAAAGATGTATCAAAAATGTTAATAGTTGTTATCACAGAGTAATGGAGTTGCAAAATTTTCTATTTGTTGTGCTTTTCTGTGTTTTCTAATTTTGTCTATAATCAGAATGTTAATAAATCAGTTACTAAAACAAAAAATGCAGTAAGCAGTACAAATCTTGATTTCTCTAAGTTTTAATAATTACAGTAAAGAACTTATTGAATACCAAGCAACAGAAGTAAGGCTGTTCAGGTATAAGGTAAAATTGTCTGGGACAGTTTACAAAGGCAGCTGTAACCCTCCTTAGCCCTTTCCCTAAAAAGTGTGGTTGATCACCTTTGCTCTTCTTCCTGCTTCACAGAGTTTTTCACTCAGGCAATAAGTAGTCCTGGCTCCTGGACCATTATTATCGCATCGTGTTACTGTTTTCATGGCACTTTCCCACTGGTAACTAAGTAGGATCCACAGCCGTACCCTCACAAGCTAGTCCCTCCTCCATCCTTGACAGTGAAGCAGAAAGTCCTTTATCTGAATGAAGCAAGTTTCTTCCTTGGTTATGTCTCTGTTAGAAGAATTAATGTTTACAACTAAAATAGGAATTTAAAAATATCACTGAACTAACTCTGTTTAGATGACAGCTATTTATTCCCCATGTGGGTTCATGTCTTCTGGAATTTCTGCTTGCACTGATATCCCAGGTATATCATGCTTCTCAACATTAAGAAAGATAGATGAAAGTGAGCATAGCTTCCATGAAACTTTATTTGTTAAAATAATGTTGCTGCTAAATATTTCAATTAATTAATACTGTAGAAAAGTACTTCTTCATTTCTGTACTCTAGTAACTATTTCTGAATAAACTTGTTTGGTCAGAGGCATGTTGCCATTAGAGCAGCACAGTGGTGATTTTCAAAACACCACTGTCGTGCAGAGCTGCAGTGGTACCATTGCTTCCCTTCTGCTGAGTTCCCTCCTGCAGATATTCCATAGGAATGAAAAATAAAAAAGGACATTTTGATTTACGAGTGATAGGTTATTTATTGTGGGGCACTGTTTTATATAGTATGCATTTTAACATCCACTCGTATTGGTATCATAAAATTATTTCCTTTAACAAATAGGTTTTAGTGCTAGAGGCAGTATATTTTTATGCAACACCTAAAGAATACTGTCATACAAACATATGCCCCATGGGTGTGCAATCATTAGCAAAGTTACTGGATTTCCTTTATGTAACTGGGAGTTTCGTTGGTCGCCTCAGAACTGCTTGTTCACTGGTGTTACAACAGTACGGTCCAAGGCCAACATTACTTTCCGTAATCCATTTATTCTGAAAGAAGTGATGAGAAGCTTATGTGTAAAACTTACTCGCTTTGTTGAAGAATAGTTTCAAGACCCAGTAACTGTTTCTTTTGCCCGTGTTCTCAGCTCCATCTAGAGATGAAGAGGCATCAGTCCTCTTCTCTTTCTCCCACACACACACCTCTCTTCTGGTACTTCACACATGGCTGGCTTTTGACCTAGATGTCCACCAGCTGTGTTTAACTTGACTGGTTCCCAGGTAAATGAAAATAAACAGGCTTTTTATTTATATGTAAATTATCACGGTGCACCCATGGCTTAGTGAAAACACAGGTAAAGGTTTAAATTAATTTACGGACAGCTATCTTCCTTTTTCCCTACTTTCTAAAGGCTGTTAGAGAATTTGTACAGAAACTCTAGAGTTGGAAGGGTGTACTGATGTTCCCTTAGTCTAGTGTTTCTGTCCACAGTTAAGTATACACATAATTGTTGTCATTTTAGAGTGATAGAAACTTCTTCCTCACTGTATTGCTTCTCTCATCTTCTGTTGCATGCTTTCTGCTTGCTAATTCATTTAGCAAGCCAGTGTCTTTTAGCGGGGGTGAGGGGAGTATATGCCACTCTGTGCCATCAGGTTTTATTGCCTCTCCTTGCCAACGCAATGTTCATAATTAGAGTAATAATTACCTTTTCAGGGTACTGCCTCAGGCATCTCATTTCCTTTTGTAACTCAAGAACAGCAGGCTTGACTCATCACCTTAAACTTCTGGCATCTTATTAGAATCATCTCATGACTTGACTGTCTCCCCACTTGCCTTCTTTGCGTACTCTATGACTGGACAATCACTGGCATATAGAAGATGCTTAATGATTGAATGAAGACAGCTTGCCATTCCAGAGAGAGGAATATTGTATACTATTTATGCAACTCCAACAGTTGAACCTAGGTGTCATCAACTTGGGCCTGATCAACGCAAAATTAGTGAGTTAGTAAAAATTACTTAATCCCAGTGTTATTTAAGATGGCAAATATATTTGATAAATGCTTGAAAAAGTAGTTTTATTTTTAAATGTATATCTATATTACAACATTTTCGTATCTATATTACAAAATGTTTACTTTGTTTTGTAAATGGTTTGATTCTCGAATCTGGAGTTTATAATATAAAGTATAAACTCTCTTTTCTATGCCATAAAAGCATTCTAACTTTGAATATGAGCCATACCTAGACAAAAATGCATTTTGAGGCATAGTTTTATATACTTTTTTTTTTAAGTCTACAATACCCTTCAAAAGGATCCTTTGTGTATGGCTATGCTACTTATTCTAAAGAGTTTTTTCTAAAGTCTGCAATTATTATAAAACTCACATTTTCTAGTATTTTACAGTTTTATCTGTCTTGTTTAGCATATCCTGAAGCAGTGATGTAGCTTTTTTAATATGCTAATTTTATCTTGTGCAGCCTGCCTTGACAGCATACCTTTTTATTGATTGAAATTCCAAATCTATGTTGAGGACTAGAATTTAATAATATAAATGTGTTAACTAAAATAAAAGAACATTAAAAAGTCTTTAACATTATTATGCAAATGTATTGAAGCATTATAAACTTAACATTTGGTCTGATATTACATCAGCCTGGCCCTGTTTATTGTGGTTTAAGAAAACTGTATTTAGATGCTGACTCAAAACAGACATTATTTTTAGATGTCTCTACTCTTTCTCCCCCTTTCTATTCCCAAGTGTCCAAATTCAGGTGCACAGAACACAGAGGGTCACACCTTACAGCCCACATGAAAGAGTCCTGTCTTCCCTAGTGTTTAATAATTATTTATACTTTTGTAAGTGTATATTTCAGTAATGTAACAATGGAGCTTGAAGCTGTAGCTATACTCATATAGTCTGAAAAGCTTTAAAACGTTTACTTTTGGGAATAAAACGAAAAAGATGAAATACAGAGATATTTCTCAGTGTAGTGGAACACAATAAAATTATCCTCTCTTAAAATAAATGGCAGTTAGGGAGAGCAATGTTTTCTGTCATGGGTAACAGCTAGGGAACACAAAATCAGCATTTAAAATGTTAACTCAGTGTTTTAAATAAAAAGCTAAAATGCATTGTACATTGTCTGTTCTCAGAGATGATTGCAGATTCGTGTTATTAAGTCCTGCAAAAAAAAAAAATACGTAATGTACTTGGCAGATGGAACTATAAAAACTAGAGATGAAAAAAGACATATCAGGTCAAGATTTAAAGTTTTGTTTTGAGGGACCTCCATTTTGCGTTACTTAGTTTATTGTTCTCCATCTTGAGTCCATATTCACAGGCATGCAAAAGAACATAAATCTTTGATATTTGAAGCAGTGATGAAGACTAAAAGTCCCTAAACCTCTGCAGTTTTATCTCATTAACATGTAAAGTTCTAGTGGGAAAATCATGGATTAGGAATCAAAGTTTCTTCCTAAGCCCACCATTGACACCTCATAGTTTTGTATCCCGAGCAAGTCACTTAATTTTTCCGAGCTTCTGTTTCTTCATTTGTAAAACAAAATTTCAAATGCCTACTTTATCTAAACCACAGAACTATGCTGAGGATGACAGGAGTCAAAATAGGCTTTATGCACTCTCGGTGTTTCACGGGTTCCGGGCAGGTCCAGTTGTAATTCCCATATTGCAGATGAGGAAAGGATGAGAGGGGCTAACAAGCTTGTTGTTGAAGGTCACACAGCTGGTAAGTGAGAGGCCTAAATCTATAATCCTATGTCAAAATTCGTTTTTCAGCGTTGGCACTATTGACATTTGGAGGCTGATAATTCTTTGGGGGTTGGGGGGAGAGGTTGTCCTGTGCATTATTGGATGTTTAGCAGCATCCTAGCCTCTACCCCCTAGGTGGCAGTAACATCTCCCAAGGTGTGGTGACCAGAATTATCTCCAGACTTTGCCAAATGTCGCCTGGCAGACAAAATCGCCCCAAGTTGAGAACCAGTAGTCTGTATGATTCCAGCGCTAAAGTTCTTCACCACTTTATAATAACATTTATCGATGTCATTGTTATTCTGAGTAGAATATCCTGGGATACTCCATAACATAGCAATTTTCAAAATGAAAAAAGAGATAACTGATGTTCATCTGTCATCTTTCTCATTCTGGATATTAGCCGGGACACTGTCTTCTTTGGAAGGTCCCTGTAAACTTCTCGTAGAAGCTGTCACTTGACAGGGACACTGTTGACAGTGGGCCAGAATTCAGACTCAACAGCCCCTAAATTCCCTTCCCCTGTAAGTCTGTAGTCATTCCCGAATGGCCCAACTGGTCTCCCTTGAACAGTCCCTTCTCATCTGAAATGTCTCAGAGGCCAGGGAGAGAAATATGTATTTTCACAACCATTATCTCATTCAGTCTTCAGAACAAGCCCTTGAGGTCTGTGTCAGTTATCCGTGTTTACATTTTGTTTAGGCATCTTAACCTTTCTTCCTTGCCTGCTCCTTCAGCTCTGGTGTTCTCATTGCAGAACTTGATGTGGAAACTCAGCAGGTGCCTATCTCACCAGCACTGTGTGAAGAGTAACGTCCTTCTGAATTACTCAACATAAAGCAGATGCTTTCTGGCCTGTATGACTCTGCCTTTTTCCTGTCCCCATAACAGGCTTCCAAAAATACATGCTTCCTTTGGCTGCATTCGGGGACTTAAGAACAAACTGTCCAAGAGTAGAATGCTTTTACTTCGGTTGCTCACTCTTTCTCCCAAAAAAGGCATAGGACCTTCTTCACCCTCCCACACTTCCCCATCGTTACCTCTAATCTACATCCCACGCTCTTCCTGATGTTGGCTCAGTCCCCAATTATCACCTCTTAGCTAAAGCTTTCTTAACATTTATGATTGACTTTATTATGTTTGTCTCTCTGTTGTTTAAAAGTGTTGGCAAATTAGATGCATTTGATCCAAGCCTTATTAAATAGTCTGAAAATGTTTTGTACCTAGGCCTGTATGAGTTAAAATTTTTTAAGACACTGAGTTTTAAGATTAATTGCTGCTGACAAGCACAATAAATATAATTGAGTGTGATTAAAAGCATTAGCATGACCTGAGGAGAGGCTAGTATAATTACCAACAGTGATAAAGAACTGTAATTGCACACGAATCTTTAGAACACAGAACTCTGCTTACAGAAGGTGCAAACAGTTGTTGGAATCAATGGGAAAGAGAACTGAATTACTTCCCAGCAACACAACTTAGTGTCAATTAAAACTTTTATTTATTTTCTTTAAAGTGCGTGTGAATCATTTTAATTACTCTATGGTTTCTTGAAAAAGGACTAATTGGCTTCTGCCATAAAATGGCAGGGTCTGGCCGGACTAAGTCATTTTTTCTTTTTAGATCAGCGTGAGTTCTTATTGACCAGACTTACTGGATTCTGATTTGACATGCATTCAGCCATTTCATCCGGTTATATAAGTAAAGAACTGTGGGTTTCTCTTCCTTTCCCAGGTGGCCTTTTTGAAGATGTAACTGTGGGAGCCGAAGCATTCCTCTCCACAGCATGGAGTTCACTGGAGGTTGGCAGTTGGCCCAGTGGGCAGTGATTATAGAGACTAGAACCAGAGCTACAGAATGAGAGCCCTGCATTGACGTTTTGAATTACTTATTTGCACGTGTTCTCTAAGAGAAGAGTTAACTTCTGTGAAGGGTGTGAAGACAGTCACAGTAGTAAGTTCAGGTAGGTATAGAAGTTACGTCTCTATTTCCCACAGAGAGGAATATTCACATATGATGTGCTGTGTCAGAACCACCTGGAAGGATGTTAGCTAGTGGAGAGCCATCTGTCCTGTGTGGAATGCAGTGAGGGATTTCCACTGATGGAAGTGAATGGTAACCGCTATAAATCCTAGGAAATAAACTTCCAAAGGACTTCTCAGGTTCATTTAAAACAAATTTTAAAACAGAATATAGAGAATTGTGTATACCTTATTCAGAGGAGAGGCTCAGTAAATAAATGTTTGTTGAACAAGTGATTTATCCAATTAAAGGTTTTCCGATGTATGTAAACCTGCATGTATTCTTTTTGTTCTTTATTTTCTTTACCAGATACTATGGTAAATCAATCAATATACCTCGCTGGAGTCCTGTTACAGAGTTGTCATAATCCTTGTATGCCAAAACAATTGGTGAGAAAACCATGGAATGAGAAAGATAGAGCTAGAGGGAATCCTACAGAGCACAGGCCAGCTCCTGATTTTACAGAAAGGTTTGAGACTTGCCTGTAATCACAGTAGAAGCAAAGCTGGGATTGGAGCCAGGCAGGTCCTCCTTCTCCACTCCACAGTCAGCAGGACGGCCTTTGGATTTACAACTATACTTGCTGATTATCAAGCCTGTTGGTGTTAATCCTAGCCTACAGGCCACCAGTACCTCTTTATTCAAAAAAAACCCTGAGTTTTCTGTCCTCTAAGTTCCTAACTTAGTACAGGTATCAGTGGCATTGTGATTTGGTGAATCTTTCGTAAATTTTTCGTTGTAGTTTAACCAAAACGTGTGCCCTATCAACAAGGCAGTGGTGTAACACTCCTAATTCTGTAGCTGGTGGACTGACATAGGAATACAACCCATCTGTTTAATCCTGCAGAGTCATTTTATTAAGCACAGTTTGAAACAGTCAAGTTCTTAGTAACATGTCCAAGATGTACAGCCATAAAGGAGAATTAGTTTGGCTTCACTTAAACTGCTAACCTCTCAAAACACCATGCTGACTTTTCATACTTCAGATTTCTATCTGTCGGTATAGACCAGGGTTTTTCAACGTTGGCTCTATTTACATTTTGGGCCAGATTATTCTATGTTGTGGGAGACTGTCCTATGCTGTTGGGAAAAAAAAATTATCCTACACCCTCCTAGGTTCAATGGCTGAGGCTTGCCAATCAAACTCATAAAGCACATTAACAACAACAACAAAAAGTATATATATCCACACAGAAGTTTCACAGAAAATGAGACTCTAGGAAGAGGTCAGATGATTGAGGTTTATATACCATCTTAGGCTGAACAACAAAAAAAAGAGGTTTGGGCTTCTGGACTGGGAGAGACAAGTTATGAGAAGAGGGTGAAGGGAAGAAATGTGTAGTTCCTGAGGGTTGTCTTGTTATGCGGATAAGAGTTTCTCAGATGATAAGAGTTGTCTCCAAGACTAGCTCTCTTCCTGGTACAGAGACACCTTTACAAATGTAAATTTCCTTTACAAAAGAGGCAATTTATAATTTATTTTTAGGATGTTAAGGGGAAAGTGAAAAGCTTTTCTGTCTCTGCTGGTTCTCAATTGTCTTTAGCTCAAAATAATTCTTATGCCAAAGTGGCAGGTTTTGAGGGGACATTCTGATCCCCTTCGGTGCATTGGAGGATTTTAGCAGCAACCCACCAGATGTCAGTAGCCCCCTCCCCAAGGTGTGACAACCAATATCTGCTGACATTGCCCTGATTGCCCAAATCAACCCCAGTTGAGAACCACTGCTATAGTAGATGTGTCTGAGAAACAAGATTTGGTGACTGAATGGGTTCAGGGAAGGCTACCCCCAAATATGCCATTTTGGCATATTGATTATTTTGAGTTAAACTTACATAAGCAATAGCCAATGCAAGGTGGGCACTCTGACGCTCTTTTGTCCTCCTGAAATAAACATTCCGTGTGAAAGGTCTCTCTGTACCAAGAAATAGAGAGATATCCTAATCACCAGAGAGAGTGAATTCTGGGCTGAAAAGCCTGCATACACAAACCTTGTTACTTCTTTTCTAATTTATTATCCCAAGCCCAAACCCCTTTGTCTTGTCAATTCTTCGCAAATATATTGTTTCTTTGTCTAAAAGGTATTAAAGCTGTGTGCTTTGGTCACTTCCTTCAGTCTCATATTTATGAGCTCCTATACATAAAAAATTAATTCTTTTTCTCTTGTTAATGTCTTATGTCATTTTAATTATCAGACCAGACAAAGTACCTAGTAGGGAAGAAAGAAAAAAGTTTTCCTCCTCTACAACTGCCTTTAGTTGTCTATTACCAATGATATAGCCATTACCAAATCTGAGACCTTTTCTAGCTTGTGGTCAGGACTTAGTATACTCTTGTTTTCACAAATGAATGTAATGAATACCTTTGTATGTGAATATTTCTGAAGAGTTCAGTTTGTATTGGTCTCATGTTGGAGAGTGGAATAAATTAAATGAAGCAGACTTCAGCCTGTGAATAAAATAGAATTTTCTTCTGAATTTTCTCCCTCTGGAAAAGAAAGAAGTCGTTATACTAATATTTGCTTACAGTTTAGGTGAAGGTGTTCATGATTCAAGGGATAACTCTACCACTCAACCCAACTAGAAGAATATTCTAATTTACTTACGTTGTCTAAGTAAAATCAAATTAAGTCAAATGCAGTTAGACCCCTTCAGCTCTGTCTGGAGTTTTAGGAGGAACCAAGCCAATGAGAGCTGAGCCTACCTCCATTCTGATGGCACAGGTCAGGAGTGCTGATGGAATGGCTGTGAGAAGCTCTGGGGGAGGGGCAGGAATAAGAGGAGGTTACATACATGACAGATTTCTGACTACAGAATGCAGCTACCATATATGAAGTTGTATCTATCATGCAACTTAGAATCTTGTCATGGTGAAGTTCTCAAGCTCAGCAGGTTTCCATTGGTTCTCCCAGGGATAAGAGGGAGGGAGGGAAGGCTGGCACAGCTGAGGCAGAGCCCAAAGTGAGCTGTTCACACCTAGTCACTGGGTAGTGAGGTTAGATGAGGTTAACATGCCCGAACCTGTGAGTGTCTACTTTATGGCCACAGGAATTAGGAAAAGAAGGGAAATGGGAGCCTTTCTATCTATCTTCTCTTTGTCTAAATAAAGAGAAAATTGCCAAGGAGCTGGGAGGAAGGGGTGTCATTAAATCACTTAAATATAGTTCTGTGAATTTATTCTCACTTAGTGTAATTGTAGTACATACCGTGTTTCCCCCAAAATAAGACCTAGCTGGACCATCAGCTCTAATGTATCTTTTAGAGCAAAAAT
Source organism: Rhinolophus hipposideros (assembly GCF_964194185.1). Classification (NCBI taxonomy): domain Eukaryota; kingdom Metazoa; phylum Chordata; class Mammalia; order Chiroptera; family Rhinolophidae; genus Rhinolophus; species Rhinolophus hipposideros. The sequence continues at coordinate 67,241,880 of NC_138049.1, forward strand.
TAATATAAAACCCAGTAGTATAGTATAGTATAGTATAGTATATATTATATTATATTATACCTGGTATTATATTATATTATATTTATTATATTATATCCAGTCTTATATATTTTAAAATAAGACTGGGTCTTATATTAATTTTTGCTCCAAAGGATGCATTAGAGCTAATGGTCCGTCTGGGTCTTATTTTCAGGGAAACACAGTAGATCCTATTGAAAACTTCTATTGACCATCCATTTCAGCAAACCAATTTCTTAAGTCCATTTAATGTGTATTTATTGAACACCTACTTCATGACAGGCATGGTTATAGGTACTGCAGATAGAATCAATAAAACAAAGCACCTTCCCTCATGGAGCTTACATTCTTATGGGGCGGGGCAGTCAAAAAAGAAATACTCTATTTTATTATAAAATACTATGCTGTATCATAAAATAATATAATTTCTGAAAATAATAAGTACAGTAAGAAAAACACTGGATAAAAGGAGGTGTACTGTTTCAGACAGGGATGTCTAAATTGAGATTAAAGTGTATGTACACTTTTGGTACGTGGACACAATATTTCAGCTCCATCAAAAGTGACTATGGAGATTATTAAATGTCAACAGGTTGAGTACAAACCAAAACTTTGAATCATTTTGTCAAAAGTAGCTTGACTACACAAGGATACACCAATATTAGCAAAGCTTGAGTTGGTTGATTAGAGAAAATTCGAGTGCACTCAGGCACTCAGATGCAGCCCCGATAGTAAAAAGTGCTGACAAGGTCTTGCATGATAAATAAAGCCAGGCTAGTTGTTGTCCCCAGAACATTGTTTTTGTTCTTAGCGTATAACAAAGATTAATTGGGATCCGGTTCTCATTGTATTTCAGGAAAGTAGGGATGACTGGTACATCTTAGTCTGTAGTTAGAAAAGCATTCATATTTATCTTACACATCAGAGGGGTGGTTCCCACTAATTGCTTATCTGAGAATTCTACACATTTTTAAATAATCTTAAATACTCAAGAACACTCAGCGTGACTTAATATAACAATTTTTCTTTGTTTGCCTCTTGAGAGATACTTTAAGCTTTCATCTACTGAACCAGAGCTCATCATTATTCCTTAATCTGGGGGTAAAAGTGGAAAGGAGTTACCTGGAAATAAGTTTTTTTAAGAGATAAGTTCTCTAGTTCTAAGAAGAAAAACAACAACAGAGAAACGTTTGCTCAAAACAAAATTTTTTAAAGCATCCGTCCTGTACTTCTATTCTTTTAAAAATAACGCTCCATTTTCATTCAGAAATAGACTAAGCCAATTTGTTTTCAATCCTGTCATAGATAAATTAAGAAGCTCATTTTCAGAGCCCCACATTTATTCCAGGGCCCTTTGGCTACAAGGTGCAATAAAGCAGAGTGCAGGATTTGTGTCCTAGTTCTACATCCTCGTAGACCCACCTGTAACCTGCTGCAGCCGTTCTGGTCAGAATGGAAACTACTGACAAGACGATTGCAATTTCATTATTCATCTTTCTCCCCTACTATCCACAGCTTGATTAGTTTCTTTCTATAAATCTTTTAATATTTTTATTTAATCTCTTTTAACATTTCATGGATTAAAATTTGTTCCTCTTAATTACTTGTTTTGGAGGGAAAAAAATGAGGATTTTTATTGCCATCTTTGTTTATATACACTCTGTTAGTATATTGGGTGCAAATTTCAATACATCTACCAAAAGACTCAAATCAGGAATACCATAAATAGGTAACTTAATTTAAAACAGTCATGGCAGTAGGTTGCTTATTTGGAAGCCTATTGGGAGTTTCTGGCTAAAACTTTTCTAAACTTAAGAAAAATAGGACTTGTTACCCTTTGTCCAAAACCTTTCCAGGCCTGAGGGGGCCAGGGCAGTCTTTCTGTAGACGTAAGCTGGGAAAGGAATTGAAGAAATAAAGCACTTTATAAGTGCCCACAAAATAATGGAATCTCTCTTTCCTCACTGTTTCTTAGGAAACCAATGATTGGGAACAGGAAACAGATTTCTGTGACCCGTACCTCCCTTCCTAAGCAATATCATTTTTAGGAAAATGAGTCAGAAGTGCCAGCCTTCATTGCTCCTGCACTCCCTTCCAGAATCAAGACTTAGGGTTGGTAACTTGTGTGGCCTCTTCCCTAGAAACTTTCTCCTCATAGGAGGGTGACTATCAAGATTAATTATCATTAGTCTTATGTTCCAAAGTGTATGTTAGACTCAGAAAGCATACCACCCACTTCTACTTTCTGAGAAAAAATTACTCAGTTACATTTCCTCCCCCCACAAATATCTTGAGTAAGAAACTCAACAAAGGATACTGTAAATTCTGTCAATTGTTCATGTGATTATAAAGTTTAACGTAAATGTTAAAGAATTCTTGAAGTAAGGTTCATAAAGTAACAAAGGAATTGAAGTAAAAGTCCACATTTTATCCAACAAAATCTGAGAAGTGATAATATCAAGAAGAAGAGAAAAATTTGCTAAGGTTCTCTTCCTCATCGAGCACAGGCAGATGTTGCTTTATTGTTGATATTAAGAGAGAGAAATAAGTTGAAATATATATTTAAAAAAAAAAATTAAAGAAATCACCAGTAAGTTGGAAATGTATGTGTTAGAAATTGCTAGAGGAAACGAAGACAACTTGATCAATAAAACACATTTCCTGTATATCTTTCTAGCCCTGTGATGATGGTTCAAGGCAGTTTTAGAAGAGCCGGTTTCAATACTTGTGTTTATTTGTTTCTCTGCTTTATCCTATGGAGCCAAGGATGGCTTCTAAATAAAGGCTGCTGCCTGTGGAACATTTGGTGGTTATATTCCTTACACAGTCCATAAAGTTTTCCTGAAATGTATGTTATCATTTGACCTTGTTTTTGATGGAATTAAAATTTAGAGAGGAGGTGAGAAAAAACACTTGAGAAGAGAACCCTACAAAGTGCTTAGTGATGCTACCAAAGCCATAGGAGTCCCAAGAGGTCCCTCCCCATGGATGTGGTCCCAGAAGATCTCCTTGTTTGCATGAGGCAGGACTGGGTATGGGCTTGAAATGATAGTTATGCTTTGGAAAGATAGGAAGACAGACATCTAGGAAGAACAGAACTTCAAAATGGGAAGAACATTTTGCTAGATTGGAGGAATTGAGACAGGACAGTGAGTAAGATAAGAAAGAGTGCTCATGAGATTGTGGAAGTCACATGAAAGCAGAGAACCTTGTCCTTTTTGACTTCTCAGGGGTCAAGCACAACATGAAGAAAAAGCGCATTTTTTTTTCTTTTGTGCCTGGGAAGTCCTCTTGAGCACTAAGATTTAGATGCAGTGGTTAAGAGTGAGAGGGTCCTAGAGTCAGACTACCTGGATTGCGATGTCACCTGTGTAATCTTGAGCTACTGCCTTAATCTCATGTTTAAAATGGAGGGATGGGGAGAAGCGTCTATTTCTTAGAGGTTCTTAAGTATTACATACAGAGTGTGTAGAACCATGCCTGGGACATCTTGTGCGATGCATTTTAGCTGTAGTTGTTCTATGTATTTCCTGCTTCCTGTCACTGCCCTTCCCATTGCCCATGAAATGTATTTTCTGAGCTTTGAAGCACAAGAATGACGTAATGAAAGTGATGCATTAGAAAAATTAATCTGGTGGCAGAACACAAGGTAGATACGAAGAAAGAAAGACCTATTGTTGCAAAACAAGGAGAGGCTTTCCACTTCCCAAAAACTAGCAAAGAATGTCTTGGCCAAATAATTTTGTCTGTGCTTTTTCCTATTCCACTTTTAATTATTTTTGAAGGCCATTAGAAGTACAATAGGATACATATATTTCCATTGCCGTCAGATTTGATCTAACATGGGGCAAGATAACTCATTCTAAGCATTTTCACATAGACTTTTAAAATGAGTTCTTTTAACTTCATGGACATTACCCGGAGTAAGATTTTCACTGATATATCCCCTCGCGCGAGCGAAGTAAGAGAAAAAATAAACATGTGGGATTACATCAAACTAAAAAGTTTTTTCACAGCAAAGGAAACCATCAATAAAACAAAAAGGGATCCTACTGTATGGGAAAAGATATTTGCCAATGATATATCTGATAAGGGATTAATATCACAAATCTATAAAAAACTTACTCAACTCAACTCCAAAAAAACAAACAACCCAATTAAAAAATGGGCAGAGGACTTGGGGAGACATTTCTCTAAGAAGGACATACAGAAGGCAAGAAGACATATGAAGAAATGCTCAACCTCACTAACCATCAGAGAAATGCAAATAAAAACCACAATGAGATACCACCTCACTCCAGTCAAAATGGCTATTATCAATAAATCAACAAACAACAAATGCTGGCGCGGATGTGGAGAAAAGGGAACGCTAGTGCACTGTTGGTGGGACTGCAGATTAGTGCAGCCACTATGGAAAACAGTATGGAGGTATCTCAGGAATCTGAAAATGGAACTACCCTATGATCCAGTAATTCCACTCCTAGGCATCTACCCGGAGAAATCCAAAACTCCAATTCAAAAATCTGTATGTACTCCTATGTTTATTGCAGCACTTTACACAATAGCCAAGATATGGAAACAACCAAAATGCCCATCGGTAGATGACTGGATTAAGAAGCTGTGGTACATTTATACAATGGAGTATTACGCAGCCATAAAGAAGAAAGAAATCTTATCATTTGCAGCAACATGGATGGATCTAGAGAACATTATGTTAAGTGAAATAAGTCAGAAAGAGAAAGACAAGTACCATATGATCTCACTTATATATGGAATCTAAAGAAAAGACTATGTGAATGAACTAATCAGAGTCAGTTTTGGGGACGCAGAGAAAAAACCGAGAGTGGTTAGATGGGTGTGTGGGAGGGGGTTGGGGATAAGGGGAAAGGTGAAGGGATTTGGAAGCAGCTGGTAACCACAAGATGGCCTCAGGGTTTTTCTTTTGAAAATTAATTTGGGGAAGGTATTCTATAATGTTGTAAAGATTTTGTTGGGTATCCGATGGACATGCGTCCTATTTGGGAGACCACCTCAGGGATACTGTGGATACCTGATCATGGCATTGTACATCAGAAGCTAAACATTAATGAATGCCAACTATAATTTTATATATATAATGTGATGGTTCAGTGTGAGGTCGGAGGGATAGTGGATGGGGGGAGGGGGGTTCACAGTATGAGGGATATAAATGATGAACGTCTAAGTATTACCTTGTTTTGTACACCTGAAACTAATAAATAAATTAATTAATAAAAAAAAATAAATAAATAAAATGAGTTCTTTTTCAGAGTCCTCTCTTGAGAGCAGAAAAGCTTTTGCAAAAATCTTTAAATGAGGAAAGGAATGAAGCCCAGAAGTTTATAACCAGATATCCTACAGGAATGCCCTCTGGACTGAAGTTCAATTTACCTTTTATGTCATTTCCCAAAGTATCAGGAATCCTTTTGGTTCAGTGTCACTGGGTCTCAGGAGAACAAGACAGAGTGTTCATGGTAAACAAACTCTATTCCCTTATGTTCTTAATTCTCTTGTGTATTTTTCCTCCTCTCTTATGTTCAGAATTATGCTGTGGACTCACAGCAATGTAAAATATGAGTAGTTGACCAGAAATAGCATAGATGGGAAAGAAGTTGTTAAATATGTTACTAAATTTCAGGTAAGTGATCACTTTTCATCTTAGAGAATAATTCATCATATTCTTCAAAGGTATTAGCACTTAACATTTGAGAAACCTATGTTTATGTAGTCTAGGTAATCGACTCCAGCATAGGAGTAGACAAATGGGGCCAGATGAGCAGGAATAAACCACATTACTCTGGTTCTTATCCTCACCTACTGTTGAAAGCCCTGCAGTTCCCTGCAAAACACTCTATATCTAGAGTGCCCTAGGGGTACTCATATCTATCATTGACTGTCTATCATCTACCCCATGGCATCTGCCATTTTTAAACTTTTTTTTTTTTTTTTTTATCCAGCATCATTTGGTGCTGGTGATCTCCACTGCAAAGGTGCCCACAGTGGGGCTGTTTTGTGTGAAGTATGCTGCCTCCGCTTCCCGGATTCCACCAATGGAGCAAAAGGGCTCACTAGTCCTGGAAACTTGGATAAATAAGCCAAAGTTCCACTGTGCTGTGCCCGGTGCAGAAGTAGGGAGAATGTCGAATCTTTTCATTTGGTGTTAGACATGTGACATGGATCCCAAAGCAGTGTTTCCCTGTATGCCAGTGTATGTTTTTATGGAGTTTCTTGTAAAAATTCTTTATCAATTTTTAAAATTCGAAATCCCTATCACAGCCCAGTGGCTGGACTTAAACACAATTTTTGAGTACCATACACTAAAATGCCATTTTTGAACCAACCTCACATACAGAATTCTCTCTTTTTTTGAAATGAGTTTCTTCCAGAAAATCTCTTGGTTCCACATATAAACAGACTTAAGCCAGAAATCCCAGATATTAGCACTGTTTGGGTTCAAGCTGGGACTCCAAATGCATTTATATTTTTGACTTTTCTACATTTACAGAAGTAATATAACATAAGCATTAACTATTTATTTTCGTTTTAAGTTTTCAAGCAATTATATAGAATTACTAAGTTTGTGGCTATGATTGTAGTGAAAGTTTATTGCATTCAATGGATTTTTGCAACTCCATTCTGTGCTAGGGAAGCTGTCTTTATATCTTAGGCTGTTCGATTTCATTTTACAGAGGAAATTGCTATGAAGCAAAACTTTCATGTAGAGTTTCAAATTGAACTTCAGAATCAATTTATAATGATACTTGTGTTTCATTTTGTGTAATAAAAATTAAGCAACAGTTGAACTGTTTGAAGGGTGAGAGCCCCTTGAGAGCAGGTCCAATATTTTATTCATCTTCTTAACCCTGTGCTTAGCGTGATACCTGATGCAGAGAATGCATTCGATAAATGTTGGCTTCATTAATTACTCTGTTGGGGACATTAATATTGGAAAACTAGGAAAGCTGGATCAATAGGGCATGATCGATTTGAGTCAGTCTATTCTTACAAAATGTTTATGCATTTTTCTGACTATTAAAAGATTCTGCGTCCTTCAAGGTTTATTTCCAATATCACTTCCTCTCAGAAACATGATTCTTATCAGTCCCAGCTAAAAATATGTTTTCTCTTTTGAAAATATGTTTTTCAAAAGTAAAATGATTAAGTCTTTGGTCCTATTGGAAATGCATCCAAGATGTTTACCGATGGCTATAAAATGCAGATGAAATTCAATCTTGATGTTCTTAAATGAATATAACAACCAGGTTTACAAATCCATTCTGTGTCCTCTTTCCTGTCCTGGTTTGCAAACTTTGTGTACAGTGGCACTTTATCTCTTATTAATTCCAAAGATGACAGACACAGGATTTCATTGTCTAGTTAGTGGAAGCTGTGTTCTCTGATTAGCTGCCTTGCCTTTTCTGAAGCTTTGATTTATTGGGGCAGAGCAAGCACTGGCTTTGTATGTGCTGAAAGGAAACTAGGGTAAGGAATAATTTATAGTTCTCTCTCTGCAGCTGAAAAAAAAAATAAAGGTTACTTTCATTATATTGCTATGGGAACTGTTCTAAAACAAAAGAAAGATACTGTAATAAGGAGAAACCCATCGAATGACATTGAGCTACTGTTTCAGTTAACTTGAAAAAAATTGTTAAAAATCATATTTTGAAACAGGTTGGCCCTTCTGAACTCTTATCTTAATTTCACAGAGAACAATGTCTCTTCCAGTTTGGCGTCAGGACTGTGCAGGGTAGCATTGCTGTAACTCCCGGACAAGTTACATTTGCCAAAACAAAGCATGAGTGGAAAGTAGCGGGGGAAAAACTGGCTGGTAGCACTTTTCACCTGGGAAAATGCTGCCAAAGAGGAATTCAAATGAGAAATGCCAATGAAAAAGTTCTCAATTACCCACAAAAAGCAAAAAACAAAACAAAACAAAACAACCAGTGACAAACGTTAGACATTACCAAATTTGTTTGGTTATCCCAAGCTTTTGTTTTTCTCCTTTTTATACTCAGTAAGGCCTGTATTTTGGCGAGGTGCTTTGCAATATGATCCCTTTATTAAAACATATTAGGAAATGTTTTAATACTCAGAGTGTTTTACTCAGAGTATTTTAAGAATCAGAGTATTTTAAGAATCAGAGTATTTTCTGTAATAAGATGAAATATGGATTTCCCCTTCTAAGCCAGCTAAGTCTTTGTTTAATCATCACAGTGAGCATGCAAACTCTTTCAGTATCGTGGATAACCCCAAATTCCAACCCTGGCTTCTAGAGTCAAGAGTAAATAGGATTTCAAGATCTTGAGTAGGGAGTAAGGTGAACAGTAGGAATGAGTTCCATTGATGGATGGGTTGGGGTAGGAGAACATTGTAAGCAGAGAACAGCATCAGTGGCAAATGATAGGAGGTAGGAAAGTTCAGGGTTTATTTGGGGAATGGTAAGTTATCTGGTTTAATAACAAGTAACATTTTTAGGCACTTATAATATGCAAGGTACTAACTTATTTATTGGTCAAAACAACATTATGCATAAAATGCATGCAGGAAACAGGCGTAGGGAAATCCAATGACGTACCCAAGGTCATACAGCTAGAGAGTGACAGAGCTAGTGTTTGACTCTAGTTCAGTCAGGTCCGGAGCATGAACTCTTAACCAAGATGTTTTCTGTAACCCTTTCAGCTGTGACAAAGAAGAGGAACTTTTGGGGAGGAGGTAGAGAAGTGACATAATATGGAAATTGTAGAGCACTCAGCCTCTTTTTCTAATATCTTCCTGGACATCTCCACATGAATACAGTATCTGCCTTTCACATCCACCTGGTCTAAAAGCCAAACTCATTATCACTTCCATCTTCCTGGGCAACCCTCACCTGGCAATCGCATCAGCATTGCAGTAGCATGACTCTGCACGCAGGCAGCCCAGCCATAGCCTTGGAGTCAACATGTGCCCCCTCCCTCTCAATCCTCCTCTGTAAGTCCCTCCGTCTTGCCTCTTGTTCCACTCCAGCTGCTGCTGCTCTGCTTCCCACCCTCACTAGGCCCACCTAGGCTAGTACAAACGCCTATTAATAGAATAGCCTTTCTTCCTCTCTCTTCCTGGTCCTCAGTGCATCCTGCAGAGGCCAGCTAGAAAATGTTTAGAACCAAGTCTCAAACATATCACTTTCCTCAAAACTTTCATGGCTCCCTGCAGAATCTGGTCCAGATTCTGGAGCCTGGCTTTCCAGGCCCTCCACAATGGGCCTACCTACCTTTCCAGCCTTATCTCGCCCAAGTCTTCTTACTGATGTCAGCTTTCTGAGACCACTGATCAGACTCTCCTGTGATCTGCCTTATACTTTCTAGCTTCTACTTCACCCCTTGTTAATGGAATGCCCTCTGCCTGAAACACCCCATCGAACTTTTTTTTTAATATTTTGATGATTTTTTTTTTTTTTTTTTTAAAGGATGGCGCAGCTCACAGTGGCCCATGCGAGGATCGAACTGGCAACCTTGGTTTTATTAGCATGCTCTAACCAACTGAGCTAACCAGCCACCCCGAACATACATAATTTTTAAAAATCGTGATCCACTACAATACAGAGAAAAAGGAAGGAAAGTGATTTATAATAATAATCTGCATTTCAATATGTAAATGATCAGTTTAGGACTCCACTGAGACACCTAATGAAGTCGTCTGTGCTTATACTTGAGTTGACAGCCGCACAGGCCGACTCATGCAGGTGGGTGATCTCAGTGACTCAAACACATGAGTGGCATTACTGGGAAAGTGGCAAGCCAGACAACGTGCAATCTTCTCTCAACTTACCTAGCAGTTGTAACTATGGAAAATTCCATGTGTATTAAAATCATACATGTTTTTATGTATAAAGTAGGGTTTGATTCTAGACTCAGAAAATCATAAACAGATGTGTCACCTAAACAAATATCTGATAAAACATTCGAAAATTGTGTGGGATGTGGAATAATTCTTTTTAGAGCAGATCTCTTATGGAACATTTAGTATTTCTGGCTCCCCCTAAATGCCAATTGTAAACCCAAATGTTATGGCAATCAAAATTAGCCCCGTCAACTTCCAAAATGGTCCCTGGTAGGCAAAATCATCCCCAATGAGAACCCTGACCTAAGTCACTGGGTTCATGTGAAAGTGGACTCAAGAAGATAAGTGAATCACCAAAGTTGACATTCTAAATAGTAAAATCAGAACTACAAGTATAACCCATGTCTCTTGAATTTCTAATGCAGTGCTATTTTGTTAATCAGGTATATTCGTACATATATAGCTATATAAACATATGTTACATTTATATATATTCACCCACGTATAATGACATCTCTTTTGTTGAAAAACCACCTAGTCAGTATTTGACTAACTCTGATTCATAAAAGCCTGTTCTGATATTTGATTAAAATTAGTTCAGTCATACTGCTTAACTCAAGTAAACAGTTGTATATGTAAACATGCACTAAAGACAGGAAAATGCATTTCTTAATTATTACAGACTCTTATTTACAATCATATGGCTGGCTAGGTAATGACACTACCTTTCCACTGAAAGCAATAACTTTCCACTGAAAAACAACTGCAGAGTTACAGAAGTCTCCGATACCATCCTTACTTCTAACAACACTTGCAAACTGGGGTTTTCCCACAATACCCACAGGTTTAAATCTGCTAGATGTACTCACAGAACTCACTGAAAGTTGTTATACTCATGGTTATGGTTTATTTCAGCAAAATGATACAGATTAAAATCCACCAAGGGCAGATTCATGGGGCAGAGTCAAAGGAAGTTTCACACGCGAAGCTTCCATTTCCCTCTCTTGGTGGAGTCACAGATAGTGCTAACTTCTCCCAGCAACTATGTGCAACAATATGCAGAGTGTTGTCCACCAGGAAGCTCACTAGAGCCTTGGTGTCCACAGTTTTTACTGGGGCTCAGTCACTTAAACATAGTTGACTGCCTGTATGGCTTACCCCTCCAGAGCTGACACTGAGAGAGGGACTCAGAGCCCTCACCCTAAATCACTTTGTTAGACTGTTGGTTGTGACCGCGATCCTTAGGCAAACCAAGACACTCTTGTCAGGCAGTACATTGCAAGGGCATAGAGATCACTTCCCAGGAGGCAAGAGCAAAGGCCAGATCTCTCTTTGAGTAAGGTTAATTCTTTATAACAACAACCTAAAATGCTACAAAGTATTTAAAAGCTCTCTTTTTAAAAGCATCAAAGAACTGACAAGATAACAGAATTATTAGGTCAAAATTAAGTGAAAATGGGACCCAGAGAGATAAGCACATCCCTAAAGCGACTCCTGCCTTGAGGACAATTGCAAGCCCTGGTGGGCTTGTCCAGCTGGCTTCAAAAGGTATGGGGAAATGAGACAAAGCCCCAGATGAGAAATTTAATAGCGATTTTTTTCCCCTCATAATGTTGGGACCTCAAAGTGGAAGGGTAAACCAGAAATAGCCATGCCATCCTCCAAGAGAATGCAAGAACATTTACCTGGCAGCAAGCAATGATGGAAGGAGGGAAACATATCCCTGAGATATAACAGCAAGTTAATCCTGACATATTTGCAGCCGAAAGTCCCATATTTGCAATCCAGTAAAACTCAGGCTGTGAATTTTGTTTAAGATGGCCTTAAAGTGGTAATACTTCCAAGCACTTGGCAGAAGTAAATTCCAACTTTTTATGGAAGAATGCACCTTCATCCTAGGCCCCAAAACCTCTCACAAATAATTTTCTGAAGGAAATGAACATTTCACAGTATATATATATATATATATATATATATATATATATATATATATATATATGACATAAGGAAGTCAGACACATGAGTAAGAACCAACAGAATAAGTGAGAGCAGGAAAAGATTCACAGATACTTCAGATATTGCAAGTATCAGGGAGATGATAAAACAACTATGCTTCCTATATTTAAAGAAACTTAAAACCCTACTTCCTACAATATGAGGAGGACTTAGAAAAATAAATCTACATCTTTAAATATTTCCAAATTTGAGCCTTTTTCCATAATGCATACATACAGACACATAGAAATCATCAATCCTCTGAAAATGTTTATAGAGATGTGGATTAGCTAAGTTGGCTATCGTCTAATATATGCTCTCTTTAACCTTTGACCCTTTGAACTAAAAAAGTGGAAGTTTCATGATTCATATTACTCAGCACTATTGGAAAAAGAAATGTAAATATAGCTGTTTCTCACTTAATCTGCCTCACTTTTAAAATAAAATAGATTGAGTCTACCATTTATTAGCTATTTACCTTGGGAAAATTATTTAATAACTTTAAGTGTAAATTTTCTGTGACATGAGGTAATAATAGCAAGGACCCAATTTTTAGTAAATTGAGGATGAGGATACTATTGACTTCAAAGGAAAATGTCATGTTTAAAAGAGGATAAACTATGGGGCAACAATTCACTTGACAAAAGTGTACAATATGGCATTCCTGTAAACAGTGGTAGATCTAAGACACATTGATTAAAATATTCCTTGACTGCTGAATAGACTTGTCTGCCACTGAAACAGGGAGGAGAGCCAGTGGGGAACATTTATAAGTTTTCACCTTGTCAGGCCATTATAATCTTCCGGTTCCATTTCCTCCTCACTTCTCACTTTCCCCTTCCCTTTGATTTATTTCCATGTCCTTCCTCTCAGCAAACATTGAAAACAGCTGGACACATTCTCAGCAAAATAACACTTCAAACAAATGAAAACTATTTTATTACCTTTTCTCTATTGTTCAAGTTGAGTAAATCCACTTCCTTAAACTTTTCACTTAGTCAGGCTTTTCCAAAACTATAATCATTACTATTTTAGAATCTGTGCATGTTTTATCATAACCCAGTTAAGTGTGGAGCCCAAGGAAGACATTTTATTGAGTGATGGTCTGACTAAGGCTGATTCATTTAGAAGATGAATTTCCTGCTCCGACTGACTTAGGTTTCCTGGTAGTGTCATGCGTGCTTTTATTCTTTCCGGGGTTGGCAACTGAAAGAATTTGGCCTGCAAGCTAAGTCCATCCACAGCCTGTTTTTGTAAATAAAGCTTTATTAGAACACAATCACATGCATTCATTTAAATATTATCTATGGCTTGTTCCTTGCTACAACTGGAGAGTTGAGTACTTGTGACAAAGACCTTATAACCCACAAAAGCCTAAACCATTTATCATCTGGCCCTTTAAAATGTTATTGTGCTACTAATGCTTGCTCACCTGGATGCCTTCTCTCCCACCTCATCTCTCTCTACAACTCCCTGTTCACTATGTTCAAGTGACACTGGTCTTTGAGTTCCTAGAATGCACCCTGACGTTTCCTGCCCAGGAATTGCCACAGGATATTCTCTGGGCCTGGAACCGTCCTCTCTGTCTGGAACAGGCCTCTCTCCAAGGTTGACTGTTTCTCATGTTTTATGTTCTAGCTCATGTCACCTCCTCAAAGAAGCTCCCCTGACCACTGTACCCAAATAGTCCCTTCTCTCACATCAAGCTGTTCTGTTTCACATTACTCTGTTCTTTTCCTGCAAAGTATTTATCACAATTGGAAATTAAGGTTTTATTTGTTAATTTCTGTCATTGAGGGCTGTCTTCCTGCTTGTCGGTGAGTTCCACGTGTAACAACATTGTTTTTCTCACCACGCTATCTCCAAAGCCGAGCACATAATAGGTGCTCAATAATTAACTGCTGAATAAATAAATAAATAAATGGAAGATTTGCATGTATATTGACTTTCTTTTAATTTTGCAATTTGGATTTCCTCTTTCAATGAATTCCTTGTTCTGGTAATGTTAGTTATATTTTTTTTCCCCTTGCTCCAAATTATCAATATTATGCTATATTTAACTTTTTTCTCTCCTTTGGGGTGATTTTTCTCCTAACTTGATGCCATCTGCAAACTTAATGAATGTTATTCGATTATTTATGTGGTTAGGAGTAGAATGACTGACAACTCTGCTACCTTTGGGTCATTTCAGTAATAGGAACACTGAGTCTTCTCAGAGAAAGTATTAGGTCATCCTTGACTGAGAAGCTGGAAATAGTATATTAGAATATTAATGAATACCTTGTAAATTGCATGTTTGTTTCTGGAATATTTCTATGTTGATGCCAGTATGCATTTTGGTTTCTAGAAAAGTCTTCCCATAATCCCAAATTGATTACATTTATAAAGTATTCTCTAATTATGAAAATTTTCCTTTAAAACTGTCTGCAGTAAATGCCTCTTCAGAGTAAAATGAGATGCAAACAAGTAAATAAAAAAATCCTTATGCAATGTTCCAATTATGGCTCTGATTAACCTGGGTTTCTGTTTTGCAGTGATGGCTCTACTGAAATGAAACCTTGCTATTGCCAGTTCCACTGTACAAATCTCCTCACCTATGACTCCCTCAGGTCAGCCTCTGGGTAAAATCCAATAGCCCCTTAACAAGACAAGAACAATATTCAGAGAGGAGAGAACTTAGAGCTGGTAGATTGGGCCAGTAGTTCTGAGTGTACTTCTGAGACCAGAGGCAGCAGCATCACTGGTAACTTGTTAGAAATGCAAATTTGACCTACTGAATCAGGAACTGGGTAGGGTGGGGGCAGGGAGCGAAGTCAGCGATCTGTACTTTAACAAGCCCTCCAGGAGAATCTGAGGCAGGTGAACTGAGCTAGGCAGAAAAAAATTACCCCTCAGTAAATAAACCCAGGTGGTAAACCTAGGTAGGACACTTGTGTGTGAACTCACTTATGTAAAGTGGAGAGCTTCCCCAGCTGCACGCTAAAGAGTGGCACTTGTCCAGTTGGATCCATTCTCTTCTGATACCTGCTAAGACTGCCTCTGGGATGAGTTGCAAAAAGTGAGTCTCTTCTCTGTTTTGGAGAGATTTGCAGATTGGTTTTTACACTCACTTCTAAGTCAGATGCCAGTGATAATTGGGTACGTGATATGTCGGTGAGACCTTTCTTCTCTGTAGTCTGCATTGCACACTTACTTGCCAGACGTATGACCACCCCTACTTTTTTCCCCCCGTTAAAATTGACCTTGGGGTCCCCTGATCACTCTTTCTGTATCTTGACTTCCTTACCTTATGAATGAAATGGAAGAGAGATTTGGAAATTCGGAACAGTGGTCCTCACTCTTGAGTGTGCATCACGGTCACCTGGAGGCTCATTAAAATAATGATGGCTGACCGCCCCCCCCCCCCCAGTCACCGCCAAGTTTCTGATTCAATAAGTCTGGGATGGGGCCTGGAATCTTCATTTGTAACAAGTTTCCAGGAGATGCCAGTGTGCTGGTCTGGAGATCACACTTAGAACCACTGATGCTGACGAGCCAAAAATCAGTTTCACTCATCAAACAGCACGTGAGTGTTTAAAACAGATGTGAGTGCATCCAGATACTCATCCAAAGCTGATCTTAACAGGGGGATATTTTAACAAATGCTTTTTTCTCGGCTTCACACTAGTCTTGATGCAGAGGAGCAGGGGTATGCTGCAGTCCACGGACACCAGATACAGGAAGTCAGCTATGCACAGCCCCGTCCAAATCTGTGTGTAGAGGCATCATCTTGGCTTGAAATCATCCACGGTGGCAGAATTTATCCCATGAAATCAGGCAGACACTACAAATCAGGGCTCCTCACACAATCTCCACCCTGGGTCACTTGTTAAATGTTTACCAGCACACCACTGAGAAGAACCGTAACTGTGCACACATGGTAAATTCTGACATTTCCTTGCAGGAGCAGGGATCTGAACTGGAGGAAAGTTGGGAAATAAAATTAGTAAATACTCATCTTCCAAGGAAATAGGAAAGGGGATGGTGAGGTTAAAAGGTTACGTAGGTCTTCAGGGAAGGTTGGAAGGGTAGTGAGAGAAAAGTACCATATACTGTTTGAGTGGTAGGCTTTGGAATCAGGTGTGCCTGGGACAGAATCCGGTTCTATGTTTGCTTATTAGATGTTTGGTCTCAAGAAGAGCATCCGACTGCTCTAAATTTTAATTTCTTCATTTATAAAATAGAAGTAATGTGTTCTTATGAGGTTTACATGAGAAAAGTAATTTAAACCCAGCACAATGCCAAACACATAATATGTTGTTACTTTTACTCAGGAAATGTTAATTATTATTTTTACTATTATTATTATTGTTATTGATATCAGGTCTGGAGGTAGCCAAAATTCTGTAAACAAATGTTTCTTAAGCACCTTTTATGGTACCCAGCACTCTGCCAGACACTGCTAACAAGCTGTATAAACTCAAGGACTTTAGAGTGTAATGGTGCCATCACATTTTCTAGTCAGACGGCAAAGAGGGAGAATTAAAAGGTATTTATTTAGTTATATGTGCTAGTACTTTGGAGTATAAATATTTGCAAAAAGAAGTAGACCAAAAGAATTAATAGGATTATAAACTAAAAAGAACTGTAATTATGAAATATAACATGAAACGATTGCTCTTTTAGATTATGCTTTGGCAATAACTAAAATCATTTCTCAGGCACTACTTTGCAAAGAATACACAGAGGATAAAAAAAATCTCATGTTTGAACAAGAGCAAATGTTAGCATATGATTTAAAATGATTAAAGGCAAGAATCTCTTGTCTCTTTTCAAGGTAGTATAGAATGGTGCATGTAACTCAATATAAAATAAAGTATTAGTTGGCACACCAAATTAAAACACTAATGTATAATTCTCCAACAAGGCGACTATTTGACTGGTTTTCCATTCTTGCTACCAGAGTATTGACTGAAATATTTATGTATCTATTGTCGATGATAGTTAGAAGGGTTCTTTCATATATAATATTATGAAGATATAAAAATAATGCATTCAGAGCACCTAAAGAGAATGACATATTTTACTGTATATTTTTAAGCTTAAATATATCCATTACCTATATACTATGGAGTGGGGTTCTGATATCAATATCATGTTCTTTTTCATTAAACATTGGGTGACCATCCTTATGCAGATGTCCAAGACACGGATTTTGGATTTCTCCTCTCCTTGTGTTTTCTAAATTCTCCTTTTGTCCAATGACTATTTCTTGTCTCACATGATTCTGGGACAAGCAAGTAGGCTTTATACTAAATCACCTGGATTCTGTCTCAGATATACTGTGTGATTTGGGACAATTTACTTACCCTCTCTGAACCTCAGTTTCCTTTCCTGTGAGACTGCTAAAATGATAGTTCAATTTCATAGGCTTGGTGTTAAAATTAAGATAATGCTCTAAAATACTTTTTATTTTGCCCAACACAGGGTTAAACACTCAATAAATAGTGGCGAGGTTTTTTTTTTTTCTCTCTTCTTTCAGGGTTCTTATTATTAGTGGCAAATTGCCTTCAGTCAGTGAATATACAAATAATAGCTGTTCACATTAAGTGCAGTCTTTATAGAGGTTTTTCTTTTACTATGCTCTGCAAAATGCTAGCTGCTACCTTTCTACAGCTTGAAAAATTGCCTCTTGCTGTTGTTAGATCTCTCGGTAGCTCTCTCTCTAACCTGAGTATTAAATATAATACTTTAGCTGGGATCTATGGCCAGTCCTGGATCTTAGGAGTTTCTTCCTACTAAGGAATTTTTCTTCCTTTGGGCTTTAGATAAAAATGGATATCCACTACTTAGGTTCTAAGACTTCCTGAATCACAGCATTATATATCCCCACTGTGTTCCAGAAGCATTTGGGGGAGGAAATAATCAGAAGACTTTAAATATTAAAATGTATAGTTTCAGCTGCAGAAGGATTTATGGAGATGGAGGTGATGAAATTTACATCAAAATAGTAAAAATTAAAGTAGAAGTGAGAAGTTTGGATAGAGTCAAAGAGATTAGAAGGAAGAGAAATTCAACAATAAAGACCCCATTCCCAGAATATGTAAGGGGCAGAGAAAAGAGGGCAGTGATTTAAAGAGAGAAAGAGGAAAAATAGAGATGGTACCAGGAATGATTTCAGGAGAAAGAAATACAGAGGAGCTAGCTAACACGTTAAGGGGATGTGAGGGAGACAAAGCAGTGAGCTGTAGATGTCCGCAGCTCAACTGAGTCACCAAGAGGATGGGTGCTTGTGAAGGAAATAATTTTTTAAACTATATCTATGCTTTCTCCTTTGCATTTGCTCTGCTCCAGTCGGAGAGCATTCCTTGCCTTGGGGGAGGTTGAAGGTTGTTAAAGCAGAAATACAAAGTGAGAGGAGGTGGGAGTTGGGACTGGGGAGTGTGAGGGTGTAGGGCTGGAGTGGGGAGAACAAAATAAAAAGAAAAGCAACCAAGTGTTAAATTCGCTCCTCAAATCTGAAATGGGATTTTGCAAGAAGACACAAGTCTTAAAAGTAAGACTTTTTAAGACAAAAGAATTTTCTGATTCTTTTAATCACCATTAATGTACCGAGGCCTGGTGGACTTGACCATAGAGGTCCGTTTGATTGAAATCCCTGCAGACAGGAAGAAGGATCTGAGTTGAGTTTGTGTGAGAAACCCTGGGTCCTATGTGAACTGGATGAGACAGAAATTCCTGCTTGCTCCTGAGGAGTGATATAGGGGACATGGGATATGACCAGATGGTATCTCTGGGGTGGAAGGAACTGACACTGTCACTGAAGATTTTGGGGGACAATCTGGGCCCGAGATTGAATAGACATTATAAATACATCTCTGAGGTTGTGAGGGCTGGTGGGAGTCAGGGTGGAGCTGGCTCAGGAGCAGGGCTGCAGCCTGATATGCTGAAAGACAACAGCCCACAAAGTATACCAGGTCTCATAACTGCCACAAAATGTAAGGGAATTTAAGGCCCCACAAACCTTTGGCTGCTTTCTAAGTGGCATGCAGAAGAAGTAGGATGGAATGGTCAAGATAGTAGAGCAAAGTTCTTTATAGTGGTATTTTTTTTAAAGACCAGAGAAGCTTTTTGAACTGATGGGTGCTAGTTTTACTAAAATCAATTTTCTAGATTTTTTTTACAGAAATTATGCTTCAGAGGTAAAGCTCTGAAATTACAGAGGGCATAATATGTAAGATCCAGCCAGTGCAGTGGAAAACAGGACTTAACTTAGAAATTCCAGGGTACATCAAAATAGTGAGAGGTATAGTTTATTTATAACATGCAAAGGTTGTGATTATTCAAAAGGAGACATATATTTATTTTCCTCTTTATAACTAGGCAAAGATGCAGTATGCCAGGTCAGGTGTATGAGAGCCATCGATCCCTTCCTCCCCCAATCAGCACCCCATGATGAGAAAGTTGCTGGGGACAAAATTTAAGTGATGGAGGGAGAGCTGTTAAACACGGACACTCATGAAGCATTTACTGTGGATTCTTATGTAAAAATCTTAGCATAGAATCTGAAGGTGATGAAACAGGAAGAAGAAAAGAGGAAAGCAATGTGAAGATGGAATAAGTCATAGCTTAAACAGACATCCTCACTGGTAAAAGCCAGAGAAGGGTTGACTTAACCATCCTGCTCAATGCAGTTTTAATTGCTAATGAAAAATGAGTAGCAGTGAAGGAGAGATTCATTCACACCTTGCATCTAACTAACAGGGCTCTCATTTCAGGAGCACAAGGGCGCTGAGGCGTTACTTGATCCATCTACTGGGACTCCAAAAAAAGGGGGGGGAAGCACAACTACAGATCTACAGCAGCCTCTTATGAATCACTTGGCCCCCCAGGCAGTGATGGGCACCTTGCTGCTTCTGGACACAGCCGGCTGTTGGAATTCAGCAATCATTAGTCGTTTCCTGGACTGGATACAAAACAGATTCAGGAAAGGGTTAGCTACCCACCCAATCTAAGACTCTAGGGAGTTAACACTCATGTGGGCAGTAACTTTCCATAAGGGCAGCTGGAGGTTTATTATTTTTCCTTTATTTCTTTTTTTTTTTTAAGCTAAATAAATTACATGGCTCGTGTTTGTAGGGGGGATGGGATTTAGTAGACAAAGTATGGCAGGTGTTTATTTTGTGTTAAGCTAGGATAATTTGTTATATGAAGTGGCCTTGAAATATAAAAATGGTCTCAATTCAACTTTTAAACCAAATATTTGTAATTTGAAGTAATTAGCAGTTAGGACAGTAACACCTGCTACAGGCTTAGTTTGCAGGCATATTTCAAGGAAATTTATAGCCATGGGCTCAATGACATTTATTGAATTTTGTTAGCTTGGTTGCGAATAGTAGTCTACTCTCACTCTGCTGATTGAAAAACAAAGAAAGAAAGAGGGCGAATGACCTGCTCTGGACGCGTGGCTTAGTGGCACAGTTAGGATTAGAATACAGAGGTGCTGCTCTGGTCCCAGGGATCTGAGCTTTGGAGGCATTAGCAGAAAGTGCACTGTAAACTCCAACTCCTGTTTGCCCTGACTGGTATCTCAGGGAAATCTGTGACTTTAAGGACATGATGTTGCTTTTATAAATAATATTTACCTGGTGATTTATTCATGGGTTATAGATTATTCACGGGTCATAATTGTGAATGAAGCCACTGGAGCTGCTTATGCTGTGGTGATTAATATTACATTAATACATGGGATGATAGAATAAATACAAGCACATTTTGTCAATAGTGGATGCCGAAATTGGACAGTGCTGAAAGCTTCTAGAAATGAGGATTTGCCAGTCCTCTACTCTAGGCCTTGTGGTATGCTAGGGAAGCCTGAGACACACATAGGGAAGGGTATAAAATAGAGCTGGCTATAAAGAGAGCTGATTTCTCATCTGTAACAGGAATAACTGACTCTATTATGAGTTTTAGGACTTGAGAGAGAAGCTTCCATGTAGATAAGCTGCATACTCAAATTCATCACCATGCATACATTACGTTAAAGACCTTTACTTTTTTCTCTTATCCACCTATGGAGAAAAACTGCATGCCTTATCAACTCAATGGTAATTTCATCTCACTGTAACACATAAACATATTTATTGGCAAAACACCTCACAGGGGTGTTTTGTTAGAAAAATGAAGGCCCTCTGTACTGGAGTCTCTAGGTAGGGCACCTTTCTTGTCTTTTGCTCTGCAGAATTGCACTGCTTTGTACTCTCTCACTTTCAGCAAAAAAGCAATTTTGTAAATGGTACACTCAAATGCTCTGATGAAGTTGTAAGTGATAAAAGCACTGAGACAAAGATGCTGCACTGAAAAATGAGGCACGTCAAAGAAAACTGATTCGTAATCATAAAATGCGGGCAAGGGGGTACAAGTGGTGTGTGTATTGCAGACTGTCAGTTGCCCCCTTCCAGGTTTGTCCGCAGCCTAAGGGTACTATATCTTGTCAGAAATGCTTGTGGATGCTAATCTGTCAACACTTGTTCAATGTCAAATTGTATCAGAGTGTTCAGTCTCCCTTTGGACTTCAGTAATTGCCTCCTAGCTCTTATATCTCCTTTGGTCAAATGAACTTTCATTTTAAAATTGTGTCAGGCTCTTTTCTCATGTCTCTTTCCTCATAGAACTGGGAAAATGAACTGATTCTTAAAGCCACGTGTGCTGTTTACTTCTTTAAACAGTTACCTGATAGATCTTTGATGTGAAGTTCCAATCATCTCCCAGAAAACAAAATCCAGCATATTCCATCCCTTCCGTGCTCCTTTATCGAACAGTCCTTCTTGCCTAGGTCAGCAACTTTCCCTTCATCCTGAAAGCAGACTGTTTTACCTTTTCCTCTTGTGGATTCTTTACAAGTGCTACTCGCCTGTCATTAGTGCCTTTTTCCTCCTTCCCTCTGTGCAGCCTTCTCTTTCCCTTTCTCAGCAAATTAAACCTTTCTCTAAGATTCATCATTTCACACACCTTCCATTTTCTTACTACCTGAAACTTTCTTTTAAGACAATATTTAATATGAAATAAACTGCAAATCCTCCCATGACAAAACACATAGAAATTCTGAATGAACAATTCTTTAAACCTCTGCTTAAATGCATACATGAGTTCACAAAACATAATCTCTAGAAGCAAATAAATAATAAGCTATACTTGACACTGTAGCAGCTGTTGCTATTGCCGTGGTTGCGTGCGGGGGTGGAGGGAGGTGGTGATGGGTGCGAGTGGTCGTGATAACCTAGAGATTTAAATGGTAACACCATGGAGGGACAAATGACAAGGCAGGATTTGGACCTGAGACCCATATATAAAGGTGGGACTCTTGAAGAGCGACATCCTCCATAAAAGAGTGACTGGCAAATAAAACTCAGCCACACAAGGAGACTTTACAAATCTAAACCTTTAAAGCTAAGCCTCGTTGTTGGGGGACAAAGTCCCTGTGGAGATTTTTATAACAATAAGCCTGTCATCTTGTAGGCCTGTGGTTCAAATATATACTATTCTGTATGATTCATGAATCCATAAGCTGAGAATCAACATGAGAAGTGGTCACAGGTCAGTGAAACCCATGAGCATCTGGGAAGAGCAAACACTCAGACCAGGCCACAGAGATTTCCCACAGAAATAGACACTCTGAAGATGAGCTTGCAATGTAAAATTACAAAATAGTTAAGGAAATAATTCACTTTGAACTAGAATTAGCAAAGACAATAAACATCAGGATCATATCTGACGAAAGTCAGATGTTACATTTAACAGTTAGACTTTAAAAAGGTATATTAAAATGGTTACAACAAGCATAAAAGAACAAGATATGGATAGTATCAAAGGGACAAATAGAATCTCTAGAAATTTAAAATATAATCATTTAATAAAAACTCAGTGAGTGGGGTAGGCAGAATATTAGACACAGAAGAAAAGTGAGTTAATGAGCTGGAGTATAGTTCTGAAGAAAACGACTTATGGATGATATGAGCTACAGCTAGATAAAAAGAATAAGCTGAGATGCTCTAACATACAAATCTAATACAAGTTCCAAAAGGAAGAAATAGAGATTAGAATTCCTCTGAAAAGAAAAAATTATGTACATTTCTTCTTTATATTATTAAACATCCATCTATTATGTAGCCATCTATTGATCCACCCACCTATTCATTAAGCCTTCCCTTCCGTATATCTACTCAATAAACTTTTATTCAAGTATATACTTTGGGACTTTTTGTATTGTGTTATGTGCTATGCACAGAAATAAAAATCTAATCGCATATTTACACTTCCAAAAAATTGCTTAGTGTTGTGCAATCATCCTTTAAATGATCAGAAATTGTCAAAGGGAGGAAACTAAAGTTTATTTAGGATCTCAAGCAGGTTACTATCTCAAATTGTGCAACAGAAGTACAAAACAGTAAATTTAACTATACTTAGGAAAAAGGAAAGAGAGGGGCATTTGTGTAGATATATACATATTACATGGCACAGCAAGAAGAAAATATATAACTGGCATGAGCCGTGGTTGATACTGCCTTCAGCAAGCACCTTGGACTGTTGGGTTTTTTCATTAAAACCTTCATTCCTGAGGAACCGAGCTCTTGAAGTCTAATCTGTTTTGGATTGCAAGACTTTCCTATTAATATTTACCTCTTAATAGAGGCACGTTGGAATCAACTGGGTTCTAGCCATACTCTTTCATGTCCCCAATTTTTGTTGGTGTCACTCTATTTCCCCTAGGGAATGAGGACCAAACACCACTTTTGTTTTCTGCTCTTTTAATTAGTGTTCGCAGGACGAAACGGACAGATGACAGCTACCACCTCTAATTTAGTGGGATGATGTTAAATTCTTTGATGGAAGCATTTCTCCTTTGAATATTGAAAACTAAGCAGAGTAAAAAGTCATGGAGACTGGGAGAAAATATTTTGTGAATGAATCTTTGAGTGTAACTATAAGAGGTACCAACCCCATTCACCCCTCAGTGCTGTCACCCATGTCTTCTAGCTATAAACTGATTCCTCCTCAGAGTATTTACCATATCCTGCAGCATTTCAAACTCCTTTTCTGTGATGATAGCATTATAATCAGAATCAATGTGAGACACAGATATTCTCCTTATCATCAGTCCTCCGATCATGTCTCTTTTAAGAGCTTGCCAACCCATTCAATCTAACCAATAAGGATTTTCTCTTGGGCAACATGGACCAGAAAATGTACTTGAACTTCTGCCTACTGGGAAGATTTCTCTCTTTCACTTCACTTCTGTTCAGGGCCACTCCAGATTGGGCTCTAATATCATGCTAGCCTACCTCTGCCTGTTGTTAACCACAGGTTTCTCTTCCATGTCACCTAGTCACAGGGAACGTCCCATGAACAGTATAAACCCATGAAGTGAGCTGAGGGAGAGATAACAGCATGGGAGATGTAGCCCTACTGGAAAAGTAGACAATGTTCTTTTTCAATTTTTTCTTTGAGGATCTTCCTAAGATGGGTCTCTAAAACACTTCTCCTTGCTTATGGGGGAATCTTTTACAGCCAGTTTTAGGGCTAGGTAGGACTGAAAACTCCAAGATCATTATGGTCAACTGAGATTCCAGATTACCAGGTATCCTGTGGTTAGCAGGGCTCAGTGGCAAGCCAACTGTTGTTTTCCAAAAGAATAATAGTTTCATACAAAAAAAGGACATGGCTTTCTTCCAGATTTTTGGGAACCTTCACTATGACTGTTACTGGGATTTGCCACAGGCTTAATACTTATCTTAATCTACCCAAAGCATTTATCTGCCATAATATAAGAACTGGCTGAGTCATGGGGACCTAAGGGCAGAGCTATTTGCAGTGTGGTTTGGACAAGATGAAGACTCTTGCTCTGGGCCTTATTTAAATTAGCTAAGTGCCCATCACTAATTGATTGGATAAAGAATATATAAAATGGAATATTACTGGGTCATTAAAACAATGAAATCTTGCACTCCGCTGCCTTAATTGGACCCTTTGCCTTATCCTGCTCAGCATCTGCACATCCCTACAAAGGCTAAAACAGCAATGGCCTACAGGGGAAGAATGAAGACGCTGTCCATGCGATCACTGATTTGTTCCTGCTTCTGCCCAGAACTTCAAAACAACACCTACACTTACGATGATATAGAAGTGAAGCAAATCAACAAACATGCCGCTGGCCAGGCTTTTGAGCTGATCTTAAAGCCACCATCTCCCATCTCAGAAGCCCCACAAACTTTAGGTTCTCCAGAGAAGAAAGACCTGTCCCTGGAGGAGATCCAGAAAACAATGGAGGCTGCAGAGGAAAGAAGAAAGTCTCAGGAGCCACAGGTGCTGAAACAGTTGTCAAACAAGAGGGCACAGTCCTGCAGAAGGCTTTGCAGGCAAACAACAACATCAGCAGAATGGCAGAGTAAAAGCTGATCCTGAAAATGGAACAAATTAAGGAAAACCATGAGGTGGCTCTAGCTGTTATTATTGAACGTCTACAGGAAAAGGAGAGGCATGCTGCAGAAGTGTGCAGAAACAAGGAACTCCAGGTGGCACTGCCTGGCTGAAACAATGGCGGGTATGGCACACCCCGCCCCCTTTAGTAATACATCGTCCTGCCTGTATTGTCACTGATCATATGATGTCAGTATAGGAAATGTATGACACGGTTCAAAATGAACTCACTATTAAAAAACAAACAAAACAGGAAAAGAAATGCGGAAAAAAATGAAATCTTACCATTTGTGAAAACACGGATGGACCTAGATAGTATTATGCGAAGTGACATAAGTCACACAGAGAAAGACAAATACCATGAGACTTCACTTATATGTGGAATCTAAAGAACAATATAAATGAACAAACAAAACAGATACAGACTCATGCAAGGCCTGATAATTAAGTCCGCAAACTTGTTGCAACAATGTTGCTAACCTTTTTTGATATCAGAGGGATTATTCATTAGGAATTTGTACCAACTGGACAAATAGTTAACTAAGTTTACTGTTTGGAAGTGCTGAAAAGGCTGCGTGAAAAGGTTAGACGAAAGCGACCTGAACTTTTCACCAACAATTCATGGCTCTTGCATCACGACAATGCTCCAGCTCATAGAGCACTCACTGTGTGTGAGGGAGTTTTTAGCCAGTAAACAAATAATAAATGGTATTGGCACACCCTCCCTACTCACCTGATCTGGCCCCCAATGTCTTCTTTCTTTACCCAAAGATAAAGGAAATATTGAAAGGAAAATATTTTGATGACATTCAGGACATCAAGGGTAATACAAGGACAGCTCTGATGGCCATTCCAGAAAAAGAGTTCCAAAACTGCTTTGAAGGGTGGACTAGGTGCTGGCGTCAGTACTTTCCAAGGGGAGTACTTTGAAGGTGACCATAGTGATATTCAGCAAAGAGATATGTAGCGCTTTTTCTAGGATCAGTTTGCGAAGTTAATTGTCCGACCAAATGCAAAGATCCCATCAAGAATTGTAGGTACAAGATACTGCAAATTATTTTTAATTTTAGAGGAAATATCCTGTCTTGTGTCTACTGGTCTGCCAAAAACTTGACTGAGCTATCAGATCACTCTAATTTTGTGCAACATTTTCTGATGAACCTATGTATAATCTGGGCATCAAGGCAACTTGCTGCCTTCTGCTCTTCAGGTTTTATCATCATCAGTGTGGTGAAACAGTGAGATAAGTTGGAAACTGGAAAATAGGCAAGATCCCTGAGAACTGAATTGTGACACAGACTTGGGGAGTTGATGTATCCTGATGCAGGGGAAAAAAAAAAAAAAAAGATGTACTGCTCTCCTTCCAGGGGAATCTAATGGTTTGTGGTGTTATCTGCTTGTTGAGATGGGAGGAAAAAAAAAATCACTGGAGAAAAAAAAATAGCTGGTTCCCAGGTGCCACTGGTTATACTAACTTAATACATTAAAAAGATTACATCTAAAAGAGTTGCTTTTGCTGGCTTCAACTAACTCAAGTTTTGAAAATTTGCTATTACTTTCTGAGAATTAATAATCTTTTGTATTATCTAAACTAGAGAATTAAGTTAGACATGTTAGAGTTACCACCCTGCATTTTCCAGCCTTCAGTGTAGTTATAATCTCTGTGCTTCTCTGAAGGGTGTAGTATTGCTCTTGAGTTACTGTTCTGTACAAAAAGAGAGATTCACAGGCTCCACATGGACCTATTTTTCTGTACTTCTTACTCTATGAGCTGGAAATCTAATGTATTTTTCTAGCTACTGAAATTTATTCTGACATTATATTCAGGACCTGGGGAAAAAACTATGTAATGGGTTGAGAATCACACATAGCCAATGGTGAGGGAGATTTGGATGAACATTCTTTCCACAACTTAATGGCTCTGGGTATATAAAGGATTGAATACTATTTGTGTATGTGTGTGTGTGGAAAGATCTCTTCTCTTTGGGGAAGACATGTAGACACTGCATAAGGCATCATTTTGGGTGTTTTGGTACTTAAAGGAACATCTCAAAGGGCCAGGGAAAAAAAAGGAAAGAAAGGAAAAGCTGTGAGGAATTGGCAAAGAACAAGCACATATGAAAGGAGTGATTCCTCCAAAGTCAGGAAGCAAATTATTACTGCTGACAAGAAATTGTGCCTTGGCCTGGTAACAGGTGGGGGTAAGGGTTGCTAAACCTGAATATCCCAGATTAAGTTTAGGAACCTTGAATGCAGTTTAAATGGTCACAAGTTGGTAGCCTATCCTGACTCACAGCTGAGGGAAACCAAATCCTCTTTGGTAAAAATATCCTCATTTTAGCCTCTCAGGTTTTCCACTGATTAAGATCAACCAAATATAAGCCCACAACCAAAGATACCAAATATGCAGAGACTGAATGACATGAGTGAGAGTTGGCATAGGTGACTAGCAACAGACCTAGATCCTCAAAGACATCAGACATGAGAACCATAAGATGATTCCATAAGATGTGGAACATTAAATGACATTTTATGAAATAAAGAAGTAGAGACTAGAATAACCAAAATGTTCGAGCTGCAAGGAACTATTTTAAATGTCTGGACATATTTTTAAAAAGTGCAAAATATAATTTTTAGAAATCAAAAATGTAGTTGTTGAAAAATGAACAGATGGGTTAAAGAGCAGATTAGATATAAAAGAAGAGATAGAACTGAAGAAATTGACTAGAATGCAACACGGAGAAATAGAGGTGTTAAATATGAAAGAAATGTTAAGAGATATGGAGGATAGAAAGAGAAGGTCTAACTCATGTTACCCAAAGTATGATACATGGAACAATAACAAGAGACTTGGAAGATTGTTAGAAATTTCAATTTTTAGACTCACTGCTGACCTTGATTCTTGAAAGATTCTTGAATCAGACTCTGCATTGGTCAATAAATTCCCTAGTTAATTCATATGCACCCATAGGTTTGAAAGGCAGTGGGTAAACAAATGTATAATCAGAATTCTGGAGAAAGGAAATAAAGAGAATAGAGAAGAAGCAATATTTGAAAAGATAATGATCATACATTTTCCAGAATGGATGGAAATGTGAATCCATTTACATTAAGAAGGACAAATCGAAAGAAATTGACACCTAGAAAGACTGTAATGAAACTATAGCAATCCCAAAAAGAAATCCCAAATTACCTAAAGAGAAAAGACATTTAGACTGCTGACTTCAGCAGCAACAATGGAAGCAGAAGATAGTGAGTAATACCTTCAAAGTGCTGAAAAATACTACTCTATTGTATCCACCAACACTGCCTTTTAAGAACAAGAGCAAAATAAAGGCATTTTCTGATAATCAAAGTGGAGAGAATTTAACAACAAATCTATACTTAGGAACTTCTAAAGGAAGTATTTAAGAAAGAAAAAAAGATTATACTAGAAGGAAGGTTTGAGAGGCAAGAAAGAGTGGTAAATGAAGAAATTGATAAACTTGTAAATAAGTCCAAACAAACATTATCTGTATAAAACAACACCTAATTTGTGAGAATTTAAACAAAGAGCAGAATTAAAATACTTGACAACAAATACTATGTAAGTTGGGAGGGGTGATTTAAATTAAGGTGTTTTTAAATCTATGCTCCCCACTTCTATTCAACATTGTACTGGAAATCTAGAGAGGGCAATTAGGGAAGAAAAATAAAAGGCATCCAGATTGGAAAGGAGGAAGTAAACCTATCGCCATTTGCAGATAACATGATTTTGTATGTATAAAATTCTGAGGAGTCCACTAAATTGTTAGATAATAAATGAGTTCAGCAAGGTCTAAGATACAAGATCAATATACAGTTTTTTTTAAGCACTAAGATAAAAGCTTATTGGAAAAGATAGTACACTCCAAAGAATTAGGAGCGGGCTGAGCACTAAGAAAAGCAGCTCAAGGCTTAAGGCTGAATTATTAGGAGAAAAAGTACACTCCAAAGAGTTTGGAGCAGGCCCCAAGCAAAGGCAAGTCTCAAAAGGGCTAAAAGGGCCTACGAAATTTAATTGTATTTCTATACTGTAATACTGAACAATTCAAAAATGAAATAAGGAAATGATTCCATTTATAATAGCATCAAAAAAGAATAAAATTTCTAAGAATAAACTTAACAAAAGAAGGGTAAAATTTGTACTCTGAAAACGATAAAACACTGTTGGAAGAAATTAAAGAAGACCTAAATAAATGGAAAGACATTCCATCTTCATGGAATGGAAGATTTAATATTAAGATGGCAATAATTCTTGAATTGATCTACAGATTCAATGCAATCTCTATAAAAATCCCAGCCAAGTTTGCTTTTTGTTTTGTTTTGTTTTGTTTTGTTTTTTTGCAGAAATTGACAAACTGATCCCCAAGCTCATACGGAAATGCAAAGGACTCATAATAACCAAAATAATCTTGAAAAAAAAGAACAAAATTGTAAAACACATACTTCCTGGTTTCAAAACTTACACCACACAGCTGCAGTAATCAGGACTGTGTGGTACTGGCATAAAGACAGACATATAGATCAATGGAATACAATTGAGAGTCCACAAACAAACCCTTAAGTTTATAGTCAACTGATTTTCAACAAGGGTACCAAGACAGTTCAATGGGGGGACAAATAGTGTTTTCAACAAATGGTTCTTGGACAACTGGATATCCACATGCAAAAGAATGCCACTAGATCCTTACCTCACATCATACACAAAAATTAACTCAAAATGTATCCCAGACCCAAATGTAACATATAAGGCTATAAAACTCTTAGAGAAAAACACAGGGGTATGTCTTCATGATCTTCTATAGTCAATGGTTTCTTAGACATGACACCAAAAGCACAAGCAACAAAAGAAAAGTCAGATAAATTGGGATGCATCAAAATAAAAACACAACGTTGTATTTCAAAGGACAACATCAAGACATTGAAAACAACCCAGAGAATGGGAGAAAATATTTGCAAAACATATATCTGATGAGGGATTTATATCCAGAATACATAATGAACTTTCCCAATTCAATAATAAAAAGACAAGAAACCTGATTCAAAAAAAAAAAGATTACAAAAGGACATGGACATTTCTCCAAAGAATATATACAAATAGTCAATAAAGCACATGTAATTAGTCATTAGGAAAATACACATCGAAACCATGAGATAACTCTTTATACCCACTAGGATGGCTATAATAAAAAAGAAGGATAATAATGTGTTGATAAGAATGAGAAATTAGGCAACTCCATAGAGATAGAAAGTAGATTAGGGGTTGTCTATGGCTGGGAATGGGGGTAAAAGAGTAACTGCTAATGAGCATGGAGTTTCTTTTGGGGATGATGAAAGCGTTTTATATTAATAATTAGATAATGGTGAAAGTTTGCACAAGTCTGTGAATATACTATAAAACATTGAATAGTACATTTTAAAAGCGAGCTTATGGAATATGAGTTATATCTCAACAAAGTTATTATTAAGATTGAAAAAAAAAAAAAAAACTTAACCTGGCATCAGGGTGTGAGTAGATTGGAATGGATGAAGGAAGCAGAATAACAAGTTAATAGACTATTGATTGACTATTTCTTAAGTTCAGTGATGGCAATGGGGAAAATGCAAGAACCATAATCAAAGTAAACTTAAAGGATATGGCAACTCAATGGCAAGAGGAATGAGAAAGGAAATAATTAATAGGCTTTAAGCCTGTTAGGAATTAATAGCCTATGTAACTCGGAGAATGGTTAAGCTATGGAGAAGTGAGTGAGAGGCTGGCAGAGTTGGGGGGAAGCAATATGATATTGGGTTTGGAGATCAATGAGAATGTGAAAGTAAAAGAGAGACGGCTAAAGCCATCGAGTGCCTTTACTTAAAACAACAGCTAACATTTATATAGAATTGGCTATATGCCAGATACCATACTAAGCATTTACCATGATAATTTAATTTAATCCTTACAACAACTATGAGGTAGGGACTACAAATATCTTTATTTTACAAATGAAGAAATGGAGCCACTGAAAAGTTCAATAATTGCCCAAGGTAGAATATAAATATATGCTCTACTACACTCATACAGCCTTTTTCGATAACAAACAGACACTAGTCATTATATAATATTCATTTCCTCAATTCATAATTATTATTCATTAACTGCTGGTTTATAAACAACAAACGAAACATTAAGTCTTTTAGTCTTGACTTATGTAACTTGATTTTGGAATCCATCTGAAAATGAAACCAGCCACCTTGATGGCCAATAACTTGCTGTCACTGGAGTTTGGCACTTCAGGCAGAGGTGAAGGCCAGGTTTTAGAGGGATTTCTGTATCAGCCAATGGTAGGACTGATGTCTTCTCACATCCCTCTGAGACACTGCCATCCTTGGTGAAAGAAATTCTGCTCTGATGGGCTCCCTCTGACTTCTGTAACATACAAATGGATTGTCCTTCTGGAGAATTTGAAATTGTATTTCTACTAGACTTTATTAGCTTTGCAGCTGTTTTTCTTGTGTAATTTCTGAAATTTATTTTGCTAAAGTAATTGTTTCTCTAATAATAATGGCTCACTATAGTCCCCTGATATTTATGATGACTTACCTCTATCACTCATTATGAGATAATTATATTGCCTTTACCTCCTTTTGAAAAAGGTGGTTACACTGCCAGGCTGATGCAGTAGTTTCTAATCTGAATTATTGCCAGTTTAGTGACAGAAAAGAGATAGAAAACCATGTGCTGGCTCTTAAAGCTTCTGTCTAAAGTGTCACTTTGCATTGTTGCTTCTAGTCAGAATTTTCAGCTGGAAGACTGACTGGTAGTCTTCTCAGTAACAGATACCTTGAGGGAGGCTGACCATCACCTTGGAGAAGGGGTAAAAGCCCCCAAACAAAGACAGTAACTTCCCATGTGAATGAGAACTTGGGATCTGGAATGAAAGTTCAGGCTCAAGTGGTCAGGAGGAAAAATCTTCAGGTTCCGAGAAGATAGAAAAAGAAAATTAAACTTTTCTGGAAAAAAAAGAAAAGTGGTTTGTTTAAATGGATTTCCTGTACTAAAAGGAGAAAGGAAGTAGCAAAACTGAAATGTGAATATACCAAAGTTTGTGTGGGGGAAATGTGAATATACCAAAGTTTATGTGGGGGAATTCTGCTTCATTGATTTTTTTTTTTTTTAATCTGAAAGTTATGAGTACTTCTGTGTGGCTGTGAATGCCCCAGAAAATAAAAAAGGTAACAAGTAAACTTATGGTTATGTGGTGTGATATGCAGCATGCCCAGAGAACATTCTATGAAGTGACTCAGAATCTTGACACTATTGGCCAAAGACGTAGTCGGCCAATCCAGGTATCTCCATATAACAATTTTGTTAAGACTAGCTGAACTCATACACAGAAATCAATAGTCTGGAACTGAGATTTGACTGAATGCTATACGTGAAATGCATAAATCCCTCAAGTAATTGTTTGCCTCCAGTGATACACATAGGGGCTAAGGAACCTGGAAACAACACCAATAACAACCTGTCTTGAACTGTGGCTTCCAGGGAAGTTCAGATACATATGGATATATCCTATGGATAATGAGGGTGGAAAACAGTGGAATTCGGGTTTCATGAAGCAACATTGGAGATAATGAGGGTCTGAGCAAGTTGTGATTTCAGATAAAAGATAGGTGATGTTATACATACTTGAATCTGTCCTTCTCCTGCTGGTAAGAGAGCTACTTGGAGGAAACATTTATATTCTCACTTCAGAAGAATCGACTGAATTCTCAAAAAACAGATGAAAGCGTTTCAAAGATCTGTACTTAACGTAGCAGAAGCCAACAGGCAAAGTTAGAATGCCATGAGTGACAGTTCTGAACCACAGAGGCCAGCAGAGACTAAGATTGTGATCAGTTGAGGTCATTGGCTCTCTGATTGCTAATTACAGATCATATGATTAGTTTTTGCCTAGTAACCCCAAGAAAGGCTTTGTGATACTGTAGATGTCTGTATCTCTTATCCTAGTGCTTTCCAACTATGTTTCTTCTATTGGATCAGCATTCTACATGGGAGTTTGGGGTAGTAGCAGAGGGTGTAAATCACTTTTGATTGCAAGAACCACTTGCAAATTGGAGTGGGAGTTGAAAATGGATCCACCACTTACGTGGCTTGCCAGATGACACTTTCCATGTGACACCACTAGCCATGACCTACTTGCAATACTTCAGGAATAGTTTAGGAGCATTTTTGTTTAACTATTTCAGGCCTGATATCATGTAGGCTACACTTGCTCCACATTGTGTTTCTTCAGACTCATATATCTTTGGTCACACAGAGTTGGATCACCTTGGGGACCTGAGAGTTTTGAGAATTTGGCTCCAACCTGCTGACTATCCTGTGGCGCCTGACCTTTTAGTACATCCAGAGATCAATCAGTTCCCAAAGATGTTATACAATGGTCCCTTTAATCTTGTAAATCGCTTGACTAAAAAATGTTAAGCAGATTACTTTACTGCAAGACTTTTCACAGTCTTTAATATGCTAATGTCAATTGGAAAAAAAGAGAAGATGATATAAGATTCACCTTGTCACAAATTTACTTGAATATTTCTCACAGAATACTTATTAACATCCTTTTCTCAGATAATTCTTATTAATCATTTACAGGACAGTATTGGTTCAGGGAATACATTTTAAGAAATATTGTTTTTACAGAAATTTTAAAATCTTAGCCTGACCTTTTGAATTAAAAAAAAAAAGAAAAAAAATATCCTGTCAGTCCCTGGCAGAGCTGAGCTATTGTATCTAGGTGAAATTCAAACTTCATTAATGAGATTATATTGGCCAAATTACCTTTCTTAGCCAATAGGGACAATCTGTTATCTCGTGTTTTAAATTTCCAAATGATCCTTTGGGAATTAACATTTAGTCCACTGTAAGAAAAAAAATTCTTCTCAATGGAAGAACTCCAACTGCTTTGCTATATAGTCATGGTTACATGTTTTTCCTATTTTTATTAATTTTGTTTTAAAAAGAATAGTAGAACACTGTGTCTAGATCTTACTGTTGTGTTTTAGAAATGAATTTTCTTAAAATTTGGTATAATAGAATAGCCATTTTCCAGGATAACAATTGTCTGAACCAGATCTTTCTTCTAGTCAAATACAGAAGCAAGCAGCCAAGACCAATGCCTCTCCTGCTTGTGATGGTATGATTTACCAAGAAGGGGACTTTGAATGCCATGTTCTCAGATGGGTGAAAAATGCAGCTTGAACTTTCTGCTGCTTTAAAGTTTCCCTGGGACTGAGAGAAGCTCGGATCATGTGTTTCTAGGTGACAGAAGTTTAGGACCTCCACGTATTTGTGGTTGGAGGAAAATTGTCTCCTACATATGGGTAATGTAACATATGATATAAAGAAGGGCAAAATATGAGCATGCGTTTTCTGACTGGCAGCTCAGTTTGAGAGAAAAGCCCTGCTTGAATGTATACTTTTGAGTTGGTGTTTGTGGCCCTGGACTGTGGGTCTTCAAACCTTCTTACTTTCAGTATGCGGCAAATTATTACTTCATAGACACAAAGCAATACAGTGCAGTGTTTTGCAAGAACCCTTTTAAAATACCAGGTTAAACATGAGATATTTCATCTAAATATTTTCAAAGTACTAATTAGAGAAATAAACTTTTTGCTTTTACGAAATGATACTGGGTAATTAGATACTGTATTAATTAGTATGAGTTTGGTTTGCTGTGTTAACAAACAACTCCAAAATCTCAATGGCCTACAACCCAAAGATTTATTTGTCATCCACACTACATTAGCAGTATACATGTATACAGGTCCATCATGGGTACGCTACATCTTTGCTCCCCATAATCTTTTCCTCTGGTCAGGTTGATGCAGTAGCTTCTATCTGAATTATTGCCAGTTTTGTGACAAAGGGAAAAGAAAAGGTAGACTGAAGCAACACGACTTTATTTCATCTGCCACCATTATTTTATCCACAGGAACTCCATTTTTACTTGTTTACAGAATTGGGGACCCTCAGAAAGTTAAGTTTGTAAAAGTTTTAAACCACAGCTTTACAGAATATGAAGGCAGGTGCTTAAATCACTTAAGAATTCTTAAATCACTTAAGAATCACTTAAGGAATTTTCTGCTTATGGAGACTTTTAGGATCTATTTCATTAAAAGAAGATTATATACATTTCCACCCATATATTTAATCTTTCAGCTTAAACTCATTTCCTGCAACAGCTAAGCAGCACTTTGTGTGTGTCAAAAACAGCATGGAATTTATCCTTTCTGCTCCTCTCTGAACTCTGCAAACACTTCTTTTGGGACTGTCAAGTATATTTATAGTTATATTTGTATTTGTATTTGTATTTATATTTACATTGAAACAATCACAAACTTACAGGTCCATTTAAAAAAATTGTTTTTCCCCAAATCACTTGAGAGTAAGCTAGTGACCTAATACTTCATCACCCCTGTTACTTGAATTAATTTCTTTACAAACAAGGACTTTTTCCTACGTAACCACAATGTAACCATTGTATTACTTCTCTAGAGCTGCCATAACAAAATACCACAAACTGGGTTGCTTAAATGACAGAAGTTTATTTTGCTCAAAGTTCTGAAGACCAGAAGTCTAAGATCAAGGGGCTGGCAGGTTTGGTTTCTTCTGAGGCCTCTCTCCTTGGCTGGCAGACAGTCACCTTCTCTGTGTCCTCACATGGCCTTTCTCTGTGTACACCCATCCCCAGTGTCTCTCTGCATGTCACAATCTCCTCTTCTTATAAAGACATCAGTCATATTGGATCAGGGCCCATATTGGATCAGCCCTATTTTAACTTAATCACCTCTGTAAAAGCCCTATTTCCAAATACAGTCACTCTCTGAGGGACACAGGCTTCAGCATATGAATTTGAGGAGGGACGAAATTCAGCCCATAACAACCATCAGAGTCAGGAAATTAACATTATGAATAAAGTGCTACCATCGAATCATAGGTCTCTTTTACCAAATATCCCAATAATGTTCTTTATAGCCAAAGAATCCAATTCAGAATCATGGGTTGCATTTAGTTATTGTCTCCCTTTCATCTCATTCTATCTGGAACACTTTCAGTTTTTCCTTGACTCTCATGGCTTTTATACTTTTGAAGTTACATGCCACTATTTTTATAGAATTTCCCTAAATTTGCGTTGCTTGGTATTTCTTCATGAGTTGATTTAGAGTATACATCTTTAGCAGGACTATCACAGAAGTATTGCGAGCTTCTTCTTGTTGTCTCCAGTCAGGTGGTACCAGTGCTGATTTGTGCTATCACTGACAATGTTCACTTACGGCGCTTCATGCACATAGTGTCTGCCCGGCGTCTCCACAGTCTTATTTTTTTTTTCCTTTGGTAATTATCAAATATTTTGTGGGGATGTGAAACTATGTAAATACTAGTTCCTCTACACTTTCAATGTACATGTTTATTTATTTATAACTGTATTGTCTCAGGTTTTCCTAGTTCAGTGGGTTATAATCTATTATTATTATTATATTATTATTATTTATTTATTTATTTTGATGATCTAATTGTCTCAAATATGGCCAGTGGGAACCCATTCAAGATGTTTTCTTGGCTGGGGATATAAAATATATCATAGAGAACACAGTCAATACTATTTTAATAACTGTGGGGTATGAGATGGGTACTAGACTTATCAGGGTGATCACTTCGTAAATTATATAAATGTCTAATCACTATGTTGTACACCTGAAACTAATATAATATTGTATGTCAACTGTAATTAAAAAATTCAAAAAAAATTTAAAGATAATTTTTGGGTCCTTTTGAAATGTCCTATTCATTCAATGAGCCTTTTCTGGCCCAAGATGTTCTAGGCTCATCTTATGCTTTCCATGTTTCAAGCCTGGAATTAACCATTTTACCAAGGAGCATTGGTGCCTTTTAGTGAGGAATGTCTAAATTTTGACGACAGTATATCTAAATCCATCTGTTTTACTGATATCCTGTTGTAATAATATAAATACCATCATCTATTTATCCTTCTATAGAAAGTGTGATCTGAACAGATGAAGGCTAATCTTTTCTGTATGGTTGTTCAGTTTAGTATTTTTATGGGAGAGTGATATAAAGAGAAGAACATAATCATATAACTATATAGAAATTAGTGTAGATGAGTCCTAGTTCTAAAATTTACTTCTGGGAAAGCAATGAATCTCATTTATTTCCAACAGGGCCAATTTGATAAGAAATCCTACTAGTTTCCCACATCCTGCTTTTATCTCTCAAATCAATTCATCTGAGATGTTGCCTTGTTACTATCATTAGAGTCCACTGCTTCGATTTGATAGGAGAACCAAATGTCTAGCAGACTGTACGGCCACTCCTAAAACAAAAATATAATCTGTATGTAGAATGCAATTTGAAAATATTGGCCTAGAGTACTTCTTCCCAAACACACACAATTGTTTCTCGGTTAAAAACACTTGATTCTGAACAGGTGCCTCTTTTTGTTTACATAGCACATCTTACTGAGAAAATATTTCTGATTTTTTAAAAAATTCTGTTTGTATTTGAGGCCGTGGGAAAAATAACTCAATTATTTCTATTCTTGGTTTCAAAACTGCTCTTTTTCTATTTTTCTTTCGTTCATCATGCATCTTACTTCCTTTATTCCTTTCCTTATTTGCCTGCCTGTTTTGTTAGCTTATATCCTCTCTGGATATGGTCAGAGTCAGCAGTGGTGAAAAGATGTGACTGCCGGGAAGTCCATCTTCATTTTTAAAACTAAATAACATGACGGCCTTTTAATTTACACTCTTGTCAGAGATGGCATGGAACATTTGAGCTTTGTTACTGATTTCTGACATTTAACTCTGTTGAACAATGTGAAAGGTGAAATTCAGGAACTTCATGTTGGTAAAAAGACATTTTAATTTTGTTGCAGTACTTGTCTTTTAAAGTTTTTGTTTCAAGAACTGTGACCATGACCTAGAAAAAAATTTTTTTTTGAGAACTATAAAAATGTGTGTCTAGTCCATGTTAAAAATGACCTACTTCTGTACAATTGGACAGAAAGCTTAACAGGTATATTATTCATAAATGTGACCTCCAAATTCTAATATTTATGGACAGATCTCTCACAGTTTATGATAAATTATATTGTATGAACTAATTTAAAAAGAACAGATTTTTAAATAACTTTCGTTTTGCACTTCTATGGACTCTGATTCAGGAATCATCTTTCTCTCATATAGGGTTTGATACACTTCATTGTGTATTCTGTAGTTGGTATCCAACATTAGATTGATTCTTTTCAATTTTCTAGGGATATGTCTAAAAGAATATTCAAAATGTACTCTGTGACACATAAACAGTTTAAAGATCAATGAAAATTAAAAAATCCAAATACGCAATAAAAAGTATAATCAAATAGCAAGTCAGAATTCATTTCTTATCTTTCATCCTCATTTATTTTAAAATACAAACCAGCTCCTTAGGATAACAGGCATTTACAAGCTAATGCACATTTGATGTTAGCAGTTACACAAACATATTATCATGCATTACGATCCTTTTTATATTTTTTATAAGGAAAGCTTTTTGTTTTCATCCACTTGGCCTGCTATAACAGACTCTCATAGATGGACTCATAAACAAATTTATTTACCATAGTTCTGGAGGCTGGAAAGGCCAAGATCAAGGGATCAGACTTGGTGTCTGGTGAGGGCCCATGTCCTCTTTCACAGATGGCCGTTTTTTTCACTGTGTCTTCATATGATGAGAGGGGCAAGAGAATTCTTGTGAGTCTAATTTATAAGGGCACTAATCCTATTCGTGAAGCTTTAGCTTTCATGACCTAATCACCCCCCAAAGGCCTGACCTTAAAACACCATCACATTGGTAATTAGGTTTTAACATATGAATTTGGGGTGACACAAATATTCAGTCTATAACACTTTTTATTTAGATATCATATTATTTTTGATAAACAACTTTTGATACAGTCAACTGCTCAAAGAAAGCTAAATAATAACAATTATAGCTCAATTATGGCTACCATTTATTAAACTTCTACTATATACTAGGCTTTTTCATATATCTCTCATTTAATTCTCGTGACAACTCAACAAGGTAAAGCATATTATGTTTCTTTTACAGATGAGGAAACCATGGCTTATTGAGGCTTAAATAAATTTCCCACAGATAGAAAATTATGGGGTGATGGAGAGACCCAAGTTTCACTAATTAAAAAATCTATAAAACTTCTTTTCATTACGCCACACAGTCCCAGAACAAGTTGTAATGCAATTTGACATGTATTTCTCTTTTAGAATTGTGCGCTCTTTCCACATACTGAAACATGAATCTTGATCCCTCCACTTATGCTTTCACTTTTCTATATACTCAGTAAAAATTATGTAGTATTATGTAGAATTATTTTTTTGGACATAATAGGCCTTCAATAAATATTTATTGATTGAGTGCAGAACTGATTCTAGAGCAATATCATTTTCATGTATTTAAAGGACAATAGCACCTTAATAAACACTAATCTGTGGAGTGCTGTGTGTTGGTGGATACTTTGGACAGCTATAATTCCCAGATCTGTACAGCAGCATATCAAAAAATAAGATATCATTCCTGAAACTCCTCCTCACAGAGTAGCTCTTAGGCCACACTGGCATTTTACAAATAACATATTATTCAGCCAATCATTTCCTGGGATGTGTAGGGATCTGAATGCAAATCATGTTTGTGCAAACCTCAGTATATTTTACACCTGAAAAGTGAACACACTGACGATTGCTACAAAAGTGTCAGCTTCCTTTTGAAAAGCATCTCACCAAGGTCAAGAATTAAGAAACTAACTTTTTGTTCCTTTGGTTACTGTCATGAGAACTTGAAGATAAATATTTGTACTGTGTAAAGAAAGCAGCAACTGGATAATACACGGTCTAATATATTTTTTATCTATGAAATGCTATAAAAATTATAACTCAGATAAAATAAAAGTTAACTACTTTTTAACTGGAAACATCCCCAATGCACCAATAGGTTTGAGACATTGAATAATACATTCTTTACTCTTCGTTGGAATTGCTTTTGTTATATTTTTCATAGTTTTCTCATCCCCCCCCCCCCCGCAAATAAGTGCGCTTGTTAAACAAAGTAATTCTTTAGCATTCTGAGACTTGTGCTTCAATTGGAGATAAAAATAAAATGCAAATTAATAAAACATGACCTCCTTTACCCTCATAAATTGGAACCGAAAGGTATGCTTATTTCAAGTACCCATCACAGGATCTTTTCCTTCCTGAAAGACCACAAGTGGTTGAGGATGAAGCTTGCTCTCCGGACACTTTGGAGCCCAAAAAATTGCTCGTTTTCTTTCTCAGTTTGTAGTTCTGTACTTTGCACTAGATGCTACTGAAGGCTGGCAGGAAGCAAATTTGAAACAGTACTGATGCTTTCCAATTCACGTGGTGACCGAGGACCCTAGAGGTAAAAGCAGCCCTTGAGAGCCCATTTTATTTAGTAACAAGACTCTGCAGTTCATCCTGCTGGAATCTGGGTTGCCTTTGGAAATTCAGCTCATTACCTAGAGATGTGAGAAGTCTTGATTGACCTGTCCTGATTCTACAGCTAATAGAACTGTCAGCTCTCCTGTCACTTGGCCATCACCAGCCCTCAAATATAATAAAGGCCTTAAAGGTAATACGGGAAGTAGAACATCCCAAAGGCATAACCTTCTCAAAAATCAGTCTGCTTGTTGAACTAAATACTTTACTTCAAATGTCTGAATTCACAGCAAAGGTGAGTGAGTATGATACAACCTTGGTTTTTTTTTTTCTTGTTTTTTTTTTTACCAATATCATTTTCTTTTCCATCTCAGCATGTTCATACCGCTTCAATATATGAGTGTCCCAGGTATAGTAATGCACAGCTAACGCTGGCAAAGTCAGAAAAGGTCATTCAGAGAAGGCCATGATTTATATGTGTGTTGGAGGATGTATGTAGATAACAATGGTTAGTTGTAAGGGTTTCTTTGTCTGTTTAAAGAAAAACTAAAACCTAAATTTCTGTCAATAACTATTAAATTCCACTCAATATATTGAACCAGCCAACATATATTGAGCTGCTGATCATGACTGGCATTTTTCTCTCTGCTGAATTTAGAAACAGAAGCTGCTCTGACAGAGAGCATAAAGATCAATGTTCTCCTTTACTCTCTTGCTATTATAT
Source organism: Rhinolophus hipposideros (assembly GCF_964194185.1). NCBI lineage: Eukaryota > Metazoa > Chordata > Mammalia > Chiroptera > Rhinolophidae > Rhinolophus > Rhinolophus hipposideros. The sequence continues at coordinate 67,283,440 of NC_138049.1, forward strand.
TTAGACCATGTGACTAAGTTCTGACCGATGAGATCTGAGCAGAGATGATGTAAACCATTCCCAGAAATGATCCCTGAAAACATGACATAACACTCCAGGTCTCTCTTCCCTTGCCATGTGACCTTGGGTGTTGCAGATTCCAGATGGCATCACTACAAGTTACAAGCAACATAGATCCTGGGTTTCTTCTTAGAAGCGAATGTCCTAGAGAACTATCTAACCCAGTTGGACTTTGAATAAGTGAAAATAAACTTTTATTTTATTAACCTGTTGGGATTTCAGGGTTTGTTAGCACACATAGACTATCCCAGTGGTTTTTAAAGTGGCGTACAAACTGGCAGCACCAGCACCTAGAACTGTTCGAAATGCACATCCTTGGCTCCCTTGAGATCTTCTCAATCAGAAACTTTGAAGATGTGATGTAGCTATTGGTGGTTTAGCAAGCCCTCTGGGTGATTCTGATGTACACTAACATTTGAGAAGTGTAAGTCTAAACTATCTTGTCAATGTAGACATAATCCTTGACCTCAAGGATCTCACAGTCTGACAGATGCTTTTATACCCAAACACTTCTCAGTTTTCCTAAGACCTTCTTGTCTTAACTGAAACCAGGCTTTTCCCTGAGGACAAGGCATTCCTTGTAGCCATCTCAAAGGAGTGCTATTTACTCTTTTACCACTCACATTCCATACCTCGTAGTTAAAGATGGAATTGGTGTTCACTTTGCTTCTTCCAACTTAGTACTCCCTTATAACAGTCTTTTCCTTTGAAACCCACACCATTCAGCTCTATCACCCCATCTTTCTCGTTCCTTGTTCTTGTCATCTGGCAGCCCCTGGGTCTCTTTCGTTTGTTGATGATTTTGCACCTGGATCAAAAGCTTCACTTCCACCATGAATATAGATTTTTCTATGCACAGTTATACTTGTTGAAGTCTCTACTATGTAAAATAAATTCTTAAGCCTCATGTATCCCTGTAAGTTTCTATCCTATTCCTTCTGTTCACATTTACAATCAAATTTCTTGAAGAGTTCTCTCTAATCATGGCTCCATTTTTTACTCCTTTCAAAACCACTACAATCTAATTTATGCTCTCAACATTCCACGAAACACGTTTTGTGAAGGTCCTCCATATGGTGAAATTCAATGTATAACCTTGGAACTCAATTACCTGACCTGACTCTGATGACCATACCCTTTAAAAAAATAATTTATTCCTTCAGCTCTCCTGATATCATCTTATATACTTCTGTTTCCCTCTTATATTTTCTTCTGTGTCCTTTATATAGACTCATCTCCCTCAAAGCACAGTCCTGGGCTTGCTTTCCTTCTCTCATTTTTTTCTCGTGTTGTATTCCTTCACTAAGAACTCTCAGCTAGAACTATGCATCAGTTACTGTGGATGCCCAGATGATTGACAATTTTTAGCTTCATTCAAGATCTCTCCTCTAAGTATAGTCCCAAATGTTCAACTACCAACTGACTTCATTTGGGTATCTCAAACATACCTTAAACTCAACATGTCCTGCCCTAAACATAGAATCTTGTCCTATACTATCCCAAACCTGGTTTTCTTTCAGTATTTCTTATCTCATGATATTCTCATCAGTCCATTTGTATAAACCAGAAACCCATGAGTTATTCTTGGTGCTGACTTTTCCCTTACTCTCTATGTCCAAAACATTACCAATTCCTGTCAATTTGATCATGCTGAATATCTCTCAAAATGTTCCTGTTCTCACTCCTTCTACCAGCATCACTCTTGTCAAACTCACTATCCACTATAATTGCCTCTCAAGTGGCCTATCTACATCTATTCTCAAGAATGTCATCCCATTCTTCTATCTTATAATCTTTCAGTAGCTTCTTATTACTCTAAAATAAAGAATAAAATACTTACAATCTTATGGCATCTTTCATAGATTGGTCCTTTTTACTTCTTACCACTCACTTCACTCATTCTCTGTCTTCACTATCTTCCCTATAGCCACTGGGTCTTCTTTCACGTTCCCAGTCCTGACATCTTGCCTCCTATTACAGGGCCTTTGCAAAAGTAAGTCTATTTCTGGAAAGCTCTCTCTCCACCCTCATCCTCTTTATGTAGTTAGCACTGTATTATGCTTATGATGTTAGCTCGAGTGTCCCTTCCTCCAGGAAGCCTTCCCTGAATTTTGAGTCTTCATTTGTCATATGTTCTCATAGATTCCTATTCTTTCTAAAGGGATCCTTCCTTAGCATTTTTTAATATATTTATAGTATATGGTTATTTTTTTTGTATATGGTTATTTTTGATAAATGTCTTTCTTGTCCACTAGACCTGTTCTACAAAAGCAAGCACTCTTTTATTTGCCTAGAAGTTTATCCCCAGTGCATAGGAACAGCTCCTGATATAAAGAGGTACTCAATGAATATTTCTTAAATAAATTAATAACAAAAATATTATCTTTTGTTATTCATGGTTTCTTTATCACTTTTCTAACACAATTACAGCTAAATTTCTTACTTTAACTTCTGGGTAGAAGGCTTATCACAAAATAAGGCTGCACAAATGCTAGGTTAAATAATTTCATGTTTAGAGGGAGAATGTTATGTGGATTCTACAAAGAAAAAGAACCTTGAGAAAGATAAATTACAATTAGGTCTATTCTCCAAGTAACTTAGACTTTACTTGTAAAAGGAAATGTGTGTGTATGTTTGGTTAGGAAGATAGAAGTAAAAATGATAGATGCAGAGAGGCTAAGAAATACTGAGAAGACTCCAAGATGTCTAGAGCTAGGAAGTCACAGCCACAACCCATTTTAATTCAGATCGAGGAAGCAGATGACAGTTGACTATCATATTTCAGAAACCATGCTATGTTAACGTTATTTTTCCTCTATGTTTTTATCATTGCTGCAGTCCAACCTGATCCATCATTTGGGGAGAGTTTTTGCTTGGTAGGAGAGGATTATATTTGCCCATTAGTCAGTAGTATTTCTACCATTCACCTGCTTTACATATCTGGTTTATTTTCTGATCATGACAGGAAAAGCGAATTTTATGAATATTTTAGGTGTTACTAAATGTTATCAAGTTAAATTTATAACTTAATATGTTATCTCAATTAAAATGACAACTTAAATATTTTTTGCAATTAAAAATTAGAGAGTGATGTCATGGAAAATAGTGCAATAAGATGGTGCAGTGGCCAGTCCCTCTACTGAAACAACCATTAAACTGGACAGAAAAAACAGAATCAACTGTTTTGGAAATCTAGGATCTGATCAGACACTTAGAGTAACTAAGGG